>NW_027361717.1:27470000-28070000 GCF_039654945.1 Dendrobates tinctorius
GTTCTGAAATCAGAAAAGTAACATGTGTAATAGCAGAACTGCCTATGCTATTATCATGTTTTTATTCTATTTCAGCACTCCATAAAAGATTCCCTACAACCTGGTCTCTCTCCCCCCATTACTCACAACCTAATAACATCACATGGCTCTGCATAATTTATACACCAGAAAAAGTTCCTGACAAGTTAAACTGAGACCTCCAGCGAATGCCATCAAGCATCTATAAGGTCTACCATAAAGGAGAAAGCTGAGCTTATACAGCAATATGGCATCAGATTATAACTATGGAATAGTGTTGTCCCATTACGCTATTCCAGGTCTGGGCAAACTGCAGCCCTCAGGCCACATCCGGCCCCCTGAGTGTTCCTGTGTGGTCCCCTGACACTCACAGCCCCAGAGGGCTCCTCACCTTTGTATGTGAGTTAACCCTTACCTCCCTCTTCGCTCCCAGCTTGTACTGTTGTATGTCCTCTGCAGGAGAGGTAAGGGTTAAGTCCCCCATAGAGCTCCCCCTGTGGCTTATGACATCCACTCCATAGACTGCAGTAAGGATTCCCACCCCCTCCTGTCAGCTCCTGCCCATATGTGATGTGGATCTCTGCATGTGGAGTAGAGGTGGGAGAAAACTTTTTTCCAATGTTCCCAATTTATTGCTTGATCAACTGCTATTACTTGTTACGATAAGCCTTATTGCAACAAGTATTGTCAGGCTATGTTCACATAACTGTAATATTTGTCCAAGTGCTGCCTGTGAAAAAAAATAAATCCGACCTCAGACAGAGCTCTAGGAGCAATATTATGAAATTGTGCTATTTAGATTACAGCTTGAAAAGGTCTGTGTTAGAAAAGTCTATGGGTGTGCTAAAATAAACTTGGTTCCCATACGAATCATACGTATAGCATCCAAATTTTTACGAATACACTTCCATTACTAACACAGGACACTATTTCTTCTTTAAAATTTTATTCACTTCAGATGTCTAAAAATGGATGCCATACGGATGACAATACAGATGAAAAATTGTCTTTTTCTATATGAAAATAACGATTTTTTTTATACGCTCATGTAAACTTCATCACATAAGCAACAGCTTTTTAAAAAGTGACAAAATTATTATGCAGAATTAATGGGTGATCCGAAACCAAAGGTGACTTTCATACTAAATTTAATTCATAATCTAATCACTTTTCTGATATATTTCAGGTAAAAAATTTCTACCATTCCCTCTCTACTCTAACTTCCTGTCTGCTTTTTTTTTTTCTCTTTACTTCCAATGATATCTTGTTTGAGAAACCCAGTGCATTTTGCGACACTCACAGGGGACATCGGCTGCGGTCACTGCCACAGTTGCTTTCTCCACCATGAAAAGAAGCGTCATCTGTTTCAGAGACTGGACTGGTCCCTGCCGGGTCGTCTCTTCTCCTTAGCGCAAGGGAGCGCACTGTCACTGTGCATTCAAAGGAATATAGCACAGAAAACTCAAACTGAGTATGCGTCAGAATTTACGAACGACGCATTATCAGGTGAGCAGGACTAGCCAAATCTCCAAAACAGACATCACTGATGGCGCCTAATTTCAGAGAGGGTGCAGAGTCTGCGGCAGTGACAGCAGCTTCTGCCCCCTGATGACGGCTAATTTGAGTATCCCAGCATGCACTGGTGAATCTCAAACAAAATGTCATGAGACGTTAAAAGAAAAAAAACAAACAAAAAACTGGAAGTCAGAATGTAGAGGGTACGTTAGGGATTTTTTCATTGAAGTATATTAGAAAACAATATTAGATTATTACACTGAATAGATATACATTTAATCTGACATTCACCTTTGGTTTCGGACCGCCCCTTTAAGTTCAGCTGATTGATTCGGTCCTCCACAGCATTGCCAGTTTCTCATGTGGCCCCTTGGAAAAATTAATTGCCCACCCCTGCTCTATTCCATACATTTTCCTTTCAGGTATACATAGGTTTACTGGCAGCAAAAATTATACTCTTTTGTTCACCATAGGGCTAATTAAATTATCACCAGCATGAACAGCGGGTGCTTTCATGCCGCACGCACTAAGCGGACATCAAGAAGCAAGAATTGAACAAAACCTCACTTGTTCCTACAACAATCAATAAGAAACTGTTCACATTACATTGAAAAAGCTGTCATCTTTCACCTTTTGCCAATAGGCTCAGTTAAAGGGAACCTGTCACGTCATTTCAAGCATCTAAACTGTCCCCAGTGCGTTGTTCGTGATATAATGTCCTCCACTAACATGTTATTTTCATTAAAAACGGCGCTGCAATATGATGTCCAAAAAGCACTTTCCCTGCTTGCTTAGTCATAGGGGTGTGCTCAATTTTCTGTTCAGTCTTGGGTGATGCCGCTCACCCAAGTTGATTGATTTCCCTGGTTTGCGACATCACTGGAATCCCGCGCTTGCACAGTGAGATGCTTGAAAGCCGCACTTGCGCAGTGTTGATCAGGGAGCCATGACGCGCGGCTGCTTGCTCGACACTAAGCGCGGGTTTACAGTGACGTCGGCGTAACCAGGGAGAATCAATCAACTTGAGTGGGTGTTGACGCTCAACCAGAGATCACGAAAAATGGAGACGCTACAGGTTTCAGAAAATGACAATTTTTTTTTTTTTTTTTTAAACGAACTTTGGATTTTTTTCTTCACACTTAAATAAAAAAAAAGAACCTAGACATGTTTGGTATCTATGAACTCGCAATGACCTGGAGAATCATAATGGCAGGTCAGTTTTAGCATTTGGTGAACATGGTAAAAAAAAAAAAAAAAAAAAAATCCAAAAGACAGTTGTGGAATTGCACTTGTTTTTGCAATTTTTACCAATTTTTGCATACACAATATGGTAAAACCTATGGAGTCGTTCAAAAGAACAACTTGCCCCGCAAAAAACAAGCCCTCACATGGCCAAATTGATGGAAAAAGTTTTGGCTCTGGGAAGAAGGGGAGCAAAAAAAAACCTCAAAAATGAAAAAGGGCTTCGTCATGAGGTGGTTAAATCAGAGTCACACAAAATAGTTAATAAATAACATTTCCCACATGTCTACTTTACATCAGCACAATTTTTGAAACTTTTTTTTTTGTTAAGAAGTTAGAAGGGTTTAAAGTTGACCAGCAATTTCTCTTTTCCATAACATTAACGAAATCATTTTTTTTTACGAACCCCATCACTTTTGAAATGATTTTGAGAGGTCTATATTACAGCAAATACCCAAAAGTGACACCAATCTAAAAACTGTACCCCTCTAGGTGCTCAAAACCACATTCAAGAAGTTTATTAACTGTTCAGATGCTTCACAGGAATTAATGGAATATGGAAGGAAAAAAATGAACATTTAGGCTGAGTGCAGACGGAGTTTTGAGCCCTGCGGATTTTTCCGTGCAGAATGGAAGAAAACCGCAGGTCAAATGACCTGCATTTTTCCTGCGGATTTCTTCCATTTTTCACGCGGTTTTCATGCGGTTTTTGTGCGGTTTTCCATTGCGGTCTTCCCCCTGCGGATTTGGTAACAGGGGAGATAGAAAACCGCACAAAAGTAGTAACATGCTGCGGATTTTGTACCGCAGGAAAACCGCGCGGAAAAATCCGCAGCGTCTGCACAGCGGTTTTTTTTTTTCATTCATTTTAAAGGTACTGTACATCACAATGCGGATATGCAACGTTTCTGCGCGGTAAAATCCGCTGCGGAAACGCTGCAAATCTGCATCGTGTGCACATGACCTTAGGCTATGTGCCCACGTTGCGTGTTAAAACGCACACAGAAAACCGGACTCCTTCCCAGAAATCGCACGTTTTTTTCCGCGCGATTTCACCGCGATTCTGTTCGCGATTTTGCCGCGATGTTCTCAAGCACTTTCCAAGCGATTTGAAGCATCGCTTGGAAAGTGATTGACAGGTTGGTCACACTCGTCAAACATAGTGTTTGACAAGTGTGAGCAGCTTTTTACTATTGAGGCCGCCTATGCGGCCTCAATAGTAAAAGATAGAATGTGAAAAATTATTAAAAAAAATAAAATCGGGGTATATTTACCTTCCGACGTCCCGCGCTGCATTCCCGGGCCTCAGCGCTCCCAGTAATGCCTTGCGAGACCTGTGATGACGTTGGTCTCACGTTACTATAGCGATCTCGCGAGACCGCTAGAGTAACGCGAGACGTCATCACAGGACCTTGCCGCAAGGCATTACTGGGAACGCTTAGGCCGGGAATGCAACGCGGGACGCCGGAAGGTAAATATACCCCGATTTTTTATTCTTTTTTTTACAGGGGTATGGTATCCAGGGCCTGGAGGACAGTCTCCTCTCCTCCACACCGTGGGTACCAACCGCACATGAGACGCTTAGCTTCCCGCATGGTGGGCATAGCCACATGCGGGAAGTAAGCGATTCTCATGCATTCCTTTGGGTGCGGAATCGCGGCAATTCTTTGCGATTCCGCACAAAAGAATGAGCATGCTGCGATTTTTTCCGCGATGCGTTTCCGCCACGGAAAAAAGCGCAGCATTAGCACAGCATGTGCGGAATGCCATAGGAATGCATGGGGGGGCGTTCTGTACACGATTTTTAAACGTTTTCGCGCCGAAAATCGCGGCAAAAACGCTTAAAAATCGCACCGTGGGCACACAGCCTTAATTTATTTCCACAAAAATGTTAGTTTAGCCCCAAATTTTTCATTTTCACAATAACAGGAGAAAATGAGCCAAAAAATTAGTTGTGTCATTTCTACGGAGTATGCTGATACCCCATATGTGGAGGAAAACTACTGTTTGGGCGTATGGCAGGGTTTGGAAGGGAAGGAGCGCCGTTTGAGTTTTGGAATGTGAAATTGGCTAGAATCGATAGCGGACGCAGTGTTGTGTTTGGAGAGCCCCTGGTGTACCTAAATAGTGGAAGCCCCCCACAAATCACCCCATTTTGGAAACTGCAGCCCTCAAAGAATTTTACTAGATGAGTGGTGAGCACCTTGAACCCTCAGAGGCTTCACAGACTTTTATAATGTTGAGCTGTAAGTTTTATTTTTTTTAAATCACATTTTTCCCACAAAAATTTTTTAGCCTCATTTTTTTTTTTATTTTCACAAAAGGTTAAAGAAAATAGATGCATAAATTTGTTGTGCAATAAGTGCCAGAAGAGCAGAATACACCCTTAAGTGCCCCCAGTTTGGAATTTACACCCCTCTGGGAATTTACCTACAGGCGTAGTGACAATTTTACCTCCATAAATGTTTTCCAGAAACAAGCCACAGTGGATGTTACTGAGTGAAAATTTCAAACTCCCGTTGCAGTGCCCAGTACATTATGCCCAGCTTGTACTTCTGGAGACATGCACCTATAAATTAGTTGGCCTCTCATCGCTACAGAAATGCCAAACATGTGGTTTAGGCACACTAAGGGGCTCAGAAGGAAGGGGGCATTTGGGTTTGGGAGCGCAGATTTTGCTGAATTTCTTTTGGGGGGAGAGGGGGCGAGGAGCTATAGCACTTTTACAGAGCCTTTGTACTACCAGTAACGTGGAAGCCCTCTGTATTTCCGTTTCTTTTTAGAACATTTTGGATTACATTTATCCAGCACTCTATGCTGAGTACTTACTTTGGTGTTTCCATTTAAATCTCTGAGTGACGTGACAGATGAAACCCCAGAGGGATTAATTCACTATAATGAGGCAGTAGAGTTACTTTGGCCTCTGTTAAGCAGTGTCCTTTTCAAAGGTGCATAAAACTGTGGCAGACTGTGCCTTTAAGCACGCCTAAAAAGAGGGACGCCGCCAGATCCTACACCAGAAGATGTCCCTATCTGCTTCATTATAGGGAATCTTCCGCATGGGGTTCCGTCTGAACCATGTATTTCAGAGATTTACACGGAAGCCACAGTGTAAGCGCTCACTGCGATCTTTGGGAGACAGAATGAACAAATCAACAGTAGGTGAAGAATTTGTTTTATTTTTTATGCTGTTCCTGGGGTGGTATAAGTGATTAGACGACTTTATTCTTCGGGTAGGTGCGATTACAGAGATACCCGATTTATATTGGGTTTTTATGTTTGCCTGCTCTCACTCAATTTTTTTTTTTTTTTTTACAAAAACATGCTTTTGCCTCATCATACCAAGATAGTTACAATTTTTCCATATTTCGGCAGTCATTTGAGGGCTTGGTTTTTTTGTGGGAAGAGTTGACGTTTTTATTGGTACCATTTTTGGGCACATGACTTTTTTAATCGCTTTATTATTCAGATTTTTGGGAGGTAGAATGAAGAAAAACCAGAAATTCAGGAGTTTTTTTTATTGCTGTTCCTCGAGGTAAAATTGATAAGACAGCTTTATTCTCTGGGTCAGTACGATTATAGGGTATACCACATTTATATGTTTTTGATGTTTTGCCGCTTTTACACAAAAACTATTTTACAGAAAACAATTGTTTTTGCATCGTTTTATTCTGTGAGCTGTAACTTTTTTTTATTTTTCCATTGAATGAGCTGTATGGCAGCTTGTTTTTTGTGGGACCAGATGATGTTTTGATCGGTACCATTTTCATTTACATTTGACTTTTTTTTTTTTTATCATCATGTTTTAGTCCACTTTTTGCTTGGTGGAATGATGAAGCAAAGTTTTTTGCTCCTTTTACGGTGCGCACCGAAGGGGTTAACTAGCGGGATAGTTTTATAGGTGGGATTGTTCTGGATGCGGTGATATCAAATGTGTATACTTTGTTTTTACAGAAATATACGTATTAAATATTTTATTTTGTGATTTTTTAAAATAGTTTTAAAAAGGAGATTTTTGTGTACTCACTGTAAAATCTCTTTCTCTTAGCCTCTAATTGGGGGACACAGAACCATGGTTGTTATGCTGCTGTTCACTAGGAGGCAACACTATGCATAATCTGAAAAAGATTAACTATGGCTCCTCCTCTGCAGTATACACCCCTGGACGGCGTCAGCCTTCTCCAGTTTTGTGCAAAAGCATTAGGAGGAAGTTAACAGAAATAACATAACCATGCCTGTAATAAAGCCACCATTTACAAGCTCAAAGAACAATATGAGGTCTGAACCGTAACAACGGCCCGTAAGGGCAACAGGGTGGGAGCTGTGTCCCCCAATTAGAGGCCAAGAGAAAGATTTTACGGTGAGTACACAAAAATCTCCTTTACTCTGTCGCCTCATTGGGGACACAGAACCATGGGACGTCCCAAAGCAGTCCCTGGGTGGGAAGCAATGGACGAATATTGTGCAGACAGGTCCCTAAACTTGGGGCACTGCCGCCAGCAGAGCCCGTCTACCCAGGCTCGCATCCGCTGAGGACTGGGTATGAACTCTGTAGGGTTTCATAAACGTGTGTAAGCTAGTCCAAGTGGCCGCCTTACACACCTGTTGTGCCGAAGCCTGGTGCCGAATGGCCCAGGAGTCCCCTACCGCCCGCGTAGTGTGCGCCGTGATACCGGCCGGAAGAGAATTGTTAAGGCGGTAAGCATCTTGTATGGTGGACTTGATCCACCTGGCAAGGGTAGCTTTGGAAGCCGGCAGACCCTTGCGAACGCCTTCCGGAAGAAGGAAAAGGGAATCAGACTTCCGGAAGGGTGCAGTCCTAGACACGTATATACGCAATGCCCCGACGAGGTCAAGCGTATGCAGAGCCTTCTCCACTCTATGAACCGGGCAAAGGGATGGCAGTGAAATTTCTTCATTGATGTGGAAGTTGGACGCAACCTTATGAAGGAAGGATGGGACTGTACGGAGAACCACCTTGTCCTGGTGAAAGGCTAGGAAGGGCCGTCTGCAGGAGAGTGCTGACAATTCAGACACCCTGCGAAGCGAGGTGATTGCCACCAGAAAAACCACCTTCTGTGATAGAATGCGGAGTGGGACTTCCTTAAGGGGTTCGAAAGGTGGTGCCTGCAATGCTGTCAGGACCAGGTTGAGGTCCCACGTTTCCAGTGGACGTCTGTAGGGGGGAACCAATTAGGAAACCCCCTGGAGAAAGGTCCTTACTTGCGGCTTGTTAACGATGCGCCTCTGAAAAAGCACAGAGCACTGACACCTGGCTCTTAAGCGAGCCCAGGGATAGCCTGGCGTCCAGGCCCGATTGGAGAAAGCCAAGGACTTTTGGGAGGGAATAAGGGAGTGGAATCTGGCCGCGAGATTCGCACCAGGTGAAGAAAGCTCTCCAGGTACGGTAATAAATCTTGGCGGAGGCTGGCTTCCATGCCCTGATCATGGTTCTAATGACATCCGTTGAGAGTCCTGCCTGGGTTAGAACCCAGGTCTCAAGGGCCACGCCGTCAAATTGAGAGCCCCCAAGTTCTGGTGGTAGAACGGGCCTTGTGACAGAAGATCGGGACGGTCGGGGAGACGCCAGGGGACGTCCGCTGTAAGTTGTACTACGTCGGCGTACCATGTACGTCTGGGCCAGTCTGGCGCGATCAGGATGGTTGGAACTCCCTCGCGTTTGATCTTCCTCATAACTCTGGATATCAGGGGGAGAGGTGGAAAGATGTACAGAAGCTGGAACTGGGTCCAGTCCTGAACCAGGGCATCTGCTCCGAGCGACCGAGGATCGCGTGTCCTGGCCATGAAGTTGGAGACCTTGGCATTGAGATGGGATGCCATTAGGTCCACGTCCGGGGTCCCACAGCGATGGCAGATCTGTCGAAAGATTTCGGGATGGAGAGACCACTCTCCCGAGTCCATTCCTTGTCTGCTTAGGAAGTCGGCTTCCCAGTTGTCCACACCCGGAATGTGGACCGCAGAGAGTACCGACCTCGTGTCTTCCGCCCAATGGAGGATATGTGCCACTTCTCTCATCGCCTGGGTACTGCGGGTCCCGCCTTGGTGGTTCACATAAGCCACTGCTGTGGCATTGTCCGACTGTACTCGGATATGAGAGGCTGCCAGTAAGTGACGAAAGGCTCTCAATGCCAGGAAGATGGCCCGAATTTCCAAGACGTTGATGGGCACGTTCGCTTCCACTGGTGACCACTTGCCCTGTGATGTAGGTGCACCGCACCCCAACCTTTCAGGCTCTCATCGGTGGTCAGGACCTTCCATTGACCTGAGAGAAGGATTTTCCCGTTGCCAGTGAGGTTGGCTTGAGCCACCAGTGCAGGGACCTCCTGGTTGCCGATGTTAGCCGGAACTTCCTGTCGAGGGAGAAAGGATTCCTGTCCCAGGACATGAGGATGGCTAGTTGAAGAGGCCTGAGGTGAAACCGGGCAAATGGTACCGCCTCCATTGCTGCTGCCATCCTGCCGAGGACTCTCATGGCAAACCGGAGATCGGGGGGATTGCGGAGGAGTATGCGAACTCCTAGACGGAGAGCCAGTGCCTTGTTTCTGGGAAGGAGCACCAGACCCCTGGAGGTGTCGAATAGCATCCCCAGGACGGTCAGAGACTGACTCGGGGTAGTCGATGACTTCTGTAAGTTGACTAACCAGCCCAGGCGACTCAGTGTCGATTGTGATTGAGACGCTGACCTCGCTGTCCTTGAAGGTGGAAGCCTTGATGAGAAGGTCGTCCAGGTATGGAACGACTACTATGCCTCTGGAGTGTAGAAAGTCCATGGTGGCAGCCATGACCTTGGTAAATGTTCCGGGAGCCGTGGCAAGTCCGAATGGGAGAGCCACGAACTGGTAGTGGTCCTGGTCGATTGCGAACCTGAGAAATCTCTGATGGGCGGGAGCAATCGGTATACGCAGGTATGCGTCCTGTATGTCTATGGAGGCGAGATATTGTCTTTGCTCCATGGACGCAATAATGGACCGAAGGGACTCCATGCGAAAATGGCGAACTCGTACATACTTGTTGAGTTGTTTTAGGTCTAGTATGGGCCGGACGCGGCCTCCTTTCTTGGGGACTACGAATAGATTGGAGTAGAACCCTCGGAAACGTTCGGCCGCGGGAACCGGTACTACGACTCCTGCTTGAAGGAGAGAGGAAACCGCTTGGTGGAAAGCACAAGCCTTTTCTGGCGGTTTTGGTGGAACAGAGAGGAAGAACCGGTTTGGTGGACTGGAAGTGAACTCTATCTTGTATCCGGAAGACACTATTTCCCTGACCCACCTGTCTTCTGTAATAGGCAGCCAGACTTGCTGAAAGAGTAGAAGTCGTCCGCCTACGGGTTGGGTGTCTTCCGGAGTTCGTGAGTCATGATGAGGAGAAATTCTGAGGTTTTCCTCCTTTGGGCTTCGCCTGGCCTGTTTTCGACTGCCAGGTCCTGTCTGGCCTCTGTGCCGCCCGTGGGTTGTCCCTGCGTGGAGAGCGGTTACGATTTTGTGCTGGACGCGAGGCGGACAAGCCCGAAGAATTCCGAAAGGATCAGAATCATGTTTGGTTACGCCGTTTGAACGTGCGTTTAGGTTTTAGTTGAGGGAGAGAGGTACTCTTTCCCCGAGCGGCATTGGATATCATTGTGTCCAATTTTTCACCGAAAAGCCGTCCACTGAAGTACGGGAAATGCGTGGGGGACTTCTTTGAGGCCGCATCCGCTTTCCATTCCGGCAGCCAGAGGATACGCCGAATCGTGATGGCGTTTGATGCTTTCCCCGCTACACGTCTTGCAGAATCCAGGGCTGCATGAAGCATGTAATCTGTTACCACTGCTATTTGAACCGCTTGGTCCGACAGCTCAGGATTTGAAGCTTGGAGGCCAGTTTGCAATTTTTTGGCCCAAGCCAGAATGGCCTTGGCCGCCCATACTGAAGCGAACGCGGGAGCCAGGGAGGCCCCTGCCGCTTCGAAAACTCAACGAGCCATGCGTTCTACCTGCCCGTCTGCAGCGTCCCTGAGGGTTGAGCTATCTTGCAGTGACAGGAGGGTCTGTGCTGCTAGCCTAGAGACTGGGGGGGTCCACTTCGGGCGGATCTGTCCACTCCTTGGATCAGAAATGTCCAGCACCCGATGGATGGAAGAGATTATGTCCTCAACTAGCGCTGTGTTGCTAGGGGGACAAGGGACCAGAGACGTCTCCGTTTCGTTGTCTGAGTCGGAGTCACAGATGCCTTCCGAATCCTGCGTACCGCTGAGGCGTTCCCTGGTGGGCAAGCTGGGGCGAAGGCCTTCTGTCGTCGGGGATCGCTGTGGAGATCTGCGTTGTCTGTCTCTGGTAGGGGACGGTCTAGTTGACCAGGAACTACGGTATCTCTCCCAAGAGGGGGGATGACCGTGTGCTATGGGATGACGCAGAGGAACGCGACGTGTGGGTGCGCTTACGTCTGGGAGAGCCAGAAACGGCCTGTCCCTGAGTGGAGCTGTCCTTTTGCTGGGTAACGCTCATAGCCGAGACATGACCCTGCAGAGCCTGAAGCAATGTGGAGGTTAGGTTATCTATGGACTGCGTCATAGACTGCAACATCTGGGTAGCCCATTCCGGCATGGTAGCAGCCGCTGAAGCATTGGAAGGAGCCTCTTGGGGTTCTGACCCAGTATTCTGGATACAGTCCCGACAGTGCGGGTACGTGCTGCCACTGGGGAGAGTGGTATTGCAGGCTGTGCAGAATGCATAAAAGCAGTCCTGCCTGGTTCTCTTGGACCTTGAACACGGCATAGTGCACAGAGTGCGGAAGGGCTGGCTATGAGAGGGCACTACAGGGGTGGCTATGCAGGGAAAAACCTATAGGAGAGCCTTACAGGGAATCCGGATTCACAGCCGAGTAAAAAACCAGGCTGTGATCTTACCCCACCAGCGTGCCCCTAGTTCCAGCGCCGAAGATCCACAGTCCTGTGCCCCCCCGGAGACTGGCTGGCGTGGTGCTGCTGATGCCTGCAGTAGAAATGGCCACCGAGAGGATGAGGAGGGAGAAGGGGGCGGAGAGCTGAGAAAGAGCACGCATAGATGTGTAAAAACGCGCCCTTTCTGTCTCGATCCGCCCCTTCTATGACACTGTAGAGTGTCATATTTGTCATCCGGGGGGGCGGGCCAGGGGGGAGGAGAGGAGGTGGCGACCTCAGCTAGGCCGAAGTCGCGGCCTAAATTAGTTAGAAAGGGCTCCAGGCCGGAGCGGAAGTCCGGGAGGGGGTCGGATCTGAACCGGACCCCCCCCGGATAGAAAGGCAGGATAGCGGTGGGGCCACAATCAGAAGCGGGGCCCTGTGATGGGTCCCCCTGAGGCGCTATGGAGCTGGTGCTGCCGCAGAGCCCGGGGCGCAGGGAGCCCTGTGTCTGTATGTGCCATGCCTGCCCGCACTCCTCCCCCCCCCCCCGGCCCCGACAGGAGCCCGCAGCTGCACTGGGTTCCCTGGATACTGTGAGCTGCAGATTGCCGTGGTACAGACCCTACCTGAGGCGTCTCAACCTAATTCCCCCAGAGGGGGATTAGGGATGGTGCTGCTGTCACCATCAGGGGGCTTCCTCCTCGTGTCAACCTCAACCCAAGACCAAAAGGAATTGGGGAAGGAGGGGGGTCTCGACTTCAAACCAGCACCCGCAGGACTGGGGAAGGAGCGACATGGGGAACAGCCATCTCAACTTCAACCGGGCACCCCATAATAGGGGGCCGAGGAAGGAGCCATGCCTGGAGTCTCAAAGGAGACCCACTTTTCTTCATCTGTCATCCGGAAAAAAACAGAATGAAAAAGAGAAAAAAATTCTTTAGGTGTGCCTTCTATGCGACACTAAGCAAAAACTGGAGAAGGCTGATGCCGTCCAGGGGTGTATACTGCAGAGGAGGAGCCATAGTTAATCTTTTTCAGATTATGCATAGTGTCGCCTCCTAGTGGACAGCAGCATAACACCCATGGTTCTGTGTCCCCCAATGAGGCGACAGAGTAACTTTTTTATTTTAATATTTTACTTTTTTAACTTAGTCCCTGTATGAGACTTCAATTGTTATTTTTCTGATAACTGGTCTCATGCATTGAAATATATATGAGACTCGTTAGTTTTACACTGTCAGATCACCTGTTAAGACTCAGCTGTGGGCTGAGTCTAACAGGCCACTGTAGCTGGCAGACCAGTAGGTCATCACATGACCACCGGCTGCCATGACAATGCTCGGCAACCTCCATGATGTGATCACATCTCATCACAGGGGGCGTCAGAGAGATGAGTGAAGCAGCGCTCTCCCACTCGCCATCTTCTAAATGCCCCAATCGGTAAGGTTTACCACCAACATAGGCACTGAATGTGATGTGATCAGAGCCTACTACATTATAGTTAACAAACCAAGAATATAAGAACTTCATGCACGGACAAAGTTTCACATAACTAATGTCTCTTCTTTCAGCTTAGTTTCATAAGGATATTACAGAAAACGCAGTGGTAGACTACTGACTTATTAACAGATTTTAAGAATAGGCAATGAACCATTCACAGTATTGTCAACTATTCAGCAGTGTATGGAAAAAGTCTAATTTGAAAGGATACGGTAATACATGACATAACACATAAGAAGTGAACGTGCACACAAATACTTATTACTAAATATTTAGAAAAATATTCAGAATTGAGAGTCCTCAGTGGTTGATACCTTTTAATGGCTAAATGAAAAGCTGGTAACAAATTGCAAGCTTTCGAGACTAATCATGTCTCTTCATCGAGTAGTCTCGAAAGCTTGCAATGTGATACCTTTTAATGGCTAACTGAAAAGATGGTATCAACCACTGAGGACTCTCAATTCTAAATATTTTTCTATCTACTGGCTAACACGGTACAAAGATATACATCTTTCCTGTACTAAATATTTACCGTCTCAAAACTGCCTTTATGCATGAGGTCAATGGGTGGTCGAAAAAGATCAGCCAACGTAGTCAATTTCTTATCAACTGCTCCTCCGTTCCGCAACTCCTGTTCTTGTCGGACTATGGAAACACAGGAAGAGTAGGAAAACAAGTTTTAGGTATGAATTAAAGGGGTTGCCCCATAATTATATATCCATTTTCTGGTAGATAATGTAAAAGTTAGAAGGGGTTTTCCCACAAACAAAATACATTTTAATCAACAGATCTTAGATTATTATAAGTTCCACAATGCTGAGAATCTTTTCAATGTGCCCCTGCTGTGTACTGTGTAATGGCTGTGTCTGACCGTGCAGGAACATGTTCTGATCACACCACAGAGTATAGAGACTGGACAGCACGGGATGACAGCTGATTCTTTGTGAGGTAAAACACAGTTTAACCCCTGGCAATTTTTGTTTTTCGTTTTTAACTCCTTTTTCCAAAGGCCATAAGAGAACTTTTTTTTTTGTTTTCTTTTTTGCCAGACGAGTTGTGCTTTTGAATGACACCATTCACTTCACCATATAGTATACTAGAAAATAAATGTATTCTTCTATGCAGATAAAAAAAAAAATTATCTGTGATGTAGACAAAATTTGTAAGAATAAAAGTTTGTGCTTTTGTCTGGCTCCATTTTCCCAGACCTGCAGTGTTTAATCATTATTCGTGATCTAGGGCTGGGTGAGGGCTTATTTGTTGCACCATGAGCTGACATTTTTATTTATACCATTTTGGGGTAGATAAGATGTTTTCATCACCTGTTAATGCACTTTATTGCAATGTTGCGGCGGCCCAAAAACAGGATTTTTTGGGTTGCTTACCGTAAAATCTGTTTCTCGGAGCCTTCATTGGGGGACACAGAGACCATGGGTGTATGCTGCTGCCACTAAGAGGCTGACACTATGCACAAAAAAAGGTTAGCTCCTCCTCCGCAGTGTACACCCCACCGACCGGCAGGAAGTTCCTCAGTTAGTGAGAAAGCAGTAGGAGAAGTAACAGAATAGATTGAAAGCAGAACAAACAACTCAACTGTAACAAACCGACAAACATAAGAACAGGAGTTGTAGAACATGGGAGGGTGCTGTGTCCCCCAATGAAGGCTCCGAGAAACAGATTTTACGGTAAGCAACCCAAAAAATCCTGTTTTCTCGTTCGCCTTATTGGGGGACACAGAGACCATGGGACGTCCCAAAGCAGTCCCTGGGGTGGGAAACAAACTTCCATCAGGCCAGTGGACTCGCCACCGCAGCCTGCAGAATCCTTCTACCTAGGCTGGCGTCCGCCGAAGCGTAGGTGTGGACCCTGTAGAATTTCACAAAGGTGTGAACCGATGACCACGTTGCAGCATTGCAAAGCTGCAGCGCGGAAGCTCTGTGGCGCACCGCCCAGGAGGCACCCACCGCCCGGGTAGAGTGCGCTCTGATCCCTGGAGGGGCCACTCGATGCTTGACCCGGTATGCCTCCAAAATTGCCGATCTGATCCAGCGCGCAATAGTGGCCTTTGAGGCTGGGTGATGAACAGAGAGTCTGACTTCCGCAAGGAAGTCGTCCGGGCTAGATAGACTCTCAATGCCCTGACTAGGTCCAGCTTGTCCAAAGACCGCTCCCGAGGGTGAGCTGGGCTCAGGCAGAAGGATGGCAGAACAATGTCCTCATTGAGGTGAAACGAAGATACCACCTTCGGAAGAAAAGAGGGCGGAGGCCGCAGAACTACCTTGTCCTGATGAAGGACCAAAAAAGGAGAGTGGCAAGAAAGTACCGCTAATTCCGACACGCGCCGGATGGAGGTAATGGCCACCAGAAAGGCCACTTTCCAAGAAAGGAGGGAAAGGGAAACATCCCTGAGAGGTTCAAAAGGAGGACCCTGCAGAACCTGAAGAACCAAATTAAGATCCCAAGGATCCACGGGAGCTCGGTACGGAGGAACCGTGTGAGCCACACCCTGGAGGAAGGTTTTGACCTGGGGCCGGGAGGCCAGCGTTTTCTGAAATAAAATGGACAGTGCCGAAACTTGACCCTTCAAGGAACTGAGAGCAAGCCCCGCATCCAGCCCTGTCTGAAGAAACGCCAGAATAGAAGGGAGCGAAAAAACCAAGGGCGCGATGTCATTGGCCTCACACCAGGAGAAATAGGCTTTCCAAGTACGGTAATAGATCTTCGAAGAAGGCGGCTTTCTGGCGCGGATCATGGTATGAATTACCCGATCAGAGAATGCTGCCCGTCTCAAAACCTCGGTCTCAACAGCCACGCCGTTAAATTGAGCGACCGAGAATTGGGGTGGCAAATCGGGCCTTGAGACAGCAGATCTGCCCGTCGGGAAGCTTCCAGGGGGCGTCCGCAAGAAGGTTGACAATGTCTGCGAATCAAGACCTTCTGGGCCAATTTGGGGCGATGAGGATGACTGGAATCCCCTCTGCTTTGATTTTCTTCAACAACTTGGGAAGAAGAGGCAGAGGAGGGAACAGGTAGGGGAGCACGAACTGTGACCAAGGGACGGCCAGAGCGTTGGCGCCCACTGCCAGAGGGTCCCGAGACCTGGACACGAATTGTGGGACTTTCCTGTTGAGGCGAGATGCCATGAGGTCTACATCCGGGGTTCCCCACCGACGGCAGAGCAGATGAAACACCTCCGGATGTAGGGACCATTACCCTGCCGCGAGACCCTCGCGGCTGAGGAAATCGGCGGCCCAGTTGTCCACGCCGGGAATGTGAACCGCGGAAATCGTTGGAACAAAGGTCTCTGCCCATTGAAGAATTCTGGACACTTCCGCCAGGGCTGTGACACTCCGTGTCCCCCCTTGGCGGTTGATATACGCCACCGCTGTGGCATTGTCTGTCTGAATCCTGACAGGCAGGCCCTTGAGGCGCCTTTCCCAGTGGACGAGAGCTAGATGGATCGCCCGTATCTCTAGGACATTGATCTGCAGAGCTGATTCCTGAGTCGACCATCGACCCTGAACAGTGTGATTGCGGAACACTGCACCCCAGCCGATGAGGCTGGCGTCCGTAGTGACAATCTGCCAGTGAACGGGAAAAGACCGCCCCAAGAGAATGAGGGGAGACGTCAACCACCCGTTGAGAGACCGCATGATCCGGCAGGAAAGGCGAACCGGACGATCCAGAGACAGAGCCGACCTGTTCCACCTGGACAAAATGGCCTGCTGGAGTGGCCTGGCGTGAAATTGGGCAAAGGGAACTGCCTCTATCGCCGCCACCATCTTCCCCAGGACCCTCATGGCTGACCTGAGGGATGGAAATCGTGTGATCTGTAATGATCGCACGCCCTGCTGCAGGGAAAGAATCTTGTCTTGTGGGAGAAATACCCTTGACCGACGAGTGTCGAACAGAAGGCCCAGAAACACAAGGTGTTGAGTAGGGACCAGACAGGACTTTTCCCGGTTGACGATCCACCCAAAACTGGACAGGGTGTCTAGAACGATCGCCACACTTAGGCGGGCCTGTTGAAAGGAGGGAGCCTTGATCAGGATATCGTCGAGGTACGGAAAAAGAACGAGACCTCTGATCCTCAACAAGGCCATCAACGCCGCCATAATCTTCGTGAAGACTCTGGGAGCGGTGGCGAGCCCGAAAGGAAGAGCGACGAACTGGTAATGTTCGTGAAGAATCGCAAACCGCAGGAACTTCTGATGTCCGGGAAATATGGGCACCTGTAGATAGGCATCTTGGATGTCTATGGAACCCATGAATTCCTGCTCCTCCATGGAAGCAATTACCGAGCGAACTGACTCCATCCGGAAGTGGCGAAGGCGAACTCTCTTGTTGAGTAACTTGAGATCCAAGATGGGTCGAACTGTCCCGTCCTTTTTCGGCACCACAAACAGGTTTGAATAAAACCCTGTGAAGCGTTCCGATTCGGGAACGGGCACAATCACCCCGGAACTGAGAAGAGAGGCGATAGCCGAACCGAACCCCGGGACCAAGGCCGGATCCCTCGGCGGACGGGATTGTAAGAAACGATCCCGTGGAAGAGAAATGAACTCTATTTTGTATCCTGTTGATACAACCTCTCTGACCCAAGCGTCCTCTACTGAGGCGAGCCAGACGTCGCTGAAGAAGAGAAGTCGACCTCCCAATTGGAAGGGACCCACGGGAGACCGATGGTAGTCATGCGGACGTAGACCGTCCAGATCTAGATCTGGACGGTCTTCCCTGGGAAGAGTGGGACCGCCAGGACGGAGTGGGCCTGAAGGAAGCCTTCTTTCTTTCCTGACGTGCCTGTGGCCTTTGCTGGTTGGAAGGGTTTTCCGCCGTATTGAAACGGCGGAAAGTCCGACAGGGACGAAACTGACGCCTTGGAGGAGGTCTGCGAGGCTTGGAGGGGAGAAGAGAACTCGTACCTCCGGTAGCGTCCTTAATAATCTGATCCAATTGTGATCCGAAGAGACGCACTCCCTGAAAAGGCAGATTGGTCAGAGACTTTTTAGAGGACAAGTCCGCCTGCCAGGCCTTGAGCCAAATTGTACGTCGGATTGCCACGATGTTACTTGACGCCTGAACTGCGCAAGATGCGGCATCCAAGGAGGCAGAAAGCAGATAATCCCCCGCATGGGAAATCTGATTGGCGAGATCGGCCAAATGCTCTGGTCGTGCCTTATCCAGAATGCCCTGCCGAAGGTCATCTGCCCAAGTGGATATGGCCTTTGCTGCCCAAGAAGAAACAAAGACTGGACATACCGCTGCTGATGCCGCTTCGAAGGCAGATTTTGCTAGAGATTCTATGATCCTATCATTAGAATCTTTTAGCGACGCCACACCTGACAGCGGAAGGACCGTATTATTAGAAAGTCTGGACACGGGAGGGTCCACCGAGGGAGAAGCGGCCCAGTTGTCCGTGAGCTCTTTAGCAAACGGGTACAGCACGCCGAGACGCTTTCCTCTTTGAAAGCGTCTGGTCGGATCTTCTCTCTCCTTTGTAAAAATCTTTCCAAACTCAGAATGGAAGGGAAACACCCTGGATGGTGTTTCCGCCCGTCTGGACGAAACCTCCTGATCTGAGGATTTCGCAGGGGCGTCAGCGATGTCTAAGGTATGGTGAATCGCGGCAATGAGGTTTTCCACCGTAACCTTCATGTTCGCATCCTGGTCCGAATCCAGCTCTAAGACCCCTTCCGATTCCGAAAGCGCTTCGCCTGACTCGGGGGAGGAGGCCCGAGAGGGAGACTGCTGGGGACTATGGGGTGAGGTAGGACGAGGGGAGGACTCCGCCTGGAGGTCCTGCCTGGGCCTCTTGCGACTGCCGCTGGCTGGCTCAGATGGGACGTCCTGAGACGTGCTGGGTCCCGCCGAAGCTCCCAAGGGCAACTTGTCCAGAACGGCTACTAGGGACTGAGACACCTTGATGAGGTCTGCCACTGACTGTGATTGAGAGGAGGCCCAACCCGGCATGGGGGGCTCACTCGCCCCTGGGGCTATGGATGGCTCCTGAGCGGCGTCGGGCTGGACGCAGAGCGGGTACGATCAGACTTAGCGTTGGACATAGTGAAAAGAGAGGCAGTGCCGGCCGGTTGGGGGACAGAAGGCAGAGAAGGGTGTCAGTCTGCAGGTGCAGAGCTACTCATGGTCCGGTGTCCCCAAGGGCGACGCTCTCTGATCTGGCTGCAGGATGAGGCCAGGCCAATCCGGCTGAAAAAAGGCCCAGCGACCGAAATCCGGCAGGGAATGAGGTCCGGCTGGCAGGCTGAGAAGATGGCGACCACCAGGGAAAGGGCGCGCTGCCAGAGGTAGAAGAAGGGCGGAGCTCGCTGCAGAGATCCCCTTAGCACCGCCCGCTGTCCAATAGCAGGCTGGTGTGAGGCAAGGGGGCTGGGAAGGCCTAGGATGGGCGGGAGAGAAGCCCGCTTAGAAGGGGCAGGGGGCGTGGCCGCGACGCAGTGGTAGGCCCGAGATGAAGCCGGGGCCTAAATTAATAGCGCCGGCCGCCTGTCAGCAGGGGGTCGGCGCGGAAGACGCGCCGCAACACCGGGCCGCAACCCCGGGCCGCGTCCCTGCTTCCCACAGCCCGACCCCTGTATACCCCTGCCGGGATGAAGAAGAAACGGGGGGGGGGGGGGGGGGGCGCAGAACAAGGCCCGAAAGAAAAGGGGCCTTCATGGATGCGGCGACCGTGGGGAGAAGCGGGCGCGCAGGCCCTACCGTGGTCCCCTGGCGACCGCCTTAGGATGAAAACGCCGGGGGACCGCTAGACCGCGTACTCACCCAGGCCGTGGGCCACAATAAAGGTACCTGAGAATCCCACGCTGTCTGTCGTCTTTATGGAATCCACGCCTCGTCCAACCGTCAGGCTCTGGTAGGCGAGATAGTGGGAGGCGCGGGGCAAGGACCGTCCGTATAGCTGGCACGCACCTGTGCGAGGCTCCTGGTCCTGCCGCAGAGACCTATGAGGATACGGGGTGGCAGTACACGCCGTACTCATAGTCTCTTTGTGGGAGTACGGATGTGACTGTTCACTCCGTATCCCTCCGAAACCTGTAAAGGAACGACGCACGACGAGGTAGATAGGGGTCTAATAAAAGACCCGTGTCCACCTCCTACTGACACTAAGCTAAACTGAGGAACTTCCTGCCGGTCGGTGGGGTGTACACTGCGGAGGAGGAGCTAACCTTTTTTTGTGCATAGTGTCAGCCTCCTAGTGGCAGCAGCATACACCCATGGTCTCTGTGTCCCCCAATAAGGCGAACGAGAAAAAAAATTCTGGAGTTTTGAGATATTTTTCTTGTTACACCGTTTATAGATCAGATTAAATTACCTTATGTTTTCATAGAGCGGACATTTCTGAAAGCAGCAATACCAAATATGTGCATACTTTTTTACATGGGGCAAAAGGGGGGCGATTTGAATTAATTTCTTTTATATTTTAGAAACTTTTTTTTTTTCCCCACTCTAATTAATAGTCCCTTTAGAAGACTTGAAGCTGCGATCGTCTGATCGCTTGTGCTACACCAAAGAAAAATCATGATCTATGAACGCCGGCCACGAGCCAGTGTTCAAAGGAGATTCACAATGACAGGGGTCTTCTGCAGACCTCCAGCTGTCACTATAATCCATTGGCGCCCCTCAATCACATGACAGACCACTGATGGGTAGGATTTGTGATGTGCTTCTGGCTGGTACACGTTAAGTCCTGCTGTCAGAGACTGACAGAGGGATTTACATGGTTAACAGTCTGCGATCCACCCGCGGCTGTTAGAGGCACATACCAGCTGATTAAAAAAAAAAAAAAAATCAGGTGTCCTGATTTAAACACATGCAATAGGGGAACTTATTTTTATTGCTAGATCTATTGATTAAAATGTAGTTTGCTCATGCAAAAAAAAAAAAACTTTAAATTTCAAGTAATAAAATGCTCATGTGTCCAGACATTACTGATGTTTGTCATGGCACTCCGATGTACTTTCGATTCCCTCTCAGAAAATTCAGCTAATGTGTCTGGTTCTGATAAAAAGCAATAACCATTAGTGATCAGTGAACATGCTCGGAAAAGGAATTATCCGAGCATGCTCGTGTGCTAACCGAGTGTCTTTGGTGTGCTTGAGTCTCCGCGCCTGCAGGTCTCGTGGCTGTTCGACAGCCGCCACACATGCAGGAAATGAATAACAAACTTATTTTTCAGCACACGAGCGTGCTAGGACAACACGTTATCCAAGGAAGTCCACGCACCACTAATAACCATACGCAGTAGTGTGACATGCTACATGGACACCATAGAGTGCAACATAAAAATGTTGAGAATTGCATGGGGTGACCGTGTAACAACATATTTCTGTAAGTGCTACAGTTCCCCACTACCATATAAAATGGACTTGCAACCTTCACCAGTCATAGTATAGAAGCTTTACTTACAGATTTGTCAGCAGACAGAGCCAGCATGTAATTCATCTTTCTAATCCCATTATCAGATCTTTACCATCAGGGAGTCATTTAGGTAAAGGGGAACACACTCTGGATTTGATAATTATGTTGTGACCAAATTATTTCACAAACATTTATTGGACCATGACACGGACACTTACTGGTTTCCGTCTGGAAATCTCGGAATCCATCAAATATTGACCGAGCTGGTCTTCGTCTTTTGGGAGCTTTAATAGATATAAACAATTATATTTATTATATTGAACAGTTTGATAGAAAAAAAAAAAACTATTAACCCCCTTCCCCACCAGGTGATTTTTTTTTTTTTGTTTGTTTTCCTGCTTTTGTTTATTCCTCCCCTTCTTGCAGGAACCATAATCTTTTTGTCTGCCACATAGCCTTATGAAGCTTGTTTGTTGCGGGACGAGTTGTAGTTTTTAATGACACCATTCAACGCACTGGAAAATAGGGGAAAAAAGTCCAAGTGCGTTCAAATTACAAAATAAAAAAAGCAATTCGCTTTGGGGTTTTGTATTTCTGGAATCTGAGCCTGCATCAAAGACAGGAACCCGACATAGCACATAACATGTCCAATGTCAGGAGATGGTTAAAGGGAATCTGTCATGTCAAAAAATGCTATTAACCTGCAGATATGGGATTAATCCTCAGATTAAAAGCACTTCAACACAGTTCAACTGCTGCACTGAAGGGCCTCACTGCTGTGAGGAAATTAACTTTATTCCTCCCAGCAGCCTCCAGCTTTCTGTCATAGGGGTGCAGCTTGATTCAATGCAAACAATCGGCCCTCCAAGATTGCGTCCTGGGGGAACAAAGGAGTAGGTGGTACGGAAACGCTGTTAATGCTGCCAGGGGCATTAAAGGAGTTAACAGCAGCAGGCGTCATTCACTGTCACTTGCTGCGGTTAGAGACAGAAGATGGTTGTATAACACAGCAAGTGTCTGACAAGTTTGAAACAGGCTCAGCTCCTGAGCCTGCAGCGAAGACAAGAACTCGACATGACAGGAACGTCCAATGTTGAGATGTGGATAAATAATGAATTATTCATAATATATACAGGACTATTTAATTCATAAGATTTTACCCAAAGATTATGAAAAGTAACAAAACAACTGAGATAAGCATGACAATTTACCCAAAGTAACAAAATATTTTATCTTATAACTTTTTTCTTTCCATCATGGAATTCTTAGGGTATGTGCACACGCTCCGGATTCTGCTGCGGATCCGCAGCGGTTTTGGCCCTGCAGATCCGCAGCAGAATTAGCTGCGTTGTACAGTACCATTATATCCTATGGAAAATGGAAACCGCAGTGCAGACTGTGCGGAATTTTCCGCACAGTTTTTGCTGCGGTTTCCAATCCGCAGAAAGAATTGATATGTCATTCTTTTCTGCGGATTCCGCTGCAGTTTGCCATCTCCTCCATTGTAGAGATGAAAACCGCAGGGCAAAACCGCAGGTCTTTTGTCCTGCGGATTTTGCAAAATCTGTGCGGAAAAATCCGCAGACCAATCCGCAGCGTGTGCACATAGCCTAAGGGTGACATATCCCCCCACATTTATGATCACAGTGGCAGAGGATGGAGCCTATGCTAAGCTGCTCTCATTAGTTCACATTGTATTAGCTGAGTAAACACATCTGTGACAGCCCCGAGGGACACTTCCCGGGTAACAGGAAACACCCAAATCTCTTACCGCCAAACACTTCTGGCTCCACAAGGATTTCTTGCTTCTGTGGTATAGGGGCTCGGACATCATCTCTGAAAAAAAAGTACACATCACGTACCAGTACAGTAAAATAAGAGAAGTACTATGGAGTGAGCACCACAAAAAAACAACAGTAACAGTAGAAGAGGAAAACCCATCTTACAATTATCACTCCCCATCAGAGAATCGCATGCAGCAGTAAGGATGGCAAGTCGTAAACATCTGCCATCTCAGGGCCGTAAATGTACAATATCGGGGTTGCACAGAGTAAAGGCCCTTTTACATTTAGCGATGCTCCAGCGATCCCGACCACGATACAACCCGGTCAGGATCGCTGGTGCATCGCTAAATGATCGCTAGTGAGCTGCCACACAGGCAGATCTCACAGCGATGCAGCAGCGATACAGCGGACGATACTTACCTTTCAGACGCGGCGATCCTGACGTCCTCCTGCCCGCCTCCACACGTCGCTCGTCGGCGCCACAGGAAGCGCCCGACGAGAAATGGAGCCAGCCAATCTCGCTCGATCAGCAACAGACAACGGGGGAGCCGGTCGGAGGTAAGTATCACACATAGCGATATCGCTATAACGTCACAAAATCGGTGACGTTATAGCGATATCGCTATGTGTAAAACCCCCTTAAGAAGCTGAGCAGGTGTCATTAGTAGCCACAATAAGCTGTGACTCCCATCAAGACTATTTAGGCTAGATACCACTTCAGGGTAGACAGAGGTGGAGGGCGTCATGCACATCGACCAGGACAGTTTTCCATCATCCTTTCCACCAACTGAATCTGGAAAGAACCTACAGTTCATTGCTCGCACCCAATTCTAATATTCTCCCCAGAGATCTGCAGTGGAGCAATGTTTCTCCTACTCTGGGAGGGAACGGTGGATTCTAGTTATGAAGATTACACTAAAAATCTCAAAATTAATAGGTTTATTATTTGAATATACAATGTGCAGTTAACAGCTATACTAAAGGCCGTGCAGTTACCAGCATATCCTTGTCCATTACAGCAGTCAGGCAGTGCATTTGGGATATAAGACCCAGGTATCGAGCATCTTTTCACTGTAACATACGGTTGTGCACATATCCTTAGTGCTTGTGCAGACATATTCCTAGCAACAAGGTAAAAGCCTATCTCCCACCCAAAGGAATATTAATTACTTACTCTACAGCAGGATGAGCTGTGGACGCTCCAGCAGAACTCGTGCTGGGCTCCTCTGCAATACCTCCACCGTCCAGGAACATAGTCACTGCCATTTCTAGATTTTGACTGCATGCTTCTAACATGTGTTTGCCAATGCTTTCACTGGCACCTAATAAAACAAAAGCAGAAATATAGTTTTCATTCAGTGATGTGTTGTATTCATAAGTGTCATTATTTTGCAGCTACAGTGAGGGGATGCAAAAAGAAGGGAAGAAAAAAAAAAAAAAAAAAAAGACTTTTTGTTGTTGTTTTAAAGGGGTGTCCAGTAGGGACTTTACACAACTGCTCCAATCAAATAGCACCCGCAGCAGTGAACAGAAAGCCAACACTGTGGTCCATGATCATATGTCCGTATAGCCTGAACTGGGTGAAGACCATAGAGTGGATACAAGAATAGCTTTATTTATTTTATTTAGTAAATTATGTTACCAAAGTCAGTTCAAAGAGGCTTGGATACATTTTTGGAAAAATATATTACAGGTTGCAGATACTAGATTGTGTGATGGGGCGTTCATCCAGGGAACTAGCCCAATTGCTGTACGTGGAATTGGAAGAACGTTTTCACCTAATATGGAGCCATTAGTGCCTGACTCCTGGGGTTTGAGCGTTGCTCTTAATCATCGTCTTAGTCTCGACCGACTGGTCTTCCTTCATTTTCATCTGCGTTTAGTCAGTGTGTCACTTTTTACCATCAGTAATTTTCTAGTGTGATTTTTCTTTTCTTAGCTTCTTTAAATTTTAAACAAATTAGAATATTACAGAGAGCTAACACACAGATTGCATCTGAGTATCGTCAGATTTTTTTCATGGACCCACAGACTTGCATTGGCGAGTTTGATCGGTGACTCAAATCAAAATCGGACATCTTTTCATACCCATAAACTGTAATGGGTACATGTTCTACCCGTGAAATATACAGACAGAACGAATACATGCACCACTAACGCCTGAATGAGATCTAAGTCACAGAACGTTGACACCTGAACCATTTAGGCGAGATGTCAGACCAAGGAGTCAGGACAGCAGAGAGGAACGGTTGTCATTCTGGTTGGACGTCTGCGCCATCACTTTTTGCGTCCGTGATTCACTATGCCCGTTTATCACAGGGACTTTTTCAGGTGCTTTATAAGATATCCAACTAAGATTTGCGTGCCATCAGGTTTCTCACCTACATGAGATTTCACCTCCTCTTTTGAGGGCGCCAAATCCTAAGGCCGGGGTCACACTTCGTTTTGGCAGTCAATTAGATGGACTGCGTTACAACGCGACATAACACAGTGTAACGCAGTCCGTTAATGCTGCCATTGACCCCCATTGTCGGGCGCATCGCGACGCATGCCGTAAAGCGGTATGCATTCGAGATGTGCTGTCATTCAGTGACGGAGCCTCAGACGCGGGCTGCAGTGTCTGAGGCTCCGCCACCGCTAGCGCAGATGAATCTTCTGGCTAGCAGGTATAACATAATGCGATCGCGTTATGCTATACAGTTAACGCAGCCCGTCAACGCTATGCGTTGAACGGGCTGGGTTAACGCAATATGAACCTAGCCTAACTTTTGACCCCTGGTTAATGCTGTAGTGGCAGCCAAGGTAGCAGATAGGAGCAGTGAAGGCCCTTGCTAAGCTTCACTAATTCATGACCCTTATCAGAGACCTTATTTGTGTAGCACTCAACACCAATTAAGTAACACTTGGATAAAGATGAATGATACCGTAAATACTGTAGAAGACAGACACCAACTGCAACTTACTTACATGTGATACCGAACAGTTGCAATCAATTACAATAGAAGACTATCCTCTGCTCAAGATCACATCATGGGATCCATCTGATCTGCAATCTGTCTTATCATGGAAAGCAGAAAACTTACTCTACAGAGTGATGATGATGATGCCAGTATGAATGGAGCATTAACTCATTCTGTAGAGCAAGCCCATAAGTCATGACTTCTGTTACATCATTCGGAGAGGCATTTGATCTGCCATGGCTACACATCCGGGACAAGGCAGCCATCTTGGTGCCACAGAAGGCTGATTTCACCAGGTCATTTTCCCCTGATCGTCACTAGGCACATTTTTGTTTTTTGCACAAATTTGGAAATTTCTAAATAAATTTTTGCCTCTCATTGGGCAGCACGGTGGCTTAGGCTGGTTTCACATTTGCGTTAAAACAACGCTGCGCCCTGTGCCGTTAAGCCCCGCCCCGAGCCGGCTCCCTGCCCGCCCCATCCGGGATCACCGCCTACTTTCGCATTTGCACGCATGCGATCGGCGCACCCTATCTTTAGCATAGGGTGCGCCGATCATGCGCTGCCAGTGTGAATGTATGGTGCTGCGCACTTTTGACGGTGCACCGTGCGCGCCGAAATGCAGCATGTTGCATTTCGGCGCACACGGCGCACCGTCAAAAGTGCGCAGCACGCTACTTTCACACTTGCAGCGCATGATCGGCGCACCCTATGCTAAAGATAGGGTGCGCCGATCGCATGCGTGCAAATGCGAAAGTAGGCGGTGATCCCGGATGGGGCGGGCAGGGAGCCGGCTCGGGGCGGGGCTTAACGGCGCAGGGCGCAGCGTTGTTTTAACGCAAATGTGAAACCAGCCTTAGTGGTTAGCATTGCAGCGCTGGAGTCCTGGGTTTGTATCCCACCAAGGACAACATCCGCAAGGAGTTTGTATGTTCTCCCCGTGTTTGCGTGGGTTTCCTCCCACATTCCAAAGACATACTGATAGGGAATTTAGATTGTCAGCCCCATCAGGGACAGTGATGATAATGTGTGCAAACTGTAAAGCGCTGCAGAAGATGTTAGCGCTATACAAAGATTATTATTTTCACAATATGTTGGGACTCTTTTTTTCCCACAAAGGACAACGAAAATACATTTAAGGCCATGTGCACACGATGCATTTTTCCTGCGAATCCGCAGATTTTACCGTGCAGAAACGCTGCAAGTCCTCAAAGTGATTTACAGTACAATGTAAATCAATGCAAATTAAAAAAAAACGCTGTGCAGACGCTGCGTTTTTCTCCGCGCGTTTTTTGTGCGGTACAAAAAATGCAGCATGTCACTTTTTTTGTGCGGTTTTCCACCTGCTCCATTCTCCAAATCTGCAGGGGGAAAACCGCAAGAAAAAAGGAAGAAATCCACAGAAAAAATGCAGGTCATTTGACCTGCGGATTTCTTCAAATCTGCTTGGAAAAATCCGCAGGAGGAAAATCTACGTGTGCACTTAGCCTTAAACTGTTTTTGGTTAGGTTAGAACCCGCCATTTGGACTGGTGTGTGCTTTTTTTCTCATTTTGATTTAAATTTTTCCTGCTTTTTAATTTATTATTCCACACACTGTGCCATCCACACAGCCATAGAAGACAACAGGGGGATTTCAACACTAGAACTGCATTTATTTTTTTGGAGTTTTCCCCGACATTAGTAAATTCGGCCTCCTGTCTGCACAGCAGAGCTCATTCGGGTGTTAGTGCGCAGCAGATTTTGAGCTCGTGACGATCGAGTGTGCTGGGTCCAGATCAGGAAATGATTAGTTGTATAAATACTGAGTACACGGCGAACGGGAAGGCAGAAGCACTAAGAAACCAACTCTGCTTTGTCTGTGGGGAATAAGGATATATTTCACAGCTTCTAAAACGCCCTTGCAGGGTAACACAGGGAAAGGCCAAATATTTTAAGATGGTGGATGGTTTGCAAAATGTTTAAGGGGTGTTGTCAAGGTATCCACTATCTGTAGGAAAGGAGACAAAGGCCAAACCACTGGGACTCATGCAGATTCTAAACACCAGGGCTCAGAAGAGCGGCGTGTGAATGAGGGTGATCATGTGCATTCTGGAATGGAGCAACAGTGCGCACGGTCAGCCTCAGCTCCACTCACACGGGGCTCGCCCTGGTTGCTAGGATCGGTGGGGGGCCGAGTGGTTGCGCACATGGATGGGGGAGAACTTACAAACTCGAGAACACATCTTTAAATATGTATTTTTTATGGTCACAGAGGGTACGGCAGCAGATGTGACATTACACACGCAGAGGCCATCGCCCCAACCGTGATGGGGGTGGCCATAAGGCGTGAGGGTCCTCGATGGCAAACACTGGGGGCGATGAGTCACCGCCATACAGCAGCTTCTACGAGAGGACATGGCAGCATGGAGGGTCTGTGCCCTCTATGAGATGTGACAGGAAGAGTTGTCATAGTCTCAGACTGCGCCCGTACACACAGGTAACGGTGCAGGAGCCACACACTGGCACCAGCACACAGCCGCTGCCAGTCACTGGGGAGAAGCCCCTGCCCAGCACTGTCCCGGGCAGCACTGCTCCTCTCAGGCAGCCATTACCGCAGTGCCACCCTGGTCCTCGGCCTTCTGCTCACCCGTGATAGAGATGAACTCCCTCAACAACTGGGCTGCGACCCCGCCATCCGCCTCCATCTTCTCCGCGCCACACAACAACAACCGCTGACGTCACCGCCGTCCCCGCCCAGTCCGCTCGTGCCCGCGCGGCTGTGAACACTAGAGGTACATATAGCCCATTGCTGTAGGACTCGTGTCTTATCCTGCCCCAATACCCTCCGTGCAGCGGACGACACTGCAGTTGTGGTGGCTTGTGCACATAGTCCCCGGAGAAAGAGAGCGGGGATGGTGAGCGGCGGTAGCAGGGGTTAGGCGGCGGCCATTTTTCTGGAGACCATAAGACCAGTCTGAATGCTGCTAGGCTCCCCTCTAGTATCTTACGTACGAATCCTGTAGAACTGCGCATGCGTAGCTATATCAAACAATCTTTATTTATACGTCTGTTATTAACAACCGTGGGGTCGGTGGTAGAGGGGTTTGGTTGAGTAGCCGCCATGTTTGTGACGATGACCACGTGTTATATGGAGTGTAGTGATAAAAAGCACAACTCTATTTATTGCTCCGTGGTCCACGACAGTGTGAATATGAAACGCTTATCAGTAAACGATGACGATGCTGAAGTTGGTTCTTTAGCAGATTTTTTCTTTGAAAAAAAAATAAATTTTTTTTCACACGTTTAACAATAAGCAAAAAATTATCCCAGTAGTAAAATACAATATTGTGGGGGCCCAGAGGGGAACACGGCACCTGCAGAACCTTTACAAGTGGCCTAAAAATGGGCATCAGTGTGGGCGCCGAAGAGTCACGAAGAGGGTTAAAGGGAACCTGTCGCCAGAAAAAACGCTATTGACCAGCAGATACGGGGTTAATCTAGTCTATTAGGCCAGGATCACACATGTGAGAAACACTGACACCGACACTGCCGCCAGCACTCAGGAGCGGAGCGTGCGGCCGCACAGCAATACATGGAGCCGCACGCTCAGCTCCCGAGTGTCGGGTATTAACATGCGAAACTCTGCCGTGTTTCTCGCAAGTGTGATCCCGGCCTTAGTATTACTAACCTGCCCTCAGCCGAACCTGGCCCAAACAGGTCTGGGCATAAGAGCTGGTTTTCGCATTCATATAACTAATGTTTTTAAAGGGTTAAATAACTGGGCCACTGATCTAACACAGCAGACGATGCCCCCGCATCAAAATGTGTTCTGGGCCTAAATCCTGGCATCACAGTGTGTAAATGGCTCATTTTTACTAGTTTTAATAACCCAGAACCCCAGTGCTGCATAGCCACCGTGCTCCCCACTGTGCTGTCCTTCAAGCATACCCATCATAGCCCACTTTGATGCTTATTTTTGCCACCTGTAAATATTCTTTTAGGTGCTGTCAAGTGCTGACTTTGTTGCCCATAGCAACCAATCACAGCGCAGCTTTAATTTTTTTTTTAGTAGCGGTATGAGAAATGAAAGCTGCGCTCTGATTGGTCACAAAAAAAAAAAGTTTTTCAAATTTTTCATAAATCTGTCCCAGTGTCACTTATCACTCAGCCCAGCTTAAGCTCTGGTCACGGTCTGTTCAGATTATTCATTTATTTGTTCCATTCTAGGAACAAGCGGAGCAAGTGATCCATCGCATCAGCTGTGCAAAGGGAAGCAGAGGGGGTCCCTTAGATTATCATGGGGTCCATCTGGGTTCTGTTTTTTAAAGCAGAAGAAAAAGTTTTTTGGAATTCTTTATTTAAGAATGTTGGAATGAATTACAGCATAATCGTGCACAAACAGAGAAAAAGCAAGCGTGTACATTGAGTATATCAACATTCATTTTATATATGATGTACAAACTTAGGGAGTCTGGGAGTGGAAGAGAAAGGAAAAGGGGGGTACCAAACAGGGAAAGGAGGGATAGGGGAGTAGATGGGGTGATGTCGTGTTGAGAACTAGCAAATATTCTCCTTTGTAGTGGAGAGACTAAAAACAAGTATAATTATATGTAGCATAAACATAGTTTGTTATTCTGTATAATTCCAAGATTTATAGTATAATCTTATTTTGATATTCATGCCATTGGTGCCACATTTCACGGAGCTTGTCCTGTTTGATATGAGTCAAGCGAATTTTGAATATATACTATATATACTATTACGTTGGGGTGACACATGCAAGTGCAATGCGAGAAACTCGCGCAAGTCTATCGCATCAATACCGGCACTCGGGACCAGAGTGTGCAGCTGCATGTATTTCTATGCAGCTGAACACTACAGTCCAAACCGCCAGCGGCAGTGCCGGATACTGAGGCGAGTTTCTCGCATTGCACTCGCAAGTGTGACCCTGGCCTTAGATTCGTTGATCTATTCTGAAAGGGAAGGGTGATCATTGTCTTTCCAATGTCTGGGGGATCAGTGTCTTTCAAATGTCAGGGGGATCAGTGTCCTTCCAATGTCTGGGGGTTCAGTGTCTTTCCAATGTCTGGGGGTTCAGTGTCCTTCCAATGTCTGGGGGTTCAGTGTCCTTCCAATGTCTGGGGGACCAGTGTCTTTCCAATGTCTGGGGGACCAGTGTCTTTCCAATGTCTGGGGGACCAGTGTCTTTCCAATGTCTGGGGGACCAGTGTCTTTCCAATGTTTTGCTATGAGACTTTTAAGTAGATGGGATATTATAATATAGGTACTAATATGTTGATGTTGAGAATGGATGTTAAGAAGCATTAATTGGGGGTGTTAGAGAGAATGATATGTTGAAAGATTTTTCTATGTGTTTATGAATAGTTTCCTAAAAAGATGCGATTTTAGAACAATGAAACCAAATATGGGAAGGTGTTCCAGATATCAGATTGCATCTCCAGCAGTTAAGCGAGTAGGAATTATTAATTTTGTTGAGAATATCTTGGGTTTTATACCTTCTCAATATGATTTTGTAGTTTTTTTTCCCATAAATGTGTTTATTAAACTTTTCAAAATAAGGTACAACAATCCAGAAAGATGATATACATATGAATACACCAGACTATACAGACAAGTAAGATACAACATTGTGAGGGACAAAACAAGCTTGTAATCCTAGACATCTCAAATCAGACACGTCATGTCCATTCACATTTTAGTAAACTTTGGACTAATCATTCTGAGATTGTGTAGGAAAAAGGAAGATATAGAGAAATAAAGTCAAGAAGAGGGAAAGAGAAGAGAAGAGAGAAAGTGGGTAAGAAATGGGGGAAGGGGAGGGAAAACTAAACCGACCTCAGTCCCAGCTACCCTACGAAAATTATGGAAACTCAGTTAACCAGCCCGGAAACTCCGAACTCTCCATGAATGTCTCCCAGAGGAACCACATTTGTCCCCGCTCGGTCACAGATTCGTCATCTTGAGCCTTCAGCGACTCCATTCGATTCACTCTATCCACCTCGGACACCCACTCCACCGCAGATGGAATCCTTGTCGCTCTCCAGTACCGGGGAATAATTGGTCTGGCCGCTACTAAGCAGAACCTCAAAATTCCTTTCTTTATGGATGTTATAGACCCGGGAATCAGTGAAAGGAGAGCTATTTGAGGGGATGGCTCACAGCGAACGCCCGTCATCAAGCGAAAGGCTCCAAAAACAGCTTCCCAAAATGGACGTAGAAGACTGCAAGACCGCCATATATGAAGCATAGATCCCTCCTCATTGTCACATCTCCAGCATAAGTTTGAAATTGCAGGATTTATTTTATGGAGGAGCACAGGACACCTATAGCAACGTGTTAATATTTTATAATTTTTCTCTTGTGATCTGCAAGAGATAGAGGTCTCGTGGGTAAGGATAAAGATCTTCAGACGGTCTGCCTCAGAGAGGGTGATCCGCAGATCTCTCTCCCAAGCTGTAATAAAGCTGGGGGTGTCAATAGATAACGTTTCCAGGATCAAACTGTAAAGCAAGGGGACTGTGTGGGTAGGACCCTCCGCAGCCAGCATCAAGGACTCAAATCGGGTCGATGTGTTAAAGGAAATACCCGAAAGGAAGTCCTTCATGATTTTGTAGTTTAACTCTTGATGTTTAATTGAGGGAGAAATGGAATGTATCTCTTTTTATTAGTTTTGAAACTTCTGATTTCAGGGTCATATTTAATTCTTTCTCCGATTTGCTGATAAATTGGGGAATTTCTCTTGAATCACAAAGGATTTTGTATAGAGAAGAAAAAGTTTTGCATAATTCCAAAAAAAAAAAAGGACGCCTGATGGACCCTATAACAAATCAGTGGAGCTCCCCGCTTCATTTTCTCAATTTAGACACTTATTCAATTTGTTTGTTTTTTTAAATGGAACTGACAAATGGGCATCTGACCTGTAGCCTTAAGAAATGTGCAATGAAAAAAAAAATCACTTTTCAAAAATAAAAAAATAACGTAAAGTATGTCTGTTTTACATTTGAGTTCTCCTCTCTTTCTTCCAAGAGCTATAAAGAAAAGAAACAAAAAACAGGGCGCATCCACTGTGTGAAACCTTTAAAACACAATTGTAATGGTGAGGCAAGGAGAGACTCACCTGATAGGGTTGTGAAACTTCGGTCACAACACCTACAAACGCAAGAAACAGCTGCTGCAGTCTGCACAAGGTCCAAGGACTTGTAAGTGAAGATGGCTTTAAGGTGCAATGATACACTGCGCTGCTGTAGGTATAATTCAAGGAAATTTATTGGTGCCTACGTGTTTCCTGAGCTGTCCCAGCTCCCTTCATCAGGGCATGATACAAGCATGCAATGCAGGAGTTTATATACAATCCAAAGTGGGAAAAAAAAAAAAAAAAGGGGGCAGGACAAGTAACTGCCACATCAGCAAGGCAATGGTATAAAACACATTAAAATAATTGTATTTTAATAGAATATATTAAAACAGCATATAAGAATACATACTCAAGAACAATAAAAAAGAAAATGTATATATTTCTTTTGAAATAGACATGGGGGATCACGGGGTCCAATAAAAAAGTAGTTAAAACCATCCTCAAGGAGTCTAGAACCCAGTTCCAAAGATAAGAGTGTATGGTGTTTTAATCCACATGACCATGGTGACTAGTGAGGAATGGGGTATGATTTTTCAGATCAATGTTAAGATCAATCTATTCACTTCCAGAATAAAGAGTAAATCCAAAGAGATGTACCCTGAATAACGGATTAAAAAAAAAAAAAAAAATGATTAAGGGCACTTATATATAAAAAAAAAAAAAAAATACAGATTGTAAAAAAGAAAAAAACATTTTGAAATAAAGTGCAGTAGTGTTATAATATTAAATATATTAAATCATAAAAACATGGTAACAATGTAAAAAAAGGGGGGTTGTAGTATTATAAAGAGACACTAGATGGCGCTAACACGAGCTTCAAGGAAGTGTCAGAAGCTTGAAGAGAATACTACAGTTAAAAGAGAGCTCTCTGTGTGAAACAAATGTGTGGAATGGAAGGATAAAACAAGATGGCCAGGCTAAGCATCCCAATGGAGGGTTCAGTATGCATGGGAGGCAGGGACAAAAATCTCCAAAAAAAAAATAAAAATTGACTTTTAATAAAAGACATCAGAAACAATATTTAGTCCAAAGGGTTCCAGAGATTTTAATTTGTAAAATTTCAATGTGCAATGGAACGGGACCTTCGATCACTCCATCAATCCACATTGTCTAAGAATGAGAAAAGTAATCTGAATTTTAAGCAGCGCCAAGCACTGAATGAGATTAAAAATATGTCACAGATTACTGTAAAAAAAAGCGTATAAGGGAGGATTGACGGTAGTGACGGACACAGATATGTAGAGGCGACAAATTGAAGTGTTACCAAGTGATGTTTCCACTTATGTTAAACTAGCTGCTGGCCCGATTCGAAAGCATCGGGTACTCTAGAATATGGCGAGCGGGAGATTAAAATAAAAAAAGTGATATACTCACCATCCGACAGCCCCCGGACTCTGTTCCTCCTCTCCACGCTCCCGGCATCTTCCATTCCCAGTAATGCTTTGTGCCAAAGACCGCTGCTGACGTCACTCTTGCGAGAGCGCGACGTCATCAGCGTGGAGAGGAGAGAAAAAGTCTGGAGGCCGTCGGAAGGTGAGTATATCACTCTTTTTTATTTTAATTCTATTTTTTTACACGTTTATGATACCCAGGGTCCAGAGGAGTCTCCCCTCCTCTGGACCCTGGGTATCGGCTAGCGCCGGTCATCTCCCGGCTGCGTCACCGCTGACGCCCGTGCTGAACCTACAGATAAAAAGGCGGCACCTCTCCTCCGCCTTCAGTTGGTTACAGAACATCAGAGGGTCTCCAGGTTAGTTAACAACAAAAGTACATACATAACATTATAATTTGGCATATTATCAAGAAGCACCATGTCTAAACGAAAACACTCTACGAACAGTAAACCGTGCTCACCACCGCACACGTGAAGGGGGGAATAAGTGGGTGCTGTCATGGGTTACGAGAAACACAGTTATTGGTGAGTAACTAAGCTATTCTCTCTCACCCATGACAGCACCACGGAGAGAATTTCAGAGACTGGTAGCTTAGGGAGGGACCACCGCCTGAAGGACCCTTCTCCCGAAGGTCAGGTCAGATGTAGAGGCTAGATCTAAACGCTAGTGTCTGAAAAAGGTAGAAGGTGTTGACCAGGTGGTCGCCTTACAGATCTGTTCTATCGATACCTTAGATCTCTCAGCCCCTGAGGTCGCCATTGCCTTTGTGGAGTGAGCTCTCAACCCCTCCTGGATGGTATTTCTGCTGGATGAATAGGCGAGGGCCATCGCATCCCTTATCCACCTTGCCAGGGTACTCTTAGATGCTCTGAGTCCCCTCTGAGATCCCTGGAAACACAGAGAGAGAGAGCCTTCTTTCCTACATTCTCTAAGTACTGAACTAAGCACCTCTTCACATCTAGGGTGTGAAATCTTCCCTCTCCCCTATTCCTAGGATTTGGGCAGAAGGAAGGAAGGACAACCTCCTGGGACCTATGAAAATGTGATGCTATTTTAGGTAGATATGCCGGGTCAGGTTTCAAGATGACTCTGTCGTCTAGAATTTTAGTAAACGGTGGCGCTGCTGATAGAGCTTGACTATCGCTCACCCTGCGAGCCGATGTTAGAGCCTACCAGAAGCACAGTTTTTAATTATAAGATTTTTAGGGGTGCTGATTGGATAGGTTCAAACGGGAGTCCTGGTAGTGCGAATAGTACGAGATTCAGGTCCCACAATGGTGATTTCAGGCTGACTATTGGCCTAGACCTGGTTGCGGCCCCGATAAACCGTGCTACCCAGGGGTTGCCTGCCACATCCTGGTTATAAAGGGCACCTAAGGCCGCTATCTGTACTTTCAGTGTGTTAACCGCCAGTCCCTGTTCTAAGCCCCTCTGCAGAAATTCAAGAATTTTGTCAATCTGGACCCCGTCCTGGACCCTTGTCCCGGAGGTGGACAGAAATTTCCTCAAAGTTCTCCCATAGGCTCTTGTCGTGACCGGTTTCCTACTCTTTTGTAGTGTAGAGACTAGGCTTTCGGAGAACCCACTTTCCCTCAGCAATGCCCTTTCAAATTCCATGCTGTTAAATGGAGGTTCACTGCCCAAGGATGTAACACTGGTCCCTGGGACAGTAGGTTCGGGAGATCTGGTATGACCCAAGGGTCGGTTATCGAGCGCATTCTCAGCCAAGAGAACCAAGTTCTTTTTGGCCAGAAGGGGGCAATTAGTATCATCCTCTCTCCGTCCTCTCTGACTTCCTTTATGACCGCTGGAATGAGAATGATCGAGGGGAAAGGCATACTTTAGGCTCTGTGTCCACAGGAACATAAAGGCGTCCATGGCCCGAGGATTACCCCTGGGGTCTAGGGAACCAAATGCTTCCACTTTTTTGTTTTTGTAGTCAGCAAACAGATCTATGTCTGGGGTTCCCCACATTTCCACAATCTGCCGGAAAATGGACTGTTTCAAGACCCATTCTCCCTGGCGCAATTGGGTGCGCCTCAGAAAGTCTGCTGTCTGGTTCTCTGTTCCCTGTATGTCCAGTGCAGAGAGAGATAGTAGGTTTGCTTCTGTTAGACTGAGAATTTTGGAGGACGTGTTCATCATTTGGGCTCGGGACCTGGTTCCCCCTGGTGATTTATACAGGCCACTGTCACTTGATTGTCCGAAAATATGCGGACATGATGACCTCGCAGCACGGGTAGGAAGTGTGTTAAGGCATAGCCTACTGCCAAGAGTTCCTTTTGGTTCGAGGAGGCTTCTAATTCCTGGCCTCCCCATTCCCCCTGAGTCACCCTGCTGTTCATGTGAGCTCCCCTTTCTGTGGGACTGGCATCCGTGGTAATTATGTGTGTTATTTTTATTACCCAAGGGATCCCTTTGGATAGGTTGTCTTTGTTTCCCCACCAGGCTAGGGGATGAATATTTTTGGAATCTAGGGTAATGCAACCCTCTAATGACCTCCTAAGGCTACCTGGTTGGCTAATACATTCCATTGGAGAACTCTCGTATGTAGCTGTGCCGATTGGACCGTCGGCAGGCAGGCGGAGAGAGACCCCAGTAGTGACAATGCTTTACTTAGTGTCATGGAAGGGTTCTGAATCGAATTTGAGCGATTCTCTCTTTTTTGCGGTCCGGGATGTAACACTCTTGGGTGTTTGAGTCCAGTGTTAGTCCTAGGAACTCCTGAACTTTGCTGGGCTGCAACATCGATTTTTTTTCAGGTTTAGAAGCCAGCAGAGGTTCTGTAGAGTGTTCATCACTGTCCCTCTGTTCCTTGTATTTTTGAGCAGTGTCTCTTGCTATTAAAAAGTCATGCAAATATGGTATTATTAATATGTCCTGCTCCCTTAGGTGGGCCATCTTTTCTGCTACTAGTTTCATGAATACTCGTGGGCTATAGATATTCCAAACAGGCAGGGCCCTGTATTGAAACTTTTATCTCGCCGTCTATAGATACCGCCAGTCTGAGGTGTTTTCGGGAGTCTTTGTGGATGGGGACATGATAGTATGTGTCGCTGAGATCTAATACTGTCATAAAGCAGTGTGGGAACAGAATTTTGGTGGCTGACTAAATTGACTCCATTTTGAATTTTTTGATTTTTGACATAATCGTTTAGTCTTTCTAGATTTATGATTGTCCGGAAGGTGCCATCCAGTTTGGTCACCAGAAAAGAGGGGAATAGAAACCTCTGCCCCTCTCCTGCCGGGGAACCTCCTGGAGGACTCCTTTCTTTAGTAAACTTAGGACCTCGTTTTCGAGAGCTTTTGTTATCGCATAGAAGATCTTAGTGGAGGTCACAACGTATTTTTGAGTTTGTAAATCCCCTGGCCAACCTTTGAGCCACAATATTCTTCGGTTTGCGTTTGACAGGGTTGCTGTTATGGATGATAACCTCACTGAGTCAACTGATGAGTCCGCCAAGAGGGCCGCCGCTCCCCTTAGTACTGGAATAGATTCCAGAATTTTTTTTTTTCTCCTGGGTGTGCCTGTTTCTCTAGTTGATCCACCCATATCATAAGGGCTCTGGAGGTGCACGTTGCCGCTAGGGGATCCACTGCCAGGGCAAATAATAATGGTAACAATGGGCATCCCCAGCAGGTGCCTCTACCTATTCTGAAGTATGGGAAAAACTGCGTATTGACCAATGTATTGGACCTGCGTTTTTTTGCATAGCAATTCTATCCATTGTTTTAAAGTTAGTGTCCCGGACAAATCTGTTCAATACCTCAATAAGACATGGCCACTCAATAGAATCAAAATGCTTTGGCCACATCCAGAGATGCCAAAGCAAATTCCTCCCACCTGTATTTGTGAAAAAATGTGTCCACCTTACTTGTCAGTGGTGCTCTTCCCTGGCACAAAGCCTGTTTGATCAGGGTGTACTAAATTGTTAACTTTATTACGGTAAGCCGGTTGACTGGAATGTGTTAGGCTGTGTGCAAACGTAGCGATTTTTTTTTTCGCAGCGCAAACGCTTAAAAAACACACATACAGAAAGCACTCCATGCATTCCGAACATGCTGTGCTAATGCTGCGATTTTTTCCGCGGCAGAATCGCATTGTGGAAAAAACGCAGCATGCGCATTCTTTTTGCGGAATCGCGGCAATTCCGAAAAGAATTGCCGTGATTCCGCACCCATAGGAATGCATGAGATTCGCTTACTTCCCGCATGTGGCTATGCCCACCATGCACAAAGTGAGCGGCTCATGTGCGGATGGTACCCACGGTGTGGAGGAGAGGAGACTGTCCTCCAGGCCCTGGGTACCATATCCCTGTAAAAAAAAAAAAAATAAAAAAAATAAAAAAATCGGGCTATGACCGCAACGTCATCAAAGGTCTCGCAAGGCATTACTGGGAACAGGAGCATCGCTGAGGCCTGGGAAGACTGCACGGGACTCCGGAAGGTGAATATAACCCGATTTTTTTTATTTTTAACATCTTTTACTATTGATGCCGCATAGGCAGCCTCAATAGTAAAAAGTTGGTCACACTCAAACACTGTTTGATGAGTGTGACCAACCTGTCAATCACATTCCAAGCGATGCTTCAAATCGCTTGGAAAGTGCTTGGATTTTGCACGTGAAAATCGCGGAAAAAACGCGAAAAAAAGTGCAAAAATCGCGCAAAAAGACGCAAAAAAAACCTGCACGTTTTTCCTGGGAAAAAGTGCGTTTTTTTTCTGCATACGTGAGCACATAGCCTTAATATTTTATCATCTACATTTCGTAATGAATAGGATTTTTTAAATCAGGTTTTAAAGAGGACTTCCTAGTAGAGTCATATTGCGAGTCTGGAAGAACATTTTACTTGAAGGCTTCTCTAAACATCTGTAGGAATGGTGGGTCCAAATGATCTACATATCTAGAACACACCTCTAAAAGGGATACCCATCGGATCTCAGCGACTTACCATTACATAAGTTAGCTAATGCTTGTTGCACTTCAAGAAGTGTAATATCAGAATAGAGTTAATCTCCATCTTTTCTTAATTTTTTTAATTTTCTATAAGCAGCATGTTAATGCTATCCTTGTGCTCTATAGAAGCTTCTAAACTCTAACACCTTATCACCAAAGCCTGTTTTCACGTTTCTGACAGCCATATTTTTCAAATCTGACATGGAACTTTGGAATACTTTTACATATGACAAACTTGGGTTTCGACACTTATTTTTCATAACACTGTACATCATGATAGTGATGAATTTCGGTCAATAAAATTTGCATTCATAAAAATATTTCAAACTTAATTTTAGCATAAATTTTGTAAAATTTGCCATTTTCAAACTTTGAATTTGTATGCATTTTTGACAGTCATACCAAACAGCTTAGTTCATAATAGCTTAGTTACTCACCGATAACGGTGTTTCTCGGAACCCATAACACCACCACGGAGAGAGGGGATCCGCCCTTCAGGGACAGGAACCTACAGAAAAAGGGCGGTACCTCTCCGCCTTCAGTTGGTTACAGAGCATCAGAGGGTCTCCAGGTTAGTTAGACAACAGAAATACATACACAATATTATAATCCTGCTTACTTATCAAAGCACCGTGCCTAAACGGACACACTCTACTAACAGTAAAACGTGCTCACCATACTCGTGAAGGGGAGGGGAATAAGCGGGTGCTGTCATGGGTTCCGAGAAACACCGTTATCGGTGAGTAACTAAGCTATTCTCTCTCACCCATGACAGCACCACGGAGAGAATTTCAGAGATTGGTAGCTTAGGGAGGGACCACCGCCTGAAGGACCCTTCTCCCGAAGGTCAGGTCAGATGTAGAGGTTAGATCTAATCTATAGTGCCTAAAAAAGGTCGAAGGTGATGACCAGGTGGCCGCCTTACAGATTTGTTCTATTGATACCTCAGATCTTTCAGCCCATGAGGTCGCCATTGCCCTTGTGGAATGAGCTATCAGCCCTTCTGGGATGGTATTCCCGCTGGATGAATATGCCAGGGCAATCGCATCCCTTATCCACCTTGCCAGGGTACTCTTGGATGCTTTGAGCCCCTTCCGAGGACCCTGGAAACATACAAAGAGAGAGCCTTCCTTCCTACACTTTTTGGTGGCCTCTAAGTACTGTACTAGGCACCTTTTAACATCTAAAGTGTGGAACTTTTCTTCCCCCTTATTTTTTGGATTTGGGCAGAAGGAAGGAAGGACTACCTCCTGGGACCTGTGAAAATGTGATGACACTTTAGGTAAATAGGCTGGGTCAGGTTTTAAGATGACTCTATCCTCTAGAATTTTTGTGAAAGGAGGCCCTGCTGACAAGGCTTGAATATCGCTCACTCTTCGGGCTGATGTTAGTGCCACCAGAAGCACCGTTTTAAGAGATAGGATTTTTAGGGGTGCCGAGTGAATTGGTTCAAACGGAGGGCCTGTCAGTGTTGAAAGTACAAGATTCAGGTCCCATGATGGTAATCTTTGACTGGCTATTGGCCTCGATCTGGTTGCAGCTTTAATAAACCATACTACCCAGGGGTCACCTGCCACATCATGGTTATAGAGGGCTCCTAATGCCGCTATTTGTACTTTTAATGTGTTGACCGCCAGACCCTGTTCTAGGCCCTTTTGTAGAAATTCTAGGACCTTATCAATCTGAACCCCATCCTGAACCTTTGCCCTAGAGGTGGATAGAAATTTTTTCCATATTCTGCCATAAGCTCTCATTGTAACCGGTTTCCTACTCTTTTGTAGTGTAGTTATCAGGTTTTCTGAAAAACCCCTGTCCCTCATCAGTGCCCTCTCAAATTCCTTGCTGTTAAATGGAGGTTCGGTGCCTGAGGATGTAGCACTGGCCCCTGCGATAGCAGGTCCGGGAGATCCGGTAGGACCCATGGGTCGGTTACTGAGAGCATTCTTAGCCAGGAAAACCAGGTTCTTTTGGGCCAGAAGGGGGGTATCAGTATCATTCTTGCCCTGTCCTGTCTGACTTTCTTTAGGACTGCTGGAATGAGCATGTTTGGGGGAAAGGCATATGTTAGATTCTGTGTCCATGGGAGCATAAATGCGTCCAGAGTTAGAGGATTCCCCCTGGGATCTAGGGAGCAGAAGGCGTCTACTTTTTTGTTTTTGAAGTCGGCGAACAGATCCACGTCTGGGGTCCCGCACATTTTTACAATCTGCCGAAAAATGGACTGCTTTAGTACCCATTCCCCCTGTCGTAATTGGGTGCGGCTCAGAAAGTCTGCCCTTTGATTCTCTGTACCGCGGATGTGTAGGGCTGTCAGAGATAACAGGTTTGCCTCCGCTAGTTTGAGGATTTTGGCGGATGTATCCATTAGGGTTCGGGACCTGGTTCCCCCCTGGTGATTTATATAGGCCACTGTGACCCGATTGTCCTAAAGGATACGGACATGGTGGTACTGGAGTAGGGGTAGGAAGTGTGTTAGGGCATAGCCTACTGCTAGAAGCTCCTTTTGATTTGAGGAGGCTCTTAGTTCTTGATTTCCCCATATGCTCTGAGTCACCTCGTTGTTCATGTGCGCTCCCCATCCTGTGGGACTGGCATCTGTTGTCACTATGTGTGTTATCTTTGGTGCCCAGGGGATCCCTTTGGACAGGTTCTCCTGGTTTCCCAACCAAGCTAGGGAATGAATAGTGCTTGAATTTAGGGTAATGCGACCCTCTAGGTGCCCCCCTACTACTGCCTGGTTGGCCAATACGTCCCACTGGAGATTTCTCGTGTGTAACTGAGCCCATTGAACTGCTGGTAGGCAGGCAGATAGTGAACCCAACAGTGACATGGCCTTCCTTAGTGTCATGGAGGGATTTTGGATTGCTCTTGCTGTAATTTGAGCGATCTTTTTGTGGTTTGGGAGGCGACACTCCTGAATGTTTGAGTCTAGTGGTTAGGCCCAAGAATTCTTGTACCCTGCTGGGCTCCAATCTTGATTTTTTTAGATTTAGAAGCCAGCCCAGGTCTTGTAGAGTGTTCATCACCCTGTCTCTCTGTTCCCTGCATTTTTGAGCCGAGCTGCCCGCTATTATGAAATCGTCTAGATACGGGATTATTATTATATCTTGTTCCCTTATATGAGCCATCATTTCCGCTACTATTTTGGTGAATACTCGCGGGGCTATCGATATTCCGAACGGCAGGGCTCTGTACTGAAATTCTTTGACCTTGCCTTTTATTGAGACGGCTAACCTCAGATACTTCCTGGAGTCTTTGTGGATAGGGACGTGATAATAAGCGTCGCTGAGGTCCAACACAGTCATGTAGCAGTTTGGGAACAGGACTTTGGTGGTAGATTTGATCGACTCTATTTTGAAGCTCTGGTTCTTGACGTATTTGTTTAGCTTTCTCAGATTTATAATTGTACGAAAGGTGCCGTCTAGTTTGGTCACTAGAAAAAGAGGGGAGTAGAACCCTCTGCCCATATCCTGCAGGGGGACCTCCTGGAGGACTCCTTTTTTTTTACTAGGCCTAGAACCTCGCTTTCTAGCGCTTCCTGTTCTCGCATGCTGGATCTCAGCGGCGTTGTTACATATTTTTGAGGCGGGAGAGAGAAAAAGTTTATCCTTAGGCCCTCCTGGATTAGGTTTATTATCCATGGGTTTGTTGAAATTCTCCTCCAGGCTGGAAGGAAAAAGGATAACCTTCCCCCCACCCTTGGCGTACTGTCACTTGGAGGGCTTTTTGTCCCGGGGAGAGTTATTAAAGAAGAAGCCTCTATCTCTTCTTTTATCATCCCACTTTTGTTCCCTTGGTGGTCTTCTCTGAAAAAAACTCCTATTCCAAAAGGGTCTTTTAAATGCCCCTGGCCCTAAATTTGGGAATCCTTTTTTCTTGTCCCCTGCTTTCTGGAGGATGTCATCTAACGTTTCCCCAAAAAGGAATTTTCCTTCACAGGGGATGGAGCATAATTTCATTTTGGTCTGAAGGTCCCCTGGCCAACTTTTAAGCCATAGTGTCCTACGGGCCGCGTTTGAAAGTGCTGCTGTTTTGGACGATAGTCTGACTGAATCGGCCGATGAGTCTGCTAGGAATGCAGCCGCTCCCCTTATTACTGGGATAGAATCTAAAATTTTATCTCTAGGTGTCCCTTCCCTCAGCTGTTTCTCAAGTTGGTCCACCCATACCATTAGGGCTTTTGAGGTACATGTCGCCGCTATCGCTGGCCTGAGGTTACCGCCTGCAGACTCCCAAGCCCCCTTTAGAAAGGTATCCGCCTTCTTATCTAGGGGGTTCCTGAGGGTGCCCATGTCCTCAAAGGGAAGGGCGAATTTCTTTGAGGCTTTAGCAACTGCTACATCGAGTTTCGGGGCTCTGTCCCAAGACGTGGATGCCTCCTCCTCAAAGGGATATTTCCTTTTAAGGGAAGGGACCGTAGTATTTTTCCTATCTGGCTTATCCCATTCCCTTTTGATTAGACCCTTGACGATTTCGTTTAGCGGAAACACTCTCCGTTTTTTCTGGCCTAGCCCCCCGAAACATTATGTCCTGGACTGTCTTATCCGGCCTCGGGTCCAATACCCCCATGGTAGACCGTACAGCTTTCACCAGTTTGTCTACCTCTTCTAGGGGAAAACAATGTTGTCCTCCTGTTTCCTCGTCTGAGGAGCCGGATTCTGAGGATTTAGACGAGATTTCTCCCGATGTGGAAGAGTCTGACTGGGAGGTTTCTACCGTGTCTTTTTTCCTCGTTTTATCCTTATGTTTAAGGGATTCGAGGGCACTCTGGACCTCTGATTTAATTGCGGCCCTTAGGTCAGATGCGAAATCCGGAGTCTCCTGACAAACAATTTCTTTTGTACAGGACTCGCATAGTTTTTTCTCCCATGATACCGGTAGGGGTTTAGCGCAAGTGGGACATTCCCTGTTCTTCTTTTTAGCCTTCTTCTTTCCCTAATAAGGGAGAGGGATTGCATTACAAGGGTGACATTCACGAAGATCACTTACCCCAAAAAAAGGCGCGCGGCTGCAGGTACTGGTTCGGGAGACGGAGTCAGGTCCTGTATAGGCTGATCTCCTGGTGGCGTTTTGCTCCTCGCTGCTGACGTGCTACGCCGCGTGGAGTGACTGCTGGAACGGCACTCTGTGTTTCGTTCCTTTTGTCGGTGGTGGTGTTGGTGGTGGTGCTGCTGCTGCTGTTTCAGCTGCTGCCTCTGCTCCTGTTGCTGGTCGCTATCCTCCATTATTAGGATCGCTTCCAGCCAGGAGTTTCTGCGCCTCACCTTTTTTAAACTTGGCGCCGCGTGACATCACCGCTCCCCCTGCACGCGCTGGTCGGGAAGCGCGCTCCTGCGCATGCGCCCGGTTCCGGGACCCGAAAGTCGTTGGCCTACTTCCGGGGCAGCGGCCATCTTGGTACTCTCCGTACCATGGCGCTGCCCACGCTCCACCGGGTCCCGCTGAGCCCCAGTCTCCTTTCCGGAGCCGCGACTCCGGCGTCTCTCCCCCCTGCTCACTCGGTAGCACTCATCGGCCCCGGCGGTGGCGGCTTCGGGCACCGCACCTGCCGCGACAGGGGCCTCCCCGCTGCCGATAGCCGGACAGGCCGGCCCCGGAGTCCTGGATGCACAGGTACCATCCTGTGGGTCCCTCCGTCAGGGACAGGAACCCAACTGAAGGCGGAGGAGAGGTACCGCCCTTTTTCTGTAGGTTCCTGTCCCTGAAGGGCAGATCCCCTCTCTCCGTGGTGCTGTCATGGGTGAGAGAGAAATAACATTTCCCATGTCTACTATACATTAGCAACGTTTTTGAAATGCCCTTCTATTTTGTTGGGATGTTGGAAGGGTTAAAAGGTTAATCGCAATTACCAAAATTTCAACAAAATTACAAACAAAATTTTTATTTATCAGTAAAGAAGTGACTTTAACCCCTTAATGATAAACATAACGTCATGAGTGGGTGTCAATTCCAGCAACATGACGTGATATGTCTGTCATGCATTTAAACATTCAGATGTGTGTAAAACACAGTGACAGTTCTGTGCCGACAGCTGTCACTGACAAGCGGCACAGGAAGAGGTGCTGGGACTCATGCCATCATCCCCGAACTCAGGGTGCTGTAATCAGTCAGTCAAACTGACTGATCAATCACAGCATAATCCGTGCAGGAGGTGCTGAAATATCAGTACCTCTAGCACAGTGATGGCGAACCTTTCTGAGACCGAGTGCCCAAATTGCAACCTAAAACCCAATTATTTATGACGAAGTGCCAACAGGACAAGCGCTGCACAGGAGGAAGGTCAGCAGCTGCCAATTCTCCCAGTACAGTGCTTGCAGTCCCAAAACCCTGATGATCAATTCTATTATGGAAACAATTCACTGATTTTAAACTTACTTTTGCAGTCTTTTCTTCTGTTCAGCGGGGGGACTTAAAAGCTCTTGCGTGGTTATCACACATAGAAAAACTGAGCCACTCACACTGCCCTTTCCAGACAGCAGTTGGATTGATCTTTAAGGAAAAAAATGCAGAATATTAAATAGATAGATTTTAGCATGGAATGCAAGCAGATTCCACGCTGAAATCCACTTCTACTTTTCAAAGTATGACTATCTCTAATCTCTAGACACAGTCACACAAATGTGATAACACTTACTGTATCTGGCTGCTGATGATTTCTGAATCCTGGCATGGAGATGGCTGGCTTGGGAAGCTGGCTAGCTTGTGGATAGCACCTAGCACCGTGAACTGAAAAAGTGTAAAATATTTGCTACGGCTCCACATTTGACAAAAATAGGGATTTTTGTGTACTCACCGTAAAATTCTTTCCTCCGAGCCAATCATTGGCGGACACAGACAGTGGGTGTTATGCTGCTTGCCACTAGGAGGACACTAAGTAAACCAGAAAAAACTTAGCTCCTCCCCTGCAGTATACACCCTCTCGCTGGATGAGATTTCTCCAGTTCGGTGAAAAAAGCAGGAGCACAAACAGTCAACAATAACCATAACTATGTCAAAACCTAAGAATGCAACAGGGAACCAATAAGCTAAACATGGTGGGTGCGGTGTCCCCCAATGATTGGCTCGGAGAAAAGGATTTTACGGTGAGTGCACAAAAATCTCTTTCTCCTACGCCTCATTGGGAGACACAGACAGTGGGACGTCCTAAAGCAGTCCCTGGGTGGGGAGCATACATCTGCTAATACCCCATGTACCACTGAATCAACACTGAGGTACTGCCGATTGCAGGATGCGTCTGCCGAGAGCTGCATCCACAGAGGCCTGAGAATGAATTTGGTAATATTTTGTAAAAGTATGCAGACTGGACCAAGTTGCAGCCTTGCAGACCTGTTCTGCCGAGGCCTGGTGCCGAATGGCCTAAGAGGCACCCACTGAACGGGTAGAGTGCGCCTTAATCCCTGCTGTGACGGGCGCGTTCCTGACACGGTAGGATTCCTGAATCACAAAGCGAATCCACCTGGCTAGCGTTGCTTTTGAAGCGGCTAGACCCTTCCTATGCCCCTCTGGAAGTATGAACAGGGCATCTGACGTGCGGAAGGGAGCTGTCCGCTAGATGTACCGTCTCAGAGCCCTAACCACATCCAGGGTGTGGAGGGCCTTCTCAATGCGATGGACTTGTGCTGGACAAAAGGAAGGCAAAACGATTTCCTCGTTGTGATGTAAAGAGGAGACGACCTTGGGCAGGAAGGACGGGGACGTCCTGAGAACTGCCTTGTCCTGATGAAAATTGAGGAACGGAGAACGGCAGGACAGGGACGCCAACTCCGGAAATCGTCTAATTGACGTAATTGCCACTAGAAAGACCACCTTCCAAGAGGATGGTGAGTGAAACGTCCTGCAGCGGTTCGAAAGGAGCCTCCTGTAAGGCCCCAAGAACCAGGTTAAGGTCCCATGATTCCAATGGCCTTCTATAAGGAGGCGCCACATGGGAAACTCCCTGAATGAATGTCTTGACCTGAAGTTTGGTGGCAATTTTGCGTTGGAAAAGCACTGACAAGGCCGAAATTTGGCCCTTGAGCGAACTAAGCGCGAGGCCTGACTTTAATCCGGATTGAAGGAATTCCAATATGGCCAGAATGGAAAACACCAGAGGGGATCGACCATGATCCTTGCACCTCGAAAACAAGGTTTTCCAGGTGCGGTGATAGATGCGCATGGACACAGGCTTCCTAGCACTAATCATGGTGGAAATCACGTCGAGAGAACCCAGCCTGTGCTAAAATCCAGGATTCAATGGCCACGCCGTCAAAGACAGGGCCCTGGAGTTCTGGTGGTAAATCGGGCCCTGTGAGAGTAGATCCATGTGATCTGGAAGCCGCCAGGGGACGTCGGCGACAAGTTGTATTAGTTCTGCGTACCATGCTCGGCGCGGCCAATCTGGCGTGACTAGGATCACTGGTACTCCCTCCACTCTGATCTTCTTGATGACCCTCAGAAGCAAGGGAAGAGGGGGAAAGATGTACGGGAGCCGGAACCGGTGCCATGGCAGAACTAGGGCGTCCGCTCCGATGGCACACGGATCGCGCAATCGGGCAATGAACCAAGGAACCTTGTTATTTTGTCTTGAGGCCATGAGATCCACATCCGGAGTCCCCCACCGATGACAAATCTGTTGAAAGACTTCTGGATGAAGAGACCACTCCCCCCAAGGCAATGCCTTGGCGACTGAGAAAACCTGCCGCACAATTTTCTATGCCCGGGATGTGGATTGCTGAGATGGATGAATGGTTGGTCTCGGCCCAATGGAGGATGTGTGACACTTCGTGCATGGCCATCCTGCTCCAGGCACCTCCCTTTCGGTTGATATACACTACAGCCGTGGCGTTGTCGGATTGGATCCTGATGGGGTGTCCTGCGAGGAGACGGTGGAAACTCCGTAGCGCTAATCTGATCGCTCGTATCTCCAAAATGTTAATGGGGAGACGTGACTCTCGGGTTGACCAACCACCCTGTGCCATGTGGTGACGAAAGACCGCACCCCACGTGAGAAGACTTGCGTCGGTGGTTACTACCAACCATCTTACTGGGAGAAAAGACCTCCCTTGATTCAGTGTCCACCACCTGAGGGCCTGCCTGACCCGCAGGGACAGAAGGATCCGACGGTCCAGGGAGAACGGGTTCTTGTCCCAAGCTAACAGCAACGCATGTTGTAAGGGACGGAGATGGAACTGTGCAAATGGAACTGCTTCCATCGCAGCCACCATCCTTCCGAGAACTCTCATGCTGAAACGAATGGAGTGAGAAACCGGTCGGGAAAGAGTCCGCGCTGCCTGTTGTAAGGCTTGGGTCTTTTCTGGAGGGAGAATGACCAACCCACGAGAAGTGTCCAAGATCATTCCTAAAAAGGAAATCTGCTGAGCCGGTTTTGGTAAAGACTTTTCCAAGTTTATCTTCCACCCCAGGCGAGAAAGTGTATTTACTGTTATCTCCACAGATTCCTCGCAGGCTGTAAGGGACGGACCCTTGATGAGCAGGTCGTCCAGATACGGTAACACCACTACTCCCCGAGAATGGAGAATGGCCATGGCAGCCGCCATTACCTTGGTAAAGACCCTGGGGGTGGTGGCGAGTCCGAAGGGCAAGGCAACAAACTGGAAGTGTTCCTTGTGAATTGCAAAACGCAGGAACTGCTGGTGGGACGGGCAGATCGGAATGTGAAAGTAAGCATCCTTGATGTCGATGGATGCTAGGAACTCTCCTTTTTCCATGGAAGCAACAACTGATCGGAGAGATTCCATTCGGAATCGCCGTACCTTGAGAAACTGATTTAACAGTTTGAGATCCAGAATGGGCCGCATCGTCCTGTCCTTTTTTGGAACCACAAGAAGTTTGAATAAAATCTCCTGAACCTTTCATGATGAGGGACCGGAAAGATGACTCCGTCCCTTAGCAGAGCCTGAACAGCCCAAAGGAAGGCTCTTGTCTTTTTCTTGGTGGGAGAGGAAGGGAAAAACAGAGTTGGAGGGGGGGAGAAGAAAATTCTATCTTGTATCTGGAGGACACCAGCTCCCTGACCCACTTGTCGTGGATGACCGCGAGCCAGGTGTGGCTGAAGGAAAGTAGGCGACCGCCTACTTTGTCGTTGTCCGCCGGATACCGCAACAAGTCATTGGGTAGAAGATCTAGGAGATTTGGCTCCCCTAGATCCAGATGCCCTAGGCATGGGTTTCCAAGAGCGGTTAGGTCTGTATGAGACCTGGGAGCCTCTGTCTCTGCGCGGGGACCGACCTGATCCGGAAGAGAAGGTAGAGGGGACCAATCGGAATTGTTGCGAAAAGGTCAAAAACTCGTCGGCTGTTGGTTACGAAACGGTCGAACAGCCTTTTGTTGAGTAAGGAATTTACTTTTTCCCCCGGTAGTATCAGAAATGAGCTGGTCCAGTTTCTCGCCAAAAAGACGACCAGTTTGAAAGGGGAGAGAAGTCAACGATCTTTTAGATGTGGCATCCGCCCGCCAGTCGCGGAGCCATAGGGCTCTTCTAATGGAGATCGCATTAGCGGCAGTTTGAGCAGCGCAATTGGCGGCATCAAAAGAAGAGACCACTACAAAGTCCGCTGCGTCATTTATCTGCCTGGCGACAGTGGTTGCCTCCGGAGGAAGATTGGTGCCTTGGAAGGAAGTAATCAAGACTTCTGCCCAAGCGGCCATTGCCTTAGTGACCCAAATTGCTGCGAAAGATGGAAAAAGCGCCGCTCCTGAAGCTTCAAAAACCTGAGCGGGCAAGGTAGTCAATTTGACGATTGGAGGGGTTTCTGACTGAGGAGCCCTCAGAAAAGGATGAGCCTTTTAGAAGCAAGACGCGATACAGAAGGGTCCACCGGAGGGGAATGTAACCAATCCTTCATTAGGTCTGGATCAAAAGGGTATTTAGCCTCAGTAGAACTTTGCCCTGTGAACCGTTTATGTGGCCGATCCCTGTGTTTCTGGACAATTTCCTTAAACTCCGGATGGCTGGCAAATAACCTGCGCAAACGCTTGGTTTTCTTAAATGAAATAGGGTGTGCTGGAGCGGGAATATTTTCCTCATCCAACTTCAGAATCCTGTTGACTGATTCTATAAGAGAATCAAGCGACTCTTGATCAGTTGGGGGATTCTGAGGGGCTGACGTGTCAGATTCGAATTTAGAGTCGTGCTAGCTGTGAACCTCAGGAGAGGGAGAACGAGACACAGGAGTCGCCGATGCTGAGGCGCAAACGGGACTAGGGGACTCGTCATGGGTCCGCTTTCTAGAGACCTGACCATCCCTTGAACGAGTACGGCCCCTGCTGGTGGACGGTTCCCGGCCGACGCCAGAGCCCTCCTCGGGAGGTAAGGACGCTTTCTGACTTAAAAAGAGTCTTCCCGAAGGGAGAATATAGCCTAGGTCAAAGACTCCACCGACCGTGAAAGGGACGCAGCCCACTCAGGGGTACTAAACGCAGGAAGCCCGTCAGCAGCGGCGGCGAGGGGCGTTTGAGCGCAGGCCGGGTCGCAGTCCATGCATAACGGATTAGTCTGTGCACTGGGTAAGGCAGACTTGCAAGTGGTACACACGGTAAAAAACGCAGTGTGCTTCTTAGCTGCCCGTTTAGCCTCCTTAGATTGAGACACAGCGCTCCTGAAAGGGTTAACGGCAGTCTGTCTGCAGCTGCAGGGAATGTGCCGGGAAGGGGGTTAAGCTTTAATCTGAGGGCAGATGCAACTTACCCACGGTCCTGTGCTGTGTCCCCCGGGAGGAATAGCGGTGGCCCTGTGGTGTCACCTGGTATCCGGCAGAGTGCGCGCCTCACAGCTCGTGTCCAGAGCAGGCTGAGGTAAAAGACATGGCCCCTGAGATTAGGATTGTGTGTCTCGTAAGGAATGAGGCGCCAAGAGGAGGGGGCGGCGACGTTAGCGTAGGCGGCGCTATTCAAATTGCAGCCTAGTAGGCCAGAAAAGCCAGGGACATTTTTGGCCTACCCGCTGTTGGCGGTGCTAGCGTGGGGGGCGCTATTCAAATTGCGGCCTAGCAGGTCAGAAAAGCCGGGGACTATATTTTTGGCCTACCCTCTGTAAGAGCCGAGAGCGAGGGGAGGGCGCGATGGGGCGCCGGTGCACCGCCCCCGACGCCAAGTCAGCATTTCTCCCGGGGACCAGGACCCGACTCCATACCTCTACTCCAGTGCTCAGGCAGGCCGCGCTGTCCGGGGCCATCCATGCAGGTCTTATCAATCCAACCTCCCTATGGCAGGGGGATGAAGAGCTATGGGGCTGATTCAGGGTATTCGGAAGCGCTGTTCCAGTCTTCTCCATTGCACTCCATGCGCTTGCCCTCGTATCCGTGGATTACCGGGACCATAAGGATCATCGCCATCATCGCCAGAGGAATCAGCCCCAATCGTCGCAGGAAAGTGTACGGGGAGGTATACTCCGCGTGCTTGCCTGTGGTTGGTTAGGGGGAGAGCGGGCCGTAGAAAGGAACCGTCGCCCCCTTCACTCCGTTAGTTAAAAAATAAAAATTTACAGAAAATTCAAAAATAAAATAAAAACGGTGGGGTCTGAAGCCAGACCCAAGTGCCTTCTATAGACACTAAGCAAGAACTGGAGAAATCTCATCCAGCGAGAGGGTGTATACTGCAGGGGAGGAGTCAACTTTTTTTCTGGTTTACATAGTGTCCACCTAGTGGCAAGCAGCATAACACCCACTGTCTGTGTCCCCCAATGAGGCGTAGGAAAGAAAAAAATAAATAAATCGCTGGTTCAGGTGCCAACAACTGCCAAACTAGTAACAGATACACACTCTCTTTTAATTACTGTGCTCACTACCTGCCAAATTAGAATGGTCCCACAGCCAGTAGTTATATTCCCAGCCTGAAACCCCTTCTTGTAGTAATGTGCCCCATCATGATCTCCTTCTTATAGTAATGTCCCATCATGATCCCCTTCATGTAGAAATGTGCCTCATCCTGATCACCTTCATGTAGAAATATAGAATTTGCCCATTCAACCACCTCCATCATTGCCCTCTCCCCCATCATTGCCATCATCACACACACACACCTACCTCTCTGCGCGCTTGCTGACAGCTTCCTCTCACTGGCACAGTGGCAGCGGAGATGAACAATTATGTCATCCAGCCACACCACTGATTGCCGTGTGAGGCAGGAAGCAACACGGGTCGCTGCAGCTCCGTAGCAAGGAGCAATATCTCCTATCAGACACAGCTAGCAACTGCGCTAGCCGCAATTCAACGCGGCAGTACACTTGCAGATGAGGCGATGCTGCGTGCCAGCAGAAAGGGCTCTGCATGCCCTCTCTGAAACGCATGCCATAGGTTTTCCATCACTGCTCTAGCATAAACAGAGCAGAAGCTCAGCGCTGCTACAGGCCGAGCTCCTGCTGTGAGCCCCTGGCTTATTAACCTTCCACATGCCGCAATCCCTCTCAATATTAGGAAGGTTCATGAAATGACAGCGTCTCTGCATCTCCGATTGCTGTAATTGGATCGTAAATGAAACTATCCAATCACAGCAATGAATCCACTGAAGGGAAACAGCAGCGCAGCTCCATTTTGTCAGTCTGTGACATTGGGAGATCAAAGTTGTGCTGCTGTTAGAAAGTGTCATATCAAGAATCAACTATATCTCCCAGAGTCACCCCAGTCTCCCTGTCCCTCCTCCCATATTCGGTATCATTTATATATTATTTTTTCCATATCCATTTTTTTTGTCCGTCCGTCGTTTTGTTAGTTTTAGTTAGGTATGAGAAGCTAGATGGGGGGGACCAATTAGCTTATAAATAGTTAGCTAGGCCTAGCGATAGCGTAGAGGAATTAGCATTAGGTACAGATTTAAAAAGTTTTACATATCTATAAACACACATGTATATATACACATTGTAAATACACCATTGTAAATACACACCTGTACTCTGTATCTCCCTCACCTCATTGTAGATTGTACGCTCTCACGAGCAGGGTCGTCTTATTTTGCTTTAATTATTGTATTGTTAGCGTTGTTACTTATGACTTGTGTTTTGAAACTGTTAAACTGTAAAGCGCTGCGGAATATGTTGGCGCTATATAAAGATTATTATTATTATATACATATACTGTAACGGCTGCACGTATATATACGGCAGATGAGGCTTACGCCATGATCTGTTCAGATACAGACAATGCAAGCGAGACCGACTAGCAGTTTTTACTGATGTCATTGTCATCTGGTAGATCTAGCGATGAAGAGTATCAGCAACAGAACATGCTAGTGCCACTGTAAGTGATTGGATGCCCTACACACTGTGCGTGCCAACTTCTATTTGTGCCATGGGCGTTGCATTTTAGTCTTGCCCACTGGTGGCGTCACTTATTTTCTTTGCCTCATCACCATACACTACTGGCCCTGTCTTAAATGTACCGTTTGTCCCTTTTAGTACTTCTAATAAAATAGGAATCAGTGGCATGTGGCACCATATGCTGGAATAAAAGTGTTGCCCGAGACTCGTCACCTAAAAACTTAAAAATTAAAGATCCCCTTTCTATATCTCTAACAGAATGAGGACATGCTGCTTGTCAAATTTTGTGGCAAAAAATATGTCATGTTAACATCAATCCATGCTGACAGGCAGCCAAATTAATGGGTAGCGTGGACCTTGCGGACCCGAAGCTGCAGCCTTACAGAGCTGATTGCAAGCCTCACGGATGGTACAAATAAAAAAAACAAACTTGCTGTACACCTAATCCAAGTGGCCCTTTGCAATTCATTTGTACTGTACTGAAAAACTGGACACCAAGGATCTTACCTTGAGTACAAAGAAGAAAAAAAAAAATGATATTTGGAGAACCAGGGTTGGGGGGAGAATCATCTAGTTATGCTCAGGGCTGTGGAGTCGGAATAAAATGGACCGACTCCGACTCTTAAAATATATAATAAATTGGGTACAGTAGTTCAATGCAGAATGTGCGGAATATTTTTTCATAGGAATTTGGGAAAGTTATGAAATGTCCTATAAATGGCTGTTCTGTTCCTGATCTAAGGCTACATTCACACAGCGTTTTTGCTGCGTTTGAGGATACGTTTTTCAGCTGCAAAAGCAGATCAGCTTTTTAAAAAACCGCATCACCTGTAAGGTTTTTGAGCTCATAGATAATGTTTTCAATAGCAAAAGCAGATTAGAAATCTGCTCTCTCTATCCATCCATTTATCCATATCTGTCTATCCATATCTTATCTGTACCAAAAAGAATGAAAGGCGGGTAGCACACAGACTAATACTTTTTTTTTTTTTAGCACCAGTCAGATACACCTCATAGCTGCCCAAAAGGACGCCCAGGACAGGCATTGCTCGTCTTCAGTAACACATCAACATCAATTGATAGTTGGAATAAATAGACTGCATTCACCACATCTTAAGGTGCAGGCTTTATTTTTATGTGTAGGGGTGTGTAGTATAAGGTTCTGCAGCAGCTGAGGTGTGCAGTATGAGATTCTGCGGAACAGTATGAGGTTCTGCCCCCCCTAGTTTTGATCCTGGCTAAAACCATTTCTTATAGATATGATGAATTGAAGGAATTGCTTAATCACCTATTTACCGTGACTAAAAAATTACAAGCTGAGGATTTAACTCCTGGCATTTTCATAAGGGAATGGAAGAACTTGCTATTTTGCCTGTCTCAAAGAGGAGATTTAATCGCAGATGGCATTGGAAAATAAAAATTTTCTGGCAGCTGTTTATGTGGACCCAAGTCATCGTATATTGCTTGATGATCAACAGCTTACTAAAGGAAAAGAAGCTCTGACTCAGGTAGCAGTTAGGATGAGTGGCCTACAGGAGGACAGCCAGGTGCAAGAGGACTTGGGTCCTGACAGTGTTACTGCTGCCATATCTTCATCCTCATCAAATGAGGAGTTTGACTTTGACAATATTTGGATGACATGGAGCAGGCAAAGCGTTGCTGCAAGGAAAAAGATTTCACTCAGTCTCCTATAGCAAGCAGATTGACCATATTTCAGCAAAATGTTTCACTCTCTCTCAAAGAAAAATTCAACCGTTCATCATAACTGATTGGGCATAAGGCAATTCCTTTATACCCGGAAATTGTTAGAGACGTTGCCCATGTGGTTACGGCTTTGCCTCCAACCCAAGTTAGTGTAGAGAGGTTGTTCTCTGGCCTTAAAATTATTAGGTCAGATTTTAGGCCATCTATGAAGGAGGATCTGATGGAGGCAATTCTATTTCTAAGAACAAATTCATAGACTGCACAAATGTTATTTAGTATGTTTTTGTTGAAAACGGTTTTTTGCCACTTACATAGTTTATTACATAGTGATATATATACTGTATATATGTAATCGATATTACATAGTGTATTACATATTTACAATTTATTACAGTTTTTTGTGTTGTAAAGTTGTATTCCAATAAATATGTATTATGTTCTATCTAAATGTGTTGATTATTATATCATAAAAATGATTAAATGTCTGATGTTCACATTGTACTACAATAAATTTTTCACTTAAATAGAAGCAATATATGTTGGAGTCGGTGGAAGGGAAATTGAGGAGTCGGAGTCACAGGTTTGGCTTACCGACTCCACAGCCCTGGTTATGCTAGCAAACTTGTCGTCTGTCAGCATTTTCTCTCACAAGTGCCACCTACAACCAAAAAAGTCCAACCCGAAAAGAGATACAGGGTGTGCTACAAAAATGGAGTGAGGAGGAAAACCAGTTACCAGTGAAACATGTACTAAGCCTGGCCTCTGCATTAGGGAATGCTTCAGTCGTTATCACACATCCCTAGAATAAGTGGACTTTTTTGTTTTTACCCTTGTCATCTTCTTCCATTTTCGCTCTATTCACTTTATTTCTTCATAACCCATTTATAGTATATATAAAAAAAAAAAAAAAAAGGAAATGCATATCTATTCCTCACACAGTGATTGCACAACTAGTCTATATATATATATATATATATATATATATATATATATATATATATATATAAAAAAATTTGGCAGCAACCATGGATATTCTTTTAACATGGGATCCTGATCAGCTTTGCAACATTGGTAACACTCCTCCATTTTGAAACATGTTGCCTTTCATTTCAATGCAATTTTTTCCAGCTCTAATGAAATAACAGTGGTATGCTTTGTCATCACAAAAGTGAAAAAAAATAGGTATTAGACCTACCGGTAATGATGTTTCCAGGAGTCCATCCTGACAGCACTATGGAGGACGTCCTCCTCCTCCTTACAGGGACAGGAAAGCACACGAGAGGTTAAAAGGCCATGTCCCACCCCCTTTCCCTCAGTGATTTGACAAGTACCACAAGGTGGATGATGCTAGTAACGGTTTAATGAAACAATCATATTACAGCATATGACATAACATAATACAACATAGTATAACATAACAGGGAGGGAACTACCCGTGCTGTCAGGATGGACTCCTGGAAACATCATTACCGGTAGGTCTAATACCTATTTTCCAGGACGTCCACCTGACAGCACTATGGAGAGTACCAAAGCACCTCCTCAGGGTGGGATTACTGCTTGGAGAACTTTTCTCCCGAATGCGGTTTGTTGGCCAGCTAACACATCTAGTTTGTAGTGTTTGCAGAATGTATTAAGACTAGCCCAGGTTGCCGCTCGACAAATTTGATCAACTGACGCCCCCGCCCGCTCGGCCCATGAGGCCGATACCGCCCTTGTAGAGTGGGCTTTTAAGGAATCAGGCGGGCTGGCGCCTTCAGCCTGGTAAGCGTCCGAGATTACTGAGGTAATCCAACGCGCTATGGACGCCTTAGAGGCCTTCTTCCCTTTATTCCTACCAAAGAGAACGAACAGGTTCGGGTCGATACGCCAACTATTGGTGGCCTCTAGGTATTCTATAACTGCGCGCCTCACGTCTAGCGAGTGGAGCCGCCGCTCCTTCTCATTTCGGGGATTATCGCAGAAAGAGGGTAACACTACCTCCTGGTTCAGATTTCTTGTAGAGGCTACCTTCGGGGTAAATGCCGGGTCTAACCTTAGGATTATACTATCCTCTCTTATCTGGAGGTATGGATCCTTAGTGGATAGGGCCTGGATCTCCCCTATTCTTTTGGCCGTGGTAATGGCTACTAGAAAGGCCGTTTTACGAGTGAGAGCAGGGATGGCTATCTTCTCACTAAGGGCGAAAGTGTCCGAGCAGAGGAACCGAAGTACCAGGCCCAGGTCCCATGGCGGGGTGAGCTGCCTAATCGTGGGGCGCAGGCGCTGTGTGGCTTTTATAAACCTTATCACCCAGGGATGTGCAGCTAACTGATAATCATAGAAGGCACTCAAAGCTGAAACCTGGACTTTTAGAGTACTGGGCTTGAGGCCTTTATTAAAACCTGCCTGCAGGAACCCTAGTATATTAGGGAGATCCGGGGTACCTGCCACGAGCCCGGACCTGCCACCCTCCAAACAGAATCTCTTCCATATCTTCCGATAAATTGCCGACGTCACCGGCTTCCTGCTGGCCTGTAGGGTGGATATGACCTGCTCCGACAATCCTTTTGCCTTCAGGATGTCCCTCTCAGGATCCAAGCCGATAGATGGAGTCTTGCTGGGTCCGGGTGGTGGATCGGGCCCTGGTGGATGATGTTCTCCCACCAGGGCAGCTCGACTGGATCTTCTATTGCCATGGCTCCCAGAAGGGAAAACCAGCTTCTCCTCGGCCAGTATGGCACTATCAATATCACTCTTGCGTGGTCCTCGCGTATCTTTCTGAGCACTGCCGGTATGAGGGCCAGTGGTGGGAACGCATAAGAGAGGGATTCTCCCCAAGTCTGACTCAGGGCGTCTACGCCCTCTGGATGGTCCATCGGATTTAGGGAGTAGAATCTGGGAACCTTCGAGTTCTTGCGGCTTGCGAAGAGATCTATACTGGGGTTCCCCCAGCACTGACAAAGCTGGTTGAAGATCTCTATGTTCAATTCCCACTCTGTCGGGTGGATCTGTTGTCTGCTCAGGTAGTCCGCCACTTCGTTTTGGGAACCCTCTAGATGTACCGCGGTCACGGATCGAACTGTCCGTTCTGCCCACGTGAATATCTTTTCCGCCAGTGCCTGTAGTGGTTGATGCCTGGTTCCTCCTTGGTGTTTCAGGAATGCCACTGTCGTTGTATTGTCGGATAAAATGCGAACATGACGACTCTTTAGTACCGACCGGTTTCTCCGCAACGCTTCCCAGACCGCGAAGAGTTCCTTGAAATTGGAGGATCTGGCCTTGATGCTTGCTGGCCACTTCCCCTGGAAGATCTTCCCTTCTATGTGGGCTCCCCATCCCCACGCACTTGCGTCTGTGGTGACTACCACGTATGGAGAGGTTGTCCAATGCACGCCCACCTGAAGGTTCCTGGCCTGTAACCACCAGCGAAGGGACTCCTTTACTCGTCCTGAGAGTCTTAGGGGTTTGTCTAGCGACGCCTGACTCCTGTCCCACCTCGCGAGAATTTCTTTGTAACAACCGCGAGTGGAATTGGGCCCAACGGACACACTGGATGCAGGCCGTCATGAGGCCCAGGACCTCCATTGCTTCCCTTATGGAGCATTGACGCTTCAACAGACCTCTGGTTCTGGCCTGAATGGACTTCTGCTTCTGCTCGGGTAGCCAGGATATTCTGTCGGCTGAGTCTAGGAGGACTCCCAGGAATACCTTTCTGGTGTTTGGTGTGAGGTCCGACTTCTCCCAGTTGATCACCCAGCCCAGGAACTCCATCACAGTAGTTGTTCGGATCCTGTCTCGGATGAGCGCTTCTTTGGATCTTGCCACCAGTAAGAAGTCGTCCAGGTACGGCACAATCACAATACCCTGATCTCTCAGGTAGGCCACCACCTCTACCACCAGCTTTGTAAAGATCCTGGGAGCTGAGGCCAGCCCGAATGGAAGACCCTGGAACTGGAAATGGCAGGTCCGGGCTAGTGAACTGATCGCGAACCTTAGTAGGCTTTGGGATGAGGGATGAATAGGAACCTGATAATATGCCTTTTTTAGGTCTAGGGTGCACATAACTGCGTCCCTGTCTATCAGAGGAATTGCGGATCGGATTGATTCCATCCGGAACCTCCTGTATCTGACCCAAGCATTTAGTGGCTTCAGGTTTATGATGGTGCGGGCCTCGCCGGATTTCTTTGTAATTGCAAACAGGGAAGAGTAGTGACCTTTTCCTCTTTCTGATGGTGAAACTGGTATTATGACCCCTGAGTCTAACATGTCCTGAAGATCCGACCACATTGCGGAGTCCTCCTGGACGACAGTGGGGGCAATATATCTGTCGGGGGGAGGAGAATAGAGCTCTATCCTGTAACCTTCGCTGATGGTTCTGAGGACCCACTGATTGTTGGTGACTCGCGACCAGTTTGCTGCAAAGTGGCGAAGTCTCCCCCCAATGCCTATGGCGTCATTGTCTCCTCGACCTAGATGTCGATGCAAATGGGGGACCTCTGTTCTTCCCACTTTGGCTGAAGGAGCCTCTGTAGGAGCTTCTATTAGACCTCGCCCGGCCCCTAAACTCTGACTGTCCTCTGAAGAAGGAGCCTCTCCGAAAGGACTGGGACCGCCTGGGCTTTTCTTCCGGAAATCCCTTATTCTTATCAGACACCAGCTCAAGGATATTATCCAGGGCTGGACCAAACACCCTCAGACCCGAGAAAGGGATGGCACATAACTTGGCCTTAGAAGGGTTATCCCCCGACCAGGATCTAAGCCAGACTGCTCTCCGGGCCGCATTAGGGAGCTGTTTCTGGCCGCAAACCTAACTGATTCCGCCGACGTATCCGACAGGAACGCCGTGGCTGATTTCAAAAGAGGAAGAGATGCTAGTATCTCTGACCTCGGGGTCTTGTTGGTTAGGTTTTCCTCCAACTGCCCCAACCACAGGAACATAGACCTGGCCACCGAGGTGGCTGCTATGTTGGCTCTAATCAGGGCCGCCGACGTCTCCCATGATCTTTTTAACAAGACGTCCGCCTTTCTATCCATTGGGTCTCGAAGACCGGATGAGTCCTCGGCTGGGATAGCCGATTTCTTCGTAACCTTGGCAACCGGGACGTCGATCTTAGGGACTTCTTCCCACGCCCGAGTTTCCTCGGGATCGAAGGGCAGTCTATTTTTAAAGCTTCGGGAGAGTGTCAACCGACGCTCTGCTTCCTTCCACTCCTCCTGGATCATTGCTTTGATGTGCTCGCTCACAGGGAACACCACCTGTTTGCGGGACACCAGTCCTCCAAACATTAAGTCCTGTCTGGACTGTGGCTTAGGGACTTCTTCCATCTGCATGGTATTTCTGACCGCGTGTACCAGCTCGTCCGTATCCTCCAGTCTGAATAGGTACTTTCTGTTCTGTTCCTGACTATCCCCCAGGATCTCGCCTTCTTCCTCCTGATCTGAGTTCCGGAAATCGGATTCCTCGCTAGGGCTCGCCTCTGATACTGGGACTGGTTCCCACCTCGGACGCTTGCGACCTGGCCCAGGGCTGGGGGATCGACGCCGGGACGTAGAGGCCTGAATCTCTTCCCTTATCAGCGACCTCATTTCGGAAAGCAGAGATGGCTGTTCCTCGCCTATGACTCTGGAGGTACAGGGACCGCATAGGGTCTTGCTATAGGTGTCTGGCAGCTTTACTCTGCACACCGGACATCTGACTGATTTGGCGGTGGCTTTCGCCGGGTCCTTCCCCGAGGGGGACTCAGCCGGGGTTCCCTTTTCCTGATAATATAAGGGGCACCTCATCAGATCTGGGCTGTGGGGACGGGTGGGGAGGGTGGTCTGCGCTATGCGCACTTACCCCTCCACCAGATGCAGTGTTGCCTTCCATTCCCTGGCGTCCGATGCAGTCACACAGCCTGGAACCACCTGTGACGACTCTGGAGAACGCTTTGGTCCAGGAGCGCGCGCGCCCTGGATTTGAAACCGGCGTCTGACGTCACCGGATGTGACGCTGGTAAGCCGCGCCTCCACTTCCTGCCGGGCATCTGCGCGCGACCGTGCTCGGCGCGTGCAGGGAGCCGTTCCTGCTATGGTGCTCCGGCCTCCACTGCCCAGCGTCGGCGACGTCCTGCGGGTACTCGGCCCGCTGCCCCACTTCTGTCGGTGCCCGCATGGCCAGCCGCCTGCGGGGAGCCGACCCGTCCTGGAGCCGAGAGCCCCCCCACCGGGAGGAACGGCTCCCTCCAGGAGCGCCGTCCTGCTCCTGGCCTTTGGAGCCGAGGGACTCCCCACCGGGAAGTTTCGGCCCCGGGACCTCTTGACAGGGGAAGGATTGGACCGGCCGCACGATCCCCTGGGTCCCTCCGGTAAGCTCTCGCGTGTCCCTCCGTGCAGGGACAGGAAAAACACTGAGGGAAAGGGGGTGGGACATGGCCTTTTAACCTCTCGTGTGCTTTCCTGTCCCTGTAAGGAGGAGGAGGACCTCCTCCATAGTGCTGTCAGGTGGACGTCCTGGAAAGTGGGGTTAAAACATTTTCATGACAGAAATTGAAATATTTCTTTATGACAACCTAATGTTATGAAATTGTGTGTAGTACTTGTGGAATCAAAGTCCACACTATACCCCTGAATAAAGTCTTTGAGAGGTGTAGTTTCCAAAACAGAATCAGTTGTGTGTGTGGGGTTCGCTGTTTAGGCACATCAGGGGTTATCAAAACATGGTGTCCGCTACCAACGCCAGCAAATTTTGCGTTCCAAAAGTCAAATTGTTCTCCTTCCCTTCCAAGCCCTGTCACGTGCCTAAGCAGTAGTTTTCCCCCACATATGGAGTATCAGTGTACTCATAGGAATTGCACAAATTGTATGGTCCATTTTCTCCAGTTAAACCAAAATCTGGTGCTAACATTTTTGTGGGGAAAAAGTGAAATATTCCTTCTTTCCGTTCACATTTCTTAAATTCCTGTGAAGCATCTGAAGAGTTAATACACTTCTTGAATGTGGTTTTGAGCACTTTGAAGCACACACTTTTTAGAATGGTGTCACTTTTGGGTACTTTGCCAAATAAACACTCCAAAGTCACTTCAAATGTGATCCCCCAAAAAATGGTTTTGTAAAATTTGTTGTAAATATTAGAAATTGCTGATCAACTTTTAACCCTTATTTTTGAACATGAGTCAACAGTGCAAGCAGCAGCTCTGACACCAACCAGTAACATAAGAAAATCTGCTGCCATGTCATGATGTCTCCCATACTTTGCACAGAGAAGAGCCCCTTTCTCTATCTCTAACAGAATCACAGCATGGAGAGCAGTATACAGCATATTGAGCAGTGTAGCTGTAACTCAAGCACTGGGGTTATAAAATACCCAATAAAAAGTATTTTCAAGTCTGCGTCAATTTGCACCATTCTTTGTAGCTGCTCCCTACTCTACATTCTCTCCATAAATTTCTATGGGCTGCAGCTGAAACCTGATCGCTCACAGTGCTGCTGAAAATCTTCATCACAGCTTTACTGAAGATAGAATGTAGCAGTGAATTAAGAGTCAAGGAGTAGAAAGCAAGAGAAGGAAAAAGTGGCTTTTAAAAGAGAAAGTGGATGCTTCTAAGATAAAGCAGTTTCTTATATTCCCTGGTAGTATTGATTTATGCAGTTAAAATTATACAGCTACTCCTTTTAGGAAAGAGAATCACTACTTGAAGAAAGGAAAAGGTTTATTGCAGCAGATGAGCAATCTATACATCATAACTCTTTATGAAATGTACAACAATATAAGAATCGGTTGTAGATAAAGCAAAACATGTAAATCATGAAGGCTGTGAGCAGTCTGTGACAACCCCCTTTAAAAGGGACCCTCTGAAAGAGAGCTTGTATGCCTTATTATAGCATAGAAGCGTTACAGAAGGGTTCATAGCTCGTGCACTAGAACAGAGAACCGATAATGTGAATCCTGATTGTCAGAATAGAACTCAGGGAGACTAATCGCCCAACAGCCCCATTTCACAAGGCTTGCACCTGAAAATTCTTGTAGTCAAGTGTTCTATTATCTTCAGATAGATTTCCACCCCATGCCTCCATATCAGGTCTCCAGCGCCACATATCAGTTTCTCCAAAGCCATTCTGCAAATCTTTTTTTTTTTTTAATAATATAGACAACTACATGGTGCCAAGAATCACATGATGGCATGAGATTAAACGTGTTAATGAAATGTCAACACAAAGTAGAAAATCTTTCAAATTAATAAATGAAAATGCATCAATCTCAGAACAAAAAACATTGAATCCAGCGAAGTGAAACAATTATAACATGGCGTCACTTTGTGGCAGACCTTTGAAACATGTCCAATAGGGTCTGCTGCTTATTACTTGGTCTTAAGACTTCAGATGATTGGGTTTTTGATGAGGCGTGCCTTCCTTTATTCCGAGTTTGCTGCTTCTGTTTTTTTGGGGCTGGTTGTTTATTTTCATCACATGTGTCACCACTTCCAGGGTTCTCAGACAGCGACGTGTTCTGAGGAGCAACATCCAACATTTCTTGTGCAGTTGACCTCTTTGGTCGCAGCTTGTATTCATCAGGGGATCCTTTCGATCTGTTTGTCTTGTTGTCTTCTTTATCCAGAAGCTTTTGCAGCTTCAACGCCAGCAGCCGATCCTGTTCTTCTTGTAGTTTTCTTTCAGTGAGAGTCTTTTCCAGGTCCATTAATCTTTCTATATGTAACCCATCTGCCAAATTGTTCTCCGAGCAAGAAAACATCCGCACCTTGTCAGCTGAATGGCTGTCTACGTCTAGAGAGGATTCTAGGGCTCGCTTTGCCGCTGTTTTTACCTTTGGAGAACTGGCAACAATGCTGGATTCTGAATAGCTACGCTGCCCACAGTCACTTTGATCAATGAAAGACAACGGCAGGGAAAAGTCTTCAGCAGCCATGTCTGATGGGGTCTTATTTCTATCCTTGGCTTCAGTATCTGAAGTCACTGAAGCACTTAACACACTTTGGGCGGCATCAATAGGTGAACAAGCAGACAGACAAGGTATCTGCAGCTCTGTATCAAAAGCTCCAACTTCACTGCCGTTTAAAGAAAAACTAAACTGAGGAGAAAGAGAAGGCATTGAGTCTTCATCGGAGTCCAACACACATGCATGACTTTGACTTCCCAAGCCAGAATTAATACTCTGTATTAAAAAAAAAAAAAAAAAAAGAAAAAGAAAACATCAGTAGAGAGCACAACCCAAAATGCTGATTATCACGACAAACCATGAACTAAAGTCATGTGATGTGAAGATTTACAGAACACAAACCTCAGGTTTTTGTCTATCACTGCACAGATATTTGTTGCCGCCGACATATACATTGTGCAGTCATATAGCAGGTAATGGTAGTGAATAGGGCTGTATTGCAACAGGTGGATGAAGTCCAACTCTGCAGGATTTGTGTGTGTCAGCTAACATTAGCATGGGACTGCAGCTGCAAAAGATGGAAAGCCTATGCTTGATTAGTTTGTGAGACTTCATTTCATCCAAACCAATGTTGTACAGCATTAGCTATTTGTAGTATTACTCATTTATGTTTTAGGATTGAAGGACTGAACCCTGCCCATTGGGAGTTCTGTCAGGATTGATACAATAACACACTGTCCTTGTTTCTTCTTGACTAAAGGAGCAGCACTGATTAATAAGTGGGTAAGTTACTGACTCTTGGTACTCCAGGTTGTGTGCGGCTTGTAGGGAAGCACAGCATCAGCTTCACCCTTTACCAGTCACACAATTGGGAGTAATACCAGGAACATCCATTACTAAATGTACACAGTCATGTCTTGAAAAAACAGTGAAGGGGACACTCCAGAGTGACTTCTCCAAACAGCAGATCACTGGGATGCTGAGTGCTGGCAACTCATTGTAAAAAATAAAAACTCCAGTGAACAATAAATATGGTTATGGGTCCATTATGTGTCGAAAACCTACTGTTAGAGAAGGCTTCTAGTTTACAAGTTGCTGCAGGTGTGAATGAATTTTGCTTAGTTTTGGGAATGTAAAGAACAGAAGTATACAGCTTTCAGGTGTTCACAAAGATCATTTGGACATTGTGCTAATGGTCTGGGGTAAATGTGGTTTCATCACCACTTGCACCCCAGTTACGATTACAGTCCTGGAGACTTCTCCCATTTATAAGGCTTATATTACAGTATAACACACGTTCCAATATAATTTCAAACAGACTTTCTGATCGCTTTACTTGTGCTGCTGTATGCTTTTCCTCATTATTTGATTCCTCGGATATCAAATAGAACCAGCCTGACAATTTGATGGTCTAGCTTTTTTTTAGTCCCTTTATTGTCATAAATCCCCCCAGCAACATTCATTCTATTAGGGTACGTGCCCAAAACGCTGCATTCTACGATAAAAGTACAGTGGATGGGACTTTTAGAAATCCCATACCCACTGTGCTTCTGTTTGGCGCTGCACTAATTCATCCGCGGTGCGGGTTTACAAGCCGCAGCATGTCCATTTCCACGATAGATATGTATTGAATGGGGTAAATCCGCATTGTTCAATGACCACCGGCGGATTTGACTGATTACAAGCAGCATTTTGGATGCAATGAAAATACGCTGCGTCCAGAGTGGTTATTTCCAGATCGTGGGCACATACCCTTACATGTCGTCTATCCTCGATTGTATCCAATCAGTGATAAAGCACATTTACCTTTAATTGTTTGTTCCCAGTTTGAGCAGAACTTGCAATGTGAATGATTCCATTTGCTTTTGGGGACAGAAACCTGAACAAAATAGAGGCATAAGCAGAGTAAGAAAGGACACTGTAAAATGCAACAAAGTAGATGTATTGCCCTAAATAAAGCATAACTTCGTTGGGTATTCATAGGCCTAATGTGATTTCTTTATAGGAAATTTCTCCCTTTCATTTTTTTCTCCAATTGTAAAGTGAAACCATCTTTTACAGTTTTGTTCTAAAAAATCAATACAGCAGAAACGCCTGTGTGATTCATGACTTGTGGTTAAAACAAAAAGACATGGCTGCAAATAGAAAGTAATTTGGCAAAAGAATGGTGCAACAACAGAAACCCTGCTGCGATACGTCAAATCAGAGGTGAACTAATCCCAGCCGTTTAACCCCTTAGATGCCATAGTCATTAGCCACCATCGCATCTAAGCGGTGCTGATGGGATGCTATGGCAGCCAGTGTCCTAGCAAAGGTCACTGTCTCCCGTGTGAATTTAACAATTATGCCCTGCTGAAGGCTCTGAGTTTAAGGCTGTGTTCACAAGATTCCTTTTTTGTTTTGTTTTTTATTTTGCCATGCCTTTTTCAAACACATGTAAAATCACAACATTTTTAGCACGTTTTGGAAGATTACAGCAAAAATGCAATTGAATGCATCATGAGCACACACAGCAATGGGTTCAGTCAAGTCCTTAAACCCAGTCACTACTTACATAACAAATGTGAAATATTATTTATCCTGCAAAGTAAAATCTCACAATCATGTCTGAATTGTCTTCTGCCCTATGAACTGCACTTAAACAAGAATAAAAGCTAATTAATGATGTGTGTACCCCAATATGAAGAAATACATGCCCTCCCAAAAAAAACAAGAAAAAAAAACATATACCATAGCTCCAAGATGGCGGATACGTAAAAAAAAAAAAAAAAATTAAACTGCAGCATCCTAAAGGTCAAATAATCTGAGTCCTTAATTGGTTAATGAGGACCTGTCCTGACGTGTCAGTTTTAGTAACTACTGGTTTTCTTCATAACATGTCAATACTGGGGTACTTTTTGTCTCGATTTAGGTTGCATCTTCTTCAGTTATTCTTATTAGAAATGTATGAATAACAGGATTTTTTGGGTTGCTTACCGTAAAATCTGTTTCTCGGAGCCTTCATTGGGGGACACAGAGACCATGGGTGTATGCTGCTGCCACTAGGAGGCTGACACTATGCACAAAAAAAGGTTAGCTCCTCCGCCGCAGTGTACACCCCACCGACCGGCAGGAAATTCCTCAGTTAGTGAGAAAGCAGTAGGAGAAGTAACAGAATAGATTGAAAACAGGACAACTCAACTGTAAACAACCAACAAACATAATAACCGGAGTTGTAGAACATGGGAGGGTGCTGTGTCCCCCAATGAAGGCTCCGAGAAAGATTTTACGGTAAGCAACCCAAAAATCCTGTTTTCTCGTTCGCCTTATTGGGGGACACAGAGACCATGGGACGTCCCAAAGCAGTCCCTGGGGTGGGAAAACAAACTTCCATCAGGCCAGCGGACTCACCACCGCCGCCTGCAGAATCCTCCTACCTAGGCTGGCGTCCGCCGAAGCGTTGGTGTGGACATTGTAGAATTTCACAAATGTGTGAACCGACGACCAGGTTGCAGCTTTGCAAAGCTGCAGCGCGGAAGCCCTGTGGCGTACCGCCCAGGAGGCACCCACTGCCCGGGTAGAGTGCGCTTTGATCCCTGGAGGAGCCACTCGATGCTTAACTCGGTAGGCCTCCAAGATTGCCGATCTGATCCAGCGAGCAATAGTGGCCTTTGAAGCTGGGTGACCTTTCCGCGCCCCATCTGGAATGATGAAAAGAGACTCTGTCTTTCGCAAGGAAGTCGTCCTGGATAGACTCATCGCCCTGACCACATCCAGCTTGTTCAAGGACCGCTCCCGAGGATGAGTTGGACTCGGACAGAAGGACGGAAGAACAATATCCTCATTGAGGTGGAAAGAGGACACCACCTTAGGCAGGAAAGAGGGCGGAAGCCGCAGAACTACCTTATCCTGGTGAAGTACCAAAAAAGGGGAACGGCAAGAAAGAGCCGCCAATTCCGACACGCGCCGGATGGAAGTGATGGCCACCAGAAAGGCCACCTTCCAAGAAAGGAGAGAAAGGGAAACATCCCTGAGAGGTTCAAAAGGAGGACCCTGCAGAACCTCGAGAACCAGATTAAGATCCCGAGGATCTACGGGCGCTCGGAATGGAGGAGCCGTGTGAGCCACGCCTTGAAGAAAGGTCTTGACCTGAGGACGGGAGGTCAACGTCTTCTGAAATAAAATGGACAGCGCCGAAACCTGACCCTTCAAAGAGCTGAGGGCAAGCCCCGCATCCAGTCCTGCCTGAAGAAACGCCAGAACCGAAGGGAGCGAAAAGTGCATGGGCGCGATGATGGATTTCTGGCTCAGATCATGGTATGAATTACTCGATCGGAAAATCCTGCCCGTTTCAAAACCTCAGTCTCAACAGCCACGCCGTTAAATTGAGCGACCGAGAATTGGGGTGGCAAATCGGGCTTTGAGACAGCAGATCTGCCCTGTCTGGAAGCTTCCAGGGGGGGTCCGCAAGAAGATTGACAATGTCCGCGAACCAAGACCTTCTGGGCCAATTCGGGGTGATGAGAATGACTGGGATTCCTTCTGCTTTGATCTTCTTCAACAGTTTGGGAAGAAGTGGCAGAGGAGGAAACAGGTAGGGGAGTTCGAACTGCGATCAAGGAATGGCCAGAGCGTCAGCGCCCACTGCCTGGATACAAACTGTGGGACTTTCCTGTTGAGGCGAGATGCCAGCAGATCTACGTCCGGGCTTTTCCATCGACGGCAGAGCAGATGAAACACCTCCGGATGTAGGGACCACTCTACCGCCGCGAGACCCTCGCGGCTGAGAAAATCGGCGGCCCAGTTGTCTGTTTCCGGGAATGTGTACCGCGGAAATTGTCAGCATGGAAACCTCTGCCCAATGAAGAATCTTGGACACTTCTGCTAGGGCTGAGACACTCAGTGTCCCTCCTTGGCGGTTGACATATGCCACCACTGTGGCATTGTCTGTCTGAATCCGGACAGGCAGGCCCCTGAGGCGCCTCTCCCAGTGAACAAGAGCCAGATGAATCGCTCGTATCTCTAGGACGTTGATCGGCAGGGCTGATTCCGGAGACGACCATCGACCCTGAACAGTGTGATTGCGGAACACTGCCCCCCAACCGAGGAGGCTGGCATCCGTTGTTACAATCTTCCAGTGAATGGGAAGAAAAGACCATCCCAAGGAAATGAGAGGTGACGTCAACCACCAGTTGAGTGACCGTTTGATCCGGTGTGAAAGACGAACAGGACGATCCAGGGACAGAGCCGACCTGTTCCACCTCGACAGGATGGCGTGTTGGAGAGGTCTGGCGTGAAATTGGGCAAAGGGAACTGCCTCTATCGCCGCCACCATCTTTCCCAGGACCCTCATGGTTGTTCGGAGGGACGGGAATCGTGTGATCTGCAGCGATCGTACATCCTGCTGCAGGGAAAGAATCTTCTCTTGTGGAAGAAAAACCCTTGCCCGACGAGTGTCGAACAGTAGGCCTAGAAACACAAGCCGCTGAGTAGGAACCAGACAGGACTTTTCCCTGTTGACGATCCACCCGAAATTGGAAAGAGTGTCTAAGACGATCGTCAGACTTAGGCGAGCCTGTTAAAAAGAGGAAGCTTTGATCAGAATGTCGTCGAGGTACGGAAAAAGGACGAGACCTCTGATCCTCAACAAGGCCATCAACGCAGCCATGATCTTCGTGAAGACTCTGGGTGCGGTGGCGAGACAGAAGGGCAGCGCGACGAACTGGTAATGTTCCTGGCGAATCGCAAACCACAGGAACTTCTGATGTCCGGAGAATATGGGAACATGTAGATAGGCATCTTGGATGTCTATTGAACACATGAATTCCTGCTCCTCCATGGAAGCGATTACCGATCAAACCGACTCCATCCGGAAGTGGCGGAGGCGGACTTTTTTGTTGAGTAGCTTGAGATCCAAGATTGGTCGGACCGCCCGGTCTTTTTTCGGCACCACAAAGAGGTTCGAATAAAACCCTGTGAAACGCTCCGCCTCAGGAACGGGCACCATCACCCCGGAACTGAGGAGAGAGGCGATGGCTGTAAAGAACCCCGGGATCAAGGCTGGATCTTTTGGAGGGCGGGATTCGAAGAAACGATCTCGCGGACGAGAAACGAACTCTATCTTGTATCCTGACGATACAACCTCCCTGACCCAAGCGTTCTCCACTGAGGCCAGCCAGACTTCCCTGAAGAAGAGTCGTCGACCTCCCAATTGGAAGGGACCCTCGGAAGTCCGACGATAGTCATGCTGATGTGGACCGTCCAGATCTGGATCTGGATGGTCTGCCCTGGGAAGAGTGTGATCGCCAGGAGGGGGTGGGTCTGAAGGAAACTTTCTTTCTATCCTGACGTGCCTGCGGTCTCTGTTGGTTGGAAAGGTTCTCCGCCGTATTGAAACGGCGGAAGGCCCGAAAGGGACAAAACTGACGCCTTAGTGGAGGTCTGCGAGGCTTCAACTGAGGGAGGAGGGAACTCGTGCCTCCGGTGGCGTCCTTAATAATCTGATCCAATTGGGATCCAAAGAGGCGCACTCCCTGAAAAGGCAGATTAGTAAGAGACTTCTTAGAAGACAAGTCCGCCTGCCAGGCCTTGAGCCAAATCGTACGTCGGATTGCCACTACGTTGCTTGACGCCTGAACCTCGCAAGATGCGGCATCCAAAGAAGCAGAAAGCAGATAATCCCCCGTATGGGAGATCTGATTGGCGAGATCGGCCAACCGCTCTGGTTGTGCTTTAACTAGGATGCCCTTACGAAGATCTTCTGCCCAAGTAGCTATGGCCTTTGCTGCCCAAGATGAAGCAAAGATTGGACATACCACCGCTGAAGCCGCTTCGAATGCAGACTTTGCTAGGAATTCTATAATCCTATCATTAGAATCCTTTAAAGACGCCACCCCTGAAAGCGGGAGAACCGTGTTATTAGAAAGTCTGGACACGGGTGGGTCCACCAAGGGAGAAGCAGACCAATTGTCCATGAGTTCTATTGGCAAACGGGTACAGCACGCCGAGACGCTTTCCTCTGTGAAAGCGTCTGGTCGGATCTTCTCTTTCCTTGGAATACCCTGGAGGGTGTTTCCGCCCATCTGAACGAAACCTCCTGATCTGAGGATTTCGCACAGAAGTCAGCAATGTCGAAGGTATGGTGAATCGCTGCAATGAGGTCCTGTACCGTAACCTGCATATATTCGCATCCTGGTCCGAATCCAGCCCCATCAGATGACCTGTCCGAGAACACTTCACCTGACTCGGGAGAGGAGGCCCGGGAGGGGGGCTGCTGAGAAGGACTATGCGGTGAGATGGGACAAGGAGAGGATTCCGGCTGGAGATCCTGCCTGGGTCTTTGCGACTAACACTGGCTGGCTCACATGGAATCTCTTGAGACCTGCTGGACCCTGCAGAAGTGTCCAGGCAACTTATCGAACGGCTACTAGGGACTGAGACACCTTGGTGAGGTCTGCCACTGATTGTGATAGAGACGAAGCCCAGCTAGGAATGGGGGGGTTCGCTCTCGCATGGAGCAGTAGATGGCTCCTGGACGGCGTCGGGCTGAATCGGATTGCTGCAGTCTAGGCAGAGGGGAGTGGACTGACCTGAGGGAAGTTTGCGATTGCAAGAAGAGCACGCAAAGTACTTAACTAAGTTGCAGGAGGACGAGAGCGGTCAGACTTAGAATTAGACATATTGAAGGACAGTCACTGAAGCAGTGCCGGAAGGTTGGGGGACAGGAGGCAGAGGAGGGTGTCGGTCTGCAGTCGCAGAGCTACTCACGGTCCGGTGTCCTGTCGCAGCTTCCAGCAAATGAAGGTGCACGGCTCGTCTGGGCTTGCAGGGGGCACGGCAGATAGGACAGCGTCCGGCTGACAGGCTGTGAAAATGGCGGCAGCCTGAGAACAGAACAGGAAGCGTGCGCTTCCCTGCAGAAACCGAGGAAGATGGGCAGGGTTAACCGCCGATGCTAAAAATGGCGCCGTCCTCCAGACTGGGAGTGGGTGGAGACAGCGCCGCCTCAGGGAGACCTAGAGTGAGGGGAGAAGGCGGTGGGCGGGATTAAAGCGGGCTGGAGGAAAGCCGCCCGAGAAAGAAGGCGGGGGGCGTGGCCGCGACGCAGGACAAGGCCCAAGCTGAAGCCGGGGCCTGGATTAGATGAGGCGGCTGCCGGTCAGCGCGGGGTGGCGCGGAGGCCCCGCAGCACTGCCGCGGTGACCGCTCCTGAGGATAACTGGGCCGGACGGGATAAAAAAAAACCCCTAGGAATGCACTGGGGACGAAGTTGCGGCAGAACAGGCCGATAACCAGCCGGGGCCTGAATTAACTGCGGCGGCCGCCGGGAGGCGCGGGGCGGAGGCGTCGCAGCACTGCCACAGCGACCGCTCCCGAAGGATCCGTGACTGGAGTTGCTGAGGAGTATGGGACTCGGGGCCTCACACTTACCCTGCCTGATCCGTCTCTGATGTAACCTGTGCATAAAAGGTACCTTCATCCATGTTGTCATTCCTGTAGAAGGGTATCCGCGCCTCATCCAACCGACAGGCTCTGGTAGGCGAGTGGGTGGGAGACGGGGAACGAGGACCATCTGGATCGCCTGACACACATCCGTGTTAGGGGGCTCCTGGTCCTGCTGTAGAGACCTATGAGGATACGGGGTGGCAGTACACGCCGTACTCAGTCTCTTTGTGGGACTACAGATGTGACTCTTCACTCTGTATCCCTCCGGATAACCTGAAAAGAAACAACGCACAACGAGGTAGATATGGGTCTAATGAAAGACCCGTGTCCACCTCCTACTGACACTAGGCTAAACTGAGGAATTTCCTGCCGGTCGGTGGGGTGTACACTGCGGAGGAGGAGCTAACCTTTTTTAGTGCATAGCGTCAGCCTCCTAGTGGCAGCAGCATACACCCATGGTCTCTTTGTCCCCCAATAAGGCGAACGAGAAATACTGACAACAGTGTTGTCCATGCAGGCTGCCATTGTTCAATCAGTGCTGACAGAGCCAGACTGAATAAGGGCCAACTCTGACGAACTCAATGAGAAAGCCCAGTTGTCAACTTGTCAGAAATATTTAGGAACACCACATGTGGTATTACACAGTTATAGGAAGAGAAGATCGATTTGGATTGATATTTCATGGAGAATACAAGAAATTAGTAAAAAAAAAAAAAAAACGTCAGGAGAGGGGACAGTATCCAGCAGCCATCAGGAGCAGAAGAGTCTGTGAAAGCGCCAACTGCGTCTATATATAAAACAAATAGCAACCACAATGACATCTGCAGCTTTAGGGCTAATTTGGATTTGTAAGGCCCAAAAGGCAACAACCGCCGCCTGGTGCGAGATTCTAGAACCATCAGGAGTTGGGCTGTGGTCCGTGAGTGCTGCCAACGTCTAGATTGGAACGCGGCCTGACCTGGGAGTCCACATCATCCACCTTTCTCCTTTGGTGGGAAAGACATGATACCAGCAAACATTACTCCCCATCTCTGCTCCTCTACAGGCCAGAGTAGTCTCCATTCATCAGATGGCTGTGTGGGAAATCAGTATCCTATTTCTCTTTCCCCATGTTATGCTCCAAATCTATCACGTAACACCTTTATACACAAACCGCCCTCCCTCATTACAAGTGCCTGAGGTCCTAAATCAAATTAGACACAGCTGACCTGAATGCCAGAGAACAGTTGCTTGCTTTTTGTCAATAAGCCCTCTCTGTTCAGCCATGTATATAACCTCCACTCGCATTTAATTACAGCAGAATCGCTGGCTGGAAACTGTGTGCGCGCTGTCTCTTGATTCTCAGAGCATGTTCATCACAACACATCTAATCTGGCTTTGCACATCAACTCTGGCGGGCGTGTTACCAGGCCTGTGGAGTCGGTAAGCCAAACCTCTGACTCATTTTCCATGACACCGACTCCAACTCCACAGCCCTGCATGTTATGCCCACAGCATAGACATGCAGCGAGGTTGGCAACCATTACTCACCCTCCTTCTCAGTGTCACCTACTGCCCAGCCATCTGAGGAGGAGGGAGAGGAGCCTATAGATTGAGGCACAGATGTAATACTGTATCAGAACTGGGTACCTATGTAGGCTGCTGCCAGTCAGTCATTCTAATGTAACATAGTAGTAACATAGTTAGCAAGGCCAAAAAAAAAAAACCACACATTTGTCCATCCAGTTCAGCCTATATTCCGTCAGAATAAATTCCAAGTTCTACATCCTTCTAAAGAACCTAATAACTGTACAATATTGCTACGCTCCATGAATACATCCAGGCCTCTCTTGAACCCCTCGACTGAGTTGCCATCACCACCTCCTCAGGCAAGGAATTCCAGATTCTCACTGCCCTAACAGTAAAGAATCCTCTTCTGTGTTGGTGGCAAAACCTTCTCTCCTCCAGACGCAGAGAATGCCCCCTTGTGACCGTCACCTTCCTTGGTATAAACAGATCCTCGGAGAGATATTTGTACTGTCCCCTTATATACTTATACATGGTTATTAGATCGCCTCTCAGTCTTTTTTCTAAACTAACCCCAATTTTGCTAATCTCTCTGGGTATTGTAGTTTCCCATCCCCTTTATTAATTTTGTTGCCCTCCTTTGTACTCGCTCTAGTTCCATTATATCCTTCCTGAGCACCGGTGCCCAAAACTGTACACCGTACTCCATGTGCAGTCTAACCAGGGATTTGTACAGAGGAAGTATAATGCTCTCATCATGTGTATCCAGACCTCTTAATGCACCCTATGATCCTGTTTGCCTTGGCAGCCGCTGCCTGGCACTGGCTGTTCGAGTAAATTTATCATTAACTAGGATCCCCAAGTCCTTCACCATGTCAGATTTACCCAGTGGTTTCCCGTTCAATGTGTAATAGTGATATTGATTCCTTCTCCCCATGTGTATAACCTTACATTTATCATTGTTAAACCGCATCTGCCACCTTTCGGCCCAAGTTTCCAACTTATCCAGATCCATCTGTAGCAGGAGACCATCTTCTCTTGTATTGACTAGGTCCAAACACCGACCCCCTGCGGCACCCCACTGGTCACAGCTACCCAGTTAGAGAATATACCATTTATAGCCACCCTCTGCTTTCTATCACTAAGCCAGTTACTTACCCATTTGCACACATTTTCCCCCAGACCCAGCATTCTCATTTTGTGTACCAACCTCTTGTGTGGCACGGTATCTAACGCTTTGGAAAAATCAAGATATACCACATCCAATTACTCACCTCGGTCCAGTCTATAGCTAACCTCTTCACAAAAACTGATTAGATTGGTTTGAAAGGAGCGATTCCTCATAAACCAATGCTGATATGGCGTTAAATAGTTATTCTCATTGAGATAATCCAGAATAACATCCCTCAGAAACCCTTCAAATATTTTACCAACAATAGAGGTTAGACTTACTGGCCTATAATTTCCAGTTTCACTTTTAGAACCCTTTTTGAATATTGGTACCACATTTGCTATGCGCCAGTCCTGTGGAACAGACCCCATCGCTATTGCGCCCCTAAATATAAGAAATAATGGTTTGTCTATTACATTACTTAGTTCTCTTAGTACTCGTGGGTGTATGCCATTCGGACCGGGAGATTTATCTATTTTCGTCTTATTTTGCTGGTTTCGCACCTCTTCTTGGGTTCGATCGGTGACCCTTAATATAGGGTTTTCTTTGTCTCTCAGCATTTCACCTAGCATTTCATTTTCCACCGTGAATACCATGGAGAAGATATTTAATATATTAGCTTTTTCCTCGCCATCTACAACCATTCTTTCCTCACAATTTCTTAAGGGGCCTACACTTTCACTTTTGCTTCTTTTACTATTGATATAGTTGAAGAACAGTTTGGGATTCATTTTACTCTCCTTAGCAATGTGCTTCTCTGTTTCCTTTTTGGCAGCTTTAGTTTTTTAGAGAAAGTATTTTTCTCCCTATAGTTTTTTAGAGCTTCAATGGTGCCATCCTGCTTTGGTAGTTTAAATGCTTTCTTTTTACTGTTAATTCCCCCCTCTTACTTCTTTGTTTAGCCACATTGGGATTTTCCTATTTCTTGTCCTTTTATTCACCAAGGTATAAACCGATTACAGTGCCTATTGAGGATGTTCTTAAACATTTCCCATTTATTATTTGTATTCTTATTTCTGAGGACATTGCCCCAGTCAACCAGATTAAGGGCATCTCTAAGCTGGTCAAACGTTGCCTTTCTAAAGTTGTGTTTTTGTGACTCCCTGACAAATCCCCCTAGCGAAAGAAAAGCGAAACTGTACAATATTGTGGTCGCTATTTCCTAGATGCCCAGCGACCTGCAGATTTGTTATTCTGTCAGATCCATTAGATAGTATAAAGTATCAGTAGTATCTGGTTGGATTCTACACCAATTGTGAAAGATAGTTTTTCTTGGTTATTAGCAGAAACCTGTTGCCTTTATGGGTTTTGCAGGTCTCTGGTTCCCAGTTAGTATCCGGGTAGTTAAAGTCCCCCATAACAAGGACCTCATTATGGGTTGCAGCTTCATCTATCTGCCTTAGTAGTAGTTTTCCATGATTTGTTATATTTGAGGGTTTTGTTACTATTTTTCCCTTCATGTATTTCGCCCCATATGGCCTCTACATCCTCATTTCCATCACGAATATCCTCTCTTAAAGTGGACTTTAGACAAGACTTTACATAAAGACAAAGCCCTCCTCCTTTCTGATTTTTACGATCCTTTCTAAACATACTGTAACCCTGTAAGTTAACTGCCCAGTCATAGCTTTCGTCTAACCATGCCTAGGTTATTCCTACTATGTGTCACAATCCATTTTTGGATCTGTGTCAGTTTGGACTCTCTTATATAAACTTTTCCCTTTCTGGCCCTCGGGAGTTAATATGGGTTCTTGCCCCCGGTGGCCGCTGGTGTTACTACAAGTTTAGTGAGTCTGCTGCTGGGTCGCTGGGTCCCCCCCCCTGGTGGCCGCTGTTGTTACTACATGTTTAGTCAGTCAGCAGGTGTGACCACTCCCTCCTTCCTATAAAGGGTCATCAGGTGCTGCACTCACTGTTGGTGATATTATTCATTTGCTAACCAACCTTGGTGAAGACTGGACCTACCTGGTGGAAAGGGGGATCAGCTTATTTGGAGCAGTGGTGATGGTGCTGGATGCTGATCGGGTGCCTTACTCTGCTGCTTGGAGCATTGGCAGCAGATGAAGCCAAGTCTTGTTTTTTAGTTTATTTTACCCTTAGGTATCTGTCGTATCTTTCCATGTTTGTTATTTGGTGCAGTACACGTTTTCCCTGTCTCACCTCCTGGGGAGGGGGGGTTGGGGGATAAGCTCAGAGCTAAACAGGAGATAGGGACAGGTCGGGGACTTGGGCCTCACTACCATCAAGTGTACCCCCAAGTTAAGGAAAGAGGCAGGGCACCCCCTTAGCCTGAGGGGCAGTTCAGGGGCCCAGGTTCCACGTCTTCTGTTTTCCCCCTACTGCCCTGTAACACTATGTCACAGTTACCAGTAGATATTTCTGCTTTTAGTTCTTCCATCTTGTTTGTCAGGCTTCTGGCATTTGCGAGCATGCAGTTTACAGGATTTTGTTATGTTCCAATCTCCTCCCTGTGGATCGTTTTAGAAGTTTTCTTACCTCCCTCCCGAGTATGTTGTCTTGGGTCTTCTTTGCTTCCCCTCATTCATTAGTATATTTTCTGGCTTTATTTTCGAGTCTAACATTTTTCTTCCCGTCCCCTCTTATTCTAGTTTAACGCCCTCCTGATGAGTGTAGTGAGTCTTGTGGCGAATGTGTATTTTCCAGGTTTGTTGAGGTGTAGTCCGTCTCTGGCAAGGAGTCCGTCGTACAGGTAATTCATACCGTTGTCCAGGAATCCGAATCCTTGTTGTCTGCACCATCATCTTAGCCAGTTGTTCGCATCAAGGACCCTGTTCCATCTCATGGTGCCATGCCTGTCTACCAGAATGATAGAAGAAAAAACTACCTGTGCATCCAGTTCCTTTACTTTCTTCCCCAACTCTTCAAAGTCCTAGCAGATTGTCAGTAGGTCCTTCCTTGCCGTGTCATTGGTGCCAACATGTATCAGAAGAAATGGAGGGTCTTCCTTGGAACTGATGAGCTTTGGTATCCTATCGGTCACATCCTTGATCTTCGCACCTGGACGGCAGCATACTTCTCTTGCGGTTATGTCCGGTCTGCAGATGGCTGCTTCTGTGCCTCTCATATATATATATATATAAAAGGAGACAGAGGCGATAAAAAAAAAGTCCAATACTATTAGATATGAAAAAACAAAAATGTAATTTTATTATAATTTATCAGGGATAAGGGAGAGGTGGGGTAAAAGTCAAATGACCACAATAAGCACATGGGCAAAATGGGGCACACAACGGATATGAGGACCAAAGGGATATAAAATGATTTTAACATAGCATAGTCATAGTTCAAAAACATTACATTATCCCTAATCACAGTGAAACAACCAGGCGTGGTATACAGAGTATGTGATAGTAACAACATAGTTAGCCAAATGTATTATCTTTACTGGTATGTAAATAAGGTCCACCCAAGCGTTTCCCCCCCCCCCCCCCAACACGCATTTCGGCGAGATGGCCTTTATACACGCTAGGGTGGACCTTATTTACATACCAGGAAAGGTAATACTTACATTTAGCTATCTTTGTTGTTACTATCACATACTTTGTATACCATGCCTGGTTGTTTCACTGTGATTAGGGATAATGTAATATATTTTTGAACTATGTGTCTATGCTAAAATCATTTTACATCCCTTTGATCCTCATACCCGTTGTGTGCCCCATTTTGTCCATGTGCTTGTTGTGGTCATTTGACTTTTACCCCACCTCTCCCTTATCCCTGATAAATTATGATAAAATTACATTTTTGTGTTTTCATATCGAATAGTATTGGACTATTTTTTTATCACCTCACATATAAATTATATATATATATATATATATATATATATATATATATATATATATATATATATATATATACATATACACACACACACACATATATATATATATATATATATATATATATATATATATATAGTATATATATATATATATATATATATATATAGTATATATAATATAATATATATATATTTTTATTTTTTTTTGCGATTGTCCCGCTATGTCCACTTATAGACCCATTATATAGCAGTTTATTAGAATACATTTTTTCATCTTTCACTGATTTTTGTATGGGTATTGCTTCCATGAAACTGTTATGGTTTCTGTGCCTCTCAGTAGCGAGTCTCCCATCACTATCCCTCTTCTTCGCTTCTTGACTGTACTTTTTGTTGTCACTTCTGGGTGTTGGCGTGCCCCTTTTCTTTGCTTGCTGATAGTGCCTCAACCTTAGGTGTGCCATTTTCATCCCCCACAAGGCCTTGGTATCGGTTTCTCAATTGTGTGGTTGATGATGTCTCCATGGTACTTTTTGCTTCTTTTGGTCACATGCTTCCACTCGTCTGCTTTTGGAGGTTCTCTGACACTTTCTTCATCTTCTGTGACCAGTAGAGATGCTTCTGTCTAGGAAGTCTTCATTGTCTGAGTTTCAAAGTTGCAATTCTTTCTTACAGACCCCGCTCCTTTTCTTCTAAAAGGGCCAGTAGTTACACTTCTGGCAGGTGAAGTTGGATTCTTCTTCTGGTCGATCTGTGAACATGTTGCAGCTCATCATGTAGGTTGTCACATCTGCCATGTTGCTCCTAGATCCTGCTGACTTGCTGTGTGTCTTCATTCTTGTGTAATCTACTGTGTATAACCTTCTTGTGTAATCTGCGGTGTTTTTTCCTTCTTGTGTAATTTACTAAAGCAGCCAAGCTTTCTTGAAATAATGTCCTAGAGGCAAAAATTTGTGCGCCGTAAGGCACGCGGTTTGGCGATACTTTCCAAGCAGCTGGTCCCGGTTGTACCCAACGATCTTCTTGCTGAGGGAGACACTTCGCTTTTCCCAGAAGGCGCCTGGAATATGCAAATTGTCTTCCCCAAGCCTCAATCCCTGGTTTATGCCACTGGCATAATCCACTATCAGCATATCAAGGGTGGAGACCACATGCATGTCTCTATATGGGATGAGTTCAGGAGTGATTGTATCTGTACAGAGTACTCTATTGCCATCGTGTGGTGGATGTGAAAACTGCAACATCTGCTACATACAAAATAGAACATTCAGTGTCTTAAAACATGCAAAGTAATCCTCTCCCATTAGTGTACTAGATATGCATGACATTAACAGTGAGGGTCTGTCCAGCATTGGCCTTTTTAACCATTTGTTCTTTTCACTGGCCCCCCCTTCTCACTAGCACACTTCTTTAGTACTTCTGCAGTGACTTATTGGTGAGGCACTCTTCCAGGTGACCTGCGAGTTCCACTTCTTCTCAGTTGGACTTTGCGCTCCCTTTCCTGACCTTCAACAAGTATTACAGCCACAGAACATACAGTCGAAACCAGAAGTTAATATACATTATATAAAATGACACATCTGCATGTTTTTCCTCAATATCTGGCATGAAATCAGAATAAACCTCTCCTGTTTTAGATCAATTAGGATTACCATAATTATTAAGATTTGCCAAAAGCCAGAATAATGAGAGAATGTTTTAAGGCATTTTTATTACTTACTGCAAAGTCAAACGTTTACATACACTAAGATTACTATGCCTTTAAACAATTCTGGACTGCCCATGAGATGAGGTCATGTGTTTGGAAGCTTCTGAACTTCCGTTTTTTGGCAACATCCAAGTTAGAGACATACCTCTGGATGTATTTTAATTAACACCTGAAACACACTGCTCTTTTGTGTAGCATCATGGAAAAGTCTAAAGAAATCAGCCAAGATATCAGGAAGAGAATTGTGGATTTGCACAAGTCTGGCTCATCCTTGGGTACAATTTCGAGATACCTGAAGGTGCCTCGTTTATCTGTACAAACGATTATATGCAAGTACAAACAAGATGGGAATGTCCAGCCATCATACGGCTCAGGAAGGAGATGGGTTCTGTGTCCCAGAGATGAACGTGCTTTGGTCCAACATGTGCATATCAACCCAAGGACAAAAGAAAAAGACCTTGTGAAGATGATGGCAGAAGCTGGTAATATTGTGTCAATATCCACAGTGAAACGAGTACTGTATCAACATGGGCTGAAAGGCCACTCTGCCAGCAAGAAGCCATTACTACAAAAGAAAAAGTCAGAATAATGTTTGCAAACGCACACAGGAACAAAGACCTTAATTTTTGGAGACATGTCAGGTGGTCTGATGAAACTAAAATTGAACTTTTTGGCCATAATGACCATCGATACACTAGGAGGAAAAAGGGAGAAGCTTAGAAGCCTAAAAACACCATCCCAACTGTGAAAAACGGGGGTGGCAGCATCATGTTGTGGGGTTGTTTTGCTGCAGAAGGGACTGGTGCACTTCACAAAATAGATGGCATCATGAGAAAAGGAGATTATGTTGCAATACTGAAGCAACATCTGAAGACATCAGCCAGGAAATTAAAACTTGGGAGGAAATGGGTCTTCCAATTAGACAATGACCCGAGGCATACTGCCAAAATGGGAACAAACTGAATAATAAAGTCAATGCTTTGGAGCGGCCATCTCAAAGCCCTGATCTCAATCCTATTGAAAATTTATGGGCAAAGCTGAAAAGACCGGTGCGAGCAAGGCGACCTGCAAACCTGGATCAGTTACACCAGTTTAGTCAGGAGGAATGGGCCCAAATTCCAACCAACTATTGTGAGAAGCTCATGGAAGGATATCCCAAACGTTTGACCCAAGTCATTCAGTTTAAGGGCAATGGTACCAAATACTAATGAAATGTATGTAAACTTTTGACGCTGCACAAAGTATGAAAATGCCTTAAAACACTCTCTCATTCTGGTATTTGGCAAAAATTAATAAAATTATGGTAATCCTAATTGACCTAAAACGGGAAAGGTTTATTCTGATTTCATGTCAGATAGCGAGAATAACATGCATAGGGGTCTTTTTATATAGTGTATGGAAACTTCTGTTAACTGTACATAGGACATAGGCATCACTCTGAGGCCTCCAGTTACACCCTGCAGAGATTTATTGTTAATCATCTGCTTCATCCGTGGTAGTGTGATGATCTAGGACTGTTTTGCTGCTTCAGGACCTGCAAGTCTTGCTTTGGTAAATAGAACTCTCATCTATCAAAAAATGCTAAAGAAGAAAGTCCGGCCATCTGTTTCTGACCTCAAGCTGAAGAGCAGCTGATGCATTGCACAGTGACCGTGGTAAGATAGCTGCTGTCTCTTACTGCAGGCCATCCCTGCACATCGCCCTGGAGGTCTGTACCGCTCACCCCGGCGATCGCTGTGATTGGCTGGTCAATTTTGACCTGCCAATCACAGCAACGTGTCAAGATTTTGGGGGGGAAAAATGTGACTTGGGGGCGTGGCCTAGGCACAAACAGGAGAAGACGTGAGGTGGCTGAGCTCCTGGCCCTAGACCACAAAAAAAAAAAAGGGTGTTTAAATTAGCCAAAAATCACCCATTCACACCCGAAGTGTGCCTAAACCTTCGTGGTACGACCCTACCACCGACAAAGGACCCCTGAAGAATCTTTTACCGGCCACAAGTTCATCTCAGCCAAGAGAGGCCTGGACGGAGGGGAGACGCGGTGCAGGCTGCCGCCTTGTCACGTCTGACGGAGCCTCCTTAGAAGTGAAGCGGCCGGTGCACAGAAGTTCCTCGGCAGGTGGGGTGCGGGAGGCCAGAAGACCCAGGAACACCGGTGCCTCCGGGCGGAGAAGCAGGTGCTCGGGGTGCGCGGAGACGGGGCCATCTGTGATAAGTCCCTCCATCTCGCAGGTCAGACACAGGGGGTTCGGCGGCCCCGCTCCCCTCGCTTAGCCTGATCCAGCCGCGGTGACAGTTTCTATACACCCGGGAACGAGCATCTGAGGAGGGGGCTGGCGCGCTGACAGGCGGCTATCCGGGCGCACGGCAGAGAGGAACAGGAGATACAATCTCAGAAGCCTGGGGTTTATACGGACAGCTGCCATTAACCCCATAAACTTCACTCATGCGCAGAACTGAGACCTTTAACCCTATATTTGCCTCGGTTCCGTCTCTCAATTCCCCCCAGTAGCGACGGCAAATAAGCTGGGATAAATTCTCCATTATAGCTGGGACTATCTTTTGGCGCCAGATTCCTCACTGTCTAAAGAGACAAGACGCCATTTTATTCCCTGCCTCTCAGAGGGGAGTTGACAGAAGGTTTGCTGCACACCCTGCTCCCTCTCCTCCGGTCACCCCACCGGCCACACAACAACTCAAAAGACAATCTCCCCATAATTGTGCGTATCTTTGTATATCAGAAGCTAAAGAAACGCTTCTTTTCTACTCACTTATCTCGCAGAAGATTCTTTTAGTGACAAGCATGCTAATTCAGACAATGATTCGTTAGCCGTGCTGATGATCCAGTGGTGATTTAATGAAGACACGCTCATAATTCCGATATGGTTAAAACAATTAAGGAGCGTGCTAAAGTGCTTCCTGACAGTAACAAAACCCACAAACAAGTGGATCTTGATAAATATCTAGAGAAAAAAAAATCTCCTTCTCAGCATCCTTCTTTGAAAAAAAACAGACCACCCAAATGACAGATCACCCAGACTCTGATACCTCAGACTCGAATGAAAACAGCTTGGACGGCGAATCCCGTCCCCGGGATAGTGCTCCCATATCCAGGTCATTCCTCAAGAAATCTTTAACCCAGGCGATGAAGCCTCTGCTACAGGAAATAGCAGGAATCAGATCTGACTTAAAACATATAGGTGGCCGAGTGGAGTCACTTGAATCCGCCCATATGGAATTTGTAGAACATGCTAATACTTTAACTGTTGTTGGTGGTAGGAAACTTGTTCTTTTAAACACTACCCTACTGGCGATTGAAGACCAAGAAAACAGAAGTAGGAGGAAGAATGTCAGAATTAAAGGAATTCCCAAAACCTATGCCACGGAAGCCCTTGAAAAAGTCACAAGAGATTTTCTCATCCTTAGTAGGCCAAGACAGAATGGAGAACATAGTCGTTGAAAGAGTTCACCGAGCACTAAAACCCAAACCAAAACCGCCGGACCCTCCTAGAGACATATGTGGTCTACTCAGCATTGTAGACACAAATGCTATTCTCACCAAGGCAAGGGAAATGGCTCCCCTCCTCTATGACAACTCTCCCTTTCAAATTTTCCAAGACATTGCTCCTTCAACTCTGGCCAAGAGAAAGCTGATGAAACCATTGCTGGACACACTAAGAACACACAAGCTTCCTTACAGATGGCTATTCCCTTTTGGCATTGCAATCATAAAAGATGGAAAACAGATCGCCGTCCGTTCCCCTGACGATCTACAGAAAGTCTGGGGGATCCTGAAGATTCCCCCTGTTGAAGTTTCCTCCTGGATGCCCTTAGAGGCGAGGTACTCTTAGCCGCAGCTGCAAAAAATGGAGAACTGGTCTACACAGAAGAAGGCGGGCTCTCCCAAATTCAAGAAGCAAAATCAAGGACGCTCTGCAGCCTGATCTCTTGACTGTCCACTTGTTTAATTGATGCTGGCCTGGTCCCGAAAGGATGGGGAACGGGGAGGGTTGGAAATCCCTCGTCCCCGGATCTCGATAAGCCACCCTATCCCCTTCCGACTTGGCCGGCTTCTGTTTTATTTTTTTTCTTGTAACTGTTCTCTTCTAACCTGAGCTTTTTTTACAAGTCACCCTTATGTTTCTCTTATAACCAAGCTTTACATCCAGCCTTCTAGGTTACACAGAACATCACCACTGGACATCCTGTTCACCCTCCTTATGGACTGTCTTGTCTGCTTTTGTTTTGAAGCTGGGTGTGAAGCGTGTCCCCCCCCCGCTGCAGATAAGATTCATCTTGTTAATATTTGTTTGATGTGTACATTGTTGTTTCAAAATTCTTGCATTGGTGCCATCTTTGTCATTTACATCAGATTCCACACACTCCCTTATCCTATGACCAAACAATTCACAGTGGATAGTTTGACAACAGCTTCCTATAATGTGAAAGGACTGAACTCCCCAGCCAAGAGCCAGATTATGCACCTTCTAAAGAAAAATAAAACAAAAATTGCCTTCCTCCAAGAGACTCATTTTAAAAATGGTCGCTCTCCTGACACATCTCGTTCTCACTTCCCCATTTGGTTTAACAGCAACAGCTCTTCTGCTTCTAAAGGGGTCAGCATTGCACTATTTAAGAATCTTCCTTTCCAATGGAAGGACACGCTCTCAGATCCAGAGGGCCGCTACATTATGGTAAAAGGCTTCTTGGCTGGCACAATGGTGACCTTGTGTAACCTCTATGCCCCCAACAAGCGACAGGACCTGTGGCTGTCCAAAACCTTGGGGACACTATCCCTATTTAAGGAAGGCTTACTTATAATAGGGAAATAGGGGGAGACTTCAATGCCACTCTAAATTCCTCTTTGGACTCATATTGGGGAGCAAAAAATATTTCGCAAAAAGCGATTAGGAAGATTCATATCGCGCTGAACTCCCTAAACCTGATTAACCCGTGGCGTACAAATAATCCAGAAACGAGAGACTACACTTTCTTCCCCCCCCCCCCGCACAATTCAAATCAGAGGTTAGACTATTTCTTCATTCAAAACCATTCACTCCCTTTAATAAAGGAAACCCATATTGGCACTATCACACTATCCGATCACGCGCCCATATATCTAGAAATCACTATCGCCTCTCTCCCAAAGCCCATGGGAACATGGAGACTAAAACAGGATTTTTGGGTTGCTTACCGTAAAATCTGTTTCTCGGAGCCTTCATTGGGGGACACAGAGACCTTGGGTGTATGCTGCTGCCACTAGGAGGCTGACACTATGCACAAAAAAAAAGATAGCTCCTCCTCCGCAGTGTACACCCCACCGACCGGCAGAGAATTCCTCAGTTAGTGAGAAAGCAGTAGGAGAAGTAACAGAATAGGTTGACAACATAAACAACTCAACTGTAACCATTCAACCAAAGTAAGAACAGGAGCTGTAAAACATGGGAGGGTGCTGTGTCCCCCAATGAAGGCTCCGAGAAACAGATTTTACGGTAAGCAACCCAAAAATCCTGTTTTCTCGTTCGCCTTATTGGGGGACACAGAGACCTTGGGACGTCCCAAAGCAGTCCCTGGGGTGGGAAACAAACTTCCATCAGGCCAGCGGACTCACCACCGCGGCCTGCAGAATCCGTCTACCTAGGCTGGCGTCCGCCGAAGCGTAGGTGTGGACTCTGTAGAATTTCACAAACGTGTGAACCGATGACCATGTTGCAGCTTTGCAAAGCTGCAGTGCGGAAGCTCTGTGGCGCACCGCCCAGGAGGCACCCACTGCTCGAGTAGAGTGGGCCCTGATACACGGAGGGGCTCCACGACGCTTAACACGGTAGGCTTCCAGGATAGCCGATCTGATCCAGCGAGCAATGGTGGCTTTTGACGCCGGGTGACCTTTCCGCGCTCCATCAGGGATAATGAAAAGAGACTCTGTCTTTCGCAAGGAAGTCGTCCTAGACAGATAGACTCTTCCCGCCCTAACCAGGTCCAGCTTGTTCAAGGACCGCTCTCGGGGATGAGTTGGATTCGGACAAAAGGACGGGAGCACGATATCCTCGTTGAGGTGAAACGAGGACACCACCTTCGGAAGGAACGAGGGCGGAGGCCGCAGAACTACCTTATCCTGGTGGAGAACCAGAAAGGGAGAGCGGCACGAAAGAGCTGCCAATTCCGACACGCGCCGGACGGAGGTGATGGCCACCAGAAAGGCTACCTTCCAAGAAAGGAGAGAAAGGGAAATATCCCTGAGGGGTTCAAAGGGCGGACCTTGCAGAACCTCAAGAACCAGATTAAGATCCCATGGATCCACGGGCGCCCGGTACGGCGGGACCGTGTGAGCCACGCCCTGAAGAAAGGTCTTAACCTGAGGACGGGAAGCCAACGTTTTCTGAAACAGAATGGACAGCGCCGAAACTTGACCCTTCAGGGAACTGAGGGCAAGCCCCGCATCCAATCCTGCCTGAAGAAACGCTAGGACTGAAGGGAGCGAAAAGGACATGGGAGCGACGTCATTGGTCTCACACCAAGTGAAATAGGCCTTCCAAGTACGGTAGTAAATCTTGGAAGATGATCGCTTTCTGGCTCGGATCATAATAATAATAATAATAATAATAAATTTTATTTTTATAGCGCCGACATATTCCGCAGCACTTTACATTTCAGAGGGGATTTGTACAGACAATAGACATTACAGCATAACAATAATCACATACAGTAGATTATAACACATACCAAGAGGAAAGAGGGCCCTGCTCGCAAGCTTACAGTCTATGAGGAAAGAGGGAGACACGAAAGGTGGGTGGTAACAGTTACCCTGAATTGTATGGACCAGTCATAATGTTAAGTGTGTAACAGTACAGACACAGAGGGCTAATGGAGGCATAAAGCATGTGGGAACATGATGCGGGGAACCTGGTTATGGTAAAACTTTTGGCTCTACCACACAGGGATAGATTAGGTTAATGTGTTGGGGTGGTAGGCCAGTCTGAATAAATGCGTTTTCAGGACACGCTTAAAATTGTGGGGATTGGGGACTAATCGTATTGACCTGGGAAGTGCATTCCAAAGAATTGGTGCGGCACGTGTAAAGTCTTGGAGACGGGAGTGGGAGGTTCTGACTATTGAGGATGCTAATCATGGTCTGAATTACGTGGTCGGAAAATCCTGCTCGTCTCAGAACCTCGGTCTCAACAGCCACGCCGTTAAATTGAGCGGCCGAGAATTGGGGTGGCAAATCGGACCCTGAGACAGCAGATCTGTTCTGTCTGGAAGCTTCCAGGGGGCGTCCGCGAGAAGGTTGACAATGTCCGCGAACCAAGACCTTCTGGGCCAATTCGGGGCGATGAGAATGACCGGAAGTCCTTCTGCCTTGATCTTCTTCAACAGCTTGGGAAGAAGAGGCAGAGGAGGGAACAGGTAGGGAAGTTCGAACTGGGACCAAGGAACGGCCAGGGCGTCGGCGCCCACTGCCAGAGGGTCCCGAGACCTGGACACGAATTGTGGGACTTTCCTGTTGAGGCGAGACGCCATGAGGTCTACATCCGGGGTTCCCCCCGAAGGCAGAGCAGATGAAACACTTCCGGATGTAGGGACCATTCTCCCGCCGCGAGACCCTCGCGGCTGAGAAAATCGGCGGCCCAGTTGTCTACGCCGGGAATGTGAACCGCGGAAATTGTCGGGACGGAAATCTCCGCCCAACGAAGAATCTTGGACACCTCCGCCAGGGCTGAAACACTCCGTGTTCCCCCTTGGCGGTTGACATATGCCACCGCTGTGGCGTTGTCTGTCTGAATCCATACCGGCAGTCCCTTGAGGAGCCTTTCCCAGTGGACCAGAGCAAGATGGATCGCTCGAATCTCCAGAACGTTGATCGGTAGCGCTGATTCCCGATCCGACCATCGACCCTGAACAGTGTGGTTGCGGAACACAGCACCCCAACCGAGGAGACTGGCATCTGTGGTTACTATCTGCCAGTGAATGGGAAGGAAGGATCGACCCGATAGAATGAGAGGTGACGACAACCACCAGTTGAGAGACCGCTTGATCCGGTAAGAAAGATGGACAGGGCGATCCAGGGACCGAGGCGACCTGTTCCACTTCGACAGAATGGCCTGCTGGAGAGGCCTGGCGTGAAATTGGGCAAAGGGAACTGCCTCTATCGCCGCGACCATCTTTCCCAGGACCCTCATGGCTGTACGGAGGGATGGGAATCACGAGGTCTGCAGCGATCGTACTTCCTGCTGCAGAGAGAGAATCTTTTCTTGTGGGAGAAAGACCCTTGACCGACGAGTGTCGAACAGAAGACCTAGAAAGACCAGGCGTTGGGTAGGAACCAGACAGGACTTTTTCCTGTTGACGATCCACCCGAAATTGGAAAGAGTGTCCAGGACGATTGACAAACTTTGGTGAGCCTGTTGGAATGAGGGAGCCTTGATCAGAATATCGTCTAGGTACGGGAAAAGAACGAGGCCTCTGACTCTCAACAAAGCCATCAACGCAGCCATGATCTTCGTGAAGACTCTGGGAGCGGTGGCAAGACCGAAGGGCAGTGCGACAAACTGGTAGTGGTGCTGTCGAATCGCAAAGCGCAGGAACTTCTGATGTCCGGAGAAAATTGGAACATGTAAATAGGCATCTTGGATGTCTATTGAGCACATGAATTCCTGCTCCTCCATGGAGGCGATGACCGAGCGAAGCGACTCCATGCGGAAGTGGCGAAGGCGGACCCTCTTGTTGAGCAGCTTGAGATCCAAGATGCGTCGAACTGCGCCGTCTTTTTTCGGCACTACAAACAGGTTCGAGTAGAACCCCGTGAAGCGCTCCGATTCGGGAACGGGCACAATCACCCCGGAACTGAGGAGAGCGGCGATAGCTGTAGAGAACCCCGGGATCAAGGCTGGATCCTTTGGAGGCCGGGATTCGAAGAAACGATCCCGTGGGAGAGAGACGAACTCTATCTTGTATCCTGAGGATACGACCTCCCTGACCCAGGCGTCCTCCACGGCGGCCAGCCAAACGTCCCTGAAGGAAAGAAGTCGACCTCCCAATTGGAAAGGCCCCTCGCGTGCCCGATGATAGTCATGCTGAAGTAGACCATCCAGATCTAGATCTGGACGGTCTGCCCTGGGAGGAGTGGGGTCGCCAGGAAGGAGTGGGTCTGAAGGAAACTTTCCTTCTCTCCTGGCGAGCCTGCGGTCTCTGTTGGCTGGAGGAGTTGTCCGCCGTATTGAAACGGCGGAAAGTCTGAAAGGGTCGAAACTGACGCCTTAGTGGGGGTCTGCGAGGCTTGGACTGAGGGAGGAGTGAACTCGTGCCTCCGGTGGCGTCCTTAATAATCTGGTCCAATTGGGACCCAAAGAGGCGCACCCCCTGAAAAGGCAGGTTAGTGAGGGACTTTTTAGAAGACAAGTCCGCTTGCCATGCCTTTAGCCAAAGTGTACGTCGAATTGCAATAACGTTGCTTGACTCCTGAACTGCACAGGATGCAGCATCCAAGGAAGCGGAGAGAAGATAGTCCCCAGCATGGGAGATCTGATTGGCGAGATTGGCCAAATGCTCCGGTTGCGCCTTATCTAAGATGCCCTGCCGAAGGTCGTCTGCCCACGTGGCTATGGTCTTTGCTGTCCAGGATGAAGCAAAGATTGGACACACCGCCGCTGAAGCCGCTTCAAAGGCAGACTTCGCCAGGGATTCTATAATCCTGTCATTAGAATCCTTTAGGGACGCCACGCCTGAAAGCGGGAGAACCGTGTTATTGGATAGCCTGGACACGGGCGGATCGACCGAGGGAGAGGCCGACCAGTTGTCCGTGAGCTCCTTAGCAAATGGGTAGAGTATGCCGAGACGTTTTCCTCTTTGAAAGCGTCTGGTCGGATCCTCTCTTTCCTTGGTAAAAATTTTCCCAAACTGGGAATGGAAAGGAAAAACCCTGGAGGGAGTTTCTGCCCGTCTGAACGAAACCTCCTGATCTGAGGATTTCGCAGGGGAGTCAGCAATATCGAAGGTATGATGGATCGCAGCAATGAGGTCCTGCACTGTGACCTTCATGCTTGCATCCTGGTCTGAATCCAGCTCTAAAATCCCCTCAGATGACCTGTCCGAAAGCGCTTCCCCTGACTCGGGAGAGGAGGCCCGAGAGGGAGACTGGTGAGAAGGGCCATGCGGTGAGATGGGACTAGGAGAGGATTCCGGATGGGAATCTTGCCTGGGTCTTTTGCGACTACCGCTGGCTGATTCAGATGGAACAATTTGGGACCTGCTTGGCCCTGCTGAAGAGTCCAGGGGCAACTTATCAAGGACGGCCACCAGGGAGACTGAGACACCCTGGTGAGGTCTGCCACTGACTGAGATAGCGAGAAGGCCCAGCCAGACATGGGGGGCTCACTCTCACCTGGGGCCGCAGATGGCTCCTGGACGGCGTCAGGCTGAATTGGATTGCTACAATCCAGGCAGAGGGGAGTGGACTGGCCTGAGGGAAGTTTGCGATTGCACGAAGAACATGCAAAGTACTTGACTAAAGTGCAGGGGGGGGCGGTAGAGCGGGTACGATCAGACTTAGACATAGTGAAAAGCTGAGGTAATGCCGGAAGGTTGGGGGACAGAGGGCGGAGAAGGGTCAGTCTGCAGTGCAGAGCTACTCACGGTCCGGTGTCCCCAGAAGCGATGCTCTGCGACCTGTCAGTGGATGCAGGTCAGAGCGAAATCCGGCCGACAGACCTCCTGGGAAAAAAAAAAAAAAAAAAAACAGCTGGAGAAGATGCTGTCCAGTGAGGAGCTGGTGCCCGGCTAACAGGCTGGGAAAATGGCGCCGTCCTGAGAAAAAGCGCGCCTTAGGAGAGGAGGGAGGGCGGAGCACCACGCAGGGTTAACGATTCACCGCCCTCTAGCCAATAACAGGCTGGGCAGGTGAAGGACAGGCGGTGGGAGGGCCTGGGAAGAGCGGGAGAGAAGCCCGCTTAGAAGAAAGGGGCGAGGGGCGATGGGCAGCCAGGTAAATAAATATGAAGCCGGGGCCTAATACTCACCCATCCACGATCTGTTACCTGTCTGAAGAAGTCTTGCGTCTCATCCAACCGACAGGCTCTGGTAGGCGAGTGGGAGGGAGACTGGCGACAAGGACCCCTGGAGTCGCTGGCACGTCTTGGTGTCGGCGTCCGTCTGGCTGGTCCTGCCGCGGAGAACTGCAAGGATACGGGGTGGCAGTACACGCCGTACTTGCAGACTCCATGTGGGAGTACAGATGTGACTTTTCACTCTGTATCCCTCCGTAGAACCTGAAAAGGAACGACGCACGACGAGGTAGATATGGGTCTAATAAAAGACCCGTGTCCACCTCCTACTGACACTAAGCTAAACTGAGGAATTCTCTGCCGGTCGGTGGGGTGTACACTGCGGAGGAGGAGCTATCTTTTTCTTTGTGCATAGTGTCAGCCTCCTAGTGGCAGCAGCATACACCCAAGGTCTCTGTGTCCCCCAATAAGGCGAACGAGAAATGAAACCCTTCTGGATAATGATAAAAATCTCAAACTCATTAGAACTGTTTTTTAAACAAAACATTCATCCTGATGTCTCCCCCCCTGTGGTATGGGAGGCCCACAAGGCGGTCATAAGAGGGGAACTCATAGCTTTATGTTCATTTACCAAAAAAAGTAGAGACAAAGAAATCTTATCCATTATCCATCAAATTAATACTCTTGAAACTGTACATAAAAAATCCTTAGCAACCCAAGCCCAAGAATCCTTGAAAATCCTGAGGAACAAATTAATGGATATCTTAAATGTTCGCTCCGCAAAAACTTATCTAAGCTGTAAGCAGAAATTTTATATGCATGGCAACAAGGGAAGCAAACTCACTTCCTCGCTTTTAAAAAAAAAAACAGATCGAGCATTCATACGTAAAATCAAAAATGAAAATTCCCAAACAGTTTTCAAGACAGCCGACATAGCTCATACATTTACGCGGTTCTATGAGGCCTTCTACAACTTGCCCAGACCCATTTCAATGCAAGACCCTATGAAGGCAGAGGAAAGAATTACGGCTTTCCTTTCTTCTATTGACTTACCAAAAATTAGCTCAGCAGACAAGGACATATTACTTGCCCCAATCACTATAAAAGAAATTCTAGAAACCTTAAAATCAATACCTAAGGGCAGATCGCCAGGTCCTGATGGTTTCCCGATCATATATTACAAAAAAATTTGCTGATATCCTCGCCCCACACTTGTCTAACCTATTCAACGAACTTTTAAAAGGCACCCCTCTACCCAAACAAGCGTTGGAAGCTTACATATCTATTATACTTAAGGAGGGGAAGAATCCTGAGCTGTGCAGCAGCTACCGCCCAATTTCCCTGTTGAATACAGACGTCAAGCTCTGGGCAAAAATCTTGGCTACCAGGCTAAGTGGCCTTATACCCAAACTGGTCCACCCTGACCAAACTGGATTTGTAAAGGGGAGGGAAGGGAATGACAACACGGCCAGGATTCTTCACTCCATTAACTATGTAGTCAAAACAAAAACTCCCCTAATTCTCTTATCGACTGACGCTGAAAAAGCATTTGATCGTGTAAACTGGCACTTCATGGAAAAGACACTTGAAAAACTTGGGTTCCCTAACAATTTCGTTAAAGCCATATTTTCCTTATACTCAGACCCGTCCGCTAAGATAAAAATTAATGGGATATACTTCCAGTCCTTTGACATTCGAAATGGCACACGACAGGGCTGCCCCCTCTCACCCACTCTCTTTATATTAGTAATAGAAACATTAATACAAGCAGTGCGTCAAAACCCAGATATCAAGGGATTAAAAATTAAACACACTGAGCAGAAATGTGCAGCTTTTGCGGACGATCTGCTCATCCTTATTACTAACCCCAAAGTAGCTATGCAGCACCTAATTGAGCTATACCACAATTTTTGCGAACTATCGGATTTCAAAATCAATTGGGACAAATCGGAGGCATTAAATATATCGGCTCCAGAAGAAGACATCCCCTTCCTTAAGAGCACGACACCATTCAAGTGGCCAACACACCACATTAAATATTTAGGAATTTTCCTTACCAAAAATCCCCCAGACCTATACAAAGAAAATTTCGTAAAACTGATCAAGGCAATCGAGGGACAACAAATGTCTTTTGACCACCCATACCTCTCTTGGCTGGGAAGGATTAATATAATTAAAACACACATCGCACCTAAGTTAATATACACAATGTCCATGGTGCCTATTCCACTCCCTAAAACTTTCTTTTCATCCCTCAGGAGAGATATCTCACAATACCTTTAGAGGTTCAAAAAAATCAAGACTCTCCCGACTTTATATGGGGGATTAAACCTCCCAGACTTCTCTTCTTATCACAAAGCCATTCACATCACTAGGTGGCTTAGACTCGCGCGTGTCTACCAATCGCCGAAGCACAATAACCTGTAACTACTTCTCCTTAGGAAAAATGCACACCAGTATATCTGGAACGATGTATCTCCCCCGCCCATTTAAAAATGGACCCAATTACCCTAACTACTTTAAAAACTAAAGCTGACTTAAGTAAAACTTGCACGATATCTGAAAGGTTATCCGCACTAACACCCACCAGTGTTATACCCTACCTTCTAAATCCCAACTATGACGACATTTTCGATATGTGGTGCCGTCTCCCAATTCAGACCATTCCCCAGCTAGATTTAGGAAAGGTTTCTTTATCAGATATTTGGCCTGAAGGTGTCAGCATGTACCCAAAGAACTTCATACAAGTGGCCCACGCCTCTGAAATCTTAGCAAAATTCAATGCTCAATACACTAAGACCAGTAGTTGGTCCTGGATGGACATGCTGTTGAAATTACCCATGCCTATCCCTGGACTGCTCTCCAGAATATACAAAAATATTGTTTCCTTTTCTAGTCCATCGAAACCAGTTTGCTTACTTTCATGGGAGAAAGAATTAGGCATTACGTTGTCAGACTCAGAAGTACATAAAGTTCTGGCTAACTCAAAAGGGTTCTCCAGATGCACCTTACTACAGGAAAACTCTTACAAAATCTTTACGAGATGGTATAGGACACCCGAGTTCCTGCATCATCTTGGACTAATTGAGTTTAAAATGTGTTGGAGGTGCGGCCTGGGAGTGGGAAACATGTCTCATATCTTCTGGACCTGTCCCTTTCTAAAAGACTTCTGGTCAGGGGTCAACAAAACACTTATGGATCTAAAGCTGATATCCAGAAATCTGTCTCCTAAAGAAGTACTACTTTCTTGTCCCACTTCAAATTGCAGGTTAGCCAAACTTGGCCCTCTGGCTCTAATGTTGAGCGCAGCTAAGCATTTAATCTCATCCCACTGGAAGAGTACTTCTCCACCTCCCCTTTCCGAATGGTTTGAAAAAATTAAACTAATCTACAGAATGGAGGAACTCTCTAGTTGGGAAACCCACTCTCACCCCTTCTTCTTAAAAGTTTGGACCTCCTGGAGGCAAAAATTTGCCCCTACTTAGCCTCTCTCAGCCCCCAGGTCCCCCTTTTCTGAGGGTGACCTCCCAAACACAGGTCTAAACCCCTCAGTTGGTAGATATTCTCTACTTTCGCATTTTCTATCCCTTGTCTACAATCCCAACGCCTCACAAGTACCCTTCGGTCTTCCACCATTATGACAATCATACTTTTATCTATGTAACCTTTTTGCTCCAATGCAAAGTATTAACATTGTTGATCTTGTTATACTCTTGTTGTACCTTTTGGTTTGACTCTGTTAGTCGAACTCTCTACTCTTGGAATACACTGCGTATCTTATTGCTAAATGTTTTTCCTGAAAATGTACTTTTCAGCTGTATTACCGCTTTTATTTTCCTCAATAAAGAAATAAATTACAAAAAAAAAAAAAAAAAAAGTGACTTGCTGTGATTGGTGCGGTGTGACAGCACCAATCACAGCAGTCACAATAGGTGGGGTGTTCGCAACATCTCCTCGCCAGAAACTATTGTTCAGCCAATCAGAGCCGAAGTGGTTAATCTAAAATAACGATCCCCGCTCTGCTAACCATCTTTACCTCAGAGCTGGCGTGCAGAGCGGTTGTGAGACCCAACTGTGTTCCTGGGATAAAGATTATTTGGTGGCCAGTATGATTCCCCCTCCCACAATCAGGGCTGTGGAGTCGGAGTCGTGGAGTCGGAGTTAGTTTTGGTTGGAGTCGGAGTCGGAAGAAATGTACCGACTCCAGCTTTAAAAAAAAGGTATTAATATTTCATAATTGAACTTTCATATGAATTTTATAAATGTTACTCAAATATATATGTTCTATCAAACTATGAACAACAGTGATAAGCAGTTCTGCTGGAGATAGAGACATTTCTTACTTCTTGTGTGTCACTGTTCTCCACTGCCCTTATCTAATCTTATACTTGGTTAACCTCATGCTGCCCCAACCCCCCTACTTACAATGTATGAAACTGAAAGTGAAAATGTGTTGCAAATTCTTAGTAGTAAAGCTCCTCCTCTAGACTAGATCATACTAGGTGTGCGTCTTCCAAGCATCTCACAGCTGCCTGCTACTCAGAAGAGGAAGACTGTAAGAAGTATTATCCTTTCAACAAACTTTGCATCAGTTAACTGTGAGTACATGAGGAATAATAACAGTATTACTGACTACTATATCAGTTGTACGACCTGGCAATAATTTTGTACAATTGTTTTTAGGAAAAACAATTGTCATTTGGATTGTGAATGCAGAATTAAAAACCTGAGAATGTCAAAGAAGCATCACATTAAATCAGCTGTATTTGAACATTTCACCATCACTCAAGATAGAAAACATTATGTCTGTCAGTGTATGACAAATGATCCAGACGAAAACAAATGCTGTGAAGCCAAGATGAGTGCATATTCAGGCAAAGATAAAAATGCTCCTACCAGAGCTTCTAATCTAAAGAGACATTTACAGCGCTTTCATCCAGAAGTACTGAAAGCAGTGGATCAGAAAGACTGCATCCAAACCAAATGAACCAGTGCCCAGCTCTTCCAGCCAAACAAAGGAGCAGAGAACTTTGCAGCCATCAGTTACAAGATATTTTGTCAGTGACAAAGTTACTGTGACAATGACAGTAGATACATTTAAAAAACAGATCATAGAGCTTGTTGTAAAGGATAGTGTGCCTATTTCATTATTTTCACGACCAGCCTTTATGTGTCTGAATGGGGAAATGGCCCGCAAGCTTGGTGTTTCTCTGGAGAGAGAGAGTATTAGAAAATTAGTAATCGAAGAAGCTTTTAAACAAAAGGAAGAACTTAAAAAAACTCTCAAGGGACGCTTTCTGTTTCTTAAAATGGATGCCTGCACACGTCACAGAGTGAACTATTTTGCCATCAATGTCCGATTTGTTTGTGACAAAAATGAAATAGTTACCAAGACATTGGCAGTAAAAGACACCAAAGGTCATCAGACCAGTGAGTTTCTCCAGGTCTTGGTGGAAAAGGTTCTGCAAGACTATGAACTTAAAAAAGAGCAAGTTCTTTCTGTCGTAACTGACAATGCTTCAAATATGATAAGTACTATTAAGCTAATGAATGAGAGTAATGATGGTGACCAGCAGCTAGAAGAACATTCTGGGTCCACAGACACAGAAATGTTTGAAATAGAGGAACACAGTATTGTAACTGAGGAGCAAACTGAAGTTGCTTCAGATGAACAGCAACATGATAGTTTAGATGATCTTGTTGAAACTGTGTCAATATGTTCTTTCATTCATCACATGCGCTGTGTTGTGCATACGCTACAGCTGGCTATAAGAGACAGTCTGCAAGAAGGACATGCTGCTGCACTGATTGGCAAGGTGAGAAAATTGGCTACTGTTGCCAGAACCCCTAAAGTTGACTCAATTTTGAAGAGACGTGCTGGAAAAGGGGCAATTATTGATCAAGCCACACGATGGGGCAGTACTTACTTAATGATTCAGCGCTTGGTTGAACTGAAAACCTTTCTTGTAGACATGGCTAACCCTCAACTGACGCTAAATGAAAGTCAGTGGAATCAGGTGACTGAGCTGGAAAAATTGCTAGAGCACCCATTTACAGTGACTAAAAAATTACAAGCAGAGGACTTAACTCCAGGTATTTTCTTAAAGGAGTGGAAGAACCTGATGTTTCGCCTGTCCCAAAGAGGAGGGTTAATTGCAAGTGGCATTGCTACATCAATGAAACGGAGAGAGGAGCTACTATTACAAAATAACATTCTTTTGGCAGCTGTTTATGTAGACCCAATGCATCGGATTCTTCTAGATGATCAACAGCTAAGTAAAGGAAAAGAAGCTCTGTTTGAAATAGCGGTAAGGATGAAAAGGTTGCAGAACAGTCAGGAGGAATAAGAAGAATTTGGTCGTCCTGCCACATCTTCACCCTCATCATCAACTGATGAAGAATTTAATTTCGAAAAATATTTGGATCACAAGGACCGTGCAAAGCGTTCCAGCATAGAAGAGTCATCCCCATCAAGGAACACAGCCAGTACATTTCAGCAGAATTTTTCATGTGCACTAAAAGAAATTGAGAAATTTGACCGTTCATCAAAAATAACAGTGCAACAAGCGATTCCTCTGTATTCTGACATTGTCAGAGATGTTGCCCGAGTGGTTACTGCTTTGCCACCAACACAAGTTAGTGTAGAGAGGTTGTTCTCTGCTCTCAAAATAATTAGATCTGATTTGAGGGCATCCATGAAGGAGGATCTGACAGAAGCAATACTTTTTCTGAGGACAAATTTATAGATTTCTTCTTATTAACTGCATAAAAGTGTTTATTGCATATTTACTTACAGTTTAGAAAAGTTTATAAAAGTTATTTGCTATATTCTAATTGTATTCTAATAAATGTAGTTTTTGCTCTAAGTGGTCTGATTACTTATATGATGGTGAGAAACTGAATAAGCACAATGTTTAATATTTTACAACAGTAAATTTGTTGTTATGAATTGGCCATTTATGAAGGAGTCGGAGCCGGAGTCTGATAAAATCCAGGAGTCGGAGTCGCAACTGTGGCTTACCGACTCCACAGCCCTGCCCACAATCTCCGGCCTCTTGGTGCTGTGTACTACTGTGCCGAGAGATCCTCCTGCGGTCTCTCTCTTGTCTGCTTCGGGGCGGCCTGTGAGCATGTCTTTCCTTGGTTTTTCTGGCCTAGAGCAGGAAGATAAGACTCTGCCTACAGTTCCGCTCTGGAGCACAGGCATATCATTAACTTAAAACTTCAAACATTGATTACACAAGAACCAAAGACTGATGTCTTCACCTCAGGTATCATTTTAATCAGTTTAACACTGCCAACCTGACAATGCCTGTAGTTTGCCTACCAAAATTCTTCAGACAGGTTAGCTTTAACATGCTCTGCAAATCTCGGACATGTGCATAACTTTCTTTCCCTCAACTCATTACGCCCCTGTAGCCGGGTGTATGCTTCCTGGCTTCAAAAGGTACACTCTATGCATGCCTGGAAGCAAAGAAGCCTAATGTCAACTGAGGACACAAAAATTAAAGCTTTTTTTTTTTTTTTTGCTTCTGGACATGCACAAGTGCGCCTATGAATCTAGGAAGCATACACCCTGCTTCAAAAACACAATGAATTACGGGAAAGATATAGGATACCTTCTCTTACAAATCATGTTATCATGCCCACAGGAGCGTAATAATATGCTGAGTGGGACAACTAATCTGAGGGAAAAAAATGCCCTGTCAAGATTAATTAGCATATTAAAAACAGACTCTCTCCCTTTGATGCGGGCTGCTTAGAACAGCTTACATGAGCCTAACAGCCACGTATCGAATCACGATCTACCTGCGGCTGTTAGCTAGTTAAATGCCACTGTCAAACTGACAGCGGCATTTAACGCAAGCTTCCGGCAAGCGCACCAGAAATCCCGCCCATCCGTGACCCCGTCATGTGATTGTAGTTACCGATGGGTTGGCAAGACAACCAGAGGTCTGCAGCAGACCTCTATGGTTGTCACTGCTGGATTGTTATCAATTTTGCCACATACAGGCGATCTGATCATCGCCTGTATGTAGCAGAGCCGATCGGGTTATGGCACCTTCTAGTCTCCCATGGAGACCATTGAAGAAGGCCAGAAGTTAAAAAAAAAAAAAAAAAGTTTTTAAAATTATTAAAAAAATAAAAATATAAAAGTTCGTTCTATAAGATTTGGTAAAGGTGGTGTGATTAATCCTTGACTCACTCCTAATACTATGGTCCACTCGATCTCGTGATATACCGTATTTTTCGGATTATAAGACGCACTTTTGTTCCCCCAAATTTTTGGGGAAAGTGGGGGGTCTGTTGTGAATTTGCTTTCTGGCCTACCTCTGGTTACTAGTGAAGGTAGTGGAGCTGGTTATATTGACAGAGGGGTCGCGAGTTCTCTTTCCGGGCTCCCTCTGGTGGTTACAGAAGCTAATGGAGCTGATCTAATTAACAGAGGCCTGCCACCTGATAATGAGGAGGATGACTGGAGATCTGGAGTTTCTGACTGGATTTGAGACAGCCGACTCCCTCTATCCCTGCTGGTGATTTTTTCCTGCCTCCTGAGGTCTTAGTTTCCAGCTCAGTCCCTGCATGCTCAGCTAAGTGTTCTTTTGCTATTGTTCACATTTGATCTGGTTTTATCTATTTCAGTTTTGTGTGGTCAGCCAGCCCCGGCTGGGGCTGTGCTGAATTTCCATCCTTATGTTACTGCTTGTGCCAGTTTGTTTTTGTCCCTTATTAGATTGGCCTCTTTTTGCTCTGCTTTCAGAATATACCAGAGTGCTGATATAGTGGGCGAAGTCTAGTGACTTCAGTATTTTTCGATCAGACGTGTTTGGCATTTTTTGCAGGGTTTTTTGCATGATTGCAGACAGTGTCTTTCCTTTCCTGTCTAGTCAGTGTGGGCCCCATAGTTTGCTCAGTCAATTTTCCTACCTGCGTTTGTGTTTTCATCTTGTCTCACCGACAATATATGTTTGGGGGCTATCTATTCCTTTGGGGTCTGCTCTGGGGCAGTTTAGATTTCCCCTTTCTTGCTTTAGGCTTATTTAGTTCTCTGGCTGTATCAAGGAGTCTAGGATCATCGTAAGTACGCTCCACGGCTACTGCTAGTTGTGTGGATAGGATCAGGGGTCTGCAATCTGCTTAGTTACCAACCTCTCTGGTTTTCTGTGGCTTAGCTTGGTCTTGCTTTACTCCTCGGTGACCCAATCATAACAGGGGTGCGTCTTATAATCAGAGTCTGTGTGCAGCTGTGCTACAGAGTGGGGGGGGGCGCTCTGGCATGGTGTCAGGGGGCTGGGCTGGCTGCAGAGAGAGCAACTGGTCACATGCTTCCGCTCATTAGGCTCATGTAATATTCCCTGCACCCGCTAACCATCACCTCAGTGCTGAAGCCGCGCCGAGTTGGTAGACAGGGGAGCGGTGCATATTACATGAGCCTTAATCCCCCCCCCCCCCGTTCACTATATTCACCTTCCGATGATGGCTCCTGCTTCCAGCATCCCCGTGGCTCTTCCTGTGTCTGTGCTGACATACTCCGCCTGCGAGGGCGCGCGGCAGCAGCTGCTCATTCAGGCAGTTCATTGTAGCTTTAGGACCTTCCGTCACGTGACCAATAGGACCTGCGGTCACAAGATCTGAATCTGAGCATGTGCCGCCCCCAGCGGCCATTTTCTGGAGGCCACCGCATCGCAGCATTGGAGCTGCCGGGGCCTCCGGGCTTTGGGGAAATGCTGGCGGAGCCCCGACGCTGCACAAAAAGCCGCCGCCGCCCCCCAGCACAGAGCCCCCACGCTGCTGAAAGAAAAGCTGCAGCCGCCCCCCAGCTGCTGAAAGAGGAGCTGCCGCCGCCCCCCAGCATATAGACCCGCAGAGAGCACTGCTGCCACAAATTAGGTAATAGGGGTGGAAACTCTACTTACACCTTCGCTGTGAAATGCCCCCTCCCTTCATCATCGGGACCACTCCCCACCCACCATATGCAGATTGGTCCGCACCCGCCCTATAAGACGACACCCAGCATATAAGACGACCCCTGACTTAAGAGTTTAAAAAATAAATATATATATATATATATATATATATATATATATATATATATATATATATATATATATATATATATATATATACACACACACAGCACTCAAATTATATGTGAGGGCAGTGGATACTTTACTGATCCTCAGGTGGCAACGTTTCAACGGTGACCAGTCTTTATCTTTTGATAAAGACGGGTCACCGTTGAAACGTTGCCACCTGAGGATCAGTAATGTATCCACTGTTTTGACATTTAATTTGAGTGCTGCCTATTTTTTTCCTTTTGTTAATTTGGCTGTTTGGACACTGCTCGAGAGAGAGAGAGATCGAGAGAGAGAGAGAGATCGAGAGAGAGAGAGAGATCGAGAGAGAGAGAGATCGAGAGAGAGAGAGAGAGAGAGAGATATGTTCACATAACCCCCCACTTAATCCTCATTCAAAATAAAACAAAAAATTAAAAAATACATATTTGGTATTGCCGCATTCTGAATCGCCCGATCAATATAAAAAAAATTAATCCATTTGCCAGAATTACGTTTTTTTGGTCGCAGCAACATAGCGAGCATAGAGTAACTCAAAAAAACACCTCATAAAAAATAACCTCACCAAAACCTTGTCAAATGACATATAAACTAGTAGGATGCAGCAGACCCCCACTGACAAAGGAAAAATAGTCCGCCTGCTAATACTATGGGCGTCCTATGCAAGCCACATCTGTGTGCATTTTTCCTACTAAGCAGTCAGCCCCTACATTATTTAGGCGAGTGGGTGGATCCCATCAATGGAGTGCACCTGCACTGCTCCAGCCTTTACCAGTGGGGGCCTGCTGCATCCTGCTAGCGCATTTGTCATTTGACAAGGTTTTGTCGTATCAACATTGTAAGAAAAAGCAATAACGGGTGATCAAAAGATCATATCTGCACCAAAATGGTATCATTAAAAACGTCAGGTCGGCATGCAAAAAATAAGCCCTCACCCAACCCGAGATCACGAGAAATGGTGACGGTACGAGTATCGGAAAATGGCGTTTTTTTTTTTTTTTGTTTTTTAAACAAACTTTGGAATTTTTTTTAACCACTTATAAAAGAAATCTAGACATGTTTGGGGTCTATGAACTCGTAATGACCTGGAGAATCACAGTGGCAGGTCAGTTTTAACATTTAGTGAACATGGTAAATAAAAAAAAAAAAAAAAAAACTGTGGGGTTGCACTTTTTTTTTGCAATTTCACCACACTTGGAATTTTGGTCCCGCAGAAAACAAGCCCTCACACAGCCATTTTGACCAAAATATAAAAAAAAAGTTAATAAATCAAACACTATAAAGAGCTTGTTAGGCAGGGGGTTTATAAAGGAAGAGAGAATTGCTGGGGGTTTGGAGGGCATGGGGGACTGTTCGGTTCCCTTTACCACAGAGCTCTATATCCCCTCAATATCAGTTACAGGTTTCTCAAAACTATAAGAATAAGGATCCGCAAATATGAGTTTACAAATCACAGCGACTCTCCAAACTTCATAAATGATAAATGGAAAAAATTGACTGTCTCCAATACAGACATTGTACATGAAAAACTACCCGACTATGGGTTCCTACATTGTAACCCAGCAGGGCCATTAGTACCTTCCAATAAACCTTACCTTTCTATGTCTCCACACTGTTTAGGTTTGGTCTTTATATTCTTGGATGACTTTGAGCTGGGAGTCTGCTTAGAAACTACAGGCACCTCAATAACAGATGACTTGTCAGATATAGCGGACTCGTTCTATAAGATAGAAAAAAAAAACCCAAAAACTTATAAATCAGACACTATTTCAGTTTTCTTAATGGGTTTCAAAACACAGCAACTACCAACATCTCATGTTACCATTAGCTTTACATTTCTGATCGAGGCCAACCTTAACTTTTCAGATGAAACAATAGTCAGGTGAGGCACACCTCAGATAAGGTATGCCCCATCACAGAGGGCAATTTACTGCTTAAAGGGAACCCGTCACCAGGTTTGGCCAATACAAGTTATAGCCACCACCTTCAAGACTTATCTGCAGCATTGTATAATGCTGCAGATAAGCCCCTGATCTGACCTGCAAGAGAAGAAAAATAACTTATACTCACCTGCAGGGTGGTACAGTCTGATGGGAGGCGCCAGATCAGGACCTGCAACACCCATTTTTTGGCAATGCCACCCTCCTGCCTGCTTCACAGGCTCCCCAGCATCATGCTCCTGTGCAGGGGTACTTAACTGCCCTGTTGAGGGCAAATTACTGCAGTGTGCAGGCGCTGAGCCCATCTGACCTTTCCCACCACCTGCGCACTGCAGTACTTTGCTCTGCCCTCAACAGGGCAGATAAGTATGCCTGCGCAGGAGCGCAATGCTGGGGAGCCCGTGAAGCAGGTAGAAGGGCAGCAACACAAGATGGGAGGCGCTGGACCAGGACCTGCGGCATCCATCGGACCGCCCCTCGAGTGAGTATAATTAAAGTTATTTTTCTTCTCTTGCAGGTCGGATCAGGGGGCTTACTTCAGCATTATACAATACTGTAGATAAGCCCTGAAAGGCAGTGGCCGTAACTCGTATCGGCCAAACCTGGTGACTGGTTCCCTTTAAGACTAATGATGGGCTCTGCATTTGCTGCATTTGGTGTCATACGCCTGCCTCTGCTGCATTTGGTGTCATACGCCTGCCTCAGCAACTCAACCTCCCTACCTGATGCTACATTTTCTATTATGCATTTCATGGTGGAAGAGACCACTAAAAGATGAAAAAAAAACCCCTGCTTTTCTAAAACAACTTTTGACATAACCTAGACTGGTGTTCCCTATCACTGGTCCTCAAGAGCCACCAACAGGCCATGTTTTCAGGATTGTATTGCACAGGTGATTGATTTATTGCCTGGGCAAGTGCACACTAAGAAAATTTTGAAAACATGGCCTGTTGGTGGCTCTTGAGGACCAGAGTTGGGGGAACACGGAGCTAGACATAGAGGTCTGGTTGTTTTGACCCCCACCAATCATTAAAACCAAAAGTGCAGAAGCACTTAAGCCAAGCATCTTCATTTCATCCACTGGGGGGGGCATTTAGCACAAGCACCAGCTAAAAACGTCAAACATTTCATTATGCAGAATCTTCTAAAAAGTGCAGATATACCAACTTACCAAATCACTGTTAATCATCCATGCTAACTCTTCATCTCGCTTCAGTTGCTCATTCAGCTCCCCCTGTACATGTTCCATATGCAACCGTTGCGCCTCTTCCTCCGCTAGCAGTTTTTGAATGTAATCCTCACTGGCCTTACGTTCTTCCTCTTCTCTATTAAGTCGCTCTGCTTCAATCTGAGAAGACATGACATGGAAAGGACAAAAGTCATTACAACTAACCCCTTTGTAACCAAAGCCAGTTTTGACCTTACTAACAGAGCCCAATTTTTCGCATTTGATGGGGTAAGATCTCTGAGATGCTTTCGCCAAATCCAGTGCTTCTCAGAATGTTTTTCTCATGACACTTTGTACTTTAATCACATTGTAATTCACTTCCGGAATTAATCTTCAGGTTTAGTAACTATCTAGACACCACTTAAGATTTACAGAAATTAACATTCAGTGGATGTTACAGAGTGAAAATTGCAAATGTGTCCAATACATAATGCCCAGCTTGTGCTCCTGGAGACACATGAACCATAAATTGTTAAATAGATTGTCCTGGACGTCTCACATTGAGATAGGTCATCAATTTTTGGTGGGGTTCCAATATCCCCACTGGTAAGCTGAACATTTCTTTGACTGTGGCACAAACAAAGTGATGTACAGGCTGAATACAGCAGTCCCATATATTGTTTGGTGGCCGCTGGTAAGTACTGCAGTATATTTACTTCAATGGTTGATTAAGCGCTGTACCTGTGTGTAGCCCCTAAGCAGTATTGTGTTGGTGTTCCGCCCGTACATGGTTTAGTACAGGCTGCTGCCAAAGATGGTTTCAGTTGGTAGGTGGGTGTGCTGGTGTTCCCATTAACTTTAGTTTAAAGCATACATACCAGCAGGATTTTCCTCAGTAACCTAATGCTCAGTAACCTGATGCTGCTGTTCTCCACGCAAGATGGACGTGGGACCCTCGTGGACTTCTGCGGATCGGGGTAAGTATATTGGTGTTTTTTTATTTTGATATTTATTCCTCAGGCGACAATGGCTTCGGGGATCAAAGTGACAAGTGACGGTGAGTATGTACTCTATGTTATATGTACTGTATGTCTATATGCATGTAGTGTATGTAGTATATATGTATGTTGCATGCATGTAGTATATATGCAGTATATATGTAGTATGCATGTTGTATATATGTAGTATGTATGTTGCATGCATGTAGTGTATGTATGTTGCATGCATGTAGTGTATGTATGTTGCATGTAGTGTGTATGTTGCATGTAGTGTGTATGTTGCATGTAGTGTGTATGTTGCATGTATGTAGCATGTAGTATGTATGTTACATGTAGTATATATAGTATATATGTAGTATGCATGTTGCATGCATGTAGTATAGATGTTGTATGTATGTTGCATGCATGTAGTATATATGTATTATGTATGTAGTATATATGTAGCATGTATGTAGCATGTAAATTTTTTTTTTTTTTTTTTTTACATTCAACACATTAGCCGGATGATGGGACTACTACTGTCCCATCATTGGCTAATGTGTCAATCACTGTCATGGTAGCAGGCATCGCCCGATGGGACTTGTAGTCCCATCGGGCGATGCCTGCACAGACCCACGGAGCCTGCACAGACCACCGGCAGGCCGGCACAGCCCCCCGGCAGGCCGGCACAGACCACCGGAGCCTGCACAGCCCACCGGCAGGCCGGCACAGCCCACCGGCAGGCCGGCACAGCCCACCGGCAGGCCGGCACAGCCCACCGGAGCCTGCACAGACCACCGGCAGGCCGGCACAGACCCCCGGCAGGCCGGCACAGCCCACCGGCAGGCCGGCACAGCCCACCGGCAGGCCGGCACAGCCCACCGGCAGGCCGGCACAGCCCACCGGCAGGCCGGCACAGACCACCGGCAGGCCGGCACAGACCACCGGCAGGCCGGCACAGACCACCGGCAGGCCGGCACAGACCACCGGCAGGCCGGCACAGCCCCCCGGAGCCTGCACAGACCACCGGCAGGCCGGTACAGACCCCCGGACAGTCGGCACAGCCCCCCCCGAAGGCCCGAACTGACGGCGCATCATGATGCGCACAGACAGCGCATCATGATGACGTCATTTCGGCAGCCAATCAGAGCCACAAAAGTGGCTCATTGCATTTTGGACTTCCGATTCCGGTATCCGATACGAAAAAAGTATCGGTACTCGGTATCGGAATTCCGATACGGCAAATATCGGCCGATACCCGATACTTGCGGTATCGGAAAGCTCAACACTAATCGTTATGCATCTCAAGGTGGGTGGCCTTGGGATGGAGGCTTGCTTTTGTGATCAGCAGAGCTGATCTTTCGTTCCAATGTGTCAGGGAGAAGTCTCCAGGTAGCTGGTGAGACGGGCGGAACCAGTTACCTACAAACCCACCCAGGGGGTGTGTTTAAGAACGCTATTGTAAAGTATGTATGAGTGGTTGAAGGACCTGTGATGGTCATAGCCATGTGACCCGGTGGGCGTGGCTACCGACCATATAAGGTGGCCAGGGTAGGTCACATGGAGTGAATGCTTGGACCTGGTTGGTCCGCTTTGGAAGGTCCCGTCTGAGAGAGATAGGGCTGTCTTCCTGACAGCAAGTGAACGCTGTGTTTAATGGCTGCTCGTGCCTGATAGTTTCCTGGAGGGAATGGACGTCTGCAACGTGGTGAAGCAGCCACGAGGTAAACCCAGAAAGGGGATATAACTGTGAGGCTAAGAGAGCCTGTGTGCTGGACATGGCACAACCTGTGTGACCACAGGGATAACAGAGTGAAGCTCTGTCATGGACGCTATGCTGTTAATATGAACTTTATGTTGCCGGTCATGGTTTATGATGCCTAAATAAACCGCATGGACTGTGATTGTTTTATGGAAAACCCGTGCCGGATGTGGTTATTTGGCTGCCAAGCGAGTATCCCCTACCCGAAAGACAGCGCTACCTTACACATCATTGCCGTTCACGGATGCTGCGCTCGCAGCAGCTCACTCATCCTGGACGGTCGCATCTTGGCACCTTCCGGGTTTCAAACCGTTCAGACATGAATTACGGCGTGGGACAGAACGACGGACAGGTGAGGGATATGATTGTTTTATTTTTGTTTTATAGCAGGAGGCGAGAGCGTCAATAGAATGGGCGTTATATTCACCTGTTATTTTTAAATGAAAAAGGAAAAGTGTGTTTTGTTTTTATTTCAAATAAAAGGACTTTATTCTGGCTGTGTGTTTATTTACAACTATAGGGTTAGTAATCAGGAGGTGTCTTATAGACGCCTCTCCATTACTAAGCCATGGGCTTGATGTCACCAGACAATACAAAGGTGACATCAACCCCACAAATATGAACCCCATATGCCACCACCACAGGGCAAGAAGGAAGAGCCGTGCAAAGCACCAGAATTGGAATATCTAATAGATGTGCCTTTTCTGGGAGGCTGCGGGCTGCTATTTTTAGGCTGGAAGTAGGGCAATATGCATGGCCTCTTAGCAGCCTGAGAATACCAGTCACCAGATATTGGTTTTAGCATGGCTGGTTGTCAAAAAAGAGGAGGGCCCCAAGCCGCTTTTTCACATTATTTAAATTATTACAAATACGGTGACGGGACCCCTCTTCTTCAAGATAACTAGCTTTGTTTAAGCTGACAGGTGAGGGTTGCGGCCCACAGTTGTCAGTATTACCTGACTGGTTATCAAAAATAAAGGGGAACCCACGCAGTTTTTAAATATATTTATTTCATTTGTAAGGCAGGCGGAGGTTGATGAATACTCTCATTAGCCGATGCCTGCTCTCGCTGTTATCAGCTGAATACAACGCTCAACATTCTTCCCTGCTAGCGCTAATGGCAGCACGAACAGGGGAAAATGACGAGAGCGGTCTTCAGCACCCAGTGCCTGGGAACAGTATGAACTGTGCTGCCGATTCCCAGGCACCGGTACGTGTCACACTGATGACACACGGATAGTATTTTTGTATTTGGCATTTTACAATTATGTATACTTTGTTAACTTTTATATAACTAATTTTTCGCTGATAGAGGACTTTTTGTGGGACGAGATGCCATTTTTATTTACATACAACTGTTTGATCACAATTTGCACCACCTCTAGGGCGTGTTTTTTTCTCGGGTCAGATCACTGGGGGCTCAGCAATACCAAATGTGTACTTCATTTACTTTATAAAAAAAAAACTGTACTGACATTTTTATGCTTTTACATTCATTATTTTTTGTTTGATTTTTTCTTTACTAATATCTATTATTTAAAAATCATACCATGTGATTTCTGGATTTTTTTTCCTGTTTTGCAGTTGAAGTGTACCTGTGATAAAAAATTACAGACTTCTGCATTCTTTGTGGGTGGAAAAACTTGCAAAGTTGGCAGTGTAACAAATACTTATTTTCCCCACTGTATTTTGTTGAGACACCGAGCAGAGGGCTGGCAGCATGGTGTGTAGTAAGCCACTGTGTCAAGCTGTTTGGCTGTCCCAGTCTGTGGAGGGGACAGATATTTCTAAAGGGCTGGATGTGGCCCATAGGCCACTGTATGCTCAGATCTGCGTGCCATTGATTGGGGAATAGTGGTCTACAGAACCAACAATCCTGTATTCTAGGAAAGACAGAAGTTTAATCAGCAGCCAGAATCCATTTTAGGTTACAATTGCAGCAGAACACCACACTGTTAAGAGCAATCAGTGACTTGGATTGCTCATGATTATTCTACTTTTTTTTTTTTATTATGTATAACCCTTTTCACATGTAAAGCACCATGGAATAAATGGCGCTATAATAATAAATTGTCAAAGGAATTGTTTGGTCATAGAAAAAAAACAGGTCTGAATTCCCTCATTGGGACAGCAGACAGTGTCACAATTCCTGTGTTTTCCCTGTATTTGTCGATGTCCCTGTGACATGAGGTCTACCCAGCACATGACCAAAAGTTTGCACATCACATACATGGGGTCATGTTAACGTCCACACACACACAGGGAATGCTCGGGAATCATGACATTGCACACTATCATGATGCAGACATTTGTTCCGAGACCAGACAGCCCCTGTAATGTCCAGACAGTTTGTGCATCACTGGAGTCAGAGGTTTCTGGAACAATTGTTTAAAAAAACAAAAAAAACACATCCATGACAATCTTTTTCAGCACCAGAAACAGACCGCTCCAACCTTGCTAATTTCAGCCTCATATTCTTTCCGTATTTCTCCAGGTTTACAGATAAGATGTGCTGGATAAGACGCCAAGCCTAAAGTAGGAAAAGAGTGGAGTTAATATAATCATTCTGAATATGGATAGACATGTACGTTTTCCTATTTTTTTAATCAGGTAATTTTTATGAATTTTAAAACATTTTACAATATACAACAGGATAGCCAAATCAGAACATTTGAACCTCAAACCCCACAGCCTTTCAAACACCATTCTTACTTGAGCTGAACCCATATAAAATAACAAATACCGTATATAAAATACTCATTAGCGAACAATGATTAATAGTTGCCAACCACACAGGGAAACCAAAGTTTGTCAAAATATGCATTGCTATTCCTTTTGGAGTAGACCTCTTTAATCAACCACAATAAGGCCTCTTTCACACATCCGGTTTTTGTAATCCGGCACGATGCGGCGAAATTTTTCATAACCGGATCCGGTTTTGTCCCATAAGCTTTCATGGTCGCCGCATCGTGCCGGATGGTTATGCGTCGTGTCCGGTTGCTGCCGGACACGGCAAAAATTAGCCGTCCGGCATCTGCAAAAAACGTTCTCTGCAACGTTTTTTGTCAGCGCCGGACCGGCTTTTTCCACAGCGCATGCCCGGGACTCTGTGAATGTTAACCCCCCAAGTGCCCGGCGAGAGAGATCTCTCTCTGTCACCCGGACACTTGTGAGAGATCTCTCTCGCCGGGCACTTGTGGGGTTAACATTCACAGTGTCTGGGTGAGAGAGAGAGAGATCTCTCTGTGGGGTTAACCCCACAAGTGCCCGGCAAGAGAGAAAGATTCTCTCGCCTGGACACTAAGTGTTAACCCCCCCATGTCTCTCTCTCCACCCCCCTCTCCTCTCCCCTCCCGTCTCCTCTCCTCCCCTCTCCTCACCTCCCTTTCAGCAGCTGTCTCTCAGCGGCTGCCTCTGTCCACCTCCTCCTGCGGCTCCTTTAAATCATGTCCGAGCCGTATGTCTCGCCGCATACACATCCAGTGTCACGGCTGCAGGCCGGATCCGGCAGCCCGGCTTTTCGCCGCACGACCCCACACACCGGATGTGTGAAAGTAGCCTAAGAGATTCTAAATATTTGATATATTCCCAGCAAGATTGAGGCTACACTAAGATCCAATTTTAAGCAAGTATTTTCAGGGCTGTGGAGTCAGAGTCATGGAGTCGGAGTCCATATAAAATGGACCGACTGACTTCTAAAATATATAATAAATTGGTACAGTAGTACAATGCAGGATGTGATGTAAAAAAATTTTATAAGAATTTGGGGAAGGTATGAAATGTCCTATTAGGGTATGTGCACATGTTGCGGATTCTGCTGCACATTTTTCCAAATCTGCAGGTAAAGCCTGCGGATTTCTATAATAGAGCAGGTGTCAAACCGCTGCACATTCCGCACAAAGAATTGACATGCTGCGGATTTCAATCCGCAGCTAATCCACGCGGAAAAATCTGCAGCATGTGCACTGCGTTTTTCATTTTCCTTAGACTTTAAAAGGTACTGTACAACGCAGCAGAATCTGCTGCGGATCTGCAGGGCCAAATCCGCAACGTGTGCACATACCTTAAATGTCTGTTCCTGATCTAAGGATCTGGGCTTTTAGTGGAGATGAATCTGTGCTGCACTTTATGTCCATGCTCAGCAGTGACCAGTGCTGTGGAGTCTGAGGTTTACCGACTCCACAGCCCTGATAATTTTCGTAGCGGCAATGGAAATATTCTCCACCTCATCCACTCAACTTGTCAACATATCACAGAATACATACCAGGGGGTCTTTTTCCACTTTATATTCATGTACAAGCACTATGAGGTTTAAAGGACCACAGTCCAAAACGTATATAATTATGGGCAGGACCATAACATGTGAAATGTCCCTGCTTCTCCCCCGACACAGTGCAGGCAATTAGAATTTTAAACAATACCATTGGTGATCTATATACTCTGTGAATGACATAATTGTGAGTCTACCAGGTTCACTCAGTGACATGCTGGGAGCGGCTTCCAGAACCGAAGTCCACCTGTCCTCAGAAATGCGCTTCAGCTCCATCTCCCACTTTTGCTTTTCCAATAAAGGAAATTTTTTAAGAAATATTAAGAGAAAATTGTCATATATATGCAAGAGATTACTCCCTTAGTAACCCCTGTTGAGCATATGGAGTCTAAAGTAATATCTTTCTGGACCATAAAATTGTTTAACTTGCATTGAGCTTTAGATACTTGTTTAAAGGGAATCTGTCACCCTTTTTTTGGACCTCTCCCGGCGCCTGCGCTCTGCAGGACTCTGCTCTGCCCTCAATAGGGCAGAGCACTGCACCGGAGCCACGACAGGAAGGGAAGAAGAGGACGGCATCGTATGAAGATGGGAGGCGCTGGACCAGACGGCGACACCCATCGGACCGGACCGAACGCTGGGGTGAGTATAATCTAACTTTTTTTCTTATATTTCAGGTTACATCGGAGGCTTATCTACAGCATTACAGAATGCTGTAGATAAGCCCCTGATGTTAATGCCGGCAGCTCATAGTCCAAAAAAAGTTGTAAGTATTGAAATAGACTACTTTCAGGAAGAGGAGACTCCTCCTGCAGGCATTCAAATGTTTTAAGTGTATCATTACCGATTGTCTGATGTACATACAGAAGTCCCATAGGCCTACAATTACAAATACGGTAGCTTAACTTCTGAGAGATGTTTATTCCATATGGGTGAATAAATTGTGAAGAATTCTATTTCTCCGATTTGTTTAACTTTAGATCTAACTTTACTGATAAGACCAAATGTAGGGAATTTCAGAAGGTTATTAAAACATTCCGGCCTCCAGACTACTCACCAATGAACCCTCCCCTCACCAACTACATTTTGAATTGTTTCCCATTGAATATTTTGGAGACTTCACTTTCTATTCACTTAGGTATTGACACTGAGCAGTAACCATAGATTAGGTAATGTCAGGCCGCCTTCACCCTTGGCTCTCTGCAGACTCTCTAACCCGACTACGTTTTCTATTCTTACCGTCTTCAAAGTCATTCTCTGAGGTGTCCTGACCACTGGCACGGCGCTCGCACTCCTCTGGGTACTGACTCTGGATAATTTCCCACAGTTCCTTATTAACCAGAGTTTTGGATCGTGCATTTTTTCGTGCCCAGTTGGAAACTCGCTGTCGGCAGTATGGACAGCACAAACTTGCTTTTTCTACAGTGGACGTGAAGCATGGGTAGCACAATGTGTGACTACATGGCAGAGTCACAGGCTCCAGAAGAATCTCCCGACAGATACCACAAATACATTCAGATCGCAGCAGACAAGTCTTTATTTTCTTCGGCATGCTGGACTTAGACAGCAATCATCTTCTGCAGACCAAAGAGTGCAGGAATATGGAAATGCATGACACCTACAAAAAATAAGTGCATTAGTATTAAAAGATTTTCAAGACTTCTACTATCGAGTTTCACAGCATTCATTTTTCATGAGCCAAATATGGATAATGATGGCCAGACTGGCCTCAGTTCTCCAGACCAAATATCTAGTATGCTGTTAAATTGTTAAATTTAGGTAAAGAGACCAGCAGCTGATCTGTACTTACACCAAATCCAAACGTTTAAAACAGGCCTTAAAATTGGTCTTCAATATCAGGTCACTATGGGTGGACACCCTACACTGATCAGCTCTAGTAGCGGCTGGATGTAAACCGTGCACAAAGCTGGAACATTTCAGTGCCATACACTGTGTAGTGGCTCGGCATCTATTGGAATGACTGGGACGGGAGCTGCAGTACCTAAAAATTGCCACTATACAAAGCTTGGAGCTGTGCTGTCCACTGCTTATATCCAGCCACCACGGTAGCTGATAACCGCTGAGCACCAGTGGTGCCGCGTGTAGGACCCATGACAATACATCATTGATCACCTACAATAAGTTTATCTGTATTGAAAGACAAGAGAACAGTTTAAATGTTTAGAAAAGACGGACGAATTAACAATTCCATATCCTGTAGGCACAATAAACTAATGAACAGTGATGAGTGAGTGCGTTCGAGAAGCAGGAAGCTCATCTGCATATTTCCGGTGCATTCTGGGAAGAGGAGAAGAGTCGCCTTAAGCTGATCGATCGCTGGGACTTGCCTGGCCTCGCTGTTTGATGACATTGCAAAATCCCCCGCCGTTTCCACTCATCATAGACTGCATCAGCAACAGCAATATGGAAGAGAAGAAAATCCACATGGTCACCTGCAACACATGCTACATCTTTACGGATCTTCCGGCCCAAAAACTCAATTTTACCTGTCAGAAGTGCAAACTTGTTGCCCTCTTAGAGGAAAAGGTGCAGGGACTGGAAGAAAGAATAGCAACATTGAAGGTAATTAAAGAACATTAGGACTTCTTGGATGAAGCAGAAGCAACCATTCAGGATACGGAAAGTGAGAAAAGCTTCAGAGCACATACAGAGGCTGAAAAGTGGAGCCATGTGACGAAAAGAAGCAAACGGATCAAGTGGTCATCACCACCCACACAGCTTAGCAACCAATAGGAAGCCCTCATGCTGGAGAACGAAAATGGCACAGCTCAGGATGATACCGTATCTACAAGAGAAGACACACTATCAACAAAAGAAGTTACTCTGTCAACAAAAGCGGAAACAAATGACACTCAAAAACACTCACGAGCAACAAGCAGTGCGTCCGGAAAGAAAAGAAGAGTGGTAGTTATGGGCGACTCACTACTAAGAGGCACGGAGGCAACTATCTGCAGGCCGGACATAACCGCACGAGAAGTATGCTGCCTCCCAGGAGCAAAAATCAAGGATGTGGCCAACAGAATACCAACTATCCTCAAATCCAAGGACGACCACCCTTTCCTACTGATACATGTAGGCACAAACGACACGGCAAAAAATGACCTACCAACTATCTGCGAAGACTTTGAAATTCTGGGGAAGAAAATAAAGGAACGGAACGTACAGGTTGTTTTCTCATCAATCCTCCCAGTCGATGGTCATGGCATCAGAAGATGGAATAGGATACTAGAGGTGAACAACTGGCTACGATGGTGGTGCAGGCCGCAAGGATTTGGATTCTTGGACCATGGCGTAAATTACCTCTACGATGGACTTCTCGCAAGAGATGGGATACACCTCACAAAACCTGGGAAACACACATTCGCCAGAAGACTTGCCACTCTCATCAGGAGGGCTTTAAACTAGAATAAGAGGGGATGGGAGGAAAAACAGCAGACAAGAACATGCAGCAGAAGGTCAAACTAATCAAGGATACTAGATGTGGTAAAGAGGACCCAAGACAAGGTACTCAGAAGTAAGCTAAGAAAAAGGAAGCAAAACTTCTTTCCTGCATGCTGACCAACGCTAGAAACCTGACCAATAAGATTGAAGATCTGGAGTTGGTAATGTATGAGGAAAAATACGACATAGTAGGAATAACTGAGACATGGTTAGACGACAGCTATGACTGGGCGGCTAACTTGCAAGGATACGATTTGTTTAGGAGGGATCGTAAAAAAAGGGAAAGGGGGTGGAGTCTGTGTGTGTATATGTGTATATATATATATATATATATATATATATATATATATATATATATATACACACACACACACACACACACATACACTTTAAAGCCCATACTAAGAGAAGATATACAAGAGGGAAATGAAGAGGTGGAATCTCTATGGGTGGAGATACAAGGAGGGAAAAGTAAGAAAATCCTCATAGGGGTTTGTTATAAGCCACCAAATATAACAGAAGCCACTGAAAATGTATTATTGCAACAAATAGACAAAGCAGCAAATCACAATGAGGTGATTATTATTATGGGGGACTTCAACTACCCCGACATAGACTGGGAAACTGAAACCTGCGTATCTCAGAAAGGAAACCAATTTCTGTCAGTGACCAAGGATAATTATCTGTCACAACTTGTGCAGGGCCCAACTAGAGGGACAGCCCTTCTGGACTTAATTTTAATCAACAGGCCAGATAGAATAACAGAAGTACGAGTCGATGGGCACCTAGGGAACAGTGACCACAATATAATACAATTCCACTAGTCCTTCAGTAAGGTGCCCTGGAAGGGGGTTACAAAAACGCTGAATTTCAGGAAAGCAAAGTTTGACCAGCTTAGAGAGGACCTTCGCCGAATTGATTGGGACAATGTCCTCAAAAATAGGAGCACAGAAAATAAATGGGAAATATTTAAATCAGTTTTACACACCCACTGCGAGCTAGCCATACCGTACAGAAATAAAAGGGCTAGGAACAGGAGAACACCAATGTGGCTAAATAAGGATGTAAAAACATAGTAACATAGTTATTAAGGTTGAAGGTAGACTTTAAGTCCATCTAGTTCAACCCATATCCTATCTTGCCCTTACATGGTGATCCAGAGGAAGGCAAAAAAAACCCATGTGGCAAACAGTAAGCTTCACATTGGGGAAAAAAATTCTTTCCCGACTCCACATACGGCAATCAGACTAGCTCCCTGGATCAACGCAGTATTAAGGAAACTAGTGTTTAACCCTGCAATATTATACTTTTCAAGAAAGGCATCCAGTCGCTTCTTACATTTTAGTGGGGAATCACTCATTACAACATCATATGGCAGAGAGTTCCATAGTTTCACTGCTCTTACAGTAAAGAATCCGCGTCTGTGAGTATGCTTAAACCTTCTTTCCTCCAGACGTAGAGGATGCCCCCTTGTCCCCGTCACAGGTGTAAGAGTAAAAAGATCATTAGAAAGGTCTTGGTATTGTCCCCGCATATATTTATACATTGTAATAAGATCACCCCTAAGCCTTCGATTCTCCAAACTAAATAACCCCAAGTTTAATAACCTGTCTTGGTATTGCAGACCCCCTAGTTCCCTAATAACCTTGGTCACTCTTCTCTGCACCCGCTGCAGTTCAGCTATGTCTTTCTTATACACCGGAGACCAGAACTGTACACAGTATTCTAAGTGTGGTCGCACTAGTGACTTATATAGAGGTAAAATTATGTTCTCCTCATGAGCATCTATGCCTCTTTTAATGCATCCCATTATTTTATTTGCCTTTGCAGCAGCTGCCTGACACTGGCCGCTAAATGTGAGTTTGTCGTCCACCCATACACCCAGGTCTTCTTCAGTGACTGTTTTGCCCAGTGTTTTACGATTAAGCACATAATTATACATCTTGTTCGTTCTACCCAAGTGCATGACCTTACAATTATCCCCATTAAAGCTCATTAGCCATTTATCAGCCCAAGCTTCTAGTTTACATAAATCCTCCTGTAATATAAAATTGTCCTCCTCTGTATTGATTACCCTGCAGAGTTTAGTGTCATCTGCAAATATTGAAATTCTACTCTCTATGCCCCCATACAAGGTCATTAATAAATGTTAAAAAGAAGTGGGCCCAAAACTGACCCCTGTGGTACCCCACTGCTAACCGTGACCCAGTCCGAGTGTGCTCCATTAATAACCACCCTTTGTTTCCTATCCCTGAGCCAGCTCTTAACCCACCTACACATATTTTCCCCTATCCCCATTGGTCTCAATTTATGTATCAACCTTTTGTGTGGCACCGTATCAAAAGCTTTTGAAAAGTCCATGTACACCATGTTCACTGCATTCCCTTGGTCCAGTCCGGAACTTACCTCTTCATAAAAGCTTATCAGATTAGTCTGACAGGAACGGTCCCTTGTAAACCCATGTTGATATTGGGTCATAAAGTTATTCTTCTCCAGATACTCCAGTATAGTATCTCTTAGAAAACCCTCCAGGATTTTACCCACAGTTGAGGTTAAACTTACTGGCCTATAATTTCCAAGTTCAGTTTTTGTCCCCTTTTTGAATATTGGCACCACATTTGCTATACGCCAGTCCTGTGGTACAGACCCTGTTATTATGGAATCTTTAAATATTAAAAATAATGGTCTATCTATGACTGTGCTTAATTCCTGCAGTACTCGTGGGTGTATCCCATCCGGGCCCGGGGATGTCAATTTTAGTGATTTTTAGACGCCGCCGTACTTCCTGTTGGGTTAAGCAGGTGACATTTAACTGAGAATTTTTATCCCTGATCATGTTATCCGTCATGGGATTTTCTTGTGTAAATACTGTTGAAAAAAAGTCATTTAGCATATTGGCTTTTTCCTCATTCTCATCCACCATTTCACCCAGACTATTTTTAAGGGGGCCAACACTATCATTTTTTATTTTTTTACTATTTATGTAGTTAAAGAATAAAAGGGCAATAAATAACAAGAACAAGGCATTTAGGAAGCTAAAACAAGAAGGCAATGAAGAAGCATTAAAAAGCTAGAGAAAAAAATAAAATGTGTAAAAAACAAATACATTTAGCAAAAGTGGAAACTGAGAGACTCATTGCTAAGGAAAGTAAAACAAATCCCAAACTATTCTTTAATTATATAAACAGTAAAATGATTAAAATTGATGGTGTCGGCCCTTTAAAGAACAATGAGGGTGAAATCATAGAGAGCGATGTGGGAAAAGCAAATGTTTTAAATACTTTTTTCTCAACAGTGTTCACACAGGAAAAGGATTTGCCAGGGGAAATGCAGAGTGATAATGTAAACTCCCCATTAAGTATTACCTGCCTAACCCAGGAAGAAGCGCAGAACCGCCTTAGTAAGATTAAAATTGACAAATCACCAGGCCCTGATGGCATTCACCCTCAGGTATTAAGGGAGTTAAGTAATGTGATAGACAGGCCTCTATTTCTTATATTTAAAGACTCTATAGAAACACTGTCTGTTCCTTTTGATTGGCGGCAAGCAAATGTGGTAGCAATATTCAAAAAGGGGTGTAAAAGGGAACCTGGAAACTATAGGGCGGTAAGCTTAACATCTCTTGTGGGTAAAATTTTTGAAGGGTTTCTAAGGGATACCATTATGAAATATCTCAATGTTAATAAATGTTTAACTCCATATCAACATGGATTTATGAAGGATCGCTCCTGTCAAACTAACCTGATCAGCTTCTATGAGGATGTAAGCTCTCAAATGGACCAAGGAGAATCATTGGATGTCATTTATCTCGACTTCTCTAAAGCATTTGACACTGTCCCACATAAAAGATTGGCAAGTAAGATGAGAAAGCTTGGGCTAGGGGAAAATGTGTGTAGATGGGTAGGTAGCTGGCTTAGTGACAGAAAACAAAGAGTGGTTATTAATGGGGCATACTCAGATTGGGCCAGGGTTACTAGTGGGGTACCACAGGGTTCTGTATTGGGCCCCCTACTATTTAATATATTTATTAATGATCTAGTGGATGGCTTACACAGTAAAATATCAGTATTTGCAGATGATACAAAACTATGTAAGGTAGTTAACACAAAGGAGGACAGTTTGCAACTACAGACAGATTTGAGTAAATTGGAGAATTGGGCTGAAAAATGGCAAATGAGGTTTAACACAGATAAGTGTAAGGTTATGCACATGGGAAGGAGAAACAGATGCTACAATTACTTACTAAATGGGAAACTGCTGGGGAAATCAGACATGGAAAAAGACTTAGGCATCTTAGTCAATAAGAAGCTAAATTGGAGTGCCCAATGTCAGGCAGCTGCCACCAAAGCAAATAGGGTCATGGGATGCATTAGAAGAGAGGTCTGGGGACACGAGATGAAAACAATTCTCCCGCTGTACAAATCACTCGTCAGACCACACTTGGAGTATTGTGGGCAATTTTGGACGCCCGGTGCTCAAGAAAGACATTACTGAACTTGAAAGGGTTCAAAGGCGGGCTACTAAAATGATAAATGGAGTTGGTTCACTACAATACCCAGAAAGGTTATCAAAATTAGGTCTATTTACTCTAGAAAAGAGAAGACTTAGGGGAGACCTAATATATATGTACAAGTATATCAGAGGGCAATACAGAGATCTCTCCAATGAACTGTTTGTACCAAGGACTGTGACAAGAACAAGGGGGTATTCTCTTCGTTTGGAGGAAAGACAATTTCTGCACCAGCATAGAAGAGGGTTCTTCACGGTAAGAGCAGTGAGGCTCTGGAATTCTCTTCCTGAGGAAGTGGTGATGGCCAACTCACTGAATGAATTAAGAAAGGAATGGATGCTTTTCTTGTGAGTAACAGTATAGAAGGTTACGAATAACATAATATTATAGGTAGATGGTTGACCCAGCTCAGGGGAAGGAATTTTTTTTCCCTATGGAGAAAATTGGCTTCTATTCTGTGGGTTTTTTGCCTTCCCCAGGATCAACAATGCAGAACAGCTGCACTAAAAATAGGCTGAACTAGATGGACATAAGGTCTTCCTTCAGCCTTCAAAACTATGTTACTATGTTCGGATAAGGTGTTATTTGAGCATGCTCGGGAGCTATCTGAGCGACTTTGTCGTGCTCTAATAATATGTTCAAGTCCCAGCGCCTGCATGTCTCCCAGTTGTTCGACAGTCACAACACTTGTAGCCGTGGGGATTCAAATATACTATTCGAGCACGACAAAAGACACTTGGATTGCACCTGAGCATGCTTGGATAACACCTTATCTGAACACGTTAGCTCATCACTAGCAAATGATAGGAAGAAAATCCTTTCACTACATATAAAAAACAATTTCGCCACAGTGAGTGGAGCCTACTTGCCGCACTAAAAGCATTTAAATGGGACTTGTCACTAGATGCAGATTGTCAAAACCATGACCAACATAAATGAACCTGGCTGCAGGATGGCAGCTAAGTATATTCCTCGCTATAACTCAACAGCGTTCGGAGAAATAGAGTTTGAAGATCGAGATTGATATCATTGGAACAGCTGAGACTAGTCCATAACCGCCCCCTGGTTGGCTTGTCCCAGCACCGCTACTGGTGAATGTCAGGTCTCTTCTGATGTACACACATGGTAGACACATGTCACTTGCCCTGGAACGTGGGGAAAAGCAAGCAGCTCAGGATTAGTCTAATCTATTACAATAGTCCTCCACTAGGTCTTCAAACGCTATTTAGTGGAAGTGTTTCAGAGAAGAAAAATACCTGACTGCAATCATGGGCAGCATGAATAATCTTACAGGTTACCTGTAACTTCCACCAGCATGAGCTAGCTATGTATGGTGACATGATATAACTCCATATTGAACACTTCCGATGAAAGAGCACACACAATGGCTTGCATATAGCGGTATACGCCAACAGATTTCTGTGAACAGAGACAAAAAGGGAGCAGCCGGCAGCAGCAGGCTCTGAGTTCAGTGGCTGCTCCCTGGGAAGCAGCATGTTTTTCTTCTTCTCACCATCGTTTCTTGCAATACATACAAAGCCTCAGGCATTAACCCCTTTCCTACAATGGACGTACTATTCAGTCCATGCGACCTGGGACCTAAGTCCCATGGACTGAATAGTACGTCATGCCCTTTAATGCGACATCGCGACTTAAGTCGCGGTGATCGCATTAAAATGCCGACGCCGTCTTACCTCAGGATAGATGGCCTCAGCATCCCGGGCAGTCTCCGCCCTAGCCCACCCCTCTGTGAGCGGTGATTGGCTGTTCAATTCAGAACAGCCAATCACAGCGCTTCTCTTTGTTTCAGCCTATCAGATTGGCTGAAACAGGATCCTAGGCTAGGATTGAGTACCGGAGAAAAGCCCCCAGATTGGCGCGATCGTTGATCTAATCGATCGCGCCAATCGCAGCGCACAGCGGCGCAATATCGCCGCTGTGCCCTGCCGGTACCGGCCCGGATCGGTGCTGTAATAGCACCGATCCTAGGCCGGAGCCTAGGACAGGCCCAGCAGGGCTGCAGGAAGTGGTTGGCATGATCTATTAGATCGGCGATCGCGCCAGCCACAGGGCACAGCTGCGGTCACGCTGTGACTGCTGTGTGCCCTGCTGATGACCTGGCCATGACCTGCCTAGGAATCGGAGCTGTGAGCTCCGATCCTAGGCAGTTACCATGGTCACCAGGCAGAGCAGGGATTGGTGGGATCGATGTAATCATTCGATCCCACCAATGACAGGTCACAGCAGCGATATGACCTGCCCCTGACCTGTCTGCCGGGGTCCTCACTCTAGCTGAGGATTCCTGCAGAGAGGTCGGACGCAGCAAGAGCTCCTGTGCTGGGTATTGTGGTGCTACAGATTGTAGCATGACAATCCCTGCAGAAGAAAGAAAACTACAACTGTAAGTGTTAATTGATCCCTGATCCCCTGCCCAATCTATCTTCACCCCCCATCCACCCTCCACCCCCCCTATTGCGCCGCCTCCGTGCGCAGCCGCCGAGCGTTGATCGGTGACGCAGTTCACCGAACAACACTCGTGCTCGCTTTTTTTCCTTAGCCCCCTTTGCGCCACCTCCACACACACATCCCGTTTTTCATTTTTTTTCACCCCCTTTGTGCCACCTAACTACAACCCTAACTGATCCCTGCCCAATCTCTCTTCATCCACCCCAATCCCCCATCCCCCTATTTTTACCCCCCTCCACCCCACTTTTGCGCCGCCGGCGAGCATTGATCGGTGACGCAGTTCACTGATCAACACTCGTGCTCGCTTTTTTTCCTTAGCCCCCTTTACGCCACCTCCGCACACACATCCCGCAGCCGCAAAACTTTGATAAGTGACGCACATCACTTATCAGAGCTTGTGCCTGCCGGTTTTCATTTTTTTCACCCCTTTTTGTGCCACCTAACTACAACCCTAACTGTTGATCCCTGCCCGATCTCTATTCATCCACCCCAATCCCCCAGCCCCCTCTTTTTACCCCCCTTTGCGCCGTTTCCGTGTGCATATTTAGCAGCCGCCGACTTTTGATAAGTGACGCAATTCACTTATCAAAGTTCGTGCCGGCTGTTTTCCATTTTTCTTTTTCACCCCCCCCTTTGAGCCACCCCTGTGCACACATCCAGCAGCCACTAAATTTTGATAAGTGACGCCATTCACTTATATCTAGGACCTGCTGTTTTAGACTTTTTTTCACAGGTATTTTGCTCCCCATTTCCTTTTAGCTTTTTCTTACAGGATAGTGTGCACCAATCACTAGCCCCCCCACCACATACACAGTTATAAATAAAGTACACCCAAGCACCATATTTACCCCAAAAAATGTCCCGCCCATCACGTTCCTCCCAACAGCGCTTTTCAATGGAGGAGGCATATGCTTTACTTGCCTCCGACACTGATAGCGAGGATGACGATCCGACCTTTATTTTTCGGATTCTTCATCCTCTTCCCCCTCCTCATCTTCCTCCTCGGGTCCTGCTGAACCGCCACGCAGACGCTCCAGGACAGAAGATGAGGCAGCGCCCACCATGCCCGCAGCTGATTCAGCACACCCTGTGTGGACCTCGCCCCCCGAAAATTACGAGCCACCGATTCCTGATTTTGTGGCAGAATCAGGAATCAAGTTTGACACCACCAGCCTCAAAGAAATTGACTTTTTCAAAGTCTTTTTCTCTGAGGATTTTGTTAACCTCGTGGTGGAGCAAACTAATTTGTATGCTCGGCAATTTTTGGAGCAAAACCCGCGTTCATCCTATACTAACTGGTCTCCTGTGGACGCAGTTGAAATGACGCAGTTTTGGGGCCTGGTCCTCCACATGGGTATCCTGAAGAAGCCTGAAATTCGGCAATATTGGAGTGTTGATATTTTATACAACACTCCAGTGTTCCGAATGGTCATGGTCCGGATGCGTTTTCAGGCCATCCACAAGTTTCTGCATTTTAACGATAATGCAGTGTCCCGCACGAGATGACCCCAACTTTGACCGTCTGTTCAAAGTTCGGCCGGTCATCGAACACTTCAACAAAAAGTTTGCTGAAGTGTACGTGCCCCAAAGGAACATCTGCGTGGATGAGTCCTTGGTCCATTTCAAGGGAAGAGTCGGATTCCGTCAATACCTGCCCAGTAAGAGGGTCAGGTACGGAATCAAACTCTATAAGCTGTGTGAGAGTACCTCAGGGTACACCCACAGGTTTAGAGTGTACGAAGGAAAGGACACCAGGATTGAACCCCCTGAGTGTCCTCCTGACCTGGGAGTGAGCGGGAAAATTGTGTGGGATTTGGTGCACCCACTGCTGGATAAAGGTTATCACCTCTACACTGATAACTTTTATACCAGTGTCCCACTCTACAAATCCCTCTCTGCACGAGGTACCGCAGCTTGCGGTACTGTCCGCAAAAATCAGAGAGGCCTCCCGAAGACGCTACTTGGGCAGATGCTCCGAAAAGGTGAGAGCAGGGCCCAATGTAGCGACCATCTGCTGGTGGTCAAGTACAAGGACAAGAGGGATGTCTTTCTCTTGACCACCATACACTGTGATGGCAGCGCCCTCAGCACTGTACGGGGTACCTCTGCACAGGTCAGCAAACCTGAATGTGCGCTGGGGTACAATAAAAACATGGGGGGCGTTGATCGCTCCGATCAACTCCTCCAACCATACAATGCTTTGAGAAAGGCCAAGGTGTGGTACAAAAAGCTGCCCGTGCACATCTTCCAATTGGCAATGCTCAACGCATTCCTGCTGTCACAATGTGCACACCACACCGATACGTCGTACCTTGGGTTCCAGGAGGTAGTGGTTAAGGCCCTGATGTTTGGCACTCTGGAAGGAGCGGGCCCCAAAACTTCCGGAACTGAAGGTGCTCGTATCGTACCAGGTCAGCATTTCCCGGGGGAGGTCCCGCAAACTACAAAAAGAGGTAAACCGCAAAAAAGGTGCCGAGTGTGTTACAAAAACGGAATACGCAAGGACACCATTTATCAATGCGACACCTCACCCGAAAAACCTGGCCTGTGTATGAAGGATTGCTTCAAGTTGTACCACACCTCAATGCACTACTAAATTACTTTACCGGAAACATTAGATTAGTTGGGGCACATCTAGATAAGTTCCTTGGGGGTCTAGTTTCCAAAACAATGTCACTTGTGTTTTTTTTTTACTGTTTAGGCACATCAGGGGCTCTGCAAATGGAAAATGACGCCCGCAGACCATTCCATCTAAGTCTGCATTCCAAAACGTCAATCCCTTCCGATCCCCGAAGTGTGCCTAAACAGTTTTTTCTCCACATATGGAGACCAGCGTACTCAGGACAAATTGGACAACAACTTTTGGAGTCCAATTTCTCCTGTTACCCTTGGGAAAATTAAAAATTGGGGACTAAACGATCATTTTTGTGGGAACAAAATAGGATTTTTTATTTTCACACCTGGGCAGTATAAACTTTAGTGAAACACTTGGGGGTTCAAAGCTCTCACCACATATCTAGATAAGTTCCTTAGGGGGTCTAGTTTCCAAAATGGGGTCATTTGTGGGGGGTTTCCACTGTTTGGGTACATTGGGGGCTCATCAAACGCAACATGGCGTCCAATCTCAATTCCAGTCAATTTTAGGTTGAAAAAGTCAAATCGCGCTGCTTCCCTTCCGAGCCCCGACGTGCGCTCAAACAGTGGTCCCCCCCCCACATATAGGCGGTATCAGCGTACTCAAGACAAATTGGACAACAACTTTTGGGGTCCAATTTCTCCTGCTACCTTTGGGAGAATAAAAAATTGGGGACTAAACGATCATGTTTGTGGAAAAAATATGATTTTTTTATTTTCACGCCCGGGCGTTCTAATCTCCTGTGAAGCCCTAGGGGGGTTCAAGGTGCTCACCACACATCTAGATAAGTTCCTTAGGGGGTCTAGTTTCCAAAATGGGGTCACTTGTGGGGGGTTTCCACTGTTTGGGCACATTGGGGGCTCGTCAAACGCAACATGGCGTCCAATCTCAATTCGTCAATTTTAGGTTGAAAAAGTCAAACGGCGCCGCTTCCCTTCCGAGCCCTGCCGTGCGCCCAAACAGTGGTCCTCCCCAACATATAGGGTATCAGCGTACTCAGGACAAGTTGGACATCAACTTTTGGGGTCCAATTTCTCCTGCTACCCTTGGGAAAATTAAAAAATTGTTGCCAACACATTTTTGTAACTAAAAAGTTAAATGTTAATTTTTTTCCTTCCATGTTGCTTCTGCTCCTGTGAAGCGCTTGAATGGTTAATAATCTTCTTGAATGTAGTTTTGAGTAGCTTGAGCGGTGCAGTTTTTAGAATGGTGTCACTTTTGGGTATTTTCTGCCATATAGACCCATCAAAGTGACTTCAAATGTGAGGTGCTCCCTAAAAAAAAAAATGGTTTTGTAAATTTTGTTGTAAAAATGAGAAATCGCTGGTCAACTTTTAACCCTTATAACCTCCTAACAAAAAAAATTTTGTTTCCAAAATTGTGCTGATGTAAAGTAGACATGTGAGAAATGTTATTTATTAACTATTTTGTGTTACGTAACTCTGGTTTAAGGGCATAAAAATTCAAAGTTTGAAAAATCGCAAAGTTTTCAAAATTTGCGTCATATTTCCATTTTTTCATAAATAAACGCACGTTATAGAGTAGAAATTTTATCACTAAAGTCAAGTACAATATGTCACGAGATAATGTCAGAATCACCTAGATCCGTTGAAGCGTTCCAGAGTTATTACCTCATAAAGGGACAGTGGTCAGAATTGTAAAAATTGGCCCGGGAGTTAACGTGCAAACCACCCTTGGTAGTGAAGGGGTTAACAGTGCACTGAATGCAATTTTTTCATTCATTTTTGGTATGTGTGTCTGTTTTTCCATCAATATGTCATCGGCTTTTCTAGTATTAAAAAAGAAAAATAATTCCAAACTTCTCCCAATCCATTACACAGCACAAAAAAAAAAAAAAAAAAACACAACTCACAGATTGCATTGTGTGTGCTATCCAGATTTTTCTTTTTTTTTTTTATATAGACACATTGATTTGAATGGTAAAGCTTATTCTGCGACTAAAATAGAAAAAAAACAAACCTGTCACATCACAAAAAAAAACAAAAAGCAGAAAAAGTTAAAAATAACAATAGAATTAAACTGAGGGTACATTCCTACGTTCAGGAATTGCTGCGGGTTGGACGCTGTGTATTTATGCAGCGTCATAACTGCAGTGGCCAGATGTTACAGCATAGTGGATGGGATTTCTAGAAATCGCATGTCGACTGTGCACCTGCGGATCACCCGCAGAAACGGAGATGCCTTCAGGACCGCAGCAAAGCAATTACTCTTGTGAAGAAGCTAGTCTCTGCAAGAGAAATGTTATTATTAGAATGTGCTGAATGCGATAAATCCACATAAATCCAGTGAACACATGCAGATTTCCCTGCGCTCAATAGAAGGCAGCGTTTTATAGGCATTGAAGATATGCTACGTCCGAAGCGCAGCTCTTTCCTAGTAGTGGGAACATAGCCTTACCGGTAATTCAGTTTCTAATAACCCTCCATGACAGCACCACAGGAAAAGGTCACCCCACCATAATAGGGACAGGGAACAAAAGAGAGCTCAAACGTCCTCTCTCCAATGTGTTTCTAAAGGACCACAAGAGCATGAATGCTTCAAATTGGATTTATTATGGGGGGCGTGGCTATGCAGCGGTGAGAGAAGGACGCACGCTGCGGGAGCTCCCATTAATCCTCAGTATATCCTGCACTTACCGCCTGTATTGAGCACAGGACGTGGCAGCGCTTGGTGCCTGCTGGTGTCGGGACCCCCCAGGAGCTCTGAGGAGAGGCGCGGGACGGCTCCGGTGAGCGGGAGCCTTGGAGGACGGGGGTGGACAGCGGGCCTGTGGGGAGCGGCGGCCATCTTGGACGTGCGCTCTATCAGAGGGAGCGCAGCGTCCAGTCTCCAGCACTGCAGGGACAGCGATCCATATCCTGCAGGATCCAAGAGGAGTGCAGTGAGTGCCCTGAAAGACGAGCCCTGCATGATTCCCTCTTTCCCAACTGAACTGCTGCCCTGCTAGTACCGTTACACTGCTACTCCTCCCATTGCTACTATCTCTGAGGGTGGATGTCCCTCCCCCTCTGCCATAGGAGCCTTGGTGACATTCTGCCTTCATTCACACAGACTCTGCTCCCAGGCTGCAATTAATGAGTGCAGTCCCTACTGTGCATATATAACTGCAACGGGAAGATTTATAGACTGTACAACTTCAGCTATATCGGGGTATTTCATGGCTCTTAATCATGAACCGATCTAAGGGATCGATAGCAGCAGAAAAATTGAAGGAATTTGCCAGGCCCGACCCTTCTGAGCAGGGCTGTGGAGTCGGAGTCGGTGCTCATTTTGGTGGAGTCGGAGTTGGAGTCGGTATAAAATGGACCGACTCCTAAAATATATAATAAATTGGGTACAGTAATTCAATGCAGGATGTGCTGAATATTTTTTCATAGGAGTTTGGGAAAGTTATGAAATGTCCTATAAATGGCTGTTATATTCCTGATCTAAGGCTACATTCACACACAGCGTTTTTCCTGTGTTTTTTGAGGATACGTTTTTCAGCTGCAAAAGCTGATCATCTTTTTAAAAAACTGCATCACCTGAAAGGTTTTTGAGCTCATAGATAATGTTTTCAATAGCAAAAGCAGATTAGAAATCTGCTCTATCTATCCATTTATCCATATCTGTCTATCCATATCGTATCTGTACCAAAAAGAATGAAAACCGGGTAGTACACCAATATATATTCTGTTCTATCTAAATATCTTGATTATTGGATCATAAAAATGATTAAATGTCTGAGGTTCACATTGTACTACAATAAATTTTTCACTTAAATATAAGCAATATGTGTGGGAGTCGGAGTCGGAGAGTCGGAGTTGGAGTCGGTGTAAGGGAAATTGAGGAGTCGGAGTCGCAGGTTTGGCTTACCGACTCCACAGCCCTGCTTCTGAGAGTACACGTACTCTACGAAACGCCCCCCCCCCACAATTTCAGCGTAAAAGTAGTCCCTCAGGGAGTGGAGAGGAGGTCTAACAGTAGGAAATGACCCTTAAACAGGCATCTGAACAGCTGATGCAGGTTATGTCCCTCACTAGGACATCTGACGGAGAAAATAGAGGATGTCTACACTGAGGTGAGGAGACTCAGCCACGATATGCAGGCCATGGGAGGGCGCATCGCGGAGGTGGAGATGAGTGTCCCAGGTGGAAGACACCATTACGCCAATGGAGGCTAAGTTAACCAAGGTAGCGGGATCTATGAACGCCTGGAGGCAAAAGGCAGACGACCTAGAAAACAGAATGCGGAGAAATAACATCCGTATCATCAGTCTGCCTGAACGCTCTGAAGGTCAGCATCCTGAGCAATTCTTAGAAGGCTGGCTTAAGACCTCTCTGGGAGATGAATTCTCCTCGGTGTTCGCCGTTGAGAGAGCCCACAGGGTCCCCACCAAGCCTTTGCCTCCGGGAGCCCCAACTAGACCCTTCCTGGCACGTCTCCTCAACTGTAAAGATAGAGACGCCATTCTGTGCCTCGCTCGACAAAAGAGCCCTATCAAGTTCAACAATGCCGTGATCTCAATCTTCCCGGATTTCTCCATGGAACTCCAGAAGCAACGTGCGCAATTTATCGACATCAAGCAGTGGCTCAGGGAAAAGAACATTGTATACTCCATGGTCTATCCGGCTCGGCTTCGGGTTGTCCACGGGGGCTCCTCCGTGTTTTTCACGGATCCGGCGGAGGCTACCGAGTGGCTGCGGTCCCATAAAGGATCTCCTGCAAAGGAATCCTAGAGGGTATACTTCATCTGGATCCTTTTACTGCAGGCCTAGTCGGAGCTCTCCTGGCGGGCACCCAGATATCTACAATACCGGACACTACGTTTAGTGATGGTATCCCCTTGTTTGGTTTCTGATAGTAACATAGGAGCAAAGTCCCGCTCCTCTAAGTCTATATTTTGTTTTTTATTCAAAAGCTTTAGTTTTAGCTTTAAGTGTTATTTAGGTAGAAGTTGCAGCCAACGGAAATCTTGCTATTTATGAGGTGTCTCTAAGTTCAACTTAGGCGCCGATGCGCAACATGTCCAGATAAGTGGAGATGGGTTCTGATTTAATATGCATGACATGGAATGTGAGGGGTATCAAGACCCCCCCCAAAAAAAGGTTAAAGTATTTTCACAAATTAGGCACTATCACCCTCAGATTGTGGCTCTGGTCGAAACACACTTGACCAAAGATATAGCTCGGACTGTACAAAAACCGTTGACTGGTCTATACATGCATTTCACACCAGCTACTCCAGGGGGGTCTCATTACTAATACACAAGGACGTTAGATGGGAGGTCCGGGAGGCCCGGAGAGATTCTGAAGGGCACTTCATATTTGCGTATGCACTGATCAACTCTAAGAAATATGTTATTTTGTATTTATAATCCCCCTCCAGCGGGTACGTCAATTCTCCAGAAAGCATGGAGTTTTGCTTTGAATTACCCAGATGCGGATGTCATTTGCATGGGAGACTTTAAGCTGGTGATGAATAATTGCCTCGACAGATTGAGACTAGATGACGGGACACGGGGTGGGACCCCGGCAGCAGCTACTTCCCAATTATCTCAGTTTATAGAGGGTAGTGGATGGTTAGACCTATGGAGAACACGTCACCCAGAAACAAGAGAGTATACTTGCCATTCCTCCACTAGACGTTCCTTATCCCGCATAGATTACATCTTTGGATCTAGTGGTTTGGCAATGTGGGTGGACAGTATTAAACATGGAAGTAGAGGGATTTCAGATCATAGCCCAATCATCCTCAAACTCAGGTATGGCCCGCCAAAGGGTAGAATAACATTGAAATTAAGACCTTTCTGGCTGAAATTGATTAAGTCACCTGATAGAACAACCGACCAATTACATTTCTTCGTGTCCTCCCACCCCGAACGTTAATTTATTTTGGGACACCCTTAAGGCGTACTTGAGGGGCTGCCTATCTTCTACAATCTCCTACATCAAACGGGTGACGTCGGGGGAGGATGACAAAATAGAGCAACGATTGAAAGATTCAGAGGCCGCTTATATATCTGATCAAACTAGTGGTAATAGAGTGGAGTGGTTGACGGCCCAAAGATTATAGACTCAACATATAGACTCCAAGTCCAAACGTAAGTTATTTTTTACTCGCCAATCCTACTTTGAACTAGGGAACCAGTCTAGTAAATTTCTGGCCTAGTTGGTGCGGCAGCACAATACAACTAACACAATACTACAGATGCGCAGCTCAGATGGTACAGTGGTGTCCGCGGCAGAAGAAATAATGGGATGTTTCCATGATTATTATAGCTCACTGTACAGCTCAAAAAATGACATTGATAGCCAGAGGTGTCTAGACTATTTATCAGATATATATCGCTTCCCACACTAAGTGCTTCTCAGCAGGCATTTATGGACGCGGAGTTCACTCTGGAAGAGATAGAAGATGCCATGAGGGATATGGCCTCTGGGAAAGCCCCTGGGCCGCATGGGTTTCCTATTGAGCTATACAGGAAATACCGGGAGATTTCAGCGCCACTTTTGTTGTCACAGTGTTCCGGGGGATTTTTTTTTTTTTTTTTTTTTGGGGGGTGGTCATGCCGGAGTCCTTCTATGAAGCTAATATAATAGTGCTTAAGAAAGAAGGGAAGGACCCTCTGGACTGAGGATCTTATCGCACCATATCTTTAGTAAATGTGGATTACAACATTTTTACGAAGATTTTGGCTACTAGGCTGAATTCAATTATTTTGGAACTTATACATCCGGAGCAGACTGGCTTTATGCCTGGGAAAAGCACCTCCATTAATATCAGATGGGTTCAATCAGTGGTTCAATATAGTTCCCTGATGCCGGACAATAGGTGGGCATTGGCGTCATTGGATGCAGCTAAGGCCTTTGACTCTCTTGAGTGACCTTTCGGCCACACATGCTTGCAGAAATACGGTTTTGGAGATAGGTTTTTAAAATGGGTCAATAACATTGTATATGAAACCTAAAGCCCATGTTGTTGTAAATGGTTCCACTTCCGAGTCCTTTTCTCTGCACAGGGGGACTCGTCAAGGGTGTCCCCTCTCCCCGGCCCTCTTTGCTCTTGCAATAGAGGCTTTGGCAATTCGCATGAGAACTTCTAATATTATGGGTATAGAGATAGCAGATCGGGTAGACACCATAGGCCTATATGCCGACGATATGATAATATTCATGGATAGGGCGGAGGAGACACTGACAGGAGTGATTGCCACTATAAATTAATTCAGTAGATATTCCGGCCTGTATATAAATTGGGAGAAGTCTGCTCTGATGCCTCTTTCTCATGCCCCGATGCCACGACTTGGGACTCTCTCCTTGTTGCCTATTGTACCACATTCTAAATATTTGGGTGTTCATATTTCTCAATCCAGCACACTTGATCTGCAGCTTAATATATATCCATTACTGGTAATGTTTAAGGTCAAATTTGCGATTTGGAGCCAACTCCCGCTGTCTGTAGCTGGACGCATTAATTTAATTAAAATGATACTACTCCCTAAGATCAGCTATTTACTCCAACATAGTGCTGTGGTGGTGCCCAAGTCTTTTTTCACTAATTTGAATTCCCAGATTACGTCTTTCATATGGGGGAAAACTAGGCCAAAACTTAAGCTATCCACTCTACAAAGGCCCAAAAAAAAAGGGGGGGGTGGTAGCACAACTGGATTTTTTTCTATATTATCTGGCGGGGCAGGCAAGAGCTATAAATAAGTGGATGCCTGGTAATCTTCCTAATTCTGAGAGTCATTTGCTTCATGCCGCACATGCTGATTGCCCGCTGGGGTTTTTGGAGTTGGAAAAAGTAAACATTCCACGTCTGCTACCCATGCTTCATCTGGCAAGATTAGTGTGGCGACAGATTAAGAGGGTGGTTGGATTTAGTGATGTCATAGCTGAAATGCCCTTATGGAATAATAGTTATTTTCCGACACTGCTTGCCCACCCATCTGCTGAATTCTGGCCTCAGTGCAATGTCTCTACGATCGGGGATATATATGAATGTGGTGCATTATTATCTTTTGAAAAATTACAAGTTAAGTGCAATGTCCTGAGGTCACAATTCTTCCGATATTTGCAATTAAGATCAGCCCTTCAAATCACACATGAGATATGTCGGTATGAATAATGCTATTTCGTCTCTGCCCTTGATAGGCATTCTTAAATCACAAGGTCCCCAGGGTCTCATCTCCTCTCTGTACACACACATGCTATCGGTGGGGACGGAATCTGCCATATGCTTGGTTAGGGGGAAATAGGAAAGGCTCATCCCTGATACGCAGGGAGAAGAGTGGGAGGAAATCCTGTAGTCACCAACTAAGGTGTCTCCATCAATCAACAATAGAATGATACAACTTTATATCATAAACCAATCATATTTGACTCCGACTCGACTCTATAAGATGGGCTGTTTTCAATCTTCGGAGTGTCTGCGATGCCATACATTCGATGCAGATTTTATCCACATGATTTGGCAATGTCCAATTATAATACACTATTGGAAAGAGGTAACGTCATTATTAACCTTCTTGGCACAGATTCCTGTTCCCCTTGAGCCATTGGTTTGTCTGTTTGGGGTGTGGGATGATGAGACATGGGGACATTATACGGGAATTTTCTTACGAGAGACATTCATGGCACGGAAGGTGTTGGCACTGCGGTGGATGGGGGGGTTCGGATCCCTCCCTTAGGGCCTGGATAGACTTGGTGAACTCGATTATACCATACGAGCGTACGCTCTATCAAAACAGAGGGTGCCCGGATAAATTTGAGAAGATATGGGAGAATTGGAATTCCTCTCACCTCACACTGTAGGACGGAGATATTGCATGATAAAGAGCTAAATATATAGACATAGGCTGCAAATATTTGTTTTGTAGTAGTAGTAGTAATGTTTTAGAGGTTTGGCAGGCTTTGATATTTGAATAATAACACAGACTAATGTAAGGCAATTGACGGTATGATTTATTCTATATACAGCTGGTATACACACACTGTTTGACATTAATGCTCTGCGAAATGTATGTGTATTACATGATATCTTCATCATTGTCAGTTTGCATATTGTGTACCCTGCCTTTGGTTCAATAAACGAATTTAAAAAAAAAAAAATTGGATTTATTATCACCGGATTTAAGGTAATACAAGAAATAACTGAGAAAGGGGAGGGAATTACCTGTGCTACCGTGGAGGCATAATAGAAACAGAATTACCGGTAAGTCTAATTCTATCTTCTCGAATAACCCTCCACAACTAACACCACAGGAAGAATACCAAAGACTAATGTTAGGGAGGGACAATAGCCTGGAGAACTTTTCTCCCCAAACCCAAATCTTTACCTCCTTAGGGTACCGTTACACTTAGCGATGCACCAGCGATCCCGACAACTATATGGATCGCTGGTGCATCGCTAAGTGGTCGCTAGTGAGCTGCCACACAGGCAGATCTCACCAGCGACATAGCAGGGGTTGCTACTTACCTGTCAGACGAGGCAATCCTGACGTCCTCCCGCCCGCGTCAGCGCCATAGGAAGCGCCCGACGAGAAAAGGTCCAGGACGTTCTCGCGCGACCAGCGAAGAGCAGCGGGGGAGCCGGTCGGAGGTACGTATCAGACATAGCGATATCGCTAGCAATATCGCTGCTACGTCACAAAATCGGTGACGTTACAGCGATATTGCTAGCGATATTGCTATGTGTAACGGGGGCTTTAGTCACAGAGCCAATTTGATACCTAAAGACCAAGCCAATTTTTACAACTCTGACCACTGTCACTTTACGAGTTCATAACTCTGAAATGCTTCAACGCATCCCAGTGATTCGGAGTCTGTTTTTCCGTGACATATTGTGCTTCACGTTAGTGGTAAAACTTCTTCGCTATAAAGTGCGTTTATTTATGAAAAAAAATGTAAATTTGGCAAAAATTTAGAAAATTTTGCAATTTTCAAACTTAAATTTTGTGCCCTTAAATCAGGGAGTGGTGTCACACAAAATAGTTAATAAATAACATATTTCCCACGTGTCTACTTTACATCAGCACAATTTTGGAAACAATTGCTTTTTGTTAGGACATTATAAGGGTTAAAAGTTGACCAGTGATTTCTCATTTTACCAACTAAATTTACAAAACAATTTTTCTTTATTTTTTTTTTAAGTGAGTTTGGGGGAAGGGGGGGGGGGGGTCAATATAACAGAAAATACCCAAAGTTACACCATTCTAAAAACTGCACCACTCAAGGTGCGCAAAACCACATACAGGAAGTTTATTAACCCTTCGGGTGCTTCACGAGAACTAAAACAATGTGGAAGAAAAAAAATGAACATTTAACTTTTCACACAAAAAAATTACTGTGGAACCAATTTTTTTATTTTCACAAGGGATCGGAGAAAATGGACCACAAAATTTGTTGTGCGATTTCTCCAGAGAACGCCGAAACCCCATATGTGGAGAAAAGCCACTGTTTGGGTGCATGGCAGGGTTCAGGAGGGAGCACCATTTGACTTTTTGAAAGCAAAATTAGCTGGAATCAATGACAGGCGCCATGTTGCGTTTCGAGAGCCCCTGATATACCTATCCAGTGGAAACCCCCCAATTCTAACTCCAACCCTAACCCCAATACACCCCTAACCCCAACGGAAAAATGGAAATACTTTTTATTTTTACCTAAATAAGGGGGTGATAAAGGTTTGATTTACTATTTTTTTTTTTATTTTGATCACTGTGATAGGTCTATCGGTGATCAAAATGAACCAATAGGAAAAATTTCCTATTGTTGCCGGCCGGCAGATCTCGGCGGGCACACTGCACATGTGCCCGCCATTTTCTTCGTCGCCGACGGCCGGGGGGATGCAGGAGGGTCCAGGAACACTGGAGGTACCAGTGGGGCTCGTGGGACCCCATTTCTCTCTCCTCTTATGTGCTAGATCATATCAGAGGAGAGAGAAATTAAATGGGAAATCTGCCTTTTTTTGTGGTTGCCGTTATTCCGTGAATAACGGTGATTGCAACACGGGGGTATGTAAAAACCAACACAAATCATGTTCTCCGGGATCTCATCTACCCCCTATAGACGAGACCCCGGAGAATTTCCAACGCTGGGGGGGTGCTCTATAACCTGAGGAATAAATACCCTTAACTGTCGCCATTAAAAGGCGTATCGACGGTCGTTAAGGGGTTAATAGACAATTCCACTTATGTTTGCAGAAGGTAAGGATCGAGGACCAGGTAGCAGCTCTGTAGATTTGCTCAATCGAAGCGCTGGCCCTCTCAGCCTGGGAGACAGACACGGCTCTAGTAGAGTGAGCCATAAGTTGTTCTGGAGGCGAGAGATTCTGGCTTTGATATGCCTCGCTAATCACTTTTTTGATCCAGTATGCAAAAGTGCTTTTTGAGGTTTTCTTTCCTTTATTTTGGCTGTAGAGCTGGATAAACATATTCTGGTCTTTTCTGAAAGGTTGAGGCTTTTGGAGGTAATGTAGGACCACCACTCTTTGTACATCCAGGAAATGAAACTCTTCCCCTTTCTTATTTGCTGGTTTTTGCCAGAAGGAAGAATTATTTGCTGTGACCTGTGGAACTCTGAAAACCACCATGGACAAGAAGGATGGGTCAACTCAAAGAACAAGTCCATCATCCAGAATTCTCAAGTATGGTTCGTTGATTGAGAGGGCCTGAGGATCACTCACTCTCCTGGCTGTAGCGATTGCTACCAGGAAGGCTGTTTTCCAAGACAGTTTGTCCGGTTCTATCGAGGATAAGAGTTCAAATGGTGGTAGAGTCAGACCCTTAAGAACAATATTTAGGTCCCAGGATGGGATTAGGTTGGTTAACCTGGGATGAAAACGGGAAGCTGCGGTCATGAACCTCTTTACCCAGCTGTGGTCAGCTAGGCTCTGATCAAAATATGAACTTAAGGCTGCAACCTGAACCTTGAGGGTGCTAGGTCTGAGGCACTTTGCCAGACTTTCTTGCAGGAAGTCTAGGATCTGAGTGACATCTGGGTAACTGGGGTCTGGAGTATTACGCGCTCACCATTATATGGTATTTGTCACTGACTTTCTGCTCTTCTGGAGGGTCAGAATAACTATTTGAGAGACGTTTAGTTTTGAAATTGTGAACTTAGAAGCCAAGCATCCAGACACAGGCTTCAGGGGTCTGGGTGGTAGTTTGGACCCTGGTGAAGGTTTGTGATTGGTGGGAGAATCTATCCTCAATTTGTTCAAGGTGCCAAACTAGCTTTTCTTCTGCCAGAGAGGTGCCAATAGGATTATCTTGATCTTCTTGATTCTTATCCTCTGTAGTGCTCTTGGTAAGACCGAAATAGGAGTAAAGGCGCATGCATGTTTGAATTTCCAAGAGTGGGCGAATCCATCCACGCCTAGACAAGCATCGTTCATGTTCAGGGAGAAATACTGATCCACTTTGTGTCTTGATGCCATTCAAAAAGATCTGCTTCTCGATTACCCCATCTTCTGGTTATCATCTGGAAGATTTATAAATTTAAACCCCATTCGCCTGGATGAATCTCTCTCCTGCTTAGAAAATCAGCTTTGATGTTAACTGAGCCTCATATGTGGAGAGCAGATAGGAAGAGAAGATGTTCTTCTGCCCAAGAGAATATCCTTGCGGAGATTGTTCTTAGGCCTTTGTGTTTCCCTGATGACAGACAAGCAACCATAGACATGTCAGAGTAGACCCTTACGTGGGTACTCTATATTATTGATGTTTCTGGTCTCAGTACTTCCTCTACCCATTTCAGCTTCCCGAAATTGGAGGATTGCTGGCTAATTTCTCTTTCTTGTCCAAAGACCCTGGAAGGAAGTTTGTGAGACGTTAGCCCCCCCCCCCCCCATCCTCTTCTGCTGGTATCTGTTATTGCTAACAGCAGGTTCTAGATCCAGGGACTTCTCTTTAGGTTCCCTGGCTGAGCCACCAGGTCAGAGAGGATTTTACCAGAGCAGGTACTGGAATCGTACTGTTCAGGGATTTTGGGATTCATCCGAATTTGCAAGGAAACAAGTCTTCAAAACTTTGGTATGTGCATGGGTCCAGGTTACTGCTTGGATGAATGACGTCATGGAGCAGAGGACTGACATTGCAAATCTTACTGATACCAATGTTTGGCTTCGCAGGAAGGCTATTCTGGATCTTAACTGGATCTGTTTTTCTTTTGGTAAGAAGGAGATTTGTCTGCAGGAGTCCAATAAGTTATGCAATGGGGTCTTTGTCATGGAGGGAACCATGTCTGATTTCTGGTGGTTCACCAGCCATACTAAGGATGTTAGAATCTGGATTGTTGTTTGCAGATGATATTCCAAACGGTAAGACATTGAATGGGAAGTGCAATACTTGTCTTCCCTTGGTAATCGCAAACTTTAGAATTTTTCAGTAGGTTGGATGGGGACATAAGCGTCCTGTAAATTAACTGCATCTTGAAACTCCAGTACACACTGTATTGGTTCAGAGTTTTAACGTTATTAAAATTCTGTGGAAGCCACTTTTTTCCTTATAAAGGAAAAGGCGGGAGTAGTGACCACTGCATTTTTCTGCTTCCGGGAACTGGTGAGATTAATACCGAAGATAGTAAACCTTGCAGAAGGAACAACTGGAGGTCTCGTAGTTTTGGAGAATAAAGGCAAGTTAATTTTCAAAATCTGTGGAGGATAGGAGGAAGAGAGGGATTTTGGGTTCTTACCGTAAAATCTCTTTCTTGGAGCCTTCATTGGGGGACACAGATTACCATGGGTGTATGCTACTGCTGCTAGGAGGCTGACACTATGCAAAACAAAAAACTTAGCTCCTCCCCGGCAGTATACACCCACCGACAGGCACCAAGTACCTCAGTTGGTGAGAAAGCAGTAGGAGAAGCAACCAAAAACTATTAACATATGTACCAACCCAACAAGGGACTCGAAGACCCAATACGGTACAACTTAAACAGGGAGGGTGCTGTGTCCCCCAATGAAGGCTCCAAGAAAGAGATTTTATGGTAAGAACCCAAAATCCCTCTTTCTTTATCGCCTTATTGGGGGACACATTACTATGGGACGTTCCAAAGCAGTCCCGAGGGTGGGAACAGCCATAAAGGAACGAAAGGAAGGGCTTAGGTCGGTCGATGTGCTACCGCCGCCTGCAGAACCTTCCTACCAAGAGCTGCATCAGACGAGGCCTGGGTATGAGCCCTATAGAACCTCGCAAAGGTGTGCAAAGACGACCAGGTCGCAGCTCTGCAAAGTTGTAAGGCCGAAGCCTGGTGTCGCACAGCCCAAGAAGCCCCTACAGCCCGGGTGGAGTGGGCTCTCACTCCCGGAGGGGGCCGTTTTTCCTGAAGTCGATAGGCCTCCAGAATGGTAGAACGAATCCAGCAAGCAATCGTTGATTTGGATGCCGGAAGCCCTTTCCGGCGACCTTCAGAGATGACAAGCAGGGAATCGGATTGGCGAAAAGAAGCGGTTCTGGCAAGGTAGACACGCAAGGCTCTCACTACATCCAGTTTGTGGAGCGACTTTTCCAGAGGATGAGCAGGCGCAGGACAAAATGATGGAAGGACGATATCTTCGTTAATGTGAAAGGGGGATTCCACCTTTGGAAGGAAGGAAGGAACTGGCCTGAGAACAACCTTATCTTGGTGGAGGATTAGGTATGGGGAACGACAGGATAAAGCCGCCAGCTCAGAAACTCTTCTGATCGATGTAATGGCGATTAGAAAAGCCACCTTCCATGAGAGAAGGGACAGAGGAATGTCCTGGATTGGTTCGAACGGCGCCTTTTGGAGAGCACCAAGAACGAGATTGAGATCCCACTGAGATCTATAGGAGAATGATGAGGACGAGCCACATGGGAGACTCCTTGGAGAAAAGTCTTCACCTGCGGTAAGGAAGCCAGATCCTTCTGGAAGAGGATTGCCAGGGCAGACACCTGACCTTTAAGGCCAGAGATTTTATTTGCCTGTCCGTCGGATCTTTAAGCGAAGCTCCGTCCGGGAGGGATAGAACAGTCTTAGAGGAAAGACGGGAAACTGGAGGATCTATCTCAGGAGCTTTGGTCCATTTCGTGACTAGATCCGCCTCGAAGGAATATAGCACATCTAAGTACTTGCGGCCTGAAAATCGTTTCTCAGGGTGTTCCCAGTGATTGGCTAAGGAGGTGTCGAACTTCTTATGATTAGGAAAGGTTCGAGGGGGAGGCCTCGCTCGCTTAAAAGAGACAGAGCATTCCTGAGGAGGTGCCTTATCTTCCTTTATTTTGAGGGTTTGGAAGATAGCTGATATGAGACTATCTACCATGTCCCGAGTTCTAGCCATGTTGTCCGCCTCTGAGTCAGATCCGGATTGGGAATCATCGTCTGACCTATGGTCGTCTGCTGATGAGGGAGACGAGGAGCGTAGCCTGGGTGAAGCGGAAGGACCTTGCGGGCTGGAAGAAGAGCCAGACAGAGCCCGCTTCCTAGAATCTCTACCCGGCATGTCTGCTTGAAGGTCGCGGTCAGGTGTAGGTGACTCACCGTGAGGGGCGGTCGGCGCACAGGTGGCTGTAGATAGCTGAGGTAACCGTTCTAAGACCTGGACCAGAGACTGAGAAACTTTAGTCAAATCAGAGACTGACAGACATTGCAACGGCCCACTCGGGTTGGCGTGCTCTCATTTCGGGACTCGGAGTGCTCCTGGGGGGCAGACATGGCAGAAGGGCTGCAGGACGGGCAGAAAGGAGACGACTAACCTGATGCCCACTTCTTTTTACAGCGCGCGCAGGCGTAGTGAATAGCGGTGGATCTGGAACAGAGAGCCCTTGCAGAGTTGGGCATAAGTCTATGCGGCAGTAGCACTAAGCTGACAGGGAACTGCCGTGGGGAGCTAAGTGTAGCGTCAAACTATAGCAGCGCCGAACCTACCGAGGTTCAGATGCGGAGCAAACACCTTGTGTCCCCCAAGAAGAGATCCGGAGAAGGGAGAGAAAGTGATCTCTCTGAAATGCCAGAAAACCGCTAGCGGTGGGCGGAGCTTAACGGCTGAGTCGCGTGATTGGATGAAGAACGAGGGGGGGCGCGGCTAGAGGGGGAGACTGATGGCGCTGAAGAGAAAGCAGCCCCGTGATGGGCTGAAAAAGGCGTGAATAAAGCGCGCGCAGAGAGGAGGAAGAAGCTTGCCAAAGTGAAAGTTAAAGAGCGTCTCCACCCGAGGCTAATGTCGGACAGCGTACCCGGCGCCCGCGATGCTGCGGACATATGAAAGAAGAAGGTAACTGCTGCCCGCCGAGAAGAAACACCGGTGAACTCCCTCAGAGCAGAGCGATGGCAGGGGAGACGCGCGCCCAGGGGAAAAGGGGGCGGGAAATTCAAACCGGCTATTATAGGAGCCAGTCCTGAAAACTGCCATGTGAACAGAACGCAGGGTGGGAGATTCAAACAGGGGCCAGCTCCCCCAGTGACTGCTACTAGATGCCTGTGTCACGCTGCGGTACTGAGGTGGTCAGCATAGGTCCAGGTGAATGCGGGGCTGTAGGGGACATTCAGACAGCTTACCTGAGGTCCCTGAGGAGGGTGACCGCAGGGGCCCACGAATAGAGAGCAGGCCGCTGGCCGCGAAAGTCCTCTGTACCCGCACTATCGCGTCCTCTGTCCCTATAGTGCAGAAGACGGCGCCATTTCTTGCTGGAAGGAGGAATGTCACCGCTGGTGACCGCCGTCTTCCTCTCAGCCCTGTCCCGGGGAAAAGTCCTGCCTGCGATCCTGAGAGTTGCGAAGTGGGCACTACCACATTGCTCGCTCAGCCGCCTGATATGGGAAAGCAGGGTGAACTTACACCCCGTTTCCTGATGCTGAATCTGAAAAATAAACGGAAAAGATTAATACACACACAACTAAAGCCTAAAAGAAATCGTTAAGTGCGGATCTGGGAGATCCCGGTCCGCCTCCTACAGACACTAAGCACAAACTGAGGTACTTGGTGCCTGTCGGTGGGTGTATACTGCCGGGGAGGAGCTAAGTTTTTTGTTTTGCATAGTGTCAGCCTCCTAGCAGCAGCATACACCCATGGTAATGTGTGTCCCCCAATAAGGCGATAAAGAAATTCAATTTTTACTTCCTCTTGGACAGATTTCAGGATCAATGTGTTCGAGCAAATTATGAGCTACTGGGGGATTAATTTTCGAATAACCCGAACATGGTCACTACGTGACTCCTCACGTAGTTGGTCTGTCTCTGCTGCAAGATGCAATATGCATCAGATTTCCGGGTGGCTCGCCAGTGCAGGCGCCAGCTTCATTCGTTCGCTCTCATTTTGGCACCAACTACCTTCTTTTTAAACACCGTCCCTGGAACCAGACACCACTCCCTGATGAAGGACGCACAGAAACCAGCGCAGGGATGAGCGCCATACGGTTTGCTGGACTTATATCAAGGTATTTCCTTATTTAAACATGGCTCTCATGCATGTTAAATATTGTGGTGATGGACTATGCACACCAGACACATAGGGCATGTGCAATATTATTGTCAATACTCACAGGTCTAAGGGTATGTGCAATAGTGACACCACAATAGTTGTGCCTACGTCAGCATTGAACTTTATATGTTACATGCTGCGGCCTGCATTCAATTTTTCATGTCACACCTTGTTTATTCAATGAGCAATACCTGTTGCTTTAGGATTATCCTTTGTGTATGTTGGGCACTATAACACTAATCTGGATATTTGGTTTCTGGTATTGGTCCAGCAACGTCTATTGTCTAATACAGACCTGGGAAAGGGGCGCCGCCCGGGCCGCATACGGCCCGCCCACTGCCTGTGACCGGCCCGCGGAGGGGTCCGGGACATCTCCGATTCCTGCTTTCCTCATGAATCATTCATGAGGAAAGCAGGAAGCAGACGAGTCCCGGCAGACGCGGCGGTGAGCGGAGCGGACCCCGACCTCCTGTGAGAGAAACATTGCCTCCAGCGCACCGCCCACACACCAGACCTGCAGCGCTGACTGGTCGAGGCTGGAGGGGGCGTGGTTTGTGAGAGAGGGCTGAGTAGATGCCGTTGGCGGCGTCTGCGTCTTCTCCGGTTCCTGCTTTCCTCATGAATTATTCATGAGGAAAGCAGAGGAGTCCCGGCAGACGCAGCGGTGAGCGGAGCGGACCCCGACCTCCTGAGAGCGGCACATAAACATTGCCTCCAGCGCACCGCCCACACACCAGACCTGCGGCACTGACTGGTCGAAGCTGGAGGGGGGCGTGATCTGAGAGAGGGCTACGTAGATGCCGTTGGTGGTGTCTGTTTGCAGCAGTATACATAACACCACGCCTCCAACTCTGTGCTAAAGCGTGCGGGCGTGGAGGCGTGGTGCGATCTATACTGCTGCAAGTGACACTGTGGTGCAACGTAAGGCTAGCATCAATTACTTTAGACTGGGTGTTTACGTCAGGCCAGGGTCTGGGACTCTGGGTGGAGTGGTCAGCGCCTAATAAAGCCCCTGTGAGCAGTACAGGAGTGGTACACAGATACCACTTGCTTCCTCCCCTGTCCCCTGCAGCAGCCACGTTCTTCTGAAACTTGGGCAAAGACTCCCATTGGAAGAATTAGGCAAGGTAAGGCCTGTTTCACATATCCGTTTTTTGGCATCCGCTTGGATCCGCCAAAGTGTGAAAAAACGGATCCGTTTTGCGGCAAACGGATCCGTTTTTTTTTTACGGATCCGCGGTAGCCGCTAATGGAAGTCTATGGGACAAAAAAAAGATCCGCCAAAAAAATGGCGGATCCGTTTTTTAATGGAAAACGACGGATTTGGACGGATTTTAAAAAACGGAAGTGTGATCCAGGCCTTAGCTAGTATAGCCCTTAAATACATAGGCTATAAAAAGAAAGATTGATGCAGAATGCAGAGTTTTTAACAAGGAATGGACTTCTAAACATTTATTTGCTGAAGCCAAAGGTAAAGCTGTGTGCGTTTGCACGTGGTTTGCACGTTCATGACCGGGCCAATTTTTACAATTCTGACCACTGTACCTTTATGAGGCCATAACTCTGGAACGCTTCTATGGATCCCGGTGATTCTGACATTGTTTTCTCGTGACATATTGTACTTCATGTTAGTGGTAAAATTTCATTCAAATAACTTGCGTTTATTTGTGAAAAAAACGGAAATTTGGCAAAAATTTTGAAAATTTCGCAATTTTCCAACTTTGAATTTTTATGCCCTTAAATCACAGAGATACGGCACACAAAAAACTTGATAACTAACATTTCTCACATGTTTACTTTACATCAGCACAATTTCGGAACCAAAATTTTTTTTTTGTTAGGAAGTTATAAGGGTTAAAAGTTGACCAGCGATTTCTCATTTTTACAACACCATTTTATTTTTAGGACCACATCACATTTGAAGCCACTTTGAGGGGTCTATATGATAGAAAATGCCCAGAAGTGACACCATTCTAAAAACTGCACCCCTTAAGGTGCTCAAAACCACATTCAAGAAGTTTATTAACCCTTTAGGTGCGTCACAGGAATTTTTTTGAATATTTAAAAAAAAAATGAACATCTAACTTTTTTTCACAAAAAAATACTTCAGGTTCAATTTTTTTTATTTTACCAAGGGTAACAGGAGAAATTGGACTACAAAAGTTATTGTGCAATTTGTCCTGAGTACGCTGATACCTGATTTGTGGGGGGGGGGGGGGGAACGACTGTTTCGGCGCAAGGCAGAGCTCAGAATGAAAGGAGCGCCGTTTGACTTTTTCAATGCAAAATTGGCTGGAATTCAGATCGGACGCCATGTCACGTTTGGAGAGTCCCTGATGTACCTAAACAGTGGAAACCCCCTACAAGTGACCCCATTTTGGAAACTAGACCCCCCAAGGAACTTATCTAGATATGTGGTGAGAACTTTGAACCCACAAGGGCTTCACAGAAGTTTATAACAAAGCCGTACAATTAAAAAATCATATTTTTTCCACAAAAATGATCTTTTCACCCTCAATTCTTATTTTTCCAAGGGTAACAGCACCCTAAAAGTTATTGTGCAATTTATCCTGAGTACGCTGATACCCCACATGTGGGGGTAAACCACTATTTGGGCGCATGGCAGAGCTCGGAAGGGAAGCAGCGCCATTTGACGTTTTTGGCTGGAATTGAGATCGGACACCATGTCGCGATTGGAAAACCACTGATGTACCTAAAGAGTGGAAACCCCCCACAAATGACACCATTTTGTAAACTAGACCCCCCAAGGAACTTATCTAGATGTGTGGTGAGCACTTTGAACCTCCAAGGGCTTCACAGAAGTTTATAATGCCAGGGCATGAAAATAAAAAAATCGTATTTTTTTCCACAAACATGATCAATTAGTCCCCAATTTTTTTATTTTCCCAAGGGTAACAGGAGAAATTGAACCCTAAAAGTTGTTGTCCAATTTGTCCTGAGTACGCTGACACCCCATATGTGGGAGAAAACTACTGTATGGACACACGTCAGGGCTCGGAAGGGAAGTAGTGACGTTTTGGAATGCAGACTTTGATGGAATGGTCTGTGGGTGTCATGTTGCCTTTGGAGAGCCCCTAATGTACCTAAACAGTGGAAACACCCACAAATGACACCATTTTGGAAACGTGAACCCCTAAGGAACTTATCTAGATGTGTGGTGAGCACTTTGAACCCCCAAGGGCTTCACAGAAGTTTATAATGCCCGGGCATGAAAATAAAAAAAATCGTATTTTTTCCACAAACATGATCAATTAGTCCCCAATTTTTTCATTTTCCCAAGGGTAACAGGAGAAATTGGACCGCAAAAGTTGTTGTCCAATTTGTCATGAGTACGCTGACACCCCATATGTGGGAGAAAACTACTGTATGGACACACGTCGGGGCTCGGAAGGGTAGCAGTGCCATTTTGGAATGCAGACTTTGATGGAATGGTCTGCGGGTGTCATGTGCGTTTGGAGAGCCCCTGATGTACCTAAACTATTGAAACTCCCAACAAGTGACCCCATTTTGGACACTAGACCCCCCCCCACAGAACTTATCTAGATGTGTGGTGAGCACTTTGAACCCCCAAGTGCTTCACAGAAGTTTATAACGCTCGGATGTGAAAATAAAATCATTTTTTTCCACAAAAATGATATTTTTGCCCCCAATTTTTTATTTTCCTAAGGGTAACAGGAGAAATTGGACCCCAAAAATTGTTTTGCAATTTGTCCTGAGTAGGCTGATACCCTACATGTGGGGGTAAAACACTGTTTGGGCGCATGGCAAAGCTTGGAAGGGAAGGAGCACCATATGACTTTTTCAACTCAGAATTGGCTGGAATTGAGATCAGACGCAATGTTGCATTTGGAGAGCCCCTGATGTGCCCAAACAGTGGAAACCCCCAATTCTAACTCCAACCCGAACCCCAACACACCCCTAACCCTAATCTCAGCCCTAACCCTAGCCCTAACCCTAACCCTAACCCTAATGGAAAAATGGAAATAAATACATTTTTTTAATTTTATTATTTTTCCCTAACTAAGGGGGTGATAACGGGGGGGTTTGATTTACTATTTATGGCGGTTTTTATTTTTGGCAGCTGTCGCACGCTAAAAGACGCTTTTTATTGTAAAAATAGTTTTTGCATCACCACATATTGAGAGCTATAATTTTTCCGTATTTTGACCCACCGAGTCATGTGAGGTCTTATTTTTTGCGGGACGAGTTGACGTTTTTACTGGTACCATTTTCGGGCACGTGACATTTTTTGATCGCTTTTTATTCCGATTTTTGGGACGCAGAATGAAAAAAAACCAGCGTTTCATGAATTTCTTTTGGGGGAGTGCGTTTACACCGTTCCGCGTGCGGTAAAATTGATAAAGCGGTTTTATTCTTCGGGTCAGTACGGTTACAGCGATACCTCATTTAGGTCGTTTTTTTATGTTTTGTCGGTTTTATGCAATGAAAACTATTTTATATAAAAAATAATTATTTTTGCATCGCTTTATTCTGCGAGCTATAACTTTTTTATTTTTTCGCTGATGATGCTGTGTGGCGGCTCGTTTTTGAGGGACAAGATGACGTTTTCAGCGGTACCATGGATATTTATATGCGTCTTTTTGATCGCGCGTTATTACACTTTTTGTTTGGCGGTATGATAATAAATCATTATTTTTTGCTTCGTTTTTTATTTTTATTTTTTAAGGGGTTCGCTAAAGGGGTTAACTAATGGGCCAGTTTTATAGGGCGGGTCGTTACGGACGCGGCGATACCTAATATGTGTACTTTTAGGCTGTGTGCACACGCTGCGGATTTTGCTGCGGTTCCGCAGTGGTTTTGGCCGCTGCGAACCCGCAGCAGTTTTTGCTGCGGTGTACAGTACCATGATTCCCTATGGGAATCAAAAACCGCAATGCTGACGGTGCGGAATTTTCCGCGCAGATTATCTGCGGTTTTCAATCCGCAGAAAGAATTGACATGTCAATTCTTTCTGCGGATTCCCCTGCGGTTTGCCATCTCCTCCATTGAGGAGATGAAAAACCGCAGGGCAAAACCGCAGAGCAATCCGCAGGTATTTTGACCTGCGGTTTCACCTGCGGATTTTACAAAATCCGCGCGGATGAATCCGCACCTAATCCGCAGCGTGTGCACACAGCCTTATTGTTTTGGGGTTTTTTTATTTTCAAAAAATGAATTTATTGGGGAATATTTTTTTTTTTTTTTTTTTACTAATTTATTTGGCGATTTTTTTAAAATTATTTTTACACTTTAATTTTTTTTTTACTTTATTACATAGTCCCAGGTGGGACATCACTGTCCTGTGACAGATCGCTGATCTGTCACATCACAGATCACTGTGACAGATCAGCAATCTGTCACAGGCATTGAAGAAGACTTCCTCTTGCCTGCGCTTTGCAGGCACTGAGGAAGCCAGCTTCCTCCAGGCCCCCGAAGGCCCCCGTCGCCATCTTGGATTCGGGGTCCTGGAGGAAAGGAGCCCCCCGCAGCAGCGCTGCACATTGCGCTGCCGTGGGGGGCTCAGGGAAGCGCGGAGGGAGCCCCCTCCCTGCCGATGCTTCCCTTTAAGTCCCGGTACACCGCGATCATGTTTGATAGCGGTGTGCAAGGGGTTAACGTGTCGGGGGCGGTCCGTGACCGCCCCTGACACATAGTGCCGGGTGTCAGCTGTGATAATCAGGTGACACCCGGCCGCGATCAGCGGCGCTCACCACGTGGGCGCCGCTGATCGCGGTAGACGTACTATCCCGTCCATGGGCATAGGGGCCCGGGTCCCATGGACGGGATAGTACGTCGGATGTCAGGAAGGGGTTAAAGATTACAATTTGAGTCGCTATTACGAGACTAAACATGGGGAGACATACAACAACTTGACAGAGGCAGAGCGGGCACGGGCATCTGAAGACTTGCTATCAAAACTGCAAAGGCAGCAAGGATTTTTTACAAAGCTCCACACAGGCAGGGATGCAGCCATCAGGACAAGCTTTGTAATATCCCACAAAATTGCAAGAAACAGTAAGCCATTCTCTGATGGGGAGTTTGTCAAAGAATGTTTGGTGGACTGTGCAGCGATAATTTGTCCTGAGAAAAAAGAAGCGTTTTCAAATGTGCCCCTCTCCAGACGAACCGTAACAAGACGGGTAGAAGACATTGCGGGGAATTTGGAGTTTCAGCTGAAAAACAAAGTTGATGATTTTATTTTTTTTTCCCTGGCTCTGGACGAGAGCTGTGATATCCGTGATACCTTATGTTTGTACGCGGAATAACAAAAAACTTTGAGATGACTGAAGAGCTGGTAGCTTTGCGATCAATGAAAGGTACCACGACATGGAGTGATTTGTTCACCGAAGTAAATGCATCCATGGACAAACTGGGCCTAAAATGGAACAAATTAGTAAGTGACATAACCGATGGCTGTCCAAATATGACGGGGAAAAATGTTGGACTTTTGAAGCGGATGCAAGATAAAGTGAAAGAAATAAACCCAGAACAGAAATTGATATTTTTGCATCGCATTATTCATCAAGAAGTGCTGTGCAAGTCGGTGCTAAAAATCAGCCATGTTGTTGATGTTGTAACTAAGATAGTTAATTTCATCAGGGCAAGAGCACTGAATAGACAACTTGTTGCACTGTTGGAGGAGCAAGAAAGTGAACACAGTGACATAGGCTACCACACAGCTGTGAGATGGCTAAGCCCTGGAAAGGTGCTTAAAAGAGTATGGGACCCGAGAGCTGAGATTCAGGATTTTTGTGAGATGAAAGGCAATAAGCACTGGATAGCAGATCTGGCCTTTGCCATTGATGTGACTACACTAATGAATGAGTTAAATACCAAGCTCCAGGGCAAAGGCCTCTTTGCACATGAAATGTTCAGCTTGGTGACAGCTTTCATGAGAAAGTTGAAGTTTCTTTCTAGCCAATTGAAGGTCAAAATTCTCACTCACATGCCAACACTGCAAGAAGTCACACCATCAGTTGATCACCTTGACAAGTATTTATCCATGTTGGCGGCTTTACATGGTGAATTTTCCAGATTTGAAGACTTCAAAGCAGTTGAGAGTGAAATGCACATGATTTCTTCCCCTTTACATGCTGTGTGGATAATGCGCCCGGTGATGTCCAGTTAGAACTCATTGATCTGCAGTCTGACAATCTACTGGCAGAGCTTTTTAAATCAGTGTCACTGCTGCAGTTTTATTCTTCTCTCAAGGAGGAAAACTTACCTAACCTAAGGAGGCATGGTCAGAGGATGTTAGTTCTCTTTGGATCTACCTACGTATGTGAACAAACATTCTCACTGATGAAGTTCAACAAATCCAAATACAGATCCTCTCTCAGTGATGATCACTTGTGTGCTGTTCTTCGCATATCCACCTCAGATATTGAACCTAACTTCAATGAACTTGTTCAGGCCCAAAACAGGCTAGATTACTCTCATTGAACATTTTCATGTTATTGAAATGTTTCATTTACTGTTCTTTATTAAGTTAAAGGGATGCCGGTCTTTAAAAAACTAACGTGATATCTAAAATAGCAAGTTTTTCCAAACACTGTTAAAGTTAACAATTAAAGTGAACAATCACAAGCTGGTTGCAGTTCATCATCTCATCATTAAATAAAGATGTAATTAGGTCCTCCATATTTTCATTGTATTGTAAATCTTTGCATTGTTTAACATACTGTTTGTTTATGAAAAGATAGCATATGTATACTATATACATATATAGTATTGGGTACAACTGAGTTAATTATATAAGTCCGGCCCTCTGACACCATCCCAATTTCTAATGCAGCCCCATGGCAAAATTAATTGCCCACCTCTGGTCTAATAGGACGTCTTTTGCTTCAATTTTATATATTCACGTATGTAGGCGCTCTTTTTTCTTTGCCACCACGTACCTATTGTACACCAATAAAGGCTTTTAAATAAAGATCTCTACTACTGTCTGACCTTTAATTGGGTTTCTCTCTCATTCGTTTTCTGCGTTTTACAGATTGTTCCTTCCAATTGGTCCTAAGCAAATATACATGTATTACGATGTGGGCGATTTCCTTCAAATATTCTCTATATAACATGTATATCATTTGCACGTTCCTTGGTTCATTCGTTTAATCTTACGGGTTTTAGCCTTGATTTGACAGTGTTCATCATCCAGCCCAGATCTTGTAAGACGACTGTCACCTCCTTCAACTGTGTTGCACAGTGGTCCTCCGATCTTCCTACTATTAGAGAGTCGTCTAGGTAAGGAACGATGACATGGATCATGTTCCTAATTTAAACGGTCTCCTTGCATATGAGCGAGGCTCTTATTTCTTGTATTGCCAAGTATTATAATCCCCTTACCTTTTCTCTCAGGTTTGATTCCGCCTGATCATGACTTTTGATTTTCTTGCACATGTTAAAGGGAATCTGTCACCTATCCTTTGGCGGGCGATGAAAACGAGGTCGGTCCGGTCCGATAGGCGGTGTTCCCGATGTGTGCAGCTTCCCCATCCTTGCCCGCCGTCCGCAGGTTATTGCTGAATTGGAGTAGGTGTACGCCATTTTTTGCGTGTGCGCTAAGCATTCATAGCTAGCGCACGCGCAGTATGCTTTGCCCAACTGCGGGCAAATGAATGAATAATAAAATGAATGAATAATAAAACAGAAAGCGCCGGGATGTGAATATACCTAACAGCAGCTGAAAAACTTATAAAAGTGGCACAAAAATAGTCAAAGTGGTCACAGGAGGGTGTTATGGAAAGGGTTAAATAACTGCGCCACTAATCTCCCACTGCAGATACAAGAATATGGAGGTCTTTCTAATTCAGGTCTCCGCAGCCTAGCCCAAGCAGGTTTTAGGCATCACAGCAGGCAGGCAGCAAATTTTAACAATTTGAATTAGTAACTGGTGTTTTTAAAGGGATAAATTACTTTATTGCAACATGCACACAGGAGTCAAGCATCAAACAAAATAGGTTTGCTTCAGGCTGTCAGAATGGGTTAGTGGTTTTAAGGCTGCGTTCACACATTCAGGTTTTTTTGCGTTTTCTCGGCAGTTTTTACCGCGAAAACGCAAAGAAACAGCATCCCATGCAATCCTATGGGATTCCGCAATGCTGTGCTAATGCTGCGGATTTTCCAGCGGCAGAATCGCATCGCGGAAAAATCCGCAGCATGCTCATTAATTTGCGGAAACGCGGCAATTCCACCCGCAAAGGAATGCATTGTTTTGCTTACTTTCTGGCTGTGCCCACCATGCGAAAACTAAGAAGAACATTTGCGGATGGTACACACGGTCCGGAGGAGAGGAGACTGTCCTTCGGGCTCTGGGTACCATATCCCCGTAAAAAAATAGAATAAAAAAAAAAAAAAAAAAAAAAAAAAAAAGTCAGGTTATATTCACCTTCCGATGTCCCGCGCAACGTCCCCAGGCTTCAGCGATGCACGCAGCAGGTCCCGTTCCCAGTAATGCATTGCGATGACCTTTGCTGACGTCGCGTCTCGCAAGACCGTGACGTCATCAAAGGTCATTGCCGCAATGCATCATTGGGAACGGGACCTGCCGGCAGCATCGAGGAGGCCTGGGGACGCTGCGAGGGACATCGGGAAGGTGAATATAACCCGATTTTTAATTTTTTTTAACAGATCTTTTTACTACTGATGCTGCATAAGCAGCCTCAATAGTAAAAAGCTGGTCACACTCGTCAAACACTGTTTGACGAGTGTGACCAACCTGTCAATCAGTTTTCCAAGCGATGCTACAGATCGCCTGGAAAACGCTAGCATTCTGCAAGCTAATTACGCTTGCAAAAATGCTAGTTTTTCCACGGGAAAATCGCGGGAATTTAAAATGCGATTTTCCCGCAGAATAGAATTCCGGAATTCTCGCAGTAACTTCCGCGGGAGTTCCGCTACGTGTGAACTTAGCCTAATAGCTGCCATCAAAAATGACAAATTATAACCTTGTACTGAACTGGCAGAATTGGGGGAGGGAGATGGGGGCCATGACCTCACAGGGTTCCTAATTCATGGCAAGATGTAGTTCACATTACACCAGAAATCTGTCTCCGGGGAATAACTTCATTATCGTTTGGGGTCTCAGGAGACAGATTCCTGGTGTAACACATGCCAACTCTCATCACGTGGTAGAAAAGCTGCGGCCCGTCGCCCCCATTCCACCCGTCACACCCTTTTGGCAGAGCTGGGTGAAACTGGGCAGAGGTTGCTTTTAATATTAACTTGGCGATGAGACCATCAATAAATATAAATCAATAAGCAGCGGTCACTCGGCCATTGTGCCCCGTGTTAGTGTCAGGAGTCGGGCTGTCAGGCATGGCTAGCTGTGTGGCCCAAAGTCATTTAACCCATTTTATCATTTTCGCAGGCGGTCCTAGGTGCTTTTACCTCAGGGCGCGCATTGTAATTTATTATTGTGATATTCTTGAGGAAAAAAATAACGTTTTTGCAAATGAGCAACTGCTGAATAAGAAACCAAGGTGAGTATTGTGTAAATATACTGTATATACGTCTGTCCTGTGCGACAAGCGTGTATATGGCGGCGCTACTGAGGCAGCACACAGCAGACATGTCTGGACAGGTCCGGCCGCCGGTATACCCCTCCACGCACAGTACAGTACCCACCTTCATCGGCAGGGCAGGCACCCCGGAATATTCCCTCCGCGACCACCAATCTGGCGCCAATCTCCTCACCACACACCCGCCAAATCCCTGTACTTCACGTTCACACTTCAGCTAGAGGACAAACTGCAACACAAGCCGCCATTTTCCCGAAGACCGGAAGAAATCTCTGGAAAGAAGCGCCAAATACCGCAGCTTTCACTATCTGCCAGTGGTAAACATGGCCGCCGTCACTATAGTAATCACGTGATCACAACGCCCTTTCCGCAGGCCCCGCCCTCAGTAAACATGGGCCCGTAGTGGCTCCGCCCTGGAGAACTCGCCACCATCATCGTCCTCTGCTCGGCTGAATGAGCGGCGGGGCCCTTCAGCATGGGATCTGTCAGGAACGGATACCGGGAACGGCTGCTGCTGGCCGTGGACGTTGGGAGTACGGTCCTGCGATGTCACGTGTACAATGCGGCGGCGGAGACTTGTGGGAGCGCGGAGGACAAGGTAGAGGGGAGCAATGACCGTGGCGGGGGCGAGGAGGCTGGCATTGCCCGGGGCCAGGGGTGGCCGCTCTGCCCGCTTCATAGTGATTAGTGGTATGTGCCTTCATCAGTAATAGTGTCTGCTGACAGCCACAATGTGATCACCAATAATGTCCGCTGATGGGCGCAGTGTGATCGGTGTGGTGCCCGCTGATGGGCGCAGTGTGATCGGTGTGGTGCCCGCTGATGGGCGCAGTGTGATCGGTGTGGTGCCCGCTGATGGGCGCAGTGTGATCGGTGTGGTGCCCGCTGAAGGGCGCAGTGTGATCGGTGTGGTGCCCGCTGACGGGCGCAGTGTGATCGGTGTGGTGCCCGCTGACGGGCGCAGTGTGATCGGTGTGGTGCCCGCTGACGGGCGCAGTGTGATCGGTGTGGTGCCCGCTGACGGGCGCAGTGTGATCGGTGTGGTGCCCGCTGACGGGCGCAGTGTGATCGGTGTGGTGCCCGCTGAAGGGCGCAGTGTGATCGGTGTTGTGCCCGCTGACGGGCGCAGTGTGATCGGTGTGGTGCCCGCTGACGGGCGCAGTGTGATCGGTGTGGTGCCCGCTGACGGGCGCAGTGTGATCGGTGTGGTGCCCGCTGACGGGCGCAGTGTGATCGGTGTGGTGCCCGCTGACGGGCGCAGTGTGATCGGTGTGGTGCCCGCTGATGGGCGCAGTGTGATCGGTGTGGTGCCCGCTGATGGGCGCAGTGTGATCGGTGTGGTGCCCGCTGAAGGGCGCAGTGTGATCGGTGTGGTGCCCGCTGACGGGCGCAGTGTGATCGGTGTGGTGCCCGCTGATGTGGCGTGTGATTGGCACATAAGGCGCTTCTGTAAGAAAACACACTTCCTGCTCATAATGACTTCATTGTTCTGCAGTGTGTGGAACAGTTTTTAGAAAAAATCCATTTTGCCTATTAAAATACTTTTTCCTCGGAGTCAGATTACTAGCCTGATCTAAAAGTCTGTGCTGTGGGGAAAAAGTGCGCGGGGGGGGGGGGGGGGGGAGTCTGTGCTGCGGGGAAGAAAGTCTGTGCTGTGGGGAAAAAGTGCGTGGGGGGGGAAAGTCTGCGCTGGGGGGGAAAATGTCAGTAGAACGCATTCTGGAAAAGAAAACATTAGTCTTAATGATTGGGCTCGCTGTAGTACCAGGCGCCTAATTCATTAAGAGGCGGACCTCTGATCCAGCATGCACCATGACCAAAAGTGTAGTCCAGTCAGTGACTGGAGTATGTTTTTGGAGTAAGTTACACCACTAAAGTGATGTAACTTTTCATGAATTTGTTGGGTGGGTGTAGCCATGCCCCCCTCCCATTTATGCTACCAACATATTGGTGTAGCTGGCAGGGACTGCCGTGAAAACAGCAAAATTCTAAATATTGGGGCAAACATATTACGACTTGTTAAGGTGTTTTGTCCAAAATTCAAACAACGTGGCACTCAAAATTGTGAAAAAAATTGATCCATTTTTATTGGCATCCAGATAACATGTGCTCTAAACGTTTTCGGTCCCACCATAGGACCTTCATCAGAGATTAAATCGTGATCTGCAGTTCATAAGACATAACAGAAACACAATTGAATATAATAAGATGCAGAAGAAAAAATAAAAATACAATGAGTTATAAACAACACATGTCGATTGTATATACTTTGAGTATCGGTGAAGAGAGACTAGGCCAAAAGTAATACGCATCCTGTAGTCAATCAGTGCGAGAATATATAGTACTCGGTGTTAAGGAAAAAACAATATCCAATGTACACCTCAGGATGTAGGTGAAATAACAAGTGACACTCCTCACTAGCAGTAAAGGACATAAGTGCTCCGCAGCGCGGGTTGCTATTAGTGCCCATTTCAGTGTGGTGAGCAGTAGTGCTTGTGCTATACGTGGTCTTGGTAGGCCGATCTCTCTTCACTGAACTGCAGATCACGATTTAATCTCTGATGAAGGTCCTATGGTGGGACCGAAAACGTCTAGAGTACATGTTATCTGGATGCCAATAAAAATGGATCAATTTTTTTCACAATTTTGAGTGCCAAGTTGTTTATTGCTTGTACCTCAGTACTCTGTCATGACATATCATGATAACATATGTCGTCCCATCTCTGGTTTTCCAGTGTGCACGCCACTTAGAATTAGTCCTAATTGTCTCCTGCAAATGTTTCATTAGATCTCCCTATGGTCCATTTGATTGGGATCCAGTCACCATTTTTCCTATGAGATATACAGGGTGGTCCCATTTATATGGATACACCTGGGTGGGCCATTTATAAAGATACAATCCAAAATGGCCGACTTCAAAATGGCCGCCATGGTCACCTCCCATCTTGAAAAGTTTCCCCCCACCATATACTAATGTGCCACAAGCAGGATGTTGATATCACCAACCATTCCCATTTTATTTAGGTGTATCCATATAAATGGCCCACCCTGTACAATACGCTAAAGTAATAATATTTCAAAATGGAAAATATTCTAAGCCTAAGCTTCCAGCTGCAGATGTCTAAATGAATAGACTACCTGATCCCGGGGTTATTTCTAGCCCTAGTTTGTACAGAATTTTTCTTTACACTGCTGACGTTTCTCATTCTGACTTTGCCAAAAGTGTCTGTTTTAACAATTAGAAAAAAAAACACTTTATACAATGCACTGTATGTACATTAATGCAGAGAGTCATGTGGGCTGTCTCAGGCTCCTAAGGAGTCATGCAGTCCTGGATTGATTGATTTTCGCACGGGCCCAGGATATGCCATAAACCATTCAAAGCAAAATGTACAGAACTTGCCTTCATCTAAGTACTGGGACTGCAATTAAATGTAATCTGTCAGCAGAGTTTTGGTATGTAATCAGAGTGCAGCATAATGTAAGAGCTGAGAACCTGATTCCAGCAATGTGTCACTTACTAGGCCAGTGGCGGCAAACCTATGGCACGCGTGCCAGAGGGGGGCACACAGAGCCCTCCAGGTGGGAACGGCCACAATCTCCTCAGGACTAGTGCCGCCACTACTTTTTTCAGCCCCCTCACTATCTTCCTCATCACTAGCACTGTGGCCACTCTCCTCTGCATGCATGTGCACCGTCCCATCAGGTCACAGGAGCCAGCTGCTGCTGCTAAAGCCTGAGCCCGCTGCTAAAGAGAAATGAATATTCATTTCTCTTATAGCGCACACAGTTGCTGCCGCCGGCTTCCAGCAGCTGCCGGGCTGTCACAGGTGCCCACTCATTAAGGTAATGAATATTCGCCTCTATCCACTCCCATAGGCATGGAAAGAGGTAAATATTCATTACCTTAATGAGCAGGGACACGTGATCGCCCGGCTGCAGGAGCTGCTGGCACAGGAAGTAGATGCGTCAAGGGTGTGCAGGGAAGGTAAGTAGGATGTTTTGGTTTTTTTTATGCTTTTCTCATGGGGGCCATGCATACCAGGATGGGGATGAGGAATCATGCATACCAGGACAGGGATGAGGAGCTATTCAGACAGGGATTGGGATCATGAGCCATGCATACAAGGATGGGGATGAGTAACCATGCTTACAAGGATGGGGATGAGGAGCCACCCATACAAGGATGGGGGATAAGGAGCCACGCATACAAGGATGGAGATGAGGAGCCACGCATGCAGGGATGGGGATGAGGAGCCACGCATACAAGGATGGGGATGAGGAGCCACGCATACAAGGATGGGGATGAGGAGCCACGCATACAAGGATGGGGATGAGGAGCCACGCATACAAGGATGGGGGATGAGGAGCCACGCATACAAGGATGGGGGATGAGGAGCCACGCATACAAGGATGGGGGATGAGGAGCCACGCATACAAGGATGGGGGATGAGGAGCCACGCATACAAGGATGGGGGATGAGGAGCCACGCATACAAGGATGGGGGATGAGGAGCCACACATACAAGGATGGGGGATGAGGAGCCACGCATACAAGGATGGGGGATGAGGAGCCACGCATACAAGGATGGGGGATGAGGAGCCACGCATACAAGGATGGGGATGAGGAGCCACGCATACAAGGATGGGGATGAGGAGCCATGCATACAAGGATGGGGGATGAGGAGCCACGCATACAAGGATGGGGGATGAGGAGCCACACATACAAGGATGAGGGATGAGGAGCCACGCATACAAGGATGGGGGATGAGGAGCCACGCTTACAAGGATGGGGGATGAGGAGCCACGCATACAAGGATGGGGGATGAGGAGCCACACATACAAGGATGGGGATGAAGAGCCACGCATACAAGGATGGGGATTAGGAGACAATGCATACCCGGCTTATACTCGAGTCAATTAGTTTTCCCAGTTTTTAGTGACAAAAGTAGGTGCCTCAGCTTATACACGAGTATATACAGGTTTTTTTTTTTTATGTGAGCCCATTATACTGTATGGAGCACTATGTGGACACATATAGTATGGAGCATCATGTGGGACCATAATGTTAGGAGCGGCAGAATGCACTAAATAAAAATTATAATAAAGTGCGTTCGCCGCTCAGGGTCCACTGTGAATTAGGTGTTACAACCGCTGCTGAGTGATGGCAGGAGCAATATGACGGTATAATGCGCACCGGTTCAACTTCACCCGTAGTGCGCAGAGCGGGCTCTGTTCACACACAGAGATGCCGCAACACAAAGAACACTGAACCTGTTAGTGTCACAGAGTTCAGTTAAAATGCACACACGGTATCTGGTCACAGGAGCAGGCCCTAAGACAGAGGAGCTGCGTCCTTCTAGACCTACCGTGTGAGCGGCGTCGCTTCTGCGGGCGCCAAGGGGGGCTGCAACTGCAGCGCGGCGTAGGACACTGCCGCTCGACGACAAGGCTGGAAGGCAAGCGCGATGTCGGACGCTAGCGTAGCGGTGCGGTGAGCACAGTGGCTTAAGGCTTGCCACTGACTGGCGCTGACTACTAAACTAATTCCCTATCACCATGCGTAATATCAGAGGGAAGGGGTTTCAAATGAGTCAGTCACCAGAGTCATACATCCGTCACCATTCACACATAGCAGTATAGTCTATACTAGCGCATGGTGGAACGGCTTTTTATAGCCGTGCGGGACCTTCCAGATCTCCGAGATGGACCAATGAGATCTGGAACAGGACCTGGGCACATCACTCCCGATCTCCAATGGGAGATCGTCTCGTGAGCATGCCCAGTAGGAGCACAGAGGGACTTAGTCTCTGGAGCGGTCTGCTGCAAAGTAATCTCCTCTGCAGTAGAAAGACAGCAGGAGACCGCAGAATGTGAGGCTCTAGATTCCTGCAGAGCAGACGCAGAAACCTGACGCCTAACATTTATACAGTGTGGAGCACTATGTGAGGCCATTATACAATATGGAGCACTATGTGGTGCCATTTTATAGTATCTAGCATCGTGTGGAGCCATTATACTGCTTGGAGCACTATGTGTGGCCCATTACACTTGATGCAGTAGTATGTGGAGGCCATTACACTGTATGGAGGACTATGTGAATCCATTGTACTGTATGGAGGATTTTTTGTGCCCATTACACTGTATGGAGAGCTGTGTGAGGATTGCAGTTGGAGAATCGCACTATGTTGGGGGTCACCATTCTTTGTTGGGGGAATTGAGGGAGGGGGGTACAGTCATCATACTGTGCGTGTGGAGGAGTTCACTGTGGGGGTATCATACTGTTTTTTGGAACACTTGTGTTTGCATCATACTTTATTATCTGTTTTATTCAAGGTTTTTTATGCTTTTGTTATTACATATTTATATTAGGCCATTGGGCCGTATGCTTTTAACTGCTGTTACATAGCATTATATTATTCCACTATAATTCCAAAGGTTAATCATTTTATTTGATAAGGAAAAACTTCCTCAATTATAGACTTTTTTTAACAAATATCAAGGTTGGTCTGCAGCTTTCTGCAAGCTTTTGACTTTAGCCCTCTGTGTATTTGAGTTTGATATCCCTGCCTTAAAGGGTTTTGTAACGATCCATTTTTGGATCTATGTCAGTTTGGGCTGCTCACATATAAACTTTTTTCCTTTCAGGCCTTCGGGGTTTAATATTAGTTTTTCCCCCTGGTGGCCGCTGGTGTTACTATATGTTTAGTTAGTCTGTGTGTGCTGGTGATATCCACTCCCACCTTCCTATATAAGGTCACCTGGTGCATCAGCTGACTGTTGGTTATGACAGGTCCTTTTTGGATACTAACAGTGGTGAAGACTGGAGCTACCTGGTGCAGCAGGACTGTGGAGTCGGTAAGCCAAACCTGCGACTCCTCAATTTCCCTTACACCGACTCCAACTACGACACCCACATATATTGCTTATATTAAGTGAAAAGTGTATTGTAGTACAATGTGAACATCAGACATTTAATAATTTTTATGATACAATAATCAAGATATTTAGAGAGAACATAATATATATTTATTGGAATACAACTTTAGAACACAAAAAACTGTAATAAATTGTAAATATGTAATCACTATGTAATATCGATTACATATATATTGTGTGTATGTATGTGTAAAATATATATATATATATATATATATATATATAGTGGTGTAGTGACCACTGTGTCTGCTAGGGGGCGCTGTGTGGGTGTCTCAGGATGAGTGTACAGGCACATCCAGAGTGGTAACAGGAGCAGGGTGCTAAAGGATCGTTATGTATCCCAAGGTGGGTAGCCTTGGGATGAAGGCTTGATAATGTGCTGATCAGCAGAGCTGATCTTTCGTGCCAGTATATTAGGGAGAAGCCTTCAGGTGATTGGTGAGACGGGTGGGATCAATCACCTACAAACCCACCTGGGAGTGGGTGACTAGAATGCCATAGTAAAGTACATGTGTGTGAATGATTGAAGGACCTGTGATTAGGTCATAGCCATGTGATCCGGTGGGCGTGGCTATGGACCATATAAGGTGGCCAGGGTAGGTCACATGAGTGAATTCTTGGACCCGGTTGGTCCGTATGAAAGGTCTCGTCTGGCTGACGTGGCTGTCTTCCTGACAGCACGTGGAGAGGCTGTGTATAATGGCTGCATATGCCTGAGAGTTCCCAGGGAGAGGGAATGAACGTCTGCACAGAGAAGCAGCCATGAGGTAACCCTGACAGGGGATATAACTGTGAGGCTAGAGAGCCTATGTGCTGGACATTGCACAACCTGTGTGACCACAGGATAAACAGAGTGAAGCTCTGTCATGGACGCTATGCTGATTTGATATGAACTTTCTGTTGCAGTTCATGGTTTATGATGCCCAATAAACCGCATGAACTGTTGGAGTTATATGAGAAACCCGTGCCGGACCTGGGTATTTGGCTGCCTAGCGAGTGTCCCCTATCTGAATAATAAGCGCTACCTTACAATTGGTGGAGAATGCGGGCAGTGTTGTAGCCTTGTTGCTAGGACGAGGACTGAAAAATACGATTGCTAAGGGCAACGGTTCCAACAGCACATGTTGTAGTGCTGGCAACGCTGAGCCAGGAGGGCTGACAGTCTTGAAAGCCATGTGATATGCTGACCAGGGTCAGTGGAAGAGATTTTATAGGACACCTCTGCAGTAGAGGGGTCCGAGAACCTGCGTGGCCAGCAGGTGACAGTCTTGAAAGCCCTGTGATGTGCTGACCGGGGTCAGAGAAATAGACTGTGGATTGCTATAGGGTGCTTCTGTGGATAAGGCTGGTTTCACATTAGCGTTGAAACAACGCTGCGCACTGCGTCGGCAAGCCCCGCCCCGATCCGGCTCCCTGCCCGTCCCATCCGGGATCACCGCCTACTTTCGCATTTGCACGCATGCGATCGGCGCACCCTATCTTTAGCATAGGGTGCGCAGATCATGCGCTGCCAGTGTGAAAGTAGCGTGCTGCGCACTTTTGACGGTGCGCGCCGAAATGCAACATGCTTTATTTCGGCGCGCACGGCGCACCGTCAAAGGTGCGCAGCACGCTACTTTCACACTGGCAACGCATGATCTGCGCACCCTATGCTAAAGATAGGGTGCGCCGATCGCATGCGTGCAAATGCGAAAGTAGGCGGTGATCCCGGATGGGACGGGCAGGGAGCCGGATCGGGGCGGGGCTTACTGACGCAGTGCACAGCATTGTTTCAACGCTAATGTGAAACCAGCCTTAGAGGTACCCGAGAACCTGTGTGGCCGACACAGGTAACGGACAGGTGTCCGTGTTGTACTGACCGGGGTCAGTGAGAAAGACTGTGTACCTGGAGGGTTCAGTGTGCAAGGTCCTGGAGGGTCAGTGTTGGGAGGTTCTGGGAGAAGAATCAGATCCCTGGAGCATGTACTGTGACCTTGGACATGGTGAGGCGTGAGTGTTGGACAGTCTCAGTAGGAGATGGATGTCCTGAATAGCACCCGCTAAGCCCCTGGATCTGGTGAGGCCTGTGTGTTGGGAAACCCTGGGAGGAGGGTCGGCTCCCTGAATAGCACTCGGTGTGCCCTGTGTGTTGGACAGTCTCAGGAGGCGACGGACATCCTGAATAGCACAGACAGGACACGTGAGTTTTGTGTTGTGTGTGTTTTTTTTTCTTTTCCCTCTCAAGTCAGCTGGTGGTGGCTCAGTGGGGTCAAGAAGGTGACAAGCGGCTTGCTGTAACTTGGCGGGGTTACAAAGGTGACAAGCGGCTTGCTGTAATTCGGCGGGGTTACGAAGGTGACCCCAGTAGCTGTGTGTGAGCGGAAGCCGGAGGTGTCGGAGGTCGGTAACAGCAGGAGCTGTGGTGGTGCCAACAAGAACTTGTGTGGTATCGTTAAAGACAAACTGTTTTGGTGTGAACTGTGGTCTAAGAAGACCTGTAGAAAGGACATGGGGAAATCCCGAAAGGGGGCGGTGACCCAAATCGTGGTGGTAACCCAAGAAGGGGTGAGGTCTCAGAGGGAGGCGGTGACCCAAATCAGAGTGGTAACCCAAAAAGGGGTGGAGTCCCAGACGCAAATCGGGGTGGTTCAGAAAAGGGCCATGTTTCCAGAAGGGACAGCACTGGGTACCTCAGTGGACATGTCTGGGGAACGGCAGTGTGTGTGTATGTCTTTTTCAGAATGTGGGATATTCTTTCCGGATAATAACGATGGGCTGCAGGTGTGTACCGTGATGTTGCACCGGAAAAGAGTCTCTGGTCGGCTGGACTCAAAGAGTCAGGTGACTCTCACAGGAACTCCTCTCACTTTCTGTCTGACCGAGAAAATGGTCCAGGTTCGCTGTAAACATGGGGTCACGGTGAACTATGCGGTAGACAGAGTAATTTTTGAGGCGTTCCACAGCATTGAGTGCCAAGGTGGCGGTATACCACCAGACTTAGTGTATGCCTTGGAGATGCGCCGGGACTTTGTTGTGTTTGATGATGTATGCCAGGGGGATGGAGACGTTTCTACTGTTGAGCTAGCAGACATTGAGACGGTGACGCCTACTAAAGTGGACAAATCAGTTATAGAAGTGAACAACAGATCACACAAGCGCTTACCAAGCAATAAACACTAATAGTTCCCCAGCTGCTTGGTCTAGTGTAAGTCGGTGTCAGCCCACAGTTTTAAAACAAATCCAAAACAAACAAAAAGACCTGCGCTAAAAGGATTAAATAGAGGCTGCAAAAGTGGACAAATGATGTACAAAGGCACCACCTAAGTTAACATGTATCAATTCAATAAAGGTACAAACTACAAATACCATAGATAATCGCACATAGATGTGGCAGTTTCAGATTGGTCCACGGGCAAAGTTCTGTCTGTCTGGACTTGAGCTAAAGCGTCGCTTCATGCACAAACCAGCATTGTTACCGCGTCTGTGTGATTGATCCTCTGCAGCTCTCATCATCATCCCCTTTTTTTCTGGTGAGTGCATGCTGGTTTCCTTGAGGATTAGTATTTAGTGCTATTGTTTTATGTGCGATTATCTATGGTATTTGTAGTTTGTACCTTTATTGAATTGATACATGTTAACTTAGGTGGTGCCTTTGTACATCATTTGTCCACTTTTGCAGCCTCTATTTAATCCTTTTAGCGCAGGTCTTTTTGTTTGTTTTGGATCAGTTATAGAAGTGACCGGAAAAAGGGGTACATTTGCCCAACTGACGGACCTGACGTCCCGTGATATGACGGATGGTTGGCTGGGAGATGAGACAACTGGAGTAGACACACGGTTTGACGCTAACTGGAGGGTTTACTCGACTGATGGGGCTGACCCAGTGGTACCCGTTGAAGATATAATTAAAGAAGTAGTGGTGCGACACGTGATGGCCAAAAGGGAGCAGGATCATGAATACAGCTGATAAGAGAGACAGTGGAAGAACATGTCAAACGAGAAAGAGTCCTTAGACAATTGGCGAGCACAGGGTCGAGGAGCTCGAGAAAGAAGTCTTGGAGCTCAAAGAAACTGTAAGTGGTCTTCTGCGGGAGAAGAGGTTGAACTACGACTTACAGCGTGTTAGGCGTCGGATTTCTGTCGCTGCATAGCGAGAATCCCGAGTCTTACTTCCAGCGGTCTCCCATTCCTCTCCAGCCGCAGAGGAGGTTGCTCGGCAAACTCGTCGGTCCAGGCGCTCTGTCCAGACCAGCTCCATGGGTTTACTTGCTGCTGCCACCTCTGGCGCAGCTATGACAATACATGCATGGTGCTCAGTAGCGAGATTCTCCAGGGACTAAGTCCCCATGTCGGGCCACTGAGCATGACCGTGGAGTGATCTCCCATTGGAGATTGAAGGTCACGTGCTCAGGTCCTGCTCCTGTTTGGATTGGCCCATCCGAGAAGCCAGGAAGGTCCCGGACGTCTCTGCGTTATAAACTTCTGTGAAGCACTTGGGGGTTCAAAGTGCTCACCAGGCATCTAGATAAGTTCCTTGGGAGGTCTAGTTTGCAAAATGGGGTCACTTGTGGGGGGTTTCTATTGTTTAGGCACATCAGGGGCTCTGCAAACGTAACGACGACTGCAGACCATTCCATCAAAGTCTGCATTTCAAAACGTCACTACTTCCATTCCGAGCCCTTACATGTGCCCAAACAATGGTTCCCCCCCATATATGTGGCACTAGTGTACTCAGGACAAACTGTACAACAACTTTTGGGGTCCAATTTATCCTGCTACCCCTGTGAAAATAAAAAATTGCTGGCTGAAAATCTTCCGAGCCTCGACGTGTACCCAAACAGTGGTCCCCACCCAGATATGGGGTACCAGTGTACTCAGGACAAACTGGACAACAACTTTTGGGGTCTAATTTATCCTGGTACCCTTGTGAAAATAAAAAATTGAGCACTAAAACTTACTTTTTGAGGAAAAAAAATTTTTATTTTCACGGCTCTGCGTTATAAACTTATGTGAAGTGCTTGGGGGTTCAAGGTGCTCACCTCACATCTAGATAAGTTCCTTGGGGGATCTAGTCTCCAAAATGGGGTCACTTGCGGGGGGGTTCCACAGTTTAGGTACATCAGGGGCTCTGCAAATGTAACATGATGCCCGCAGCAGGGCTGTGGAGTCGGTAAGCCAAACCTGCGACTCCGACTCCTCAATTTCCCTTACACCGACTCCGACTTCCACATATATTGCTTATATTTAAGTGAAAAATTTATTGTAGTACAATGTGAACATCAGACATTTAATCATTTCTATGATACAATAATCAAGATATTTAGAGAACAGAATATCTATTTATTGGAATACAACTTTAGAACACAAAAAACTGTAATAAATTGTAAATATGTAATACACTATGTAATATCGATTACATACATATGGTACAGACCAAAGTTTGGACACACCTTCTCATTCAAAGAGTTTTCTTTATTTTCATGACTATGAAAATTGTAGATTCACTCTGAAGGCATCAAAACTATGAACTAACACATGTGGAATTATATAATTAACAAAAAAGTGTGAAACAACTGAAAATATGTCTTATATTCTAGGTTCTTCAAAGTAGCCACCTTTTGCTTTGATTACTGCTTTGCACACTCTTGATGAGCTTCAAGAGGTAGTCACCGAAAATGGTCTTCCAACAGTCTTGATGGAGTTCCCAGAGATGCTTAGCACTTGTTGGCCCTTTTGCCTTCACTCTGCAGTCCAGCCCACCCCAAACCATCTCGATTGGGTTCAGGTCTGGTGTCTGTGGAGGCCAGCTCATCTGGCGTAGCATACTATCACGCTCCTTCTTGGTCAAAAAGCCCTTACACAGCCTGGAGGTGTTTTTGGGGTCATTGTCCTGATGAAAAATAAATGATGGTCCAACTAAACGCAAAGCGGATGGAATAGCATGCCGCTTCAAGATGCTGTGGTAACCATGCTGGTTCAGTATGCCTTGAATTTTGAATAAATTCCCAACAGTGTCACCAGCCAAGCACCATCACACCTCCTCCTCCATGCTTCACGTTGGGAACCAGGCATGTAGAGTCCATCTGTTCACCTTTTCTGCGTCGCACAAAGACACGGTGGTTGGAACCAAAGATCTCAAATTTGGACTCATCAGACCAAAGCACAGATTTCCACTGGTCTAGTGTCCATTCCTTGTGTTCTTTAGCCCAAACAAGTCTCTTCTGCTTGTTGCCTGTCCTTAGCAGTGGTTTCCTAGCAGCTATTATACCATGAAGGCCTGCTGCACAAAGTCTCCTCTTAACAGTTGTTGTAGAGATGTGTCTGCTGCTAGACCTTTGTGTGGCATTGACCTGGTCTCTGAGCTGCTATTAACCTGCGATTTCTGAGGCTGGTGACTCGGATGAACTTATCCTCCGCAGCAGAGGTGACTCTTGGTCTTCCTTTCCTGGGGCGGTCCTCATGTGAGCCAGTTTCTTTGTAGCGCTTGATGGTTTTTGCCACTGCACTTGGGGAATGCTAAGAGTGTGCAAAGCAGAAATCAAAGCAAAAGGTGGCTACTTTGAAGAACCTAGAATTTAAGACATACAGTATTTTCAGTTGTTTCACACTTTTTTGTTAATTATATAATACCACATGTGTTAATTCATAGTTTTGATGCCTTCAGAGTGAATCTACAATTTTCATAGTCATGAAAATAAAGGAAACACTTTGAGACGGTGTGCCCAAACTTTTGGTCTGTACTGTGTGTGTATATATATTGTAGGGATGTGACTCGCTTAGGTGCAGCGGGAGACCAATATGAGACAGGTTCTTCCAAAGTTCATGTGGTTTATTCACGTCATAAACGCACAAGGCAGCGTAACAACAAAAAGTAGCCTTTAGCTCAGGCAAAGAACACAAATGTCCGTGGTTGTAGACTCAGACCAGGAGTCTCAGCACACATGGGAGACTTAGTCCTCCCCACACACAACTCCCTGGTTCAGGAGCAGGCCACAATATAAGGCTGTAGCCACACCCACGAACCCGGCAGCTGACTGGTCACCTGACTGTGACATCACCACAGGTCCTTCAAACAACAACAATAATAATATCTGGTACGCTTTACTTATGCCTTACATTATAGAGACAAGCCATTTATGAGGCACATATCTCCCATCGATTACACGACCCTTAGCCCTGCCACAATATATATATATATATATATATATATATATATATACATATACACACTATGACTTATCTCGGCTAAGACAAAGCCTAGATCCTCAGGCTACATTCACACCATGGGCGTAGCCAGGATCAAACCTGGGGGGGGGGGCAGAACCTCATACTGTTCTGCAGAATTTCATACTGCACACCCATACACTTGAAAAAAAAAGCCTGCACCTTAAGAAGATGTGGTGAATGCAGTCTATTTATTCCAACTGTCAATTGACGTTGATGTGTTACTGAAGACGAGCAATGCCTGTCCTGGGCGTCCTTTTGGGCAGCTATGAGGTGTACCTGACTGGTGCTAAAAAAAAAGGAGTGTTTGTCTGTGTGCTATCCGGCTTTCATTCTTTTTGGTACAGATATGATATGGATACAGATATGGATAAATGGATAGATAGAGAAGATTTCTAATCTGGTTTTCCTATTGAAAACATTATCTATGAGCTCAAAAACCTTTCAGGTGATGCGTTTTTTTAAAAAGCTGATCTGCTTTTGCAACTGAAAAACGTATCCTCAAAAAACGCAGGAAAAACGCTGTGTGTGAATGTAGCCTTAGATCAGGAATAGAACAGTCATTTATAGGACATTTCATAACTTTCCCAAATTCCTATGAAAAAATATTCAGCACATTCTGCATTGAACTACTGTTCCCATTTTATTATATATTTTAGGAGTCGGAGTCGGTCCATTTTATACCGACTCCACCAAAATGAGCACCGACTCCGACTCCACAGCCCTGGCCCGCAGACCATTCCATCAAAGTCAGCATCTCAAAATGTCACTACTTCCCTTCCGAGCCCCGACGTGAGCCCAAACAGTGGTTCCCCCCACATATGGGGTACCAGCGTACTCAGGACAAACTGGACAACAACTTTTGGGGTCTAATTTATCCTGGTACCCTTGTGAAAATAAAAAATTGCACACTAAAAAATTTGAGGAAAAAAAAAATTTTTTATTTTCACGGCTCTGCGTTATAAACTTTTGTGAAGCACTTGGGGGTTCAAAGTGCTCACTATGCATCTAGATAAGTTCCTTAGGGGGTCTAGTTTTCAAAATGGGGTCATTTGTGGGGGAGCTCCAAAGTTTAGGCACACAGGGGCTCTCCAAACACGACATGGTGTCCGCTAACAATTAGAAGTAATTTGCATTTCAAAAAGTCAAATGGCGCTCCTTCCCTTCTGAGCCCTGCCGGGTGCCCAAACAGTGGTTCCCCCCCACATATGGGGTGTCAGCGTACTCAGGACAAACTGGACAACAACTTTTGTGGTCCAATTTCTCCTGTTAGCCTTGGGAAAATTAAAAAGTGTGCTAAAAATCATTTTTGAGGAAAAAAAATTATTTTTTATTTTCACTGCTCTGTGTTATAAACTTTTGTGAAGCACTTGGGGTTCAAAGTGCTCACTACACATCTAGATAAGTTCCTTAGGGGGTCTAGTTTCCAAAATGGGGTCACTTGTGGGGGAGCTCCAATGTTTAGATACACAGGGGCTCTCCAAACGCGACATGGTGTCCGATAACGATTGGAGCTAATTTTCCATGCAAAAAGTCAAATGGTGCTCCTTCCCTTCCGGGCCCTGCCGTGCGCTCAAACAGTGGTTTATGACCACATATGAGGTATCTGTGCACTCAGGAGAAATTTTTTAACAAATTTTAGGATCCATTTTATCCTGTTGCCCATGTGAAAATGAAAAAACTGAGGCTAAAAGAAATTTTTTGTGAAAAAAAAAAAAGTACTTTTTTTTTTTTATACAGATCAATTTGTGAAGTACCTGCGGGTTCAAAGTGATCTCTATGCATCTAGATAAGTTCCTTGGGGGTCAAAATGGGGTCACTTGTGGGGGAGCTCCAATGTTTAGGCGCACAGGGGCTCTCCAAATGTGACATGGCAACCGCTAAATATTCCAGCATATTTTCCATTCAAAAAGTCAAATGGTGCTCCTTCCCTTCTGAGCCCTGCCGTGCGCCCAAACAGTGGTTTATGACCACATATGAGGTATCGGTGTATTCAGGAGAAATTGCCCAACAAATTTTAGGATCCATTTCATCCTGTTGCCCATGTGAAAATGAAAAAATTGATGCTAAAAGAAAATTTTTGTTGGAAAAATTAAAATGTCCAATTTTTCTTTCCAAGTTGCTTTAGTTTCTGTGAAACACCTGAAGGGTTAATAATTTTCTTGAATGTAGTTTTGAGTAGCTTTAGCGGTGCAGTTTTTAGAATGGTGTCACTTTTGGGTATTTTCTGCCATATAGACCCCTCAAAGTGACTTCAAATGTGAGGTGGTCCCTAAAAAAAATGGTTTTGTAAATTTTATTGTAAAAATGAGAAATAGCTGGTCAACTTTTAACCCCTATAACTTCCTAACAAAAAAATATTTTGTTTCCAAAATTGTGCTGATGTAAAGTAGACATGTGGGAAATGTTATTTAGTAACTATTTTGTGTCACCTAACTCTCTGGTTTAACAGAATAAAAATTCAAAATTTGAAAATTGCGAAATTTTCTAAATTTTCGCCAAATTTCTGATTTTTTCACAAATAAAAGCAAAAATTATCGACCTAAATTTACCACTAACATGAAGCCCAATATGTCAGGAAAAAACAATCTCAGAATCTCTAGGATCCGTTGAAGCGTTCCTGAGTTATTACCTCATAAAGGGACACTGGTCAGAATTGCAAAAAATGGCCTGGTCATTAAGGTCAAAATAGGCTTGGTCATGAAGGGGTTAAATAAGTGCTGCCCCATCAAGTGGCTTGATTGACAATTGCCCCTTTCCCAGCACGTCTCTTCAAGATGGGATCAATTTTAAGGGTTCTGGTGGCAATAACCAATTTCCTCACATTTCCAATCAGATTTCCAGCATGTCCCTCTTGCACACTATCTGTTATTGTCAGCTGCAGCATGTGCACATCTTTCTCACTTTAGACCCCTTTACATTTAGCGATGCACCAGCGATCCGACCACGATACGACCCGGTCAGGATCGCTGGTGCATTGCTAAATGGTTGCTAGTGAGCCACCAAACAGGCAGATCTCACTAGCGATGTAGTGACGCAGCAGCAGTCGTTACTTACCTTTCACACGCAGCGATGCTGACGTCCTCCCGCCCGCGTCCACACGTCGCTCGTCGACGCCAGCAGGAAGCGCCCGACGAGAAATGGACCCGGCCGATCTCGCGCGATCAGCGACAGACAGTGGGGGAGCCGATCCAAGGTAAGTATCACACATAGCGATATCGCTGATGCGTTACAAAATCGGTGATGCTTTAGCGATATCTCTAGCGATATCGCTATGTGTAAAACCCCCTTTTCTCCAGCTCGGGGCCCAGGAATTGGATCCTGTGCAGGGCAGGCACCCCTCCTCTCTCTGGTGAAGACGGCAGAAGACAGGGCAGAGGAGGGGATATTGCCCCCTGCAGTCTGGAGCCGGTGCAGGACGGGAGCACTGCAGCATACAAGTGAGTTTTGATAGGTACGTGCCCCTGCTTCTAGGGGGGGGAAGCTGCCCCCCTCCCCCTCGCTGGCTATGGCCATGATTCACACACAGCGTTTTTGCGGAGAGTCTGGGCATCCCAGCAAAGTTAATGGGTTTCAAGATATGACATTCAGACACATCGTTTTGTGAGGATCCGTTTTTTGGGCTGAATGAGCTTGTCAGTTTGTGTGGCGTTTTTCTAATCTGCTTTTGCTATTGAAAACATTATCTACGAGCTCAAAAACCTTTCAGGTGATGGGGTTTTTTTTAAATAGCTGATCTGTTTCTGCAGCTGAAAAATGTATCCTCAAAAAAGGCTGCAAAAACTGTGTGTGTGATTGTAGCCTTAGATCAGGAATAGAACAGCCATTTATGGGACTGTCAGGATCCTGTCAGCGCCGGCGAACTGCCACGGCTGCACAGGGAGACTCACCCACATTGCGGGAGGGCCCGGGGTCCGATACTGCAGGGAAAGTTCAGGCAGACAGGACCTGCGACACTGAAGGTAGCAAAAAGTACAAGGACCTACAATCATGTGACTGCAGGGGGCGGGGCTTAGCGTCCTACTGCTGGAGATTATGTAATATACTTACTACAGGGATACTGTAGTAGAGGAGAGGGAAACGCAGGTCAGACAAGCAGAGGTCATAAGCGGTACCAGAGGGACGAGCAGAGAGTAGTCAGAACGTAAGCGATGAGTCATACATGGAGATAGCTGAACAGTACAAGAGGGGCAGTCAGAGAATAGTCAGGTCACAGGCAGTGAGTCATACACAGAGAGGGTAGCGCAGTACAAGAGGAACAGGCAGAACTAGTAACAGGGACGGAACCGGATCAAAACCAAGCAAGCAACAAGTTATCAGGCACAAGGCATACATACACAAGGGGTCAACCAACTCAGCTGAGGGCAGGAGTAAACTTGACACCGGACCTAGGTCGAGTGGTCACTAAATAACCGCCCTCTGCCAGAGAGAGGCAGAAACAATTAACCCCTGTCTGACCAGGACGGGCCAAAGACAAAACCCCGTCCTGGATCATGACAAGAACATTTCATAACTTTCCCAAATTCCTATGAAAAAATATTCAGCACATTCTGCATTGAACTACTGTACCCAATTTATTATATATTTTAGGAGTCGAAGTCGGTCCATTTTAAACCGACTCCACCAAAATGAGCACCGACTCAGACTCCGACTCCACAGCCCTGTGGTGCAGTGGTGGTTCAGCTTGTCGGGAGCAGTGGTGGTGCTGCTGAAGACAGGAGCTTTCTGGAGCAGTGGTGATTCTGCTGAAAGCTGAGTTCAGGAGCCTTACTCTGCTGCACGGTGCATTGGCAGCAGAGAAAGCTAAGTGTTTTGTTTAACCCTGTCTGCCATATCTCCCCTTGGTGTTTTATTAGTGCAGCGGTAGGACCAGTGTCCGCACTTACCATTTCCCTAGTGAGGGATAGGTGCAGGGTAAGTGAGGGACAAGGTATCCTGCTCGGCGACGGTTTGAAAGAAGCCGTATAGGGACGTCAGGCTAGTCCAGGACTCAGCCGCAGCAGAGTGCAGGAGGTGTCCCTTTCCCCGTTCCCTATAGCTGGGCCCACTGTTGTAATTGTTTCCCCAGTGTCCCCTTGTTTGTCTTGTTGTTTGGTGACCGACCGGTCGTCGGGTCACACCACGCAGGGCCAGTTACATATCGTGACAGGTTTATTGTAACTAGAGGATTGGATTTATAGTGAATAACTAAAACTAATATACTTTATTTCTTAATGTTAAAAAGGTAATTAAAAAGTGCACGTACAAAAGACAGACAACATATATGTTAGAAATGTACGCTTAAAAGCCAATTAGGCCTAAAGCAACAAAATTGCTCCCCTCACTTGGGTGCCTATATTTACGTCCAGAAATGTATTTTTCTGGCCGTAAATACGGGCACCCAAGTGAGGGGAGCAATTTTGTTGGTTTAGGCCTAATTGGCTTTTGATCGTGCAGTTCTAACACACAGCTCTAGCAAAAATGAAGAGCCCACTGCACAGTTTTATAAAACTCAGCTTCTCTACTTGTCTGACAGCCATTCCATTCCAGTGTCAGTTGAATTCCAACCAGCGGACACCTCATTCTACTTAATGTGCTTCTGATTAGGTGATCACCTGAACCAAATCTTAATTAACGAAAGAAAGAAAGTATAAAAAAACCCTGCTGTGGTGTTCACAATCCTTTTGCAATAGGACAAGCTGGATGGCAAAACAAGTGCTAAGAATATCCCAAAAGTAATAGGAAAGAAAAAATAACTTTTAACCATGCCAAAGGAGTTGAAAAGAAAAGTCTTGAGTGAGGAAAAGAAGGGCTCAATTCTGGCTCTACTAACAGGGATACAGTGAGCGTCATGTTACCTCCATCCTTAAAATTTCTAAGACGGCAGTCCATTACAACGAGGTCAAGCAGCAGACATTGGGGACAACAAAGCTACAGACCGGCAGAGGGCGAAAACGACTCTCCACTGACCGGGATGACTGTCATCTTATTCGAATGTCACTCAGCAACCGCAGGATGACATCAAGTGACCTACAAAAGGAATGGCAAATGGCAGCTGGGGTGTAGTGCACAGCAAGAACAATTCGTCACAGGCTCCTAGAGGCAGAGCTCAAGTCATGTAAAGCTAGAAAAAAGCCTTTCATAAGTGAGAAGCAAAGGAGAGCCAGGCTGAAGTTTGCCAAAGACCATAAATATTGGACCATAGAGTACTGGAGTAAGGTAATCTTCTCTGATGAGTCTAATTTTCAGCTTTGCCCAACATCTGGTCGTCTAAGGCTATGTGCACACGTGCAGAAATGCTGCGGAATTTTCTGCAACATTTCCGCACTCCCGCCGCGGGTAAAACGCATGCGAATTCGCATATGTTTTTCCCGTGGAAAACAAGCGTTTTGCAAGCATTTTTCACTTGCGGATGCTTGCGCATTCCAAGCGAATAGCATCGCTTGGAAATGTGATAGATAGGATGTTGAAATAATAATAATAATAAAAAAAAAAAAAAAAATATTGTTATTCTCACCTTCTGATGGCCCCCGATCTGCTCTGCGGCGCTCCTGGCATCTTCCGGTCCCAGTACTGCTTTGCGCGAAGGACCTGAGATGACGTCACGCTCACTTGAGCGCGACGTCATCAGCGGTCATTTGCGCTAAGCATTACTGGGACCGGAAGATGCCAGGAGCGTGGTGAGAGGCGGGAAGGACTTCGGGGGGCCGCCGGAGGGTGATTATATCTCTTATTTTTAAATTTTATTCTATTTTTTACAGAATTATTGTACCCAGGGCCTGGAGGACAGTCTCCCCTCCTCCAGACCCTGGGTACCATCCGCAAATGATCCGCTTACTTTGCGCATGGTGGGCATAGTCACATGCGGAACATAAGCGGATCAATGCATTCCTATGGGTGCGGAATCGCCGTGATTCCGTAAAAAGAATGAGCACGCTGCAGATTTTTCCGCTATGCGATTCCGCAGCGGAAAAATCCACAGCATTAGCACAACATTGCGCAATCCCATAGGATTGCATGGGATGCATTTTCTTTGCGTTTTTGCGGCGATTCCGCAGTGGGAAAACACAAAAAAAAAAACGCAACATGTGCACACAGCCTAATGGTTAGACGAAGACGTACAAGCCACAGTGTCTTGCACCCACTGAGAAATTTGGTGGAGGATTGATGATGATCTGGGGAAGCTTCAGCAAGGCTGGAATTGGGCAGATAAATCTTTTGTTAAGGACGTATGAATCAAGCTGCATACAAGGTTATCCTGGAAAAACTGTTGGTTCCTTCTGCTCAGGCAATGTTCCCCAACTCTGAGGACTGTTTTCTTCCAGCAGGACAACGCGCCATGCCACACAGCTAGGTCAATCAATGTGTGACCACCACATCAAATACCTGTCATGGGCAGCCCAATCTCCAGACCTGAACCCCATTGAAAACCTCTGGAATGTAATCAAGAGGAAGATGGATAGTCACAAGCCATCAAACAAAGAAGAACTGCATACATTTTTGTACCAGGAGTGGCATAAGGTCACCTAAAAGCAGTGTGAAAGACTGGTGGAAAGCAGCCAAGACGCATGAAAGCGGTGATTAAAAATCATGGTCATTCCACAAAATATTGATTTCTGAACTCTTCCTGAGTTAAAACATTAGTATTGTTGTTTCTAAATGATTATGAACTTGTTTTCTTAGCATTATTTGAGGTCAGCAAGCACTGCATTTTTTTATTATTTTGATCATTTCTCATCATTTTCTGAAAATAAATACAAAATTTAGTTCTTGGAAATTCAGAGACGTGTTGTCAGTAGTTTATAGAATAAAAGAGCAATTTACTTTTTACTCAAAAATAAACCTATAAAGAGAAAAACCAGACAAACAGAAAATTTTGCAGGGGTCTCTTAATTCTTGCCAGAGCTGTATATAATGTCTGTCTTTTGTATGTGCACTTTTTTAATTACCTTTTTAACATTAAGAAATAAAGCATTAGTTTTAGTTATTCACTATAAATCCAATACGCTAGCTCTTGCCTATCTAAATTGGAATTAACATCCGCTACTGAATAGTCTTAAAGGGTTTGTTCTCATCATGATAAAGGTTTACAATTGCAAAGAGGTTGTAAAAAAACAAACAACTTTGCAATTTTACTTTTGATTAAAAATCCTATCCATTCTCAAAAACAGACCTCCACTGCAATTGGTGGCTTTCAGTGCAGCGCTTGCAAGCTCTTTGGCCAATGTACGAGTTGTCTTTCTAGTCTAAAACCTCAGTATTAAGGGCACTTTGTGAAAAATAAATGGGTCTTGGACTGCAGTTTGGGCACTCGGTCTCTAAAAGACTCGCCATCACTGTACGAGGCTGTTTTTGCTGTTTCAATAACATCAGTGTTTTACCAGCAGGAGATTATCGCTACAGGACAAGGCGTCTCATGCTTTCTAGTCCAACCACACTCCCAACACTGATCAGCAGCTTTCTGTCACTGTACAGTGTACACAGAAATCTACCAATTAGTGGTGGGGGCGGGGTCATACCGGGCTCAGCATTCAAGAGCTCTGTTACATCTGCAGCAGAGATGATTCTGTTACAACTGCGGCACTCAGTAAACTAAGTGACACATCGCTGGAATCAGGGTCTATGTCCCTACGCTATGCTGCTGTCCGATTACATAGCAAACACCGGCTGACATATTCCCTTTAAGTCAAGACAGCATGACTGCTCAGATGACTGGGACCACCCACATGACTCTCTTCGGGTCATTTACTTACTGCACACAGTGGAATGATTTGTTTTGTCACTTTTTAGTGAAATGGTGGTGTTCAAGAAGCTGAAAATCTAGTGGCAGTTTCTGTGTAAATATCCCAACAGCAAATCTGAGTCATGAAAAGTTTATCCACGGCAGTAATAGACACACAGGTGTTTTATCAGATATTTTTACATTTATGTGCATGAGGGTCGGACATTCATCTGATCTATGTCTGGACATTTGTATGGCGGACAATGGGAAATTCCTAATTCCTTCCTTCACAGTAGCAAAATTCTGGCCCTTAGGCCACGCTCACATATTCAGTGTTTGGTGAGTATTTTACCTCAGTATTTGTAGCCAAAACCAGGAGAGGAACAATCAGAGGAAAAGTATAATAGAAACCCGTCACCACTTCTGGATTTATCACCCTCTCCTGGTTTTGGCTTACACATACTGAGGTAAAATACTCACCAAATACTGAAGGTGGGAACGTGGCTTGTGACAAAAATGTTTACAGGCATAAAGCAGGACTGGAGTACTTCGTTTTCCCCCATGGTCTGTAACGAGTGCGCTGCACGGTGTTGAGATACTACAGGTCCCATCATACCAAACCTTACGGGTGTCTGACCTACTGCTCCATTATGGGGATAAAAGTTCCTCACTCATCCCATCAGTGCGAGTTCAATACCCGGACCCCCACCAATCAGCAATTATCACCTCTCCTATGGACAGATGATAACTTGATTTAGCCGGACGCCCCCTTGAAGTGACGTGTGCCGTCAGGAGTACAGTAGATTTAAGGCCCTGTCTCACATAACGAGATCGTTAGCGAGATCGACGAAACGTCACCGATTTTGTGACGCAACAGCGACCTCGCCAGCGATCTTGCTACGTGTGACACATAGCGGCGATCACCCCCCCGCTGGATACCACTGATCGTGCTGGAATGCCCTGGGCCATTCTTTGATCATTGGTGTCCCGCTGGCCAGCATGCATCGCTGTTTGACGCTGACAACTCAGTGACGCAGGCGTGAGTCTTCAGAATAGCTGCTGTGTGACAAGGTCCCAACGACCGCCGAGGTCGTTATACGGATCGCAGTATCGTTGCTGTGTCGCTGAGTAGATCTGCCTGTTTGGCAGCTTACTAGCGACCATGTAGCGTCACACCAGCGATCCTTACCAGGTCGTATCATTGTCGGGATCGCTGGAGCATCGCTAAGTGTTAACGGTACCCTAAGCTGTGACCACTCCGGCCCCTCCAGCATTGTGAAGCAGTAAGCGGCAGCATGGCCCCGCTGATGGAGGCCGACATCTCTAGCACAGGCTTCATGTCTGTATACATTACCATAAGCCCATAAGCAGATTACCTCTCTAGGTGCATTACACAATGAAGGGAGCTCCTCCGAAACTCACCCGGCAGGTATGTGGACTTGTCAGACATGTTGCTGCCCTCACTGGGGATTTTTATGTTGTAATCCATTAAAGCATTTTATACCTTTTATAGGCCCCATTCCCACCATGAGTTTTTGGTGAGTTTTTGACTCTGCAGATTTTCTGCACCTATTTATAGTGGGTTACTTGTGGTTTGTCATTGCATTTTTGTCAGCTTTTTTTTTTTCTTCACTTTTTTTTTTTTTTTTTTTACTTGCATTTTTCTTTCATTTTGATGCTTCGTTTTTTATCTCTTGTGTCATGCTTTGTTTTTCATACTGTGAGGATACCCGAGGGTGAACCCACTGGACCACGGCAACGAACCTCCCCTGGGCGTGTGGGCCAGGTGGACCACGCCCTATACAGGGAGCGTTAGGGACAGGCCCAGGGGAAACTATTACCGCGGCAGCTGGTACCCGGGGCAGACACGGTGGACGTAACAGGTGGCAGGCAGGACAGCCGGGTAGACTGGCGAAAACAAGAATCGGGAACTACGGAGAGAGCAGAGATACAGGCAGGCACGGCTGGAACACAGAAACTCGGGCTGGATGGAGACACAGGCTGGCAGGGCAGGAACATAGGCAGGAAGGAGACACAGGGTGGCACGGAGGAACTCGGGCTGGACGGAGACACAGGCTGGCAAGGCAGGAACACAGGAAGCACAGGCAGGGCGAAGACACAGGCTGACACGGCTGAAACACAGGAGCACAGATAAACGGTGAAGGTGACACAGGGCAGGAGGTAACAGGAGGCTGAAGGAAGGAGCAGGAGGACACAGGCAAGAGTGGGGCCAGAATCATTTAAGGATACAAGTGACGATCAGGCAACGCCAGGAGGAAGGGGCGGCCTGATAAGGGCAAGTGCGGCGGTGTTTCCGGGCTGTGGAGTCGGTAAGCCAAACCTGCGACTCCGACTCCTCAATTTCCCTTACACTGACTCCGACTCCACGACTCCGACTCCCACACATATTGCTTAAATTTAAGTGAAAAATTTATTGTAGTACAATGTGAACCTCAGACATTTAATCATTTTTATGATCCAATAATCAAGATATTTAGATAGAACAGAATATATATTGGTGTACTACCCGGTTTTCATTCTTTTTGGTACAGATACGATATGGATAGACAGATATGGATAGATAGAGCAGATTTCTAATCTGCTTTTGCTATTGAAAACATTATCTATGAGCTCAAAAACCTTTCAGGTGATGCAGTTTTTTAAAAAGATGATCTGCTTTTGCAGCTGAAAAACGTATCCTCAAAAAACACAGGAAAAACGCTGTGTGTGAATGTAGGCTTAGATCAGGAATATAACAGCCATTTATAGGACATTTCATAACTTTCCCAAACTCCTATGAAAAAATATTCAGCACATCCTGCATTGAATTACTGTACCCAATTTATTATATATTTTAGGAGTCGGAGTCGGTCCATTTTATACCGACTCCGACTCCACCAAAATGAGCACCGACTCCACGACTCCGACTCCACAGCCCTGGTTTCCGGGTCAGAGTCCTGCAGAGCCTATAGTGAGCCGGGGGGGGGCGATCTCACGGAGTGTGGTGTGCGCGGTAGGGCCAGTCGGGCGTGCGCGCCTGACAGGAAGCAGACGCTGCTGCAAGAGGAGGAGAGAGGACGGGGACGCACCGGACCCGGTGAGTATGAGGGGGCGCGGGCAGCGGTGGTGCGCGCGGCTTGACAAATACTTTGTAGTGCACACTGAGCATTGATGAGGCAGTGACCCAGCAAAGTTCAAAACGAAAGTCTCTTTAATGTTCAACTCACAGGAAAACACAGCACACAATATCCTCCGATTCGCAGCCGGGAACCATATCCTCCAGATTGCAGTCAATAAACACGCCAGTCCTCCTCCGGTTTACCGCCAGACACAAGACAGTTCACCTCCGGATCACAGCCAGGCACAGGACAGTCTACCTATGAGACCTGTTTCTGTGGGCGACTGCACTACCGTGTACATGTGTGGGTGCCAGGCCTTTCAGCTCCACTTGCCTGTGTTGCCTCAGACAGGTTGAGCTCTGCAGAGCCTTCTCTGCATGCTTGCCAGACCAAACTAACCCTGACACACCCAAACCCTTTACTGCAGGGCTTTTAACTGGAAATCTGTGGCCGTGGGCCACATGGAAAACCCGGGCTGAGAATGAAACAGACTGCACCACTACCATCTGCAGTCTTTCAAACACAAAAGCCCAGAGCAGGTTTTCCCTGAATCTGCCTTGGACAACCAGCATGTCCAAGACCTATACTCACTTTTATTCTGCATTGCAACCACAGCTATGCCTGTCACTGCAATGTCCTCTCATGGCCTCAATACGACTCTGAGCGCATCTTGGGGGGAACATTCAGCGACCCCTACAGGTAACACCAGTCACTGCCTCACAATTTTGTTTTATTTGGCTTGGATATCAATAAAATGTTATAGTTAGGTGCGGATTGCGTGCCTTTTCTATGCGTTTCCGCTGCAGAAGCGCAGTAAAAGCGCATGTGCGTTTTTCACCTGCAGAATTTCCACATCTAGTGCAAGTCTGTGTGAAAATCCATACAGAAAACTCAGTGTACCCCCAAGAGAAATTCACAAGATGTGTATTTGAACCCCGCAAAGCAGGTCAGTTTAAGCAGCATATAAAAAGCACAGTGGGCAGGAGATTTCTATAAAACCCATCCTCTTTGCTGCAATTGTAAGATTCTCGTTTTTGACCCAGCAAAAATATACAGCGTAAAAAAAAAAGCACCAAAAGCTCTTGGTGGGAACGTAGCCTTAGTGTGAGATGGGATGTCCGTAACGAGACATTAGTGACACTTGCCATAAATCTGTAATTTTTCCTACCTAGTGTAAATTCAGGGCAGCACGGTGGCTCAGTGGTTAGCAGTGCAAATCCCACCAAGGACAACATCTGCAAGGAGTTTGAATGTTCTCCCCGTGTTTGCGTGGGTTTCCTCCCACATTCCAAAGACATACTGATAGGGAATCTAGATTCTGAGCCCCATCAGGGACAGCATTGATAATGTGTCCAAACTGTAAAGCGTGGTGGAATATGTGCGCTATATAAAAATAAAAGATTATTATTAAGTCTGCTGTTCTCCTGAATTTGGTGCACTTCTCCCTTCCCGAAATATGGCCTCCCTGAAAGTAAATTTAGTCTATTTTTGCCCAACTGGGAGTGGTTCTCCAGGAGACACCCATAGAGAAGAGCTGATGGGCACGCCCACTTGGCTAACAAGACTAGATTTATATACAGGGAAAAGGTAGCCATGTCCTAAAAACAGAGAAGCACGGAAACAACAGAAAAATATCTCTGGATTCAGTAGAGCAGCACTATATACACCGGCTAAATCAATTAGATACTTAGGGCCAGAGACCGGTCTTATGTAAGTGTAAATCCTCAGCATGTGAATTATTTCTGTGGATTTTTACCATTGACTTTTCCATTTCTAGGATATAGGCCCCAAATCGTCATTGCCTTTGCCCCTGTTCTTCGCCTAGTTTTGTGCGTTTTGCACCCAATTCCTCTTTCAAATTGCGTCTTTTTTTAAGTTTATTTTATGAACTCACCTGTCATTGTTTTTTTTTTTTTTCAGTTTGTTATTCCAGATGTCTTCGCCTAATTGGTAAATTATGACTTTTAAAAAGTCGCAAAATTTGGAACAACGCTACTATTGTCTGCTCATACCCCTTCGATTTATGTTTGAGTATGCCAATATCAAGCTTGGCACAATTTGTGAAACCTTTTGCAAATTTTGTGGGTTTTTTTTCCAGCTAAAAAGTTTCAATAACAATTCAGGAAAAAAAAAATGTTTTGACTTTGTACCAAACTCATGAATTGTGTGTTCCATTTTGAAGAATTTGGCATAAAAAAGTCAATACTACCAGACTAATAACGTGACTTAAATAATGCAAATGATTAATATGAGCCTTAGTGTAAATTTCAAGACGAATCTGAACAAAGCACAAATTTGCAGCAACTTCTGCCACAAATATTTTTTCCGCCCAAACTTTAAGAACGGACCCTGTATGAGAAAATCAGGTGGGACAACTGGCAGCTGAACTAATGTGCAGTCGACAGCCATCTCATGTGTATAGAGGCATATCACCTATCAAGCGGATAGATATAACTTGCTCATATCAAAATGCCATTTTAATATTTTTTTTTTGTTTGCCTGTCCCTAGGATTGGCCATTAATGTGTAATTGGTGGGAGTCCAGCCCCCACTCAGCGATATGTAGGGACCACAGAAATTGAGCAAGCGTTCTCCTGGTATATCAGCTTAGTTATAATGATATGTATCACCTTAGCCCATCATTTTATAAAGTCTAGAAAATGTGCACTAATGGGTTGAAAGTGCAAACAGTAATCACTTTTCCAGCCACTTTCCACTTGGCTTGTGATGCCCTGGAGTAGCCCCTTTAGTAATACAGTACTTATTGACTCCACACCCTTCTTTTTGTCACCCCATGGTCCAAGGAATAATTACAAGAACGTAGGGTGGTAAAACCCGAGATAAGATACAGATTGGACTATGTTCCTGTCTCCCAGCAGTGATAACGGGACGTAGCACTGCTACTTACTACAGATTAATACTTGCTTTGAGAATGCTTTGTGTCATTGCTCCTACCAGCAATTCAGCGGCTTTGGCTGACATCACGTCAACAGAGCAGCGGCTTCTCTTCCATTCTGCTCTATTGACGGGGCGTAACGGATGACGTCATGCTGATTGACATCCGGCTGTCTAACTGCGGAGAGCTGGGTATCAATCAGCATGATGTGGCAGTCACGTCCCGTCGACAGGGCAGTCCGGAAGAAGAGCTGCTCTGTTGACATGGAGCAGCTGGATTGCCGGTAGGAGCTGTCATTAAGTGCTCTGAGCCAAGACCGGGTAGAACAGGAGGGTAGTTGCCTCTGTTAGCAACTACCCGCTGTTAGTTTTTAGACCCCAATTAAAAAAATAAAATGGTTCTTGACAACCCCTTTAAAGGGGGCTTTACAGTGCTATATTAAATATATGGTATATAATCTTAGAGATGAGCAAATTGATTCCTAAGATCTGGTCCTGAAGCAAGGGTAGTAATATGTGGCCACTTGACTAGAGCTCTTCGAACCATCTCCTACATGATGGCATCATGGCTCCACTTTTGATTTGCCGCCCTGTCCAATCAAAAGAGGAGTCCAGCAGCCACAGAATACTATCTGGAAACTGGACCGGGTCTTACGAATCAATTCGCTCTTTTCTAATACATATAATATTAGATTGGTGGATGTCCGACACCTAGAACCACCACTGGTGAGAGGATCAACACCGCTCCATCACACTGTCTAGTGCTGCTGGGTACTACATGATTGCAGTATACGGCACAAACTACAAACCAGTGTGTTGAATCGGCAGGGTTCTGCCTCCATTGTGTGCCGAGCTCTCCTATCAGTCTAAGGCCTCATTCAGACTTCCGCCTTTTGGTACGTGTTCTATCTGTGTTTTTCGTGGATAGAGCACGTACCAATCATAATCTATGGAGCTGTTCACATGCATGCAAAAAAAAAAAATCAATAAAAGATTATTGTTACATGTTTTTCATTCTTCTCTTGGCAGATAAAAGTTTTGTATCCTTGCCGTGGGCGTGTGGAGATCAACCCCGAGGAGCTGTGGGAGCAGTTTGTGACTGTGGTGAAGGAGGCAGTAGAAGGTGATTTCTATAAGAAAGTGATGGGGTTACATCTGCTCTGCATCTAAGGGTGTGAGCACGCAACGTCTTTTTCAGTTGGATTCCATCTGGAACCCACCTGAAAAAGCGCTCAATAAACATTAAAAATGACAAACATGAGCATTACAATGTTAAAACAACTTGCGGTTCATGTGTTAGAACTTCTTTTAAGCTTTGAAAGCTGTGAAGTCGCTAAAAGAAGTGACCTGATCATTCTTCTGGTGGCTTCTGCTTGGAAACCACCACAATCTGAGATATAGGGATTTTTGTGTACTCACCGTAAAATCCTTTTCTCCGAGCCAATCATTAGGGGATATATACATAATTAAACAAGCTGTGTCTTTACACCCCAACTTGTCCCAGCTGTGCCCATTTTGGTGCAGCTTGGAGAAACTGGTGTGAAAACACCAAATGTTGCAAAATTTTTGCACAACTCCAAGTTACACAAAAATTTTGAACATTTTCAAAGCAATTTATGACAGGATTCTGGAAACATTGCTTTGAAGAATCAGGCCCAATGTCTTTAAAACACCTTAAAGGCGACAGAAGAGATGAATCTCCAGAAAAAAAACAGCACCGACGTGTTCCTGACCCGCTGCTGGAAACAATGCAGGTACGACGGCGTTTTAAAGACATTGAGCCCGATTCATCAAAGTAAGGTTTCCAGAATTCTGTCATAAATTGCTTTGAAAACTCACAAAATTTTTGTGCAACTTGGAGTTGTGCAAAAAATTTTCATCATTTGGTGTTTTCACACCAGTTTCTCCCAGCTGCACCAAAATGGGCAGAGCTGGGACACATCAGGATGGTGACGGTGCAGCTTGTTTGATTCTTAACAAGCTGTGGTAATCCTTATGCCAGAAATCTTACTCCATGATTGGAATAAGATTTCCAGCGAGGTGCATGCCATTTGTCAGATGTTCCTGATTCATTAAGGGGCATGCATCTCTTAATGAATCAGGAGCATCTCATTCTACCCCTTTTTTTTTTTTTTTTGCTCTAAATTCTTCAAAATGGTGCATTTGGTTCATGAATTTTGCACAAAGTCAAAGAAATTTTATTTTCGTGCTTATTCTTTTTTTCAACTTTTAAGTGTTAAAAAAAGGTTGTTTGTTCTCGTAAAATGTTGCAAAATTTGTGCTAAAAATTTCAGGAATAAATAAAATCACTCTGGGGAAAATTTTAGTAAACTTGCACAAATATTTAGCAACTTTTCAAAAAGTTTCAAATTGAAAAATCAGCGGAAAACCCCAAACCTCATCCACAACAGGGAACATAAACAACAAACACATATAAACTTTAACCCCTTACCAGCATCCACTGTACATGTATGGTGCGAGTTGGTAGTGGGTGTATGGAGAGGGTTCACGGGGTGAGGCTGACTCATACCCAGCAGATAATGGCTGTGACACACACCCAGAACCTGCCGCTAACAGCCGCAGGTGGAGCGGAGTTCTGCCAATGACTGTTATCCTGTTAAATGCCGCTGTCAAACTGACAGCGTTACTAACAGCACGCCAGCATGGGAGTGCATCATTCTATGCGGCCATCGGTACCCTCATGACATGCTATGACAACCGGGGATCTGTTGAAGATTTCCCTGCCTTTCATAAGGTCCTTTGAAGCTCAAAGACTTCAAAGGAGGCAGTGGTTTTCGCTATGTACTGCAATACTGTTTTGATGTATATAGTACAAGCTACCAGACGACTGTAGGTTCAAAAACAGTGAAAAGTTTCAAAAAAAAAAAAAAGATTTTTAAAAATGAACATTCAGAAAACATTTCCCCTGTTAAAAAAAAAAAAAAAATACAAAAATCTGTAAATCAAATAGCCAAAATTGCGGGGTTTTTGATCCCTACAATTCTTTAAAACTGCTGAAAGAAGCGATCAAAATGGTACAACCCCTGGCAAAAATTGTAATGTAATCGCCGGTCTTGGAGGATATTCATTCAGCAGATCACAGACATGGCACAAAACTAAAGTCATTTCAAAGGGCAAATTCTGGCTTTAAGAAACAGTAAAAGAAATCAAGAACTAAAACTGTGGTAGTCAGTAATGTTACTTTTTTAAACCAAGCATTGGGGAAAAATTAGGGAATCACTCAATTCTGAGGGAAAAAATTATGGAATCATGAAAAACAAACCAACAAAAAAAAACACTTCAACACATCACTAGTATTTTGTTGCCCCACCACTGTTTTATAACAGCTTGCAGTCTCTGAGGCATGGGCTTAATGTGTGTCAAACAGTACTCTTCATCAATCTGGCTCCAACTTTCTCTGATTGCTGTTTTTCCAGATCAGCTTTGCAGGTTGGAGCCTTGTCATGGACCATTTTCTTCAACTTCCACCAAAGATTTTCAATTGGATTGAGATCCGGACTATTTGCAGGCCATGACATTGACCTTATGTGTCTTTTTTCAAGGAATATTTTCACAGTTTTTGCTCTATGGCCAGATGCATTATCATCTTGAAAAATGATTTCATCATCCCCAAACATCCTTTCAATTAATGGAATAAGAAAAGTGTCCAAAATATCAACATAAACTTGTGCATTTATTGAAGATGTAATGACAGCCATCTCCCCAGTGCCTTTACCTGACATGCAGCCCCATATCATCAATGACTGTGGAAATTTGCATGTTCTCTTCAGGCAGTCATCTTTATAAATCTCATTGGAACGGCACCAAACAAAAGTTCCAGCATCATCACCTTGCTCAATGCAGATTCGCGATTCATCACTGAATATGACTCTCATCCTGTCATCCACAGTCCACGATTGCTTTTCCTTAGCCCATTGTAACCTTGTTTTTTCTGTTTAGGTGTTAATGATGGCTTTCATTTAGCTTTTCTGTATGTAAATCCCATTTCCTTTAGGCAGTTTCTTACAGTTCGGTCACAGATGTTGACACCAGTTTCCTCCCATTCGTTCCTCATTTGTTTTGTTGTGCTTTTTCTGTTTTGGAGACATATTGTTTTAAGTTTCCGGTCTTGACGCTTTGATGTCTTCCTTGGTCTACCAGTATGTTTGCCTTTAACAGCCTTCCCATGTTGTTTGTAATCCTCTCCTTTGTTTCAATTGACATCTCTCCTGTTGGAGCCATGATTCATGTCAGTCCACTTGGTGCAACAGCTCTCCAAGGTGTGATCACTCCTTTTTAGATGCAGACTAACGAGCAGATCTAATTTGATGCAGGTGTTAGTTTTGGGAATAAAAATTTACAGGGTGATTCCATAATTTTTTCCCTCAGAATTGAGTGACTCCATAATTTTTCCCCTATGCTTTGTTTAAAAAACTAACCATTACTGACTACCACATTTTTTGATCTTGATTTCTTTTAGTGTTTCTTAAGGCCAGAAAGTTGGCATTTGAAATGACTTTAGTTTTGTGCCATGTCTGATCTGCTTTTTTTCTACAAAATTAAACAACTGAATGAACATCTGGGTCGCCCTCCCAGGGCTGTGGGGTACTCGGTACCGTGCCCGATGAGCTTCAGTGGGAGATGTCACGGCAACTGGGACCCGGCCCGTGGCCCTGGGCGCCCATTGTAAAAAGGGGAAAGTTTATAAGTGATTCGTGACGCCACCTGTGGTGTTCGGCAAGGAAGATGTAAGCCGACGCTGCAGACGGATCCTCTGGGACAGATGGTGTGGTGCAGCAATGATATTATAGCCCTCCACAGGCAGGGCTGTAGTCCCAGGGCAGAGTAGGTGAAGTGACACTTAGATGGTGTAGTGTCGGGCGCAAGGGATGTAGCAGTGCTGAGTGGGTTGGCGTAGGAATAAGTGGAGGACACCAGGGCATGTAGTTCCAAAGCTTTACTCACAGTCTGCTGTGCACACAGGTGCCCGCCTCGGTGCTGTGTCCTCCAGGTCAGGAGCTCAGCGAACTTCCAGGCAAGATGAAGTACTCCCTTCCAACACTCCGCCAACATATGTGCCTTTTCTGAACGACTCCTCTTATAGCGCCTTTGAGTGAAGTACTCACAGTACTGAGTTACACTGGAGTTCCTCCTGTCAGATGTTCCTATGAACTCTACTTGTACGGCAGACAGCTGTAGCCTGCTTCGGGGACTCCTTACTACCTAGTCCCGGCTCACTATCGTTGCTGTTGTGCCCCCAAGTCTTGTGTGGGAATAAAGTGGTCACTACTTCTATTCCTCTGGTGTCTTCTGCAGGACCATTAGTATCCATACAACCTCGGGGACCGGGCCCAGGCCTTGCGCTTAGAACTTGGGAAGGGTTCTCTCTTCCAACCCTGTTCCTTAGTCCTCCTATTCTCCTTACGTTCCGTACTAATCCTTCTTTCCAAAGGAGAATCAAGCTTCCTTTCTCTGTCTCTTTTCTGTGCCAGCAGACCCAGATCACTGTGGCCTGCTGCAGCACTTCCTTCTTCCATCCCTCTCCCGGGGATCTTCTCTTTCTCCCTCTCTGTCCTTCTACATCCTCACTCACTGACTGACTGAAAGACTGACTGACTCAACTCTTCCCGCTCTTTTATGGGAACTAAACTCCACCCACCTCCCAGCACGTTTCGTGTTCCAGGCAGGGAGCCACCAAGGGGTGCTATGCTACACTCCAAGCAGGGAGCCGCGGAAGGTGCTTTGCTACACTACTTTGTGGTGTGGGGTGCAGGTGTTGGAGTGTGGTCAGGTGTTTCCACCTTACCTGGATGGTGGGGTACCATACCTCAGGAGGAGGTGCAGTACCTCTGTGGCGACTGAACCCTCAGTGGCGCCACACATCCTCCAAGGCCGGTGATTCCATAATTTTTGCCAGGGGTTGTATAAATAAAATGTTGTCTCGCCCCACAAAAGATCAGCCATCACACAGCTCCATCAGCCTAACGATGAAAATGTTTTAACGCTGAAAAAATAACAATGACATCCAGTGAGGAGAGAATAATACTGCGCAGTGTACACCGTAAAAACAATTCCCAAAAAGCAATGTCATAATTTCATTTTTTTTCCTTAATTACTTGGAATTATTTCCCCATTTTCCAGTCCACTATGTGGTAAAATGAATGGTGTCATTCAAAGGTACAACTTGTCCACAAAAACCAAGCCCTCATACGTCTATGTAGACAGAAAAGTAAAAAGTTATGGCTCTGGGACGATGGAGAGGATAAAAGAGGGGGGAAAAAAAAAAAAAAAGAGGACAAACACGAAAAACGGAAAGCAATCTTGTCGGTGAGGAGGTAAAAAGGGCATAATTTAATAGTAGAATGAGGTGTAGATGAATAACAGCGAAGACTAGATCATAAAAATACAACTGCAATAATAAATCGGGCCCCTAATATGTCTCCGCAGATTCGGGTATCCATTTGAGTCAAGTCGCTGGTCTTGGAATCTCCACACAAAGGGCAACGTTCATTACCTGGAACAAGTAAGTTGTCAGAAGTGCGGTGTGAACTGTAGGAAGCCGTGTCCTACATGGAGTCTGCAGACGGTGCTGGTTGTATGGAATTTGTGGGGTATATCTCATCACTGTGCCCATGGTGGATCTTTGATAGGTCACCAACACATTACTTTCAAGGGATTGTGTCATCACAAAGTGATTTATTGTTTAAATCAGGTTTTTATATATTTAAAGGTTTTAGGAAAAAAATATATTATCACTCATTTATCTATATACAGCTTTCAATTTTTCACACTGGCAAATAAACCTAATACTAGACTTATAACTCCTGTTCTGTAGGGACAATTTTCATCAGTCTCACCATCATATTCTAAAAAGACAGAGAGGAGTTCTTCTTGGTGCTTAACTATAAATTCTAATGGGAGTGGTAACGGTAAAAAACTAACCCTTTGGAGTTGTGTAAGACGTAGGCCTGGATAATACTGGGGAACAAAGAAAGCGCATTAGGGTGTTATCCAATTTAATGCGGTAATCCAAGGCGTTGCTGCTCACCTGATGGGGTTCTGAAGGACACAACTCTGAGAAGGTATCAAATATGGATCCAGCAGCTAAGGCTCCTCTGGTTGTTAGATCCAACGTAGTAGTGCAAGTGATAGGAGTGGGCAATCTGCGCTGCTGGTGGACAACCAAACAAGGAGTCGGGATCATGCAAGGATATTTGTCAGTGCGGTTTATTCTCAACGCGTTTTAAAGTGTTATAACTTCTTCATAAAGCCACAAAGAGAATCTTTGTGGTTCTCCTGTGCAGCGTTTCAGAGTCAAACACACCTGGCTGAGGTCAAACAAATAGTGCCTGATGCACACTAACCACAGACCAGGGCATGTATCAGTTGTCGGGTTCACTTTAACCCCTTTACTCCCAAGGGTGGTTTGCACGTTCATGACCGCGCCAATTTTTACAATTCTAACCACTGTCCCTTTATGAGGTAATAACTCTGGAACGCTTCCATGGATCCCGGTGATTCTGACATTGTTTTCTCGTGACATATTGTACTTCATGTTAGTGGTAAAAATTTCATTCATATAGCTTGCGTTTATTTGTGGGGAAAAAAAACGAAATTTGGCGAAAATTTTGAAACTTTTCCAAATTTGAATTTTTATGCTCTTACATCACAGAGATATGGCACTCAAAAACCTTAATAAGTAACATTTCACACATTTTCTTTACATCAGCACAATTTGGGAACCAACATTTTTTTTTTTGTTAGGAAGTTATAAGGGTTAAAAGTTGACCAGCGATTTCTCATTTTTACAACACCATTTTACTTTTAGGGGCCACATCACATTTGAAGTCACTTTGAGGGGTCTATATGATAAAAAATGCCCAAAAGTGACACCATTCTAAAAACTGCACCCCTCTAGGTGCTCAAAACCAGATTCAAGAAGTTTATTAACCCTTCAGGTGCTTCACATGCTTCACAGGAATTTTTTGAATGTTTAAAAAAAAAAATGAACACCAAGGGTAACAGGAGAAATTGGACTGGAAAAGTTATTGTGCAATTTGTCCTGAGTACGCTGATGCCTGATTTGTTGGGGGGGGGGGGGGAACCACTGGTTGGGCGCATAATAATAATAATAAATTTTATTTCTATAGCGCCGACATTTTCCGCAGCACTTTACATTTCGGAGGGGATTTGTACAGACAATAAACATTACAGCATAACAATAATCACATAGATTATAACAAATACCAAGAGGAATGAGGGCCCTGCTCGCAAGCTTACAGTCTATGAGAAAAGAGGTAGACACGAAAGGTGGGTGGTAACAGTTGCCCTGATGGTTTTGACCAGCCATAATGTTAAGTGTGTAACAGTACAGGCACAGAGGGCTAATGGACGCATAAAGCATGTGGGAACATGATACGGGGAACCTGGTTATGGTAAAACTTTTGACTGTGCCACACAGGGATACATTAGGTTAATGTGTTGAGGCGGTAGGCCAGTCTGAATAAATGCGTTTTCAGGGCACGCTTAAAATTGTGGGGATTGGGGACTAATCGTATTGATCTGGGAAGTGCATTCCAAAGAATTGGCGCAGCATGTGTAAAGTCTTGGAGACGGGAGTGGGAGGTTCTGATTATTGAGGATGCTAACCTCAGGTCATCAGCAGAATGGAGGGCGCGGGTATGGTGGTATACTGAAACAAGGGAGGAGATGTAGGGTGGTGCTGAGCCATCGAGGGCTTTGTGGGTGAGGGTAATTGTCACGCTGCGCTCACCTGGGGGAGGGACCTCGGCCCCGACGTCATCTCTTCCGGAGCCGCGGTCACTCCGGGGGTCCCGCCGGGTGCGCACGCGCACCTCCTGTACCTAGGTCCCTGTCTCCTCCATGTTATGTCTGCGCTTGCGCGCTTTTCTCAGTTCAGTCTCCAGGTCAGTCTTCTCTATGGTATTGGAGAACTTGACCTGGAAGCTCACGTGATCATGTGCTATATCAGGCTACCTCTTCCTAGGGGAGGTGCCTGATTATTGTTGTGCTTCCTGGCTTGGTCTGCCGTGTCCCTGCCTGGCTGTGCGCTGTATTCGGGTCCCTTGCCTTGCACTCTGTTGTGTCTCTTGGCACACGCTCTGAACCTGCACTCTGCCTTGTACTCGGTTGTGCCTCCTGGCACACGCTCTGACCCTGTGCTCTGTCTTGTACTTAGTTGTGCCTCCTGGCACACACTTTGAGGGTCCACTCCAGGAGTCGTCACAGTAATAAGTTTATACTGAATTCTGGAGTGGATGGGTAGCCAGTGTAATGACTGGCACAAGGTATATGCATCGGTGTAACGATTGGTGAGGAATATGATCCTAGCTGCAGCATTCAAGACAGATTGGAGGGGGGAGAGTTTGATAAGAGGGAGACCGATTAGAAGAGAGTTACAATAGTCGAGACGAGAATGAATAAGAGAAGCAGTAAGAGTTTTTGCAGAGTCAAAAGTAAGAAAAGGTCAAATTCTAGAAATGTTTTTGAGGTGCAGATGACAAGAGCGAGCCAGTGATCGGATGTTAGGGGCAAAGGAAAGCTCGGAATCAAGTATGACCCCAAGACAGCGGGCATGTTGCTGGGGAGTAATAGTGGAGCCACACACAGAAATGGCAATGTCGGGTATAGGTACATTAGTAGCGGGAGGAAACACAAGGCGTTCAGTCTTTGACAGGTCGCTGGTGTTTTCTAGAAAGGCTGGCGTGATGTCAGGAGAAGAAGCGTATAATTGGGTGTCATCAGCATAGAGATGGTACTGGAAACCAAATCTACTGATTGTTTGACCAATAGGGGCAGTGTACAAGGAGAAGAGGAGGGGGCCTAGAACCGATCCTTGAGGAACCCCAACAGTAAGGGGAAGGTGAGAGGAGGAGGAACCGGCGAAAGATACAGTAAAGGAGCGGTCAGAGAGATAGGAGGACCAGGAGAGAACGGTGTCCTTGAGGCCAATGGAACGGAGCATAGTGAGGAGGAGCCGATGAGCCACAGTGTCGAATGCTGCAGAGAGATCCAAGAGAATTAGCATGGAGTAATGACCATTTGATTTAGCTGTTAGTAGATCATTAGACACTTTAGTGAGGGCAGTTTCAGTAGAGTGTAAGGAGCGGAAACCGGATTGGAGAGGGTCGAGAAGAGAGTTATCAGAGAGATAGCGGATAAGACGGGAGTGGACCAGGCGTTCCAGGAGTTTAGAGATGAAGGGAAGATTAGAGACAGGTCTATAGTTAGCGGCACAGTTTTGGTCGAGGGATGGTTTTTTTAAGTAGTGGATGTATGATGGCATGCTTAAATGAGGAGGGAAAGATACCAGAAGAGAGAGAGAGGTTAAATATTTTAGTTAGGTGAGGGGTGACAGCAGGGGAAAGGGACTGGAGGAGATGTGACGGAAATGGGTCACTGATGCAAGTGGTTGAGCGAGAAGATGCAAGGAGCCTGCTTACTTCTTCTTCTGTGACTGGTTCAAAATCAGAGAGTGAGCTAGATGCAGTGGGGGAGGGAGGACAGTGCATGGTATGAGGTGATTGGGAGATAATTTCCTGTCGGATCTGGTCAATTTTTTTCTTTGAAGTAATTGGCCAGATCGTCAGCTCGGAGCTCCATGGTTGGGGCCTGTACTCTTGGATTGAGTAGAGAATGAAAAGTGTCAAGGAGACGTTTCGGGTTATTGGACAGTGAGGTGATGAGGGTGTTGAAATAGGTTTGTTTGGAGAGGTGAAGGGCAGTGTTGTATGTTCTAAGCATAAACTTATCATGGATGAAATCTTCGTGTAGATTGGATTTTCTCCACAGACGTTCGGTGCACCTGGAGCACCGCTGCAGGAAACGTGTTTGCAGGGTGTGCCAGGGTTGTCGCTGTCTGCGTTGTGGTGTTCTATTTATAGGGGGTGCAAATTCATCCAGGGCACTTTGAAGTGTTTCATTGTAATGCTTCAGTGCAGAATCAGGACATGAGAGGGAGGAGATAGGGGCCAATGAAGACTGCAAGTTCTTCAAAGGTTTCTGGGTGTTAATGAACTGTATGTTTCTATAAGTATGGACAGTGGGGGTGACCTGAGCAGCCTGGCAGTTCTTGATAGAGAATGAAAGAAGATTGTGGTCAGAGAGGGGAGTTTGCAAAATCATCCACTGCACAAAGCCGAGAGACCAAGTCGAGGGAGTTTCCGTCTTCATGCGTTGGAGAATTAGTAAGCTGCGAAAGGCCAAACGAGGAGGTTAGAGATAAAAGGTGAGTAGCAGATGGTGAGAGGGGAAGAGCAATGGGGATGTTGAAATCTCCCATGATGAGGGTAGGGATGTCACAGGAGAGAAAATGTGGAAGCCAAGTGGCAAAATGATCCAGGAACTGATGGGAGGGGCCGGCAGGACAATACACCACCGCCACTCGCATGGAGAAGGGGGTGTAGAGTCTGACAGCATGGACCTCAAAAGAAGGGAAGACTAGTGAGGGTAGTTGAGGGATAACCTGAAAGGTACATTTTGGTGATAGAAGCAGACCAACGCCTCCACCTGCTCTATTGTCTGATCTTGGGGTATGAGAGAAGTGTAGTCCCCCGTATGAAAGAGCAGCAGCAGTGGTAGTGTCTGACTGCTGGATCCAGGTTTCAGTAAGAGCCAGGAGGTTAAGAGAATTAGAAAGGAAAAAGTCATGAATGAAGGAGGCGCATGGCAGAGCTCAGAAGGGAAGGAGCGCCGTTTGACTTTTTCACTGCAAAATTGGCTGGATTTCAGATCGGATGCCATGTCAAGTTTGGAGAGCTCCTGATGTGCCTAAACAGTGGAAACCCCCCCACATGTGACCCTATTTTGGAAACTAGACCTCCCAAGGAACTTATCTAGATATGTGGTGAGCACTTTGAACCCCCAAGGGCTTCACAGAAATTTATAACGTACAGCCGTACAATTAAAAAATACGCGATACCAAATATGTGTACTTTTGTTGTTTTTTTTTTGTTTTTTTTTTTTTAAAAAAATGAATTTATTAGGGAATATTTTTTTTTAAATTTATTTAGCGATTTTTTTTATAAATTATTTTTACACTTTTTTTTTTAACTTTATTACATTTACCCAGCGGGGACATCACTGTCATGTGTCAGATCGCTGATCTGTCACATCACAGATCGCTGTGACAGTTCAGCGATCTGACACAGGCGCTGCACAGGCTTCCTCATGCATGCGCTCTGTGGGCAGTGAGGAAGCCGGCTCCCTGCAGGCCCCCGAAGGTCCCCGCTGCCATATTGGATCCGGGGACCTGCAGGGAAGGAGGCCCCCAGAGCAGCGCTGTACATCGCGCTGCTCCGGGGGTCTCAGGGAAGCACGGAGGGAGCCCCCTCCCTGCGCGCTTCTCTCCTATGCCGCCGGTACACTGCGATCATGTTTGATCGCAGTGTGCCGGGGGTTAATGTGTCGGGGGCGGTCCATGACCGCCCCTGACACATAGTGCTGGGTGTCAGCTGTGATAATCAGCTGACACCCGGCCACGATCAGCAGCGCTCCCCCCGTGAGCACCGCTGATCGCGCTAGACATACTATTCCGTCCTTGGGACTTAGGTCCCAGGTCACATGGACGGAATAGTACGTCTAATGTAGGAAAGGGGTTAAATCTAGATGTCTCCCATCGCCACAGTTAGGCCGGTGCTCTTACCCTCTAGCTCCACTGTGCTACCCTTCATTGCACACAATGTCACATTTGTCCTGAACGTTTGAAACCTGTTGTTATTGTTAAAATGACGGACACTGCAGAGTAAATTTAACGAACCCTATTGTATGTCAGTATGGTCCGTTTCCCATATCCTTGGTCTATTAGTTATGTTTGGGATTTTTTGGAAGGGGGGTTCCTATCTTTACATCTCATCATGTTTTCAGGAAGACTGGAGAGCCTTTTCATAACTTTATCAGCTGGCAGGACCTGCGGGCGGCAGACTTGGTCAGCTCCTGGAACAGCTCTTTATTGTTAAAGGTAATAGATTCTTCTGCACTTGCATATCTATGTACAGTGGCATGTAAAAGTTTGTGTACCCTGGTCAAAATTACTGTTATTGTGAACAGTCAAGTACATTGAAGATTAAATCACCTCTAAAGTTAAAGATGTCACATGGTCTCATTTACTTTGCATGTTAGGCAAATATATTACAAGTGGACCAATGCAAAACTTTGGGCACCCTTCGAGTGCCGAAATAAAAGGCTTTATACATGTTGTGTCTTTATTTACCATGTAACTATAGGATTAGTAATGGGTAGGTGTCTTAAAGACACCTCGGGGTTACTAAGCCTTGGGCTTGATGCCACTGGACAATACAAAGGTGACATCAACCCCATAAATATGAACCCCACTTGCCACTGCTACACGGTACGTGGGAAGAGCCGGGCAAAGTGCCAGGACTGGGGCATCTAATAGATGCACCTTTTCTGGACAGCTACGGGCTGCTATTTTTAGGCTGGAAGGGCAATATTCATGGCCCCTAAACAGCCTCAGAATACCAGCCCCCCCAGCTGTCTGCTTTAGCAAGGCTGGTTGTCAAAAATAATTAAAAAATACGGTGTGGGGACCCCTCTATTCTTGATAACCAGCCTTGCTGACAGCTGAGGGTTGCAGCCACCAGCTGTGAGTTTTGCCTGCCTGGTTATCAAAAATACAGGGGAACCCACGCCATTTTTTTTTATTATTGTTATTTAGTGGAAGCAGTAGTCCATCAGCTTACGCTAGTGACCAGAGGTAAACTTTATACCTCCAATCACACCTGCACACTCATGCTGTCATTTGACAGCTTGGGAATTGTGACCGGCTGTGATGATTTTACCGCCGAACATAAGCGGTGTTTTCTGGGCTGTCATGCACATGACAGCATGGCAAACACTAGATGTTCAGACTCCCCATTCAAATAAATGGAGTCCAGGTTCTGGAACCCAAACCCAAACTTTTTGTAACTGTTCGCCAGAACCTGCCGGACCTGAACATCCAGGTGTCCATCCATCTCTAGTCTCCCACCTTTCTTACATGAAGAGCTACATAGCTACGTTTAGCTCTTCGAGATGGCTGCAAGCCACCCTCTATTAGAAGAACACTTTGAAGCTCCATGTGTGCACCTTTGTAGGTTATAGCCCCCCCCCCCATACAGTAATAATACCCCGGGTGCCCATTATAAAGTAGTAATAGTGCTGCAAGAGCCCCTTACAAAGTAGTAGGGCCGCAATATCCTACTTTAAAGCAATAGTGCCCCTTTATGATGTACATATCCCCTGACTTTTCACTTATAAAGAAGCAATGACCGGAGTGCAGCTTATAAAGTAATATTACTCCTTCGGTGCCTCCTTTAAAAAGTAATCTTCTTAAATGCCCCCTTATCAATTATTATTGCCCCTGAGTACTCCCATGCCTAGTAATGATGACCTCTGATTAGTATGGAGTCTGACCGCAGGACTACAAAATAGCAACCCTGATCATTTGCTCCAGTAGATGACGATGTGTCCTGGTCTCTTCTGGTAGGAGAGCTGGATTTTGTTTTACGCCACCGCACATGTGTGATCTCCACGTGTCCGCTGTGGATTTTCAACCTCTGGAAGTAAACAATACTGGCCACAGTTCAATGATTATCAGCGGAGATCTTCAGCACCATAAAGCAGTGATATAGAAAGTGTACTCCATATTTGTATGCCCTTCATCTGCTCATCCCAGAAAAGTGTTGGGAACGACGATCTAGAGTTTATACTTACTGACACATCACCTATCGTGAAGGAACCTGCAAGTAATTGTGCCCCTGGGTTTTAATGTTCTATTCATTTTTGTTTTTAAGGCTGTCCATGGTTCCTGTAAATTCCTGCACTTCTTCACACGAAGAAAACGTTTTTTGGCGGCCAGCCTGATCAATTTCACCACTCAGCACGTGTCCCTACGACTGGTCTGGGTCTTACAAAACATTCCTGAGGTAAAGATGAAATGAGAAATAAGGTTTCGAGCAAGTTTATGATTGTCGCCTCACGATGACAACCACTGCTGCTTGCAGTGTCCAGAACGGCTGCGGGTTTCCTAACCGGAACTCTACAGCCTCACATATGCCTATAGGGTAGGGTATAAAGAATGGAGAAAGCGGCACTCTCCACAGGCTTTACAAAACAAAACCGTTTTAATCAGTCATTGGATGTGGGAAAGAGACACAGTGGAAATGAGCAACAGCCGTTTCGCCCCAGTATACGCTTCTTCAGGCTCCGTCATCACTAACAACACTTCCCTTTATATAGAACATCCTATCAACATATTTCTACTTTTATTAATAATTACTTTGTCGCTCGGCATAACCAAAAAAAGGAAAGCATTTAAAACCACACAATCAAAATTTTATTAAAAGTTAGATCACTAGTTTACGCTGCTATAGAAAAGGCTTAATTAATCCCAGAGCCTCTGTTTTCTTAATACTTTTTTTTATGCCTTAGTAACATTTTATGACGCTCTTCCCCCTTCTCCATGTACCTTTTCATAATGTAAAACTCATACATTTGGTTGGGATCAAGTCCGTGAACCCGCATCATGTGCTCAATGAGTCTCGGAGAACCTTTTACCTGATTGCAGTGAATCGTGCGCTAAAGCGTTTGTAGAAAGGGACGAAAGGTTTTTCTCAATTTTACAAAAAAAAAAAATATAGAATTGTGACCATGACGATTTGATTTTAAAGCAGATTTACACATAGTTTATACTAAAAGAAGGCTCATGGTTTGACAAGAACCTAGCCTATATTCCTTAAATTCCCAGTACTCACATTTGGTATAAAATAGCCATATAATACAATACACAACCTCATAACTGAGCACCAGCATTCGCCACAGAACCTAGAAAACTGCATCCCAGTACCACTTGTAAAAACTGCAGTTTCCTGCATTTTTTCTCTTTTAAAGGGCTTTTTCATCCATGTACATTTATTTAATGGTACATGATTAATATGATTGTTGTAAGACCCTCTGGTGCCTTTCACACAGTTGCAATAATGGGGTTCTCAAGTGTCCCTAAACAGCACAACCGCTACTTGGTGATGTCTGTGACCTCGGCTAGGGGGAGTTTAGGTCCCTTCTCCATACTGACTTATTGTTGAGGTTAGTGGGAGCTGTATAATTCTCCATGCAATGAGTTCCCGCTAGTGATGACCCTTGTATAATATCAAGTCAATACTTTTTTGTTGCAATTTTTAACATTATGTTTATTTTGTTTTTTCTTTCAAATAATTAGGTGCGCCAAGCAGCAGAAGAGGACAATTGTTGCTTTGGTACCATTGACACATGGCTGCTATATAAACTCACTAATGGTAAGTGCTGTCTAAAGGCTCATGCCGAGGAGTGTATCAATTCAATGTGTTCTATTCAATTTTTTTTATGAAATGGCACTCTGACAGCACAGAATAAGTCTGTTCAAATGAACGGTTTTTTTTTCTTCTGTCCAAGTGTCCATGAGACTCCGCCATTTTAATCTATGGATGTGTTAAAAAGAAAAAAATCATTCACGTAACATGATACAGCATTTCAGTGCTATTTGTTGCACTATACGTTGCCTTTCCAAATAAGTATATGCTTATATTTTGTTGATTGCACCTTTGGTGCAACCAGAATTTAATTTTGACGTATGTTGAAACATCCATTGTTAATTATAACTTCAATAAAAATATATTGAACCATCAAAAAGAAAAAAATCATTCCCACACGGACCAGCCAAGTGGCTTCTAATTTTTACAGATATATTTCTATTACAATCCTAGGAAGCTGTATTTGATCATGTACATTTTTTAGTGTAGATGTATAAAAACGAATGTCACACGGATGAAAATTAGAAAAAAATGTCCAAATATTCTGGATGAAACTTGGACGATTCATCTTATTCTCATTTTCAGGGGCCCCAAATATAAAGAATGCGGTGCATTACGTATGAAGACCATAACATCAAGTAGTAAATCTCATGGTGCATCAGTAAAGCTTCAGATTAGCAGCTAGAGTCAGTACCATCTCTGCCTGATGGGATGACTGATTATCCTTCTCTGTTTATTCTGCTCAATAAACTAATATATTGTAAGTGTACAATCAGGGAGACTGAACTGTGATCTGCGACATTATAACTGTGAGACAAGGAGCTGTGCAGTCATCATCATAATGAGTTTCTGCCCCGCACTCTTTTTTTATCCTGGAGAGCTTCAGGGGTACAGTGGCAGTTCTGGTGACCCCTTCACAGAACATAGAATCATGTATTTATCAGTGGGTCACCTTGTGATCCCACGACTAAACTGGTGAGTAGTCCATGAATCTCTCCTGTGCATGACTTCTGTGATACATTCCATACAATTTCATCATACAGGATGTTCTATTGACTGAGATGGTGACCCCTATCATAGAACATCAAAGCCTTGTAATTCCCAGGGGGGTCACACTCAGATCACATGACCTAATTAAGTACACCAAGCACTTCCAGGTAAAAGGGCAATACCAGCTGAATTATATATAGTGGGGGCTAGTGGCAGGATGAATTTAAATAAAAAGTGGAGTGCTACTTTAAGAGGACACTCTGGGCCTTATTCATGCCGGTCTTGATGAGGAGGCCTACTGGATTCAGACGCTCTTGATTTGTGAAGAGTTGCACACCTCTTCATAAATCAGTCGCTGCATGCTCCTCTGTATGTGCCTCGCCACAAATCCTACTCCAGCCCCTGCCAGAGTAAGATTTGTACCATAGTGAACACCACCGTTCTTCATGAATTTGGCGAGCGTCAGGCATCACGCCCCTGTTCCACATCAACTTTGCTCATTACAACAAAGCTCAGGAGAAACAGACATGAAGACGCAAGAAGGCTCAAAACTGAGTTGCACCTCCAAGTTGTGACTTCAAAGCTTTTACGCCAGAATTGTGTCTTGAAAAACATGAATCGGGCCCTTTGTTTTTCATATTGAAATAGATTTTATTAAATATAAGTTCAAAGGCTGGCACTGATAAAGAATAGGCACAATGCAGGAGGAGAACACCAGCCATGAAATGACATGCAACTCTCAAAGACCAGTACTAGTCATCCTCCTACATGTAGGAATCGCTGAAGGGGACTGAAAAGCGCAGTAACAGACTTCAGCATGGTCATCCATGTGATCCATCAGAAAAAGCACAGCTGAGCAGTATAGACGGGAATTGAGTATTGTCATGCTGTGATCAGGCAGGGATCCAGTGTATTTAGAAAAGAGGCCTCTCCATATTATACCTTATGTCCTAACCTTGGTTACGATCTTCTTGTGAAAGGGGCTGGCCCAAACTGGAACCTGTCCATATTGTATGGTATGCGGCCCCCAACATGGCATGTGATGGATTCATCAGGGGGCTTCAAAATAAAAATAAAAAAACTGGTGTACATAGTCATTGAAAAAGTGAGAAGTGGAGATGGCTGTAGTGCTATATACACCCAGCTATAAACTAGGAAGGTTACATGGCTATGGGCAGGCCAAAGTGAGAAATACAAGTGATCCAGGGTGATGCTCCAATAAATGATAATGAACATAGCAAAGACCAGCACAAAAATGCCAATAGGCACAATAGAGGTTATGCTGCTCAGTGGGCTATTACTACATGAATGCATTTATATGCAGATTCGAGTAAAAACATAGTAACATAGTTATTAAGGTAGAAGGAAGACTAAGTCCATCTAGTTCAACCCATATCCTATCCTAACCTGCCCTAAGATGTTGATCCAGAGGAAGGCAAAAAAAACCCATGTGGCAAACCGTAAGCTTCACATTGGGGAACAAAATTCCTTCCCGACTCCACATACGGCAATCAGACTAGCTCCCTGGATCAACGCAGTATTAAGGAAACTAGTGTATATACCCTGTAATATTATACTTTTCAAGAAAGTCATCCAGTCCCTTCTTAAATTTTAGTAGGGAATCACTCATTACAACATCATATGGCAGAGCGTTCCATAGTCTCACTGCTATTACAGTAAAGAATCCGCCTCTGTGAGTATGCTTAAACCTTCTTTCCTCCAGACGTAGAGGATGCCCCCTTGTCCCCGTCACAGGTCTGAGTAAAAAGATCATTAGAAAGGTCTCTGTTTTGTCCCCGCATATATTTATACATTGTAATAAGATCACCCCTAAGCCTTCGATTCTCCAAACTAAATAACCCCAAGTGTAATAACCTGTCTTGGTATTGCAGACCCCCCAGTTCCCTAATAACCTTGGTCGCTCTTCTCTGCACCCGCTCCAGTTCAGCTATGTCTTTCTTATACACCGGAGACCAGAACTGTACACAGTATTCTAAGTGTGGTCGCACTAGTGACTTATATAGAGGTAAAATTATTTTCTCCTCATGAGCATCTATGCCTCTTTTAATGCATCCCATTATTTTATTTGCCTTTGCAGCAGCTGCCTGACACTGGCCACTAAATGTGAGGTTGTCGTCCTCCCATACACCCAGGTCTTTTTCAATGACAGTTTTGCCCAGTGTTTTACAATTAAACACATACCGTATTTTCCGCTTTGTAAGACGCACTTTTTTTCCCCCAAAATTGAGGGGAAAAAGGGGGTGCGTCTTACAAAGAGGATATACATTTGCGCTGCCACTGAGGGTACTTGCCGCGGCACTCTGTGCCCTGATGCTGCCGCTGCGCTGTCCGCCACCGCCGCGCTCCTGTCCCCCGGTGGTTTCTTCCGCCCCACCGCCGCCGCCGCGCTCTGTCCCGTTCAGCGTGGGGGGGTCTCTGTCGCTCCATGCCTGCTTTCTTCCTGGAAAATGGCCGCCGCGCATGCGCAGACGGACATCTCGGCACTGAAATCTCGGGAGATGAGATTTCAGCGCTGAAATCTCATCTCCCGAGATTTCAGTGCCGAGATGTCCGTCTGCGCATGCGCGGCGGCCATTTTCCAGGAAGAAAGCAGGCATGGAGCGACAGAGACCCCCCCACGCTGAACGGGACAGAGCGCGGCGGCGGCGGTGGGGCGGAAGAAACCACCGGGGGACAGGAGCGCGGCGGTGGCGGACAGCGCAGCGGCAGCATCAGGGCACAGAGTGCCGCGGCAAGTACCCTCAGAACGGGACAGAGCGCGGCGATGGCGGCAAACACCGGGGGGACAGAGCGCGGTGGTGGCGGTAAGAACCGGGGGAGAGCGCGGCGGTGGTGGCAAGCAGGCACCGGGGGACAGCGTGGCGGTGGTGGCAAGCACTGGGGGACAGAGTGCGGCGGTGGTGGCAAGCAGGCACCGGGGGACAGAGCGTGGCGGTGGTGGCAAGCATCAGGGGACAGAGGGCGGCGGCAGTAACAGACACCGGCAGCGGCACGCTGCACATCAAAACACCCCCTCATCCCAGCAGCAATGTTCCACTCCGGCCTCCTCCATCACCACCCCTGGAAAGCAATAAGACGCATGGATTATAAGATGCACCCCCATTTTATTAAAAATAAAGTTTTTTTCCTATTTTTCTCCTCAAAATTTGGGGTGCGTCTTATAATCCGGAGCGTCTTATAAAGCGAAAAATACGGTAATTATACATCTTGTTTGTTCTACCCAAGTGCATGACCTTACATTTATCCCCATTAAAGCTCATTTGCATTTATCAGCCCAACCTTTTAGTTTGCATAAATCCTCCTGTAATATAAAATTGTCCTCCTCTGTATTGATTACCCTACAGAGTTTAGTGTCATCTGCAAATATTGAAGTTGTACTCTCTATGCCCCCTACAAGGTCATTAATAAATATGTTAAAAAGCGAGCCCATTACTGACCCCTGTGGTACCCCACTGCTAACCATGACCCTGTCCGAGTGTGCGCCATTAATAACCACCCTGTTTCATATCCATGAGCCAGCTCTTAACACATATTTTCCCTATCCCCATTGTTCTCATTTTATGTATCAACCTTTTGTGTGGCACCGTATCAAAAGCTTTTGAAAAGTCTATATACACTATGTCCACTGCATTCCCTTGGTCCAGTCCGGAACTTACCTCTTCATAAAAGCTTATCAGATTAGTCTGACAGGAACGGTCCCTTGTACACCCATGTTGATATTGAGTTATGAGGTTATTCTTCTCCAGATACTCCAGTATAGTATCTCTTAGAAAACCCTCCAGGATTTTACCAACAGTTGAGGTTAAACTTACTGGCCTATAATTTCCAAGTTCAGTTTTTGCCCACTTTTTGAATATTGGCACCACATTTGCTATACGCCAGTCCTGTGGTACAGACCCTGTTATTATGGAATCTTTAAATATTAAAAATAATGGTCTATCTATGACTGTACTTAATTCCTGCAGTACTCGGGGGTGTATCCCATCCGGGCCTGGGGATTTGTCAATTTTAGTGATTTTTAGACGCCGCCGTACTTCCTGCTGGGTTGAGCAGGTGACATTTAATGGAGAATTTTTATCCCTGATCATGTTATCAGTCATGGGATTTTCTTGTGTAAATACTGTTGAAAAAAACTCATTTAGCATATTGGCTTTTTCCTCATCCACCATTTCACCCAGACTATTTTTAAGGGGGCCAACACTATCATTTTTTAGTTTCTTACTTTTTATGTAGTTAAAGAATATTTTGGGATTATTTTTACTCTCTCTGGCAATTAGTCTCTCTGTCTCAATCTTTGCTGTCTTGATTTGCTTTTTACAGAATTTATTTAATCTTCTGTATTTATTTAATGCCTCACTACTACGTACTTGCTTTAATTCTCTAAATGCTTTATTTTTATCTCTTATTGCACCCCTTACAGCTCTATTTAGCCATAGTGGTTTCCTCCTATTTCTAGCATGTTTATTCCCATATGGTATATATTGTGCACAGGTCCTATTCAGGATGCTAATAAACGTCTCCCATTTTCTTTGTGTATTTTTATGTCTCAGAATATCGTCCCAGTTAATTGCACCAAGATCATCTCTCATCCGTTGGAAATTTGCCTTCCTGAAGTTTAGTGTCCTTGTAACCCCTCTACTACACATCTTATTAAAGGATACATGAAAACTTATTAATTTGTGATCACTATTACCCAAGTGACCCTCAACCCTTACATTTGATATGCGGTCTGGCCTGCTGGTTAATATTCGGTCTAGCAGTGCCCCCCCTCTTGTTGGGTCCTGAACCAGTTGTGAAAGGTAATTGTCTCTCATAGTTGTCAAAAACCTATTACCTTTGCTGGAACTGCAGGTTTCGGTTCCCCAATGTATCTCAGGGTAGTTGAAGTCCCCCCTAATAATGACTTCTTGAGTCGCTGCTTCATCTATTTGCTTTATGAGGATATTCTCTGTTGCTTCCATTATTTTTGGAGACTTATAATAAACCCCTATCAGTAATTTATTATTTTTCCCCCCTTATCTCTACCCACAGGGACTCTACATTTTCATTAGATTCATATATATTATCACGAAGGATGGGTTTTAAGGATGATTTTACATATAAACACACGCCTCCCCCTCGCTTATTTGTTCGGTCATTTCTGAACAGACTATAGCCCTGTAAATTAACCGCCCAGTCATGGCTCTCATCCAGCCATGTCTCAGATATCCCCACCATGTCATAATTATATTCCAACAACATTAACTCCAATTCCTCCATTTTGTTGGCGAGGCTTCTGGCATTAGTATACATGCACTTTATGTATCTCTCTGTACCTCTATTCTTTCTTAAATTAGTAACTGTTCTAACCCCACCCCCAATTTCATTATCTGTGCCCAGGTCTCTATCTTCCCCTCCTATAAAAGGAATACCCCCCCTCCCCCCGTCCCTAGTTTAAAAACTCCTCCAACCTTCTAGCCATTGTCTCCCCCAGCACAGCTGCACCCTCCCCATTGAGGTGCAGCCTGTCCCTAGCGTAGAACCTGTAGCCAACTGAGAAGTTGGCCCAGTTCTGCAGGAACCCAAACCCCTCCTTCCTACACCAATTTCTGAGCCACTTATTAGCCTCCCTAATCTCCCGTTGCCTCTCTGGCGTGGCACATGGCACAGGATGTATTTCCAAAAATACCACCTTGGAGGTCCTTGCTTTAATCTTACAGCCTAATTCCCTGAAATCATCTTTAAGGACCTTCCACCTACCTCTAACTTTTTTGTCATTTGTGCCAATGTGCACCATGACCGCTGGATCCTCACCAGCCCCTCCCAGTAATCTGTCAACCCGATCAGTGATTTGTCGGACTCGAGCGCCAGGTAGGCAGCACACCATTCGACGATCCCTGTCTTTGTGACAGATTGCCCTATCTGTTCCCCTAATAATTGAGTCCCCCACTACCAGCACCTGTCTGGTCTGCCCTGCTCTCCTATTTCCCCCCTTACTGGAGCAGACACTCCTCCGGCTTTCAGAGGACATGCCTTGCTGCAGCAGTGCTACTCCTGCACTGACACTCCCCTCATCTGCCAACTTAGCAAACTTATTGGGGTGTGCCAGATCAGGACTAGCCTCCCTGGTGCTCTTCCCTCTACCCTGCCTTCTAGCTGTCACCCAGCTAGCTGCTTCATTGTCCTGCAGCTCCATCCTAGCATCCCCCCCTCATCTATCCCATTGATTGTCTGCTCAGTGAGCAGAAGACTCCTTTCCATATTGTCTATGGATCTCAGTGTTGCCAGCTGCACATTTAGATCCAGTATCTGGGCTTCCAAATGCACAAAGTGCTCACATCTCGCACAGCAGTATGCACGCTCGACCGGCTGTTCAAGGATTTCATACATGCGGCAAGACGTGCACTGGATGGCATTGGCAATAGTGAAGCACATCCTAATGGGGATTGCACCAGACAATAAAGATAAGCAAAAATAAATAAAAAGTATTAATAAAATATAACAGTAATTCAGTAATACCTCCCTTGGAAACTCCCTGAATACAAAGTAACTGAATCACAAGTCACACACTTACCACAGTTCGCACTTACGCTCAGGTCACACTCACTCAGGCCGAAGATTTAAAAGATTTTTGTTGCCTTTTATTTCCCTCTTACTAGCAAACCACCCTGCTGCTCAATGCACTTCCAAAAGGAGTTGAGCCCCAACCAGCTGCCCCTTTTAAACCCTTAATTATGAACTCCCACCCTTAATTAACCCCTTGTGAATATAGTTACACCTCATGATTTAAATGCTATATAGTTAACCCTTAAAAACACAGTAACATAAGAGATTAACCCTGTAGAGAGAAAAAATAGGTTAAACAAGTCCCTCAAAAATTGAACAGGTAGAAAAGCACTCAGCATCCCACAATTCAGCAACTCACACCAATTCACACAGGTATTTGTTAAAGGTTTTCCAAATACCTCTTCACTGAATCACAAGTCACACACTTACCACAGTTCGCACTTACGCTCAGGTCACACTCGCTCAGGCAGAAGATTTAAAAGATTTTTTTTCCCCTTTTACCAGCAAACCACCCTGCTGCTCCATGCACTTCCAAAAGGAAGGTTTAGTTTTAGTGTTCAGCCTTTTTTTTTTTTTTTTTTTAAGTTTTTTGACATTCAGGCTGTGACCCATTGTGCTTCCGATATTATTATTAAAGCACCACTCCAGCGGTTAATCTTTTTTCAATGTAAGCCTCCTTCCCCTGTTCTTATACTCACCTTCCGGCAACTTTCACCTTTTACCGACACCGCTCCGCTCCCTCAGCTCCATCTTGCGCCCGTAACTTCTGACTGGCCAGAAATCCGTCACAAGCTCTCAATGCAAGTCTAGGAGAGCCAGAACGAGTATCTCATAGAGATGTACTGAAGAGTGACCTCTGGCGCTCTCCATGTAATACTGGGGCTGCCGACAGGTTACTTTTTCCCGGAGACTCATCGGAGCGAAGCTGGAAAAAGATGAAGGCGGCGGCAGGCGAGTATGAGACGGGACAGTAGACGTAAATTTTAAAGTACCACTCCAGCGGCGCAATAAAAACAAACCGCAGGAGTGGGGCTTTATTTTTGTGGTACATTCTGAAATTTATAGCTAATGAATATGTGCGTACAATAAGCCCAAGGCCTCACACAATTGAGTCCTAAATGCCAAAATTGTTTGTGAATGCAAGGTTTTCTTCTCCGTTTCAGGCTCTGTACATGCAACAGACTTTTCAAATGCAAGCGGCACGGCAATTTTTGATCCTTACCTGGTAGGTAGCCACAAAACATGGACGTATTTTGTGAAACGGAAGCACGCGTAGTTCGCCACCTGGAGATGATGTGGGGGTTGAGGATTACTTTGATACACGAACCTGGTGTAGTTGTCCTGAGTGCTCAGTTTACTTAACTTGCTCAGGTAATTTGGACAGCAGCAGCTGGCGGCTCCTTCCCAAAAATTGTATAAGCACACCCAGTAGTTCTATATGGTCCACTTCTACAGTGCTGCTGTCAGACATCAAAAGGTTGAACTGTTTTTTTACAGCAGAACGGACAGTGAATGTCAGGCGATACTGAGTATTCAGACACACTTAGTAGTGTACAATCACAACGCTTTTCAGAGCCAGACCGGTTCGTTCATTAGGTATAACCTGTAAATTCTGTTTGACTGTAAAGTTTAAAAAGCCATAAAGGCTCCAAATAGTAAAACAAGTTAACTCTGAACAAAAGACCACTTCAAAATTTATGTGGGACCTGATGAAGGAGACGTTCTGGTTGTTAAACGCGTTGTGATTATCGATATGTACAAAGACTTTGTACCCTTTCTTTTGAGGAAGTGTGTATTTGTACAGATACCGCCTGACATCAACCATCCCATCCTCCTGGAAAAACACAAAATATGGATGAGGAAAGCGTACATTGCAATGTGTAGGAAGCGTTGGAGATGTATGGAAACTGGTGGTAAGGAAATTCAACAAGGATGTAGGTGACACCTATTAGACCCTATTGACCCCATGGGTTCTCTTGGGTTCCACCGATTTTTTTTTTTTACAAAAATGCATAGCACGCTATTTTTTTTTTCTGTTATTATGTTATAAAATCTGTGACAGGAGCCGCTGGTGCAGATGTGAACAGTGACGAACATACAATGCAGTTTGTTCCAGTCGTATCATCTAACCATGAGGGATTAATAGCCAAAGTTTGGCCAAATTATGATTGCGTGAATTCTCAATTGTTTTAGTTTTTTTTGTTGTTGACATTGATGCAAATATGACCACATGAAGAGCAGTTATATAAAAAACAAAACAAAAAAAAAGGCAAAACCTATTTTTTTTGTCTGGCACTTAATGTTAATTCCCAGCAAGCATCTATACGAGACTCCATCATGGTGTCCTTTATGTGATGGATCCGTCCCTGGCATCAGTTCTATTATTTTGTTCCTAATATGTAACGGGATGACAGACCATACACAGAGCGAGCCGATGTCTCACCCATGATGGAGGAATATTCCTGGCGCATCCCTCCGAAATACTCGGCACTGTGACCGCAGCCTACACCTTACACAGGCTATGAACCAGTATTGTTCAGTCTGTGCTTTGGGCACATTAAAGTAATATTTTTTTGCCCTCTGGACATTAGTCAAGATTTATCAGATTGATAAGATAATGTGATATTATCTGTTTTTCCGTTGTAGATGAGCTGGAGCTCGTTCCTGTGCTCGCTGCTGTCCATCCCCTTGTCTATTTTCCCTCCCGTGGCGGATACGAGGTAGGGCTCCTCAGGTTTCCTCTAGCTAGTCCACCTCCTTTATGTTGATGAGCTCTGACCTGGACTCTCTTTTCTCACCTCTTTAGTCACAACTTTGGAGAAGTGGATGCCAGCATTTTCGGAGCTCCAATACCTATTCGCGCATTGGTGAGGGAGTTAAAACTTAGTGAACCACTATCCTTATCTCTTAGTTTTCCATTTATCGGAAAACGCTTGTCGTTGCCACCCCTCCCCCCCCCGCACACACATCAGGGTGCAGTTTGGTTTATTTTAAGTAAACTGCAGTCTGGAAAGCGAGGGACAAGGGCTTTCTAAAAACACCTCCTTAAATTGCTAATTTTTCATTTTTACAGGTGGCAGACCAGCAGGCTGGTATGTTTGGTCAGTGCTGTTTCGATGTGGGGGATGTTAAATTGACAATGGGAACTGGAACCTTTCTGACAATCAATACCGGGGTTAATCTGCACACTTCTATAGCAGGTACGGGCACACCGCTACCTGACAGATCGGACTCATTCTATAACCTAATGCAACAAATCTAGTAATCGTGTATGGAAAAGGTAATAATTCTATATATATTTCTCTGAAAGGACTGTACCCACTGGTTGGCTGGAAGATTGGCAACGAGTTGGTGTGTTTAGCAGAGGGTAATGCCTCCGATACAGGGACCGCTATCAAGTGGGCACAAGAGCTGAGTAAGTGCTAAGTAAGTCTGCAGAAATGTTATCAACCCAAATGATTTACGTCTGGTTGAAGCTTTACATTGCCAATAGCACCTTTAGGATTACATTTACTTATAGAAAATTGGTGACATGTTCAATACTTATTTCTCACCCACTGTATACTGTATATCAAAATGGGACCAATGAAAACTACATCTTGCCACACTAAATAATTAAACCCTCACAGAGCAGCTCTACAAACAGAAAAATGAAAAAGTTATGGGTCTCAGATTATGGAAAATGAATTCTTTGAAAAGGTATTTTGTTGTGCAAGAGTAGAGAAACGTAAAAAAATAACGGTGATACCCAATTTATATCAACCCATGCTATAAAGCTGTATGCCACAAAGTGAAACCATAAAAAATACCAAAAATGAATGCAGAATATAGCCACCAAAGCTGTTTTTTTGTATTCTATGGTTTTTTTTCCACAAAAGTAATACAACTATATTACCGTAATTTATCGCCAGAATAAAGTTAATATTTTCCCGTCTCCCATGACGGCACACATGAGAGAGGATCCGCCCAGTCAGGACAGGAACCCTACTGAAGATAAAAGGGCGGTACCTCTCCCTCGCTTCAGTTGGGTTTCCTGTCCTGACAGGGACCCGTGCTGAAGACAGCAGGTCACACTTACCTGCCCCTCTCCCGTGCCGGCGTAGAAGATCAGGCTGGGCTCCTGAGCGCTGGGCGTCGGGATGGAGGAAGCGCCGTCCGCGGGTCCTCCGGGGCTCAGCGTCCGAGCGGGCGCAGGAACAGCACGGCGTGGGTCCTGGGGCTCTGCCGTGGCTGCCGCGCCGCCCTCTCCCCCTCTGCCGGTGATCCCTACTCTGGAGCAGCTCAGAGCGCTGAGGGAGCGGCCGCTTCCGGGTCGCGCTCCTCTGACGTCACGCGCAGGGCACGCTGGGGAAGGGACGTGACGTCGGAGGCGGCGCCGACAATCCAAGATGGCGGCGCCCATGGTGAAGAACGCCGATCGGTGGAGAGAGATCCCGGCGGTATGGCGGGGGGGGGGGGGGGGGAGGGGCTGTGGGGGTAACCGGAGGAGGCGGAGAGGGCAGTGGATCCCCCTTATATAAGGGGGATGACCACAGAAGACGCACTCATGCCCAAGGCTTCAGAATGGAAGTGGGGCAAGACGAGCAGCGTCAGCAGCAGCGTCAGCAGCAGCGTCAGCAGCAAGACCTCTCGCCAGATGCCAGGCCGAGCCGCCAACATACCAGAAGCAGTCGCTCAAATGGTGGGAGCGGCAGTCATAAGCGCAATCGGCATGACTCTGGGACGTCCAGGAGAAACATCACGAGTGCATCTGAGGAGCCTCCGAGATCGGTACCCCTGATTGACAGCGGTGGTGAGTGATCTACGTGAATGTCACCCTTATGGTAATGGGGTTCCATTTTTTCTGTTTGATCACTAGGGGGCGAGGAAGACCAGCAGCAAAACCAAAAATAGGGAATGCGCCCTATGTAAAAACCCGCTGGCAGATCAGTGGCAGAAAGATCTCTGCGCTGACTGTATTAACAGGACTATACAGGAGGAGACCCCTGATTTGGTGACTAGTCTGAAGGAGTTAATACATCAGGAGGTGAAAGGTTCCCTAAAGGCGGCCCTTAAAAAGAAACGAAACCGTAAAAGGAGCTCCGATTCAGAGGCCTCGCCAAAGCAGAAGGGGCGGGATAGATCTTTGTCCCCCTCCACCTCCTCTTCCTCCACGCAGTCCTCAGAATCCTCCTCTGACAACGATATAGGCGGCCGTCCATGTTTTCCAACGGAGGACGTAGAAAAACTGGTCAAGGCCATTAGAGCTACAATGGGCCTTAAAGAAGAAAAAACTCCCAAATCATTAGAGGATGTAATGTTTGGAGGACTAGAGGAAAAGCGAAAGCGCACCTTCCCTGTAAATGATGAAATAAAAGCGCTAATTGACAGGGAATGGAAAAAGACAGAGCGGTCAGGGGGCTTACCTTCCACATCAAAGAGGAGGTACCCCTTTGACCAGAAGGACTCAGAAACCTGGGAAAAAGTCCCAAAAATTGATGGGGCTGTAGCCAGATCCTCAAAAAAGGTATCCCTACCATTAGAAGATTCTGGCGTGTTGAAAGACCCGCTTGATAAGAAGGCAGATGGGTTTCTGAAGCACATCTGGGAAGCTTCAGCAGGGGGATTGAAGCCAGCAATAGCCGGTACCTGTACCGCTCGTGCCCTCATGGTCTGGCTGCAACAAATAGAGGACCAGATCAAGGATAGAGTTCCTAGAGACGAAATCCTAGCTAATCTGACACTGGTGCACGGAGCAGCGGCTTTCCTGGCCGATTCCTCTGCAGACTCCGCAAGATTGACAGCTAGAGCAGCAAGCCTGTCAAATGCGGCAAGACGAGCCCTGTGGCTTAAAGGGTGTCCCGGAGATTTACCCTCTAAGCACAAGTTATGTTCCATTCCATGCGATGGCCAATTCCTCTTCGGGAAAAAACTAGAAGAGATTTTGGAGCATGCGGGGGGATAGGAAGAAAAGCTTTCCCCGATTTCCGGGAGAACCTAAGAAGCAGCCCTTTCGGAGGAGGAGATTTAACAGGGGTCGTCCCCCGGGAGATAGAAAAGGCTGGGACTTTAAAGTAAAAAGAGGATCGGGCTATATGTTTAAAGGGCCCTCCACTTCCTCCAAAAAATCTCCCCAATGACATTGCGCCGGAGGTAGGGGGAAGGCTTTCTCTCTTCCTTTCCGCCTGGGCAAATATCTCCCCCAGTACATGGGTCCTAAATATAATCAATGACGGCTTAAAAATAAAATTCATCCGACCGCCCAGGCATACCTTCATAATAACACCCAGAAGGAAAGCCCAAGAGCAACAGCTGGCCCTGGAGACGGAAGTCTTGGGACTAGTGAAAAAACAAGTCCTACAGGAAGTCCCAGCGCAAGAGGAAGGAAGGGGGTTCTACTCCCCCCTCTTCTTAATACAAAAACCAGACGGCTCTTGGAGAACCATTGTCAACCTGAGGAGACTCAATCAGTGGATAGACAATTGCTCCTTCAAAATGGAGTCAATCAACACGGCCACAAAGATCCTGTTCCAGCATTGCCTCATGGCAGTGATAGACTTAAAAGATGCCTACTATCACATCCCAATCCATCGGGCGTATCAGAGATATTTGAGAGTAGCGCTCTATATCCAGGGGCAGGTGAGACACTACCAGTACGCAGCCCTTCCGTTTGGCCTGTCTACAGCCCCCAGGGTATTCACCAAAGTGATGGCCGAAGTAATGTCCTTTCTGCGATCCAGGGACATAGTGATCGTCCCATACTTAGACGACTTTCTGGTAATAGGGAGGTCGGAATCCCACTGCACACTTCAAGTGAAGGAAGTAATAGCAACTCTAGTAGGACTAGGATGGATAGTAAACATCCCCAAGTCAAGGATAACCCCAGTAAAAGAGCAATCCTTCCTAGGGTTGATATTGGACTCCGAGCAACAACGCTGCCTCCTACCAGAGAGGAAAGTGACCAAGATAAGAGGCCTAGCTCGCACAGCAATACAAAGGCCAAATATGACACTGAGGAACGCAATGTCCCTTTTAGGCTCACTGACATCATGTATACCCGCAGTAACATGGGCGCAGTACCACTTAAGGCAACTACAGTGGGAAGTCCTGTCTGCGCAGAAACAATTAAAAGGGCATTTAGAAGGCAAACTATGTCTCTCAGTGGCTGTAAGAGATTCCATGCTCTGGTGGACTGTAGAAAAGAATCTAACAGCTGGTGTCCCGTGGCAAAAACCAGTCGAGGATATCATTACGACAGACGCGAGTGCCACAGGGTGGGGAGCACACCTGAGATCCCATACAATACAGGGGACCTGGTCCTCACTAGAAAGCGATCAGAATTCAAATGTAAAAGAACTATGGGCAGTGGAAAAAGCCGTGAAACATTTCCTTCCCTTACTTCAGGGCCGCCACACCCGGGTCATGACGGACAATCAGGCAGTAGTAGCCTACATCAATCATCAGGGGGGAACGAGATCTCGGGGCCTCATGCAAATATCAGATCTACTCTTCCAGCTAGCAGAACAACATCTGTTATCCATCGCAGCATTGCACATAAAGGGGGCAGAAAATATACAAGCAGACTTCCTGAGTCGCAGGCATCTAAGACAAGGGGAATGGTCCCTAAACCCCCCCAAGTCTTCCAACAAATAGTTCAGGCCTGGGGCAGACCAGAAATAGACCTGTTCGCTACCGCACACAACCGGAAGGTCAGGAAGTTCTGCTCGCTAAATCCAAGGGAAAACCCCTTCGCAGTAGATGCCCTACAAATACCCTGGAAGTTCATCCTGGCCTATGCATTCCCCCCGATAACAATGATCCCAGTAGTAGTCAGGAAAATCAGGGAGGATCGGGCAAGAATAATTCTTATAGCTCCCTTTTGGCCGAGAAGGCCTTGGTTCTCCCTTCTGAGGCTCATGTCAGTGACAGATCCATGGATACTACCAGAGATTCCAGACCTGCTTTCCCAGGGACCAGTGGTCCACTCTCAGGTGAAGGGCTTCCATCTAGCAGCCTGGAATTTGAGAGGGCGCTACTGAGTCGCCAGGGTTTCTCTCCAGGGTTAGTCTCCACCCTGTTGAAAAGTAGGAAACCAATAACATCCCAAATCTACGGTAGAACGTGGAAAAAGTTCCTAGACTTCCTGGGGGAAACTTTAGGGGATGTAGCTCCAGTGGGACCTATCCTAGAGTTCTTACAGTCGGGGCTGCAACTAGGGTTAGCCACTAACACACTCAAAGTCCAAGTCTCAGCTTTGGGGGCCCTATATAACTGCAATTTAGCAGCCAATAGGTGGGTGTCCCGGTTCATTAAGTCCTGTGGCAGGTCAAGGCCGGTCATTATCCCAAAGGTACCACCCTGGGACCTGAACCTAGTTTTGGAGGCTTTAACCAAAGATCCCTTCGAACCACTACTAGAGCTGTCACCAAAGCTGCTTACACTTAAAACGGTCTTACTGGTAGCCTTAACGTCAGCCCGAAGAGTCAGCGACCTACAAGCTCTGTCTATATGTCCTCCTTATACACAGATCTTGGATGACCGAGTGGTTCTAAGACCAGACCCGGCCTATCTCCCCAAGGTAGTCCAAAAGTTTCATAGGACTCAGGAGATCTCCTTGCCGTCGTTCTGTAACAATCCCAGAAACCCGGGGGAGCAAAAGTTCCATACATTAGATGTAAGAAGAGCCATAATACAATATATGTCAATAACTAGTCAGTGGAGGAAAGATCAGTCCCTTTTTGTAGCCTTTCAGGGTAGTAGAAAGGGGCACGGGGTAGCTAAAAGTACCATTGCCAGATGGATCAGGGAGGCCATTATGTTATCCTACTCCGCAAGTGGCGCTCCGGTTCCAGAAGGCATCAAGGCTCACTCCACCAGAGCCGTGGCTACCTCCTGGGCAGAGAAGGCTGAGGTATCGATTGAGCAAATTTGTAAAGCCGCTACTTGGTCCTCACCTTCCACCTTTTTTAAACACTACCGACTTGATCTGTCTTCCTCTACTGACCTAACCTTTGGTAGAAGGGTGCTGCAAGCGGTGGTCCCTCCCTAAGGTGTCTTATTCTACAAAAGTCTCTCATGTGTGCCGTCATGGGAGACGGGAAAACACCAAGGTTACTTACCGGTAGCCGTTTTTTCCGGAGCCCATGACGGCACCTGTATATTCCCCCCCTTTTCACTCCTTTGGTGTGCACTATAGTTTGGGTGTTTCTTTAGTTAGATATAATGTGGTGATAGTTTTACCATGTGTACTAACCCGGGGGGCCTCTCTTGCTCTGTAAACCAACTGAAGCGAGGGAGAGGTACCGCCCTTTTATCTTCAGTAGGGTTCCTGTCCTGACTGGGCGGATCCTCTCTCATGTGTGCCGTCATGGGCTCCGGAAAAACCGGCTACCGTTAAGTAACCTTGGTGTTTTTGTGCAGCAAATGAAAATGTGAAAAAAAAAAAACTGAATTGTTTTTATTCTGTTTCTCCTCATAAAAGCCTGATGATTGTCCAGCCGCAGCATATTGATGACCTATCCACAAGCCTATCCTATAAAGATGTAGCACCTGTTCTGCAGTACCCAGGAGTGACTGCTACTCATTGAACAGAGCTTGTAAAACAACTGGTCCGTGGTGGGAAGTGCCATGGGTCTGCCCCCACCACCCACTGATCTCATGATGAAGGCCTACCCTATGAATAGGTTATCAGTATGGTTGAACCGGCAATACTTTTAGACACGGAGTAAATGGATGCAGAAATTTCTGCACCATTTCTGCAGCTCTTGGCAGGAAAAATGCAGCCGCAAAAAGTCAGGTTTTTGATGCGTTTTTGCTCTGCGTTTTTGAGTGAGGTTAATGGTGAAAAACGCACGGAGAATTGACACGCTGCAGATTATTTTCTGCACCAAACCTGCAAGTCAAAAATGCTCAACATCAGATTTTTCATTCACTTTGCTGGCATCAGGATTGCTTCAGGTTTTGCCAGCATATCTGCATGGAAAAAATGCACCAAATCTGCAACCTATGCACAAGCCCTTAGAAGTATTATCTAAATGCCAGAATGGTACCACTGCCAAACACAACACATCCATGGCGAAAATAAGAGCTCATACAGATAGGGAAATGAAAAAAAATTAAAGTGATGGTTCCTAAAATGCACCAATTAAAATAAAAAAATCTAAAAAAGAAAAGATGTTTGGTCATTAAGGTTAAATTAGGCCATGTTCTTTTTACGGGGTTAATTAAAAAATGCATTTTGCCATTTCCCCTCGATAGAGATAATCTATTGAATATTTTTCTCCATTCCTCAGATCTTTTCACTGATTTTGCTGACACGGAGTTAATGGCCAGAGATGTCCCAGACTGTGAGGGGATTTACTTTGTACCATCCTTTACAGGCCTGCAGGTGGGTACATGCGGGCAGTAGGTCTGACACTGAAGCACTGACATGTCATTCCAGAATTAGAAGCCACCAACTAGGTCTATTGAATACAATGAGGCAGATCTGCTGGCTCTTCCACAGTCCTCATACCTACATGACTGAAAGCCGGCGGCTCCCTGGATAAATAGAGTTAATTTTCTCCCTGGTGCCGCACTTTCAGTACCATGGCCAGACTTCTAAATAACGCCATTACTCTGCAGATTGACTTTATATCTGCAGGCTGGCAGTGCTATTGGATCTGACAGGGTCCCTTTTTAAAGAAAAACCCATGGTGGATTTGGCTACTGTAAATCATTGCTGTGTACAGACTGTATATCCTATGGTGACTAGCTTCTTTTTAATCATAATGTTGAATATCTAGATTTTTTTCACTCCTTATGTCTCAGTCTTAAGAAATCTTTTCAGACAGACAGAGAGGACTCACATTTCCTAATATTCATGCTCTTTGTTAGTTCAGTAATTTGTTATGAGTTTAGATCTTCTCTAAAGACGCGTTCACACACAGCATTTTTTGGGAAAAACAGCCATAAGAAATTTCGAAGGAATGGCACTATTAAAAGAAGGACTTGTATTTCTCCATCCTACTGGATCTTCTACTGGTTTTAATGTAAAGGGATTTTCTTCTTTTAGAATTCCATTTTCCGGGAAAAGTCTGTTATTAAAATAAAAATAATCCACACTTTGCTCACCGTCCCCAACGCTGAGTCCACCGCTGCTTCTCTTGGGGTCTGACGTTGGCTCAGCGGCTCTTCCCATGCAGCTGTAATACCCCGTTCAGAGCCGCTTAGATCACTGATTGGCTGTTGATGTGACATTAACGCTGCAGCCGATATCGGACACTGGACGTAGCAGCAGAGACTCAGTGGTGGACCTGAGGAAAGTGAATACAACATGGTTTGGGGTTTTTTTTTTTATTACAAGATGCACCATAGGACCAACATTTTTGAAAGGGAACAAGACCTTTTAAGTGGCGCCTGCCTTATTGAACATAGTGTCTCACATACAAACCGTAGGTTATAAAGCGGGACGAGTGGAGCAGACTGATTATGTAGTTTGGTGGGAAAGGATTTAGCATAACTTATTTTACTTAATGCTCTTTATATCCTATGGAGTCCAGTGGGTGGTTCTATGTAATCATTGACAAAATGGTAATCACCAAGTAAGACCGCCCACTGGCCTCCTAGAGCAGGAATTTCAATAAACCTAATAAGTTATTCTGTTTTATTTTTTACAAACCTGTATATCAGTCTGCTGCCCTCTGATGGGTCATCAGGTAGAACATAATGGGGGGGGAAAAAAAAAATACAGTAGGAAATGTGGTTTTCAACTGCTTGTGTCACACTGAGATAGTCTTTGGGTAAAGAAGCCGTCCCTGGAACTGGGACCCTAACTTGCTCTGTCCCAGGGGTAATTTAAAGGTAAAGACGCCTGAGTCTCCGACCTTACTATGCTCCCGTTAAACCCTGATCTGTCCCCTCCCTTACCCCATTAGGTATGGGACAGAAATGAAAGGTAAACCAGACACAAAGACAGATTATGGATAGCAGAAAACCTCTGTTATACAAACACTCTCCAAAGGTAAAGAGGTATATAGGGAAGAATGTGCCAAATGGGAATCTGACAATGAGGAAAGCATACACCCAAAAACAGCACGCAACAAACTCCAGTAGAAAGACCATCTCCAACTCAGCACTTCGTCTCCAATTAGCTAGGAAGCAAATCTTGCACTGGCAAGGAAGGGAAAGTTTGGCCAGGTTTTAATAGGAAGAGGTAATGACCAGACCAGAAGCAGCTGAAAATGGAGCAGCATAGAAAGGGTTGTTAACCTCTGCAGCACCAAATGAAACCAAATCCATTTAATATGGGACACAAACACACAGGCTAAATCGAACATCTGCGATTCACACAATACATAGTGATCTTCTAACCCAAGATCTCCCAGGAGGATGTGACACATTCATGATCGCTTGTTTCCCATTTTTATTTTCTTTCTTTATTTTATTTTTTGTATTCTATGTGTATTGTAGATCGATGTCAGGACAATGACTCAAGCACGATCATTTTTTTAATGTACCACAGTCATGAATATGGGCTTATTATACTTCTTCCATATGGAGGTATACAATGCTCTGTGGTTTAGGTCACGCTGTTTACCAACCCTGGTCTCCAGCACATTCTCCATGGTGTCCATTATATGTGAGCGTCTGTATTATATGCATATACATCTCTGGACACAGAGATAATGCATATAGTCTGTACTGTCTGCTTGTAACGTGTCTTATTTTCTCCCTCCCTGCTGCCGGTACATGTATGTAAGTGTCTCTCTATTACTATATTATGAAAGGCAGTGGCAGGGAGCATGATTTTCATGCTAAATGCTGTCTGTGTGTATTTAGGCTCCAGTGAATGATCCATATGCGTGTGCCTCCTTCATGGGATTGAAGCCTTCTACCACAAAGTGCCACCTAGTACGAGCCATACTGGAGTCTGTAGCTTTTAGGTAAATATTACATTTATTTTTAATTTTTAATAATGTGTATTAATTAAATTTGAACATGCAACCAAGAATGGTATCAGATATTAACATTGATTAATGGTGCTAAATGCGCCCAAAACAGGCGGCTGGTGACTATTAAATTGTAATTCCAACTTTAAAGGTGTATTCTTGAATTGTCTCTTGAGCAGCTCACAACTCTGCAGTCTCCTTCACGTTTTCTGGCAGGGTGGGCCCTCCTCTTTGAGTGACGGCTCTGGTAAATAGTAGACCCTTAGTATTAGTAGAACTATCAAGCTCGGCACAAGTTCTGCTGTAACACATTCACCTGTGTTTTTTTTCTGAAGTCACTGTATACACCCATAGAGATGACAGGGCATTTGAAAAAGCACACAGCTCAGGACAGCGAGAGCCGTGCTAAGGAGATCTGCTGTAGGAGAAGCCAATGTGGAAAGCTGATGATTTTGACATTTATAAAAGCAGCTTATCAGGAACAGAGAGGAAGAGGATGGATGAGACCAGTAACTGCTGTATAGAAATTGGTCTAAAGAGAGCTGATTGGGATGTTAGGTGTTAATTTTCTTGTAATGTAAATACTGCACATACTTGGCCTGGCCAGGGTTTGGGCAGGCACTGGTTGCCGAGCTCTAAGGGAACCAGCTCTACACTATGTAAGATAAAAGCTCTCACAGCAGATAGTAAAAACAAGTCAGCTGCTACATTGCTTAGTTTCATGCTGTCTAACTAAAGCAATTTAATAATTTGAAAAAACCTCTTTAAACATTATTTTAATTTTGTTTTAAAAAACAGCAGAAAAAAGGCAAAGATATTTACCTGACAAGTCCTCCAAACAAATGCACTTACAGGATGCAGTGGACCCATTTAACACAGGTGCAAAAATGCAGATGAGACAACCACTCACAACCTGCCAATCCATGAAGGGGGTGGTTGTTTGTCATATTAATGCACAAAAAAGGTCTGTTTGCAGTGCTGTTCGCACACAGGCGATGCAGAGCATCTGGCTTAAAGCCTGTTGGTGATGCCCATACTATTAGATTGGGTGGGCTGCCCAGTGCTATCCAAAATACATCCCATGTGAGCAGACACCACAGTTTACAGAGCCAAATGGGCCCAACTGCACCCTGAAAAATGTAGTGCAAAAAACACATAAAAATAGGTGAGGTATTAGTTGATATTATGGCCAAAATATGCAAGCTCACAACCCGTGTCACAGGTCCTCACGCTTGCGAGTCCCATCACTAATTCTATCACTAAGCAGCAAAAAGAGGACTTAAAGATCCTCAAAAAAATTTAAAAACCATCAATGTTAGTGCATTTGTTTGGAGGCCTGGGCAGGTAAACATCTCTGCCTTTTTTCTGCTGGTTTTTCAATTTTTTGTACCAGGTGATCTCTCATTGTTCTAGATACTGGAATGTTGAAGGCCAGTATAGCTTTATGCATTATACTAAATTGTGTGTCTGTTCAAACTTTACTCAAAATATTTTTCCGTACTGCCTGCCAACCTGCTAGTATTTTTTCCCCAATTTTATCACTTTGTTTAACCCAGGATCTAAATGTTTGCTCTATGTCCATTTTCCCATGGATGACTTTTAAACCTCTCTATATTTTGGATATATTGTGTGTGCCTGCTCAGTCAAATAATAGATTATCCATCGCATTCCTTCTCGCTTCTTCCCTCACATGTATCAAATCTGTCATAATTGTTCCTTTTATTTGTCCAAATTGTAGGCATTCCTGTTCACTTACCGTAGCTTGAATTTTGATATTATCTCTTCCCTACTCTGCCACCTATTTTCTTCTTCATGCAGTAGATTAGCAATTTTGTGGATCCCTTTCACCCTCCATTCCTGAAATAGTTTGTTCTCTGCTGTTTGTTGTAACTATGGGTTTCCCCATATGGGTAAATCTCTCGAGATTCTCCATGATAATTTGAATTTCTCCTAAGTTCCTTCCATGTGGCTATTGTGTCTTGGTACACTATTGAATTTTTAATTTTTTTAGGCATTAGGCTTAGTGGCATGTGCAATAAGGCGACTAAGTTCCACAGGTATGCATACAATTTTTCCAGGGCCATAGACAACCCATTAGTGCCTTTAAACCAATCTACTATGTGACGGGAAATGAACGCTAGATTATATTCTCTTAGGTGTGACAAGTTTACCCCCTTTTCCTTGGATGTCATCAGTTTACTCAGTTTTATACGGGGTCTTTAACCTCTCCAGATAAATTTTGTAATAGCTGGATATATTTTTCCAACGTCCGCATGCTTTAGGAGAAAAGGGATGGTCTGTAATGGATACATGTGTTTTGAGAAACTCGTGATTTTTCAAAAGGTGAATCCTGCCCAAAAGACTCAAAGGCAAATTTTGCCACCTTTCTAATTCCTGTTGGATTTTGGAGATAACTGGAGGAAAGTTTAAATTATATATTGTCTCTGGTTTTCGACACAGCTTGATACCCAAATATGTTATTTGTGTTTTGGATATCCGAACACCGCATATTTCCTTTTCTACCATATTACGTCTGCCTTTATCTGTTGAGTGGAGAATGTCACATTTTCTTTTATTTAGAGTGAATCCCAAAAACCTACCAAAGTTTTCCATAAGATCTACAAGCCCTGGCAGATCTCTTGCCGCCTCAGCCATATAGAGTATTATATCACCTGCAAGGTATGAAGCCATAAGCTTCATGTCCCCTATTGATATCCCTTCAAATACTTCATGTTGTTATTATTATTATTTATTGTTATAGCGCCATTTATTCCATGGCGCTTTACATGTAAGGGGGGGTATACATAATAAAAACAAGTACAATAATGTTAATACAAGTCATAACTGGTACAGGAGGAGAGAGGACCCTGCCCGCGAAGGCTCACAATCTACAAGGGATGGGTGAGAATACAGTAGGCGAGGGTAGAGCTGGTCATGCAGCGGTTTGGTCGATCGGTGGTTACTGCAGGTTATAGGCTTGTCGGAAGAGGTGGGTCTTCAGGCTCTTTTTGAAGGTTTCGATGGTAGGTGAGAGTCTGATATGTTGTGGTAGAGAGTTCCAGAGTAGGGGTGATGAGCGAGAGAAATCTTGTATGCGATTGTGAGAAGAGGAGATAAGAGGGGAGTAGAGAAGGAGATCTTGTGAGGATCGGAGGTTGCGTGCAGGAAAGAACCGGGAGACGAGGTCACAGATGTATGGAGAAGACAGGTTGTGGATGGCTTTGTATGTCATGATTAGGGTTTTGTACTGGAGTCTCTGGGCAATGGGGAGCCAGTGAAGGGATTGACAGAGGGGAGAAGCTGGGGAATAGCGGGGGGACAGGTGGATTAGTCGGGCAGCAGAGTTTAGAATAGATTGGAGGGGTGCGAGAGGTTCGAGGGGAGGCCACAGAGCAGGAGGTTGCAGTAGTCAAGGCGAGAGATGATGAGGGCATGGACCAGGGGTTTTGCAGATTTTTGGTTGAGGAATGAACGGATTCGTGAAATATTTTTGAGTTGAAGTCGGCAGGAAGTGGAAAGGGCTTGGATATGTGGTTTGAAGGAGAGATCAGCGTCAAGGATTACCCCGAGGCAGCAAGCTTGTGGGACTGGGGAGTGTGGTCAGCCATTTACTGTAATGGATAGGTTCGTTGGGGGGGGTCACGTGAGACGGGGAAAAGATGATGAATTCTGTTTTGTCCATGTTAAGTTTCAGAAATCTAGCGGAGAAGAAGAATTAAATAGTGGACAGACATTGAGGGATTCTGGTTAGTAGGGAGGTGATATCTGGTCCAGAGACGTAGATCTGTGTGTCATCAGCATAGAGATGATACTGAAAGCCATGAGATTCTATGAGCTGTCCCAGGCCAAAGGTGTAAATGGAGAAGAGCAGGGGTCCTAGAACTGAACCTTGTGGGACTCCGACAGATAGGGGGCAAGGTGAGGAGGTGGTGTGTGAGTGGGAGACGCTGAATGTCCGGTCTGTTAGGTATGATGAGATCCAGGATAGGGCCAAGTCTGTGATGCCAAGGGATGAGAGGGTCTGTAATAATAGGGAATGGTCCACTGTGTCAAAGGCAGCCAGCAGGTCCAGGAGGAGGAGGACAGAGTATTCTATGTATTGCCCCAGGGGATCTAGTGCCAGGTCAAATATAAGCAGGGACAAAGGACATCCCTGGCGTGTTCCCTGTTCAAGTGGGAAATTTGCCGAAAGATGACCCGAGGTTTGAATTCTTGCTGCGGGGGTTAGCATACAGAGCTTTTATAAAATTTCTGCAATTCCCCACCAGCCCAGTTTTGTCCAAAACTTGTCCTACCCCATCCCACTTCACCTTATCAAAAGATTTCTCTGCATCTAGTGTAACCAGAGCCGGCTTACTTCGACTGTTTTCTCTTTTATTTATTACATCTATGGCTAACAGTGTACGTCTTTCATTTGTGACCGCACTCCTACCTTTCACAAATCCCACCTGTGCCGGTGTTACTAAGGTTGGGAGTATCTCTGCTAGGCTGTTTGCCATGAGTTTGGATATTTTTTAATATCCTGATTTATCAAGGATATAGGTCTATATGATGCTGGGTCCTCCACATTTTTCCCTTCCTTTGGTATTAGGCTAATATGAGCCACATTAGTGCTTGCCAATAGATCGCCCCCCTGTAACAATTCATTATACCATACAAAGTAGGGTTTTTTGTTGGGGCTTGGCTTTTAAAACAAATCGTCCGTGAACCCATCCGGTCCATGTGCTTTTCCAGCTGGCAATCCCCCAGTGGTACTCCTCAATTCTTCCTCTGTGACATTAGACTTGTTAATATTTTTTAGAAAGTACCCACCCCTGTTTGTGCCCTCGACCTCCTCCAAATATAAATTAGCTTAAAACTCCGGCATGGTTGAGTTTATTTCCCTGTGATTATCTACCATTAAGCCTTCTCTAGTCTTAAGCTTTAATATATTAGTCTTTCCTTTCCTGCCCTTTGCCAAATTTGCTAATAGCTTTCCTGCCTTATCTCCTTATCTTCTCAACTCAATTTCCATTTGCATCTTTCTAAATAATTCTCTTTTTTCCGCCCATATGTCAAAATCTCTTTTGGCCTCTCTCCATTCTTCTCTAGCTTCTGTTGTTTTTTTGTTGTTGAAAGCGCAAACACTTCTCCCTTAATTTCCTACTAAATTCCTCATATTTAGTTTTTGTTTTTTTTAATGTATGCACATACCCTATTAGTTTCCCTCTCAAGACCACCATTCCCACTTCCCAGTATGTCTGTGGTTTCAGATCAACTGTCGAATTGTGGTAAGAATACTCCTCCCACTATCGTTGTGCTCATGTAAATTTAGAGATATCGGCACATTTTCCGAAATAACGATTTCCTCAATTTTCGGCTTTTTGCATGTGTCTAGTAGTCCTCCGCTCACCAATATATAGTCAATTCTCAACCAAATTTGATGTGGGTGGGAAAAGTGCGTAATTCTAGTTCATTAGATGATTTCATTCTCCAAACATCCGATATATCGGTGTCCTCTATTAACTCTGCCAATAGAGTTGGTTTCTATCTTCGTGTTAGGGTTGGAATTAGGGTTAGGATTGGAATTAGGGTAAGGGTTGGGATTAGGATTAGGGGTGTGTGAGGTTAGGGTTGGAGCTAGAATTGAGGGTTTTCCACTATTTAGGCACATCAGGGGGTCTCCAAACGCGACATGGCGCCACCATTTATTCCAGCCAATTTTGCGTTCAAAAAGTCAAGTGTCTCTCCCTCCCTTCTGAGCCCTGACGTGTGCCCAAACAGTGGTTTACTCCAACATATGGGGCGTCAGCATACTCAGGACAAATTGCACATCAACTTTGGGGGTCTAGTTTCTCCTGTTACCCTTGGGAAAATAAAAAAAAAAATGGGGGCTAAAAAAAAAAAAAAAAAATTGTGGAAAAAAAATGATTTTTTATTTTCACAGCTCTGCGTTATAAACTGCTGTGAAGCACTTGGGGGTTCAAAGTGCTCACCACACATCTAGATAAGCTCCTTGGGGGGGTCTAGGTTCCAAAATGGGTTCAATTGTGGGGGGTTTCTACTGTTTAGGCACATCAGGGGCTCTGCAAACGCAACATGACGCCCGCCGAACATTCCATCAAAGTTTGCAATCCAAAATAGCGCTCCATCCCTTCCGAGCTCTCCCATGCGCCCAAACAGTGGTCCCCCCCCACATATGGGGTATCAGTGTACTCAGGACAAATTGCACAACAACTTTTGTGGTCCAATTTCTCCTGTTACCCTTGTGAAAATAAAAAATAGCGGGCTAAAAAAAAAAAAAAAATCATTCTTGAGGAAAAAAATGATTTTTTTTTTTATTTTCACTGCTCTGCGTTATAAACTTCTGTGAAGCACTGTGGGGTTCACAGTTATCAACACACATCTAAATAAGTTCCTTAAGGGGTCTAGTTTCCAAAATGGTGCCACTTGTGGGGGGTTTTCATTGTTTAGGCACATCAGGGGCTCTCCAAACGCGACATGGCGTCCAATCTCAATTCCAGCTAATTCTGCATTGAAAAAGTCAAATAGCGCTCCCTCCTCCCTTCTAAGCTCTGCCGTGCGTCCAAACAGTGGTTTACCCCCACATATCTGGTATGGGCGTATTCAGGAACAATTGCACAACAACTGGGGTCCAATTTCTCCTGTTACCCTTGTAAAAATAAAAATTTGAGGGCGAAAAGATCATTTTTGTGGAAAAAAAATTTTTATTTTCACGGCTCTACATTATAAACTTCTGTGAAGCACTTGGAGATTCAAAGTGCTCACCACACATCTATATAAGTTCCTTAAGGGGTCTAGTTTCCAAAATGGGGTCACTTGTTGGGCGTTTCCACTGTTTAGGCACATCAGGGGCTCTCCAAATGCAACATGGCGTCCGATCTCAATTCCAGCCAATTCTGTATTGAAAAAGTCAAACAGCGCTCCTTCTGTTCCAAGCCCTGCCGTGCGCCCAAACAGTGGTTTACCCCCACATATGTTGTATCGTCGTATTCAGGAGAAATTGCACAACAAATTTTGTGGTTCATTTTCTCTTTTTACACTTGTGAAAATAAAAAAATTGGTTCTGAAATAAAATGTTTGTAAAAAAAAAGTTAGATGTTAATTTTTTTCCTTCCACATTGCTTCAGTTCCTGTGGAGCACGTAAAGGGTTAATAAACTTCTTGAATGTGGTTTTGAGCACCTTGAGGGGTGCAGTTTCTAGAATGGTGTCACTTTTGGGTATTTTCTGTCATATTGACCTCTCAAAGTGACTTCAAATGTGATGTGGTCCCTAAAAAAGTGTTTGTAAATTTTATTGTAAAAATGAGAAATCGCTGGTCGACTTTTAACACTTATAACTTCCTAACAAAAAAAAAAAGTTGGTTCCAAAATTGTGCTACCGTAAAGCAGACATGTGGGAAATGTTATTTATTAAGTATTTTTTGTGACATCTCTCTCTCTGATTTAAGGGCATAAAAATTATAAGTTTGAAAATTCAAAATTTTAAAAATTTTCGCCATATTTGTTTTTTTCATAAATAAACGCAAGTCATATTGAAGAAATTTTACCACTAACATGAAGTAAAATATGTCACAAAAAACTCAGAATCAGCAGGATCCGTTAAAGCGTTCCAGAGTTATTAACTCATAAAGTGACAGTGGTCAGAATTGTAAAAATTGGCCTTGTCATTAAGCTGCAAATTGGCTCCGTCACTAAGGGTTTAAGTGATCACCCCCTCAAGTGAATATAAACAGGAGAGCTCTTGGGCTGCCAGTCTTATTAAAGTGGATTTATTCCCTCCAGAGTGCATTACTTATCTGCTTCAATGTCCACTTCCTGGAGTTTCTTGTGATACCGGGGCAATTTTTGTGTTTGGGTCTGTGGGCTCATGCTCCGGTTGTCAGATTCCTCTTCTCTCTCTGTACTTTGTTCTGCTCTTCTCCCCTGTTGCGGTGATTTCCTGGCCTTTGTTTCATCTTGTCCGTTTTTCCCCAGCTGCTTCAGTACGTATTCTTCTGTGTCTTTCATATTTTGAATGTTTTTTTGTTGAGTCATCTGTGTACCATATTTTCAGCATGGCCGGATGTAGTAATTGGAACTGTATATGGTTTTTAAAGTAGTCTGGAACAACATTCACTGAACATTCTGCACCTTTTATTCACCTCCACAGAATAGTCATTGAAAATGATAATTTTGTGTCCTTGAAAAGTGAATGCCCTCTGCGGCGTCTGAACGCATGCAGTATGTTCTCCTTATCTTTAAAGTCCAAGTACTTGGCTATTGCTTGCCTTGGTCTCTGGTTTGTCTCTGGCGTACTGTTCGGTCTTTGAGGGCCTATTCTGTGTGCCCTTTCTGCCCTCCTTTGAGAAGCTATTCCCAGAACCTCTGGTAAATCATCTTCAAATATTCTCTGCAGTTATCTGGGCTTGATAATTTCTGGGAGTCCAGCTACCCTTAAGTTGTTCCTGCGTGACCTGTTTTCAAGGTCTTCAATATGGTCTATCAGAATATGGACTTGTTTCTGTAGTAATCTAATGTCTTTATCAGCCTGCTCATTTATGTCTTCCAGCTGTCCTATTCTGCACTCTGCTTCCTGTATTCTCACTTCATGTTGTGAGAACCTTCTTTAAGAACCATCAGTGCCTGCCTCATTGCATTTTCTAGGGAGACCCTTATCTCTGGTGTGAGGTGTCTGGTTACACCTTCAGTCAGTTCTTTTGTAGTTTATACTGCTGGAGCCTGCCTGTGTCTCTCCCATCAGATGGCCAGCTTCTCTCTGCGCATTGTCATGCTACTGCAGGGCAGTATAGCGCAACTTACTCCAGAAGGGGCTGGTGAGGGAAGAGAGGTTGCACACACAGCATACCAACACTGAGCAGCAGCACAAGAATCACCATGTGGCGAAAGAGTGGTCAGACAAGCAGAGTCAGAAACAGGAGCAGAAGTACCAGAGGTCACAGCAGTACACGTGGTCAGAAACAAGCCAGGGGGTCAGCAATGGTCGGAAGCGGATAAGACAAAGACAGGAGCAGGTCCGAATGTAAGCCAAGTCAAAACCAGGGAGTAAACAAACTTACAGGGAAACACTGAGTGAGGACAGACAGAGGGAATAAACAGACACAGGGCAAGTCAGGGATCACAGCAGGAGAAATCAGGATATACCAGAGTCAGATAAACACGCCGAAGGCAGAACTATAGCTCACACCGCCTGCAGGATGCAGCGGAGCTAAATAGCAAACCTGAAACCAGACTGAGGCTGAGAAAAGTTAACCCCTGAAATGACCAGGAAAGACAGGACGCAAAACCCGGATCATGAAATGCATTTTCGTCATCTCTCACCCCCTTCTCCTGCTGGATGTTTGCAGATACTTCCTCACCCTCAGCTCCTCTGCAGATAGCTGGAAGGCACACTGAGAATCTTCAGCAGTGGCCATTTTGGATATAATAATATTTATTTTTATATAGCGCTAACATATTCCGCAGCGCTTTACAGATTGAAGTGACATTTTCATTTTTAGGCCCTCCATTCTGATCAAATTAATTTAACGTATATTTTTCAGGCTTAAACTCTGTTTTTCTAAGTTCTGAATTCCCCAAAGAGTCTAGTTCCAGGAGTTTGGCCATCTATTTCCGCCACAATTTGTCACTCACAGGATCCATCCTGATGTAGTTGTTAATATGCTTGGTGTAATACGCCTCTTATTTTGCTTGTATCCCTATGCGAGTATTGAATAACGTCATTTTGCTCATATATTATTTGTGTTATCACATTTGGTGTTCTTTTAATTTATTTATTTTTAAAGGAATAGGCAGCTCTATGACACCATGCAGAGAGAGACGTCTATTAAAATCTCAAAAATAAGGTACGTCTTCAGCCTGTGTATGAGTATGTCCTGACTTGAGTTTCCATATTTATAATGGGACGTCCTTGTATGCTGCAGGGCTGATGGAGGAGTCAGTAACAACACCTTTGTGATGCAGATGACCGCAGATTTATTTGGCCAAGCCATTGATAAACCAAAGCACACGGACATGTCCGCACTGGGAGCTGCTTTTTTAGCCGGCTTGGCTGTAGGTAAGTGGTTGTATACGAGTTGTGTACATTTACATAACAAAAAGAAGTGTACCAGAAGGCTTAGCTATGAACATATTGTTATATGCATGTGTCAGTACCATGCCCCCCACTGTAGCATCTAGTTCTTTTTTGACAATTTTGGCAATCACTTTTGTAATTGGAGTAGGAACTGTGCACATGTCCAAAGTTAGAGCAACCCTTCGGCAAAAAATAAAAAGCACAATAAATGCATAGTAAAAATAATTCCTCCAATTCCGAATGGTAGTCAACAAAAGAAAATGTTGAGATGGCACAAAGCAGCCAAAATATCACTGGGTTGTGTCAGGGTGCCCGAGGAAGGAGATCAGATCCCTTTATCCAGACATAATCAACAAGTATCGTAAAAAGGAAGGTTCGCCAGCATAATATGGAAGGATTTACTGGACCAACATTACATTATCATCGTCCATAACTTCACGATGTGAGGATATATTGGAGGGTCAATAAATCCTTCCACATTTTCTTTCATGAATGCTGGCACACTTTCCTTGTGAAACGCAACAGTAAGGGACATGACAGCTTAAAGGACCCCTTACACAGAGGAAAGTCTGCCAAATCCGTCTGCTGTCTAATGTGTATGGAGGCCTCCCAACTCTCCTTCATCAGATGTCTAGAGAGCAGGATCGGGCATGATAAATGTGAAGATTCAACCCTTTTGTTCTTTCGAGGGATAAGACACTACCTTGGTTTCTGGTAGTTCTCTCCTGAAATGGGTTGTCCAGTCTTACAGTGACTGCAGACTTGTAGCCTATATGGCTGCAGACGTGTAGCCTATATGGCTGCAGACGTGTAGCCTATATGGTTGCAGACTTGTGAATCCTCCCATCTCGCCCACTGTGCGCTGTCAGGATCCTGCGACAGCAAGCGGCAGGCGGATGACTGCAAGTATAGGATTTGCATACATGCTGTCATGCGCCAACTAGATATGTGTGTTGAGCGAGGCCGGAAACAGTCTAGTCGGTATATGGCCAGAAGTATGCAAGTCACATATTTGTTGTCACATGACCACTTGCTCCTGGCACCAGAGAATCCTCACTGCACATGATGTAATGATTCACACGTCTGCAGTCACACAGGCTACAAGTCTGAGAGAACTACGAGACACTAAAGTAGCTGCAGACTTGTAGCCTAAGGTCAGATGACCTCTCTAATGAAAGCACATGTACCCTCGACCAAATCATTGGTGCATGAGAATGGAGACGTTGGGGAACAAGCATGTTCAGCTAAAGGTTTTCTATGGTGCATGGGCACTTATTATTGCCTACACCTTACTAGAGGTGACTGAGGCTGATTCTTTCTCCTTCGCCTCATTGGGGGACACAGGGACTGTGAGTGTATGCTACTGCCGTTAGGAGGCTGACACTAAGTGAAAAAAAAGGTTAGCTCCTCCTCTGCCGTATACACCCTCACCCCTATTGCAGGCAGAAATCAGTTTGGTGCCAAAGCAGTAGGAGGACAACAAATTAGCCTTAATACAGGTACAACATATCCAAATAGCAACACCACCCTTATAGCAAATAAGTAAATGCATATAAATTTAAACAAAACAAGAGCCAACTGGCTATTAGGGTGGGTGCTGTGTCCCCCAATGAGCGTCTCGGAGAAAAAGGATTTTACAGTGAGTTATCACAAAAATCCATGTTTCTCCTTCGCCTCATTGGGGGACACAGAGACTGTGGAACGTTCTAAAGCAGTCCCTGGGTGGGAGATTGACTCACCGATCCAAGCTACATGCACCTCTTGTTTAAGGTGCGCCACCGCTGCTTGGAGAATCCTTCTACCCAGGCTCGCATCCGCCGAGACCTGAGTATGGATATTGCAATGTTTGGCAAATGTGTGCAGGCTGGACCAGGTTGCTGCCTTGCAAACCTGTTCCGTCGTAGCCTGATGCCGAGGCGCCCACTGCCCGAGTAGAGTGCGCTCTGATTCCTGCTGGAATCGGCGTGCCTCTAATGCGGTGAGACTCCTGAATAGTCAAACGAATCCATCTGGCTATGGACGATTTTGAGGCAGCGAGCCCCTTCCTGCTCCCTTCGGGGTGCACGAACAGCGTGTCCGTCTGACGAAAGGGTGCCGTCCTTGACACGTACCTCCGGAGGGCTCTTACCAGGTCTAACGTGTGAAGAGCCTATTCCACACGGTGCACCGGTGCTGGACACAATGAAGGCAAGACAACATCTTCATTAATGCGAAAAGAGGACACGACTTTCGGGAGAAAAGGAGGGGCTGGTCTGAGCACCACCTTATCCTTATAGAAAGTGAGGAACGGAGCTGGGCATGATAGGGCAGCCAGCTCTGAAACCCACCTGATAGAAGTGATGGCCACTAGGAACGCCACTTTCCAGGAAAGGTACCTCAAAGAAACATCCTGAAGTGGTTCAAAAGGAGCTTCATGCAGAACCCTTAGGACCAGGTGTCCATAGGCGCCTTATAGGGAGGTACCAAGTGGGAGACTCCCTGGATGAAAGTCTTCACCTTCAAATTGGTAGCAATTCTGCACTGGAACAGGACAGATAAGGCCGATATTTGTCTCCTGAGGGAACTTGGGGCTAAGCCCAAGTCTAGCCCCGACTGGAGGAAAGCCAAGGCTGCTTTGGTTCCAGTAAAATATGTGACTGATGTTATAGCCTTATGCCATTTTCGGCAATACACTACATTTTATAGATAATTAAAAGGATCTTGTCACCTCCAAAAATGCCATTTACCTGCAGATAGAGTGGTAATCTGAAGGTAAATGGCATTTAGTGTAAATCATGTTTGGCAGGCTTACTGGAAGTGCAGCTACAGGGAAAAAAAATGAAGTATTACTGTCCCTGCTGCTGCTCACTTCCAGGCCGGTGCAGAGGGCTGTAACAGTCACCACCCACTACACAGCGAGCACACGGTTATCAGACCCTCTGTGCCGAGCAGGCTGTCAATCAATGTGTCGAGACTAATTATATCATGCTCATCGCCCTGGTGACTGGAAGAGACTGGCGGCAGGAAGAATATAACTTCATCTTCTCCCTATAGCTTCGCTTCTATTAGGCCTGCCAGACACGATTTAAATGCTATTCACTAGCAGATCAGCACTATATCTGCAGGTAAATAGTATTTGTGGAGGTCACTGGTTCCCTTGAAGTACTTAATGTACAGTTGTGGCCAAAAGTATTGACACCCCTGCAATTCTGTCAGATAATACTCAGTTTCTTCCTGAAAATGATTGCAAACACAAATTCTTTGGTATTATTATCTTCATTTAATTTGTCTTAAATGAAAAAACACAAAAGAGAATGAAGCAAAACATTGATCATTTCACACACAACTTTAGACCATTCTTCTTTGGCAAACTGCTCCAGGTTTCTGATATTTGAAGGGTGCCTTCTCCAAACTGCCATTTTTAGATCTCTCCACAGGTGTTCTATGGGATTCAGGTCTGGACTCATTGCTGGCCACCTTAGAAGTCTCCAGTGCTTTCTCTCAAACCATTTTCTAGTGCTTTTTGAAGTGTGCTTTGGGTCATTGTCCTGCTAGAAGACCCATGACCTCTGAGGGAGACCCAACTTTCTCACACTGGGCCCTACATTATGCTGCAAAATTTGTTGGTAGTCTTCTGACTTCATAATGCCATGCACACGGTCAAGCAGTCCAGTGCCAGAGGCAGCAAAGCAACCCCAAAACATCAGGGAACCTCCGCCATGTTTGACTGTAGGGACCGTGTTTTTTTCTTTGAATGCCTCTTTTTTTCTCCTGTAAACTCTATGTTGATGCCTTTGCCCAAAAAGCTCAACTTTTGTCTCATCTGACCAGAGAACATTCTTCCAAAACGTTTTAGGCTTTTTCAGGTATGTTTTGGCAAACTCCAGCCTGGCTTTTTTATGTCTCGGGGTAAGAAGTGGGGTCTTCCTGGGTCTCCTACCATACAGTCTCCTACCTTTTCATTCAGACGCCGACGGATAGTACGGGTTGACACTGTTGTACCCTTGGACTGCAGGGCAGCTTGAACTTGTTTGGATGTTAGTCGAGGTTCTTTATCCAACATCCGCACAATCTTGTGTTGAAATCTCTTGTCAATTTTTCTTTTCCGTCCACATCTAGGGAGGTTAGCCACAGTGCCATGGGCTTTAAACTTCTTGATGACACTGCGCACGGTAGACACAGGAACATTCAGGTCTTTGAAGATGGACTTGTAGCCATGAGATTGCTCATGCTTCCTCACAATTTGGTTTCTCAAGTCCTCAGACAGATCTTTGGTCTTCTTTCTTTTCTCCATGCTCAATGTGGTACACACAAGGACACAGGACAGAGGTTGAGCCAACTTTAATCCATGTCAACTGGCTGCAAGTGTGATTTAGTTATTGCCAACACCTGTTCGGTGCCACAGGTAAGTTACAGGTGCTGTTAATTACACAAATTAGAGAAGCATCACATGATTTTTCGAACAGTGCCAATACTTTTGTCCACCCTCTTTTTTAGGTTTGGTGTGGAACTATATCCAATTTGGCTTTAGGACAATTCTTTTTGTGTTTTTTTTCATTTAAGACAAATTAAATGAAGATAATAATACCAAAGAATTTGTGTTTGCAATCATTTTCAGGAAGAAACTGAGTAGTATCTGACAGAATTGCAGGGGTGTCAATACTTTTGGCCACAAGTGTACAAACTGCTCTTTCTTACCATGTTTATTACTATTTATTCTAAATATATATATTGTATGTGTGTATAACAAAACCCATACCAAGCATTTGCAATTTTATCTCATTTGTATTAGGCGTCTGGTCGACCAAAGAGGAACTGAAGAAGCTTAGACATCAAGAAGTCTTGTATGAACCACAGCGCAAGATCAAAGATTACGAGGTCTGCATGTCTGCTTGGGAGCTGGCCCTGCAGCGATGCTCCAACTGGTATAATGACTCTTAGCAAACTGGTAGGCAGACCTTTCCTCGTCGTTCTCCTACAGCAGAGAGGAGATTTGTCCCGTCTGGTTCCTAGGATGCCCAACTAGCAACAACTAACAGATCTCCTGTAATTTATTAATTATCAAAGTATCAGCCAGACCACCCACAAAATGTGTCTTCTCCTTGTATAATGTGGTGTAGCCGTCTACGGCCACCCACCTAGGAGGACATTTTTATTAAATGTCTTGCTTCACTTTGAGTCACTTGACATAACCTGCAGGTGGTGGTGTCCGTTACTTGTACCGTGAGGATGTACTTGACGAGAAGGAATTAAAATGTGACCTGTAACAGTACAGTGTCCATGGCTGAAAACTAAAGGCGCCATTGAGGTTGTCAAGGGCTGAATCCTACATGTGCCACATACCCGCGGCTGAATCTTGCATGTTCTGGTGGACAGACGTGTCCACAGCTAAAAATTCTATGTGTGCTCTGTCCGCATAATTTTCTTGAGCTTGGAGAGCAAGACCTCTCCAATGTGTCTCCGTGGTCATCGATGCTTGCTCTCGGGTTTCAACCTTTGGCACTGGAAATCTCAATGCTGTCTTTCTTCTTTTTTTGCCAGAGGATATTGAGGAATAATTTTGCTTTCCATAATCTGCAGGCTCTGCTGCTATACCCTCTTGAGTTAAGTTAAATTTTTTTTTTTTTTTTTTTTTTTTTTTTTTTTTTTTTACACTTTTGGTGTCTACTTCTCTACACAGTTTTTTGGGTTGTCTAGTGCTACTTAAATAATAAGATTGGGTATTCTTCCAGTATTCTTATTTGGCGCTATCTGGGCAGCCTCCAGGGGGAGGCTCGGACATGAATATCTCTTCTGTGATGCCTTCAGCAAAGGAAACCGACAGATAAGGCAAATCGGTATGCCCTGAGAACACTGGAGCAATGACACTTAACCCTATGGACAACAGGTGGATTTGAGCACTTGCCTTTGAAGGAGACTATAATATAATGGATATGGCTGAGACCTTGTTCTAGCCTACCTGAAATAGGAAAGAAGTCTGAATGTCTTTATATTTTTAGTCTTGTTTCTCATTTGTATGTTTTTGTCCATATGTCTATGGTTCTTTAACTGGATTCTTTTTTTAAGCTTTCAATGCTGCTAGTAATTAATTCATGTGCCTTGATGGATTCGTAATGTCTTAGCCTTACAGGGAACTGGTCATGTCCCAAAATGATATTAACCTGCAGATATGGGGTTAATCTGCAGGTTAATAGTGTTGTAAAGCTGCTCAGCTCCTGCACTGAAAGCCGGGCTACCGGGAGGAAACGGACTTTACACTGGGTGCAGGATTATTAGGCAAATGAATATTTTGATCACATCATCCTTTTTATACATGTTGTCCTACTCCAAGCTGTATAGGCTTGAAAGCCAACTGCCAATTATGTAAATCAGGTGATTTGCATCTCTGTAATGAGGAGGAATGTTGGTCTAATGACATCAACACCCTATATAAGGTGTGCTTAATTATTAGGCAATTTCCTTTCCTTTGGCAAAATGGGTCAAAAGAGACATTAGACGGACTCTGAAAAGTCAAAAATTGTGAGATGTCTTGCAGAGGGATGCAGCAGTCTTGAAATTGCCAAACTTTTGAAGCGTGATAACCGAACAATCAAGCGTTTCATGGCAAATAGCCAACAGGGTCGCAAGAAGCGTGTTGATAAAAAAAGGTGCAAAATAACTGCCCAGGAATTGAGGAAAATCAAGCGTGCAGCTGCCAAGATGCCATTTGCCACCAGTTTTGCCATATTTTAGAGCTGCAACATTACTGGAGTATCAAAAAGCTCAAGGTGTGCCATACTCAGGGACATGGCCAAAGTAAGGAAGGCTGGAAAATGACCACCTTTGAACAAGAAACATAAGATAAAACGTCAAGACTGGGCCAAGAAATATCTCAAGACTGATTTTTCTAAGGTTTTATGGACTGATGAAATGAGAGTGACTCTTGATGGGCCCGAGGCTGGATCAGTAAATGGCACAGAGCTCCACTCTGACGCCAGCAAGGTGGAGGTGGGGTACTGGTATCAGCAGGTATCAAAGATGAACTTGTGGGACCTTTTCAGGTTGAGGATGGAGAGAAGCTCAACTCCCAGACCTACTGCCAGTTTCTGGAAGACACCTTCTTCAACCAGTGGTACAGGAAGAAGTCTTTATCGTTCAAGAAAAACATGATTTTCACGCAGGACAATGCTCCATCACATGCATCCAAATACTCCACAGCGTGGCTGCCCAGTAAAGGTCTAAAAGAAGAAAAAATAATGACAATGACATGGCCCCCTTGTTCACCTGATCTGAACCCCATAGAGAACCTGTGGTCCCTCATAAAATGTGAGATCTACAGGGAGGGAAAACAGTACACCTCTCGGAACAGTGTCTGGGAGGATGTGGTGGCTGCTGCACGCAATGTTGATCGTAAACAGATCAAGCAACTGACAGAATCTATGGATGGAAGGCTTTTGAGTGTCATCGTAAAGAAAGGTGGCTATATTGGTCACTGATTTTTTTTGTTTTGTTTTTGAATGTCAGAAATGTTTATTTCTAAATTTTGTGTTATATTAGTTTACCTGGTGAAAATAAACAACTGAGATCGGTATATATTTGGCTTTTATTAAGTTGCCTAATAATTCTGCACTGTAATAGTTACCTGCACAAACAGATATCCTCCTAAGATAGCCAAATCTAAAAAAAAACCCACTCCAACTTCCAAAAATATTAAGCTTTGATATCTATGAGTCTTTTCGGTTGATTGAGAACATAGTTGTTGTTCAATAATAAAAAGAATCCTCTCAAATACAACTTGCCTAATAATTCTGCACACAGTGTATTCCTTCTGGCAGCCTCCAGCTTTCAGTTATAGAGGCAAGGCTAACTAGCCACGCCCCAGCACTGACTGACATCCAGTTCCTCTCACTATGTCCTGCTCTATGACTGAAGCTGGGCCAGCCCATGCCTATGACTGACAGCCAGAGACTGCCTGGAGGAATAAAGTCCATTTCCTCCTTGCAGCCGGTCTCTCAGTGCAGCAGTCACACGGCTTTAGAACACTAATAACCTGCAGATTAATCCATTATGTGCAGGTTAATGGCGTCTTACGATATGATCGGTTCATTTTGAAAGAACAAAGTCTCATAAGTGCAAAATACCAGCAACATTGTTCACAATGCAGTCGCTTCCCAATAGATGGTTCTGTTCTAGGTAGCATGTGCCTGTGTGTCGATATTTACATAGTAATCCCATCATGGATCCGGTGCCCTCTGTAGGTCACGAGGGTTATAGCACACAGTCTAAATAGCATAGTGGCATGTTTTGATTTTGCACAACAGTAAAGCGACTCATGAGAAGTCACTAATTGTTAATATATTAATTTATATTTTTTATTTTATGGTGCCTTAAATTGTACCTTGTATTACTAGTAATTTCTTAACCTATTGTTAGTTACGAAGACGTACTCCGTTACAAGCAGAGACGTGAACCTGAAGGATGGAAGCCATGGGAAATGTGATTCTCATACAGCCACCATCATCTTAGTCTTAATTTTAAAAATTAAAACTTTTTAAAGGGACTTTCCAGGCAGGTGTAGATTATATGTAGGTCTCTGACTATAGGGGATGATTACCTGGTAATTATTTTTCTCAAATCTTACTCAGTGTCTGCTTTTTAGCTTCTCTCCATAAATGCAAAGCTGTGATGTGTGACTACTCGTTAACTATAGTGCCTGTAGGGAGTCTATGGTAGTCTAAGAAACACCCCCATCTTTTCATTGGCTCAGAGTGCAGCTTTCTTCCTCCCTGGTGACTCCGCCTCTTTAGATTGACTGCTGTGCAAAAACAAAAGTCTATCACAGGCTCAAAGAAGCCCATTAATCAAGAGTCGGACTTCCAGTAAAGAAAAGGCTGGATGATTATCAAGACTGATTGGGTGCTGTTTTACCGTTCCATACAAATGGAAGTTGTACCTGAGGCTTCTATCTATATGTCTAAAGGCCCCGTCACACTAAGCGATTTCGGTAGCGAGATCGCTGCTGAGTCACAACTTATGTGACGTAACAGTGATCTCACCAGCGAGATCGCTGTGTGTGACAGCGATCAGCGAGCGGCCCCCCTGCCGGTATCGCTGATCGCTGGAAGAAACCTCTGGACATTTCTTTGGTCGCTGGTCTCCTGCTGGCCAGCACGCATCGCTGTGTGTGACAGGCGGGAGACCAGCGATCAGGTGTCAAAAATAAAAAATATAGTTATTCTCACCTTCCGACGTCCCGTTCAGCCATCCTGCCTCTCTCCACGCTCCGGTCCCAGTGATCCTTTGCACGAATGACCGCGAGACTTTGTTATCCCTCGAGACCGTGACATCTCGTGGTCATTCTCACAAAGGATCACTGGGACCGGAGCGTGGAGAGAGGCAGGATGGCTGAACGGGACGTCGGAAGGTGAGAATAACTATATTTTGATTCTATTTATAGGGATGGCCAGCGATGCCGGGCGCTCGGCATCGCTGTGCTGATCGCTGGTGAAGCTGTCTGTGTGACAGCTCACCAGCGATCACATAGCGATTTACTAGCGATCCTGACACCTTGATATCGGTATCGCTGGTAAGTCGCTTAGTGTGACGGGGCCTTAAGTTATAGTTAAAGGGGTGGTCCCATAAACACTCAAATAATGTGGTAGTTGGCATGTGCGTCCACTTCAATAGGAAGTGAAGCAAACACTCCTGGGGCCATTTGCCCACAATTATTAATAACGGTCCATTTACATCAGTGAAATTGGAGAAGGCAGCCGACCATCAGTGCCCCTTTAATGCCCGATAAGCGCCTCTTAGGCTGTGTGCACACGCTGCAGATTCTGCTGCGGATCTGCAGCGGATTTGGCCTCTGTGGATCCGCAACAGTTTCTGCTGCGGTGTACAGTACCATAATATCCTATGGCTATCAAAAACCGCAGTGCAGACGGTGCAGGTTTTTCTGCGGTTTCTAAACCGCAGAAGGAATTGACATGTCAATTCTTTCTGCGGATTCTGCTGCGGTTTGCCATCTCCTCCATTGTAGAGATGATAAACCGCAGGGCAAAACCGCAGGTCTTTTGACCTGCAGATTTACCTGCGGATTTTACAAAATCTGCGCGGCCAAATCCGCAGAGCATTCCGCAGCGTGTGCACATACCCTTAATGTATGTAGCATTTGGCATGGTCTGACTGTTTTGCTTGGAGCAGCCGTGTATTTATCCCTTGTGTGTCTTTGATGAAATATGAGGCTAAAGGAACCATCACAGCCATGTCTCTTACTGTTATATTTTTGGAGTGAGGATGCACAAAGTTTGCACACTTTTTTTTTTTTTTTTTTTTTTAGGAGTGTGCACACGCCGTTATAGCGGCCATATTTACCATTTTGTCTTGTGGTCTCAATTCCTGACCCGTCGGTGGTACGGGCCATAGGGTGTGAACGTAGCCGCTGACTCATTACTCGACATTGTCTGTTCTTTGAAGTGTCATATACCTTTAAGAAACAGAATGAAGGCTTAAGTAGGAATACTTATAGATTTTTTTGTAAAATTACCCCAATGTTTTTAAGATTCTGTTTGTTGGCAGATGTTACTAATTAACTGGATGTACGTTGTAAATTGCCTGTAATAAAATATGATCTGTATTATGACTTTTTTGTCCATGTTGTGTGTGGTCAGTACAGTGGGAGGATGGGGAGCAGATGGAGGCGATGCTGTTGGGAGGTTACGGGCATCACTGCTGCAGCCAATCACAGAGCTCGGCTGCTTGTTCCCTCTACCTCCACACCACTACTGAGACCAGAGCAGACGGTGGACTCGGAGGGTGAAAACCCGCTTTTTTTTATTTTATATATATTTTCCATGGTTTGGAATCTACTTTCCTGAAAGTGGACAATTATTTTAATATTGTACATTTCCATCGTGGTTGCACACACTAGAGTGGGCCATACACATGAGACTACTGTTGACCGAATGCTCATTCTGCAGACAGATACTCCTCCCGTTTCCCCCATATACAGGGGCACTCAGCTCGGCCATGCGTTCATGTATTTTCAACAGGTAGAGAAGAGAAATCTGCTGACAGACACAGAGGAAAACAAAAGGATCAGTGTTGAAATTCCAAGTGCCCCCATCATTCTCTTCCCCAGCATCATCTGTTGGGAAAGAGTTAGGAGACCCCCAAACCCAACCGATGGTCCGAAGGTCTTACTAATGTGTATGGCAACGTTTTAGAAATCTGCAGGTAGGTAACCCTTATATTCTCCACTTATGGTATTTGGCATAGTCATTGCCCCATTTGAGTTTTGCCCACAGATGGTCTTACTTGCAGTGTACGCCTTTTTGCCCTTTGTGTTACTGTCCGGTGGGCCTTTTCATGTGACAGCACCACCAAACCATCAAGGGGACTGGAGGCAGAGAGGCTCTAGAAGAAGCTCACCCTATCAGTCAGATTTACCGGCCAGGGAGCTTAGAGAGGATATCCGGGACTATAGAAAAAAGGCATCAGAGAATCACACACAGAGACAACTACCTGCCTGTTGTCCATTCACCGCTCCTACCAGAGGTTCAGCTCCGGGCTGGCATCAGCACCCGGGCAAGTGCCGGGGCCCTGAGCAGGCAGGGCAGCCCCCCAACCCTTGATCAGAGCCCCAGTACTTGCAATACTTACCTCTCCCCGTTCCTCCGCTACGGCGTCTTCTGCGTCTCCTAACTTGACGTTTCAGGTCAGAGGGCGCAATGACGTCACTATACCAGCCAGCAAGGCGAGATGAGGATTTCATTTTTATTTTTTTGGGGGGGAGCAATAAATGTGGCCCATGATACAATGGAGCATTACATGGGGCCGAACATATATATGGAGCAATATATGGTGCCCATCATTCTGTATGGAGAAATATATGGGGCTTATTATGCTGTATGGAGCAATATATGAGGCTTATTATAAAGTATGGCGCACTATGTGGTACCCATAATACTGTATGGAGCAATATATGGGCTCATTATTCTGTATGGATCATTATATGGGGCTCATTCTGTATTGAGCAATATATGGGGCCCATTATTTTGTATGGAGCACTATGTGGTGCCCATAATACTGTATGAAGCAATATAATGGGTTCTTTATACTGTATGGACCTATATGGGGTCCATTATTCTGTATGGTGCATTATATGGGGCTCATTACTCTGTATGGAGCACTATGTGGTGCCCATAATACTGTATGGAGCATTATATGGGGTTCATTATACTGTATGGAGCGCTATGTCGTGGTACCCATAATACTGTATTTAGGACTATACTGTTCAGTTTCACATCTTACATTACTCATGTAATGTAAGAAGTGAAATCTTTGGCATTGTACTATACCTATATTTCTCTGTCGTATCTGTGCATCTTGAATCGTGGTATGTGTTAAAGGAGCCCACTGAGTCTTTTACCCGGGGCCCACGAAAACCTGGAACCGGCCCTGGTTCTGTTGTACATCATTTTTGTCCATATACACCTATAGGAGACAGACAGGTGGTTTGTCTATTTTTGCATTGTGCGTAATTATATATTTTTTGGTTTCACCTGTTTGTGAGCAACTCGCGGTTTTGCTGGTGATACAGATCATATCATGAATGCCGCGTGTAATGTGCGTGTATGGATGAATGAGCTGTAGCATGGCTCCCTCTGCTGGAGGTTATTATTATTGCACACAAGTAATTATCCATGTAAATCCTATATAATTCCAGAAATCTAGACACTATTTTAGTGCAGCACTTACTGATGGTAAAAACGGTCACATGGATCAAACACTGATGAAAATCCTTTCATTATTTTTTTTTTTCAAGTAGAAGAATGAGTATTAAATAATCCTGTTTGTAGATCGATGTCAACAACTCTGCTTGCTTTCTACTGTTCTACTTTGTATTGATGAGACAACTAATTTTTCTAATTGCAAGGGTTAAAATCATGCCTGGGGTTCTCTTGATTGTTCCTATACAGATCTCTTAAATTAGTCCATTTAGGACACAGACAGACGGTCATATAAATCATATCACAGCACACGGACTGGCTGGCAGCTCTCCTGACCTGAATATGACAGTATTGTATATACAGTGAGGGAAATGTATTTGGTCCCTTGCTGATTTTGTAAGTTTGCCCACTGACAGACATGATCAGTCTATGATCTTAAGGGAAGGTTAATTTTTTAACACTGAGAGATTATCAACAATAATATCCAGAAAATCACATTGTATAAATTGTATTTATTTTGCAGTGAGAAATAAGTATTTGATCCCCTACCAACCATTAAGAGTTCTGGCTCCTATAGACCAGTTAGACGCTCCTAATTAACTCATTACCTGCATTAAAGACAGCTGCCTTACATACTCACCATTATGAAAGACTCCTGTCCACAGACTCCATTAATCAGGTAGACTCTAATTCTACAACATGGGCAAGACCAAAGAGCTTTATAAGGATGTCAAGGACAAGATCATAGACCTGCACAAAGCTGGAATGGGTTACAAAACCATAAGTAAGGAGCTGGGTGAGAAGTGTACTACTGTTGATGCAATAGTAAGAAAATGAAAGAAATACAAAATGACTGTCAATCGCCATCGATCTGGGGCACCATGCGAAATCTGACCTCCTGGGGTATCCTTGATCATGAGGAAGTTGAGAGATAAGCCTAAAACTACAAGGCGGGAACTTGTTAATGATCTCAAGGCAGCTGGGACTGCAGTCACCAAGAGAACAATTGGTGGCGCATTATGCTGTAAAGGTTTAAAATCCTGCAGTGCCCGCACAGTCCCCCTGCTCAAGAAGGCACATGTGCAGGCCTGTCTGAAGTTTGCCAATGAACACCTGGATGATTCTGTGAGTGATTGGGAGAAGGTGCTGTGGTCAGATGAGACAAAAATTGAGGTCTTTGGCATTATCTCAACTCGCCATGTTAGGAGGAAGAGAAATGCTGCCTATGACCCAAAGAACACCATCCTCCCTGTCAAGCATGGAGGTGGAAACATGTTTTTGGGGGTGTTTCGCTGCTAAGGGCACAGGACTACTTCACCGCATCCATGGGAGAATGGATGGAGCCATGTACCGTAAAATCCTGAGTGACAGCCTCCTTCCCTCCACCAGGACATTTAAAATGAGTTGTGGCTGGGTCTTCCAGCAAGACAATTAATGTCATGGAGTGGCCTAGCCAGTCTCCAGACCTTAATTCCATAGATAACTTATGGAGAGAGTTGAAGCTCCGAGTTGCCAAGCAACAGCCTCAAAATCTTAATGATTTAGAGATGATCTGCAAAGAGGAGTGGACCAAAATTCCTCCTGACATGTGCACAAACCTCATCATCAGCTACAAGTGTCTGACTGCTGTGCTGGCCAACAAGGGTTTTGCCACCAAGTATTAAGCCTTGTTTGCCAGAGGGATCAAATACTTATTTCTCACTGAAAAATGCAAATAAATTTATATAATTTATAAAACGTGATTTTCTGGATTTTATTTTTGATATTCTATCTCTCAATGTTAAAATTAACCTACCCTCAAAATTATAGACTGTTCATGTCTTTGTCAGTGGGCAAACTTACAAAATCAGCAAGGGGTCAAATACTTATTTCCCCCACTGTATTTCTATGCAGCTGTCATGCTCTGGTCAGGAGAGCCACCAGCCCGTCCTCGTACGATTCATAGTGCCATCTGACTGCAGCCTTACAGAAAGATCAATATATATATGACAAAGGAGACAAGCCATCAAATTCTGAATTTTAGTGGGTCTTCAGGCTTTTCTGACCTTTCTGTTTTAGTATATTTTTTTCTAGGATGTTTTATACCGAGGACAAATCCCCAATATTTAATTGTTGCATATCAGATTAATAAATTCTGGAAAGTAATGGGTTACTAATGAATTACTTTTGGGCAAAGACCAAGGGGGATAATCTCTTTTTTTGTGAGGGTCTTCTGGGAAGGGAAGGGGGAGGAATCCCACATTGAGCGCCACTACAGAAGGGCTCGGGGAGCAGACATAAGGCTGATTATCCTCTCAGTTGCTGGCTTCTGAAAGTTGAGAAGTACAGACGGCATATGGGTGACAGGTGGTCTAATCCAGTTAGTCAGGGACCCTAAACTGGGGGGGGATGTTTAAAATGCAGCTTGTTCTTGCTGGTACTAATGCTGCGAAACCCTGGAGTTACTTTTTGTGAAGCTGCTGTGTGAAAATTATTATATCTGAATATTCACATCTGTCAAAATAATTTCCTTCATAGCTAGAAATTATGATTTTTTATTTTAAGGGTTAATTTTTTTCCATATATACTTTGCACAAGACCATAGAAGAGTTTCCATAGACACGAGGTGTCATGCCCTGGGGCATCGCTCTTTGTATCTGTCCGCTCGCAGCAGATGATATTTCTACTTTTGCGCTGAATATTTATTAGACCCTTAAAGGGGCCGTCCAGCAGTAACTGTGTGTTAGAAATGCTAATTTTCTGAAGAAAAATAATCAGCAAATGACATCCTCCATAGGCTGGTAGCATGCGTTGTAGGCCAGTGCTCCCCAAGCTTTCTGACCTAGAGGGCCACATTCAGCTCTGACAGATGGTCGGCGAGCGACATCCTATGCGAAGGAATCGCACAAGCCGAGAAACCCACAGAAAATAGGAAAGAAATGGAAATTAATCCAAATAACAATAAAATAAATCCTACTGTAAAGCGGTAAATATGCTGTGTGAACATACTTTTAGTTTAGGCCACATTCACACACTCAGTTTTTTACCTCAGTATGTGTAAGCCAAAACCAGGAATGGGTGATAAATACAGAAGTGGTGACGGGTTTTATTATACTTTTCCTCTGATTGTTCCTCTCCTGGTGTAGGCTTATAAATACTGAGGTAAAAAACTGACCAAATACTGAGCGTGTGAACGTGGCCTAACTTACAGGGGTGGGCGATAAAAGAAGTGCCTACAATCAGTTGCAGCTTTTCTGGTTATACAAAAAGTTTACCATCCCCACCCTGCTCATATACTTTTAGGGAAAATTTGGACGGACCATGATGCTTGGTCTTCCGGCAGGTCTCCCAATTATAGATAAACAACCTCATATTTGACTATGAAGCTGTAAAGTTTGGATCAGTACACCTATGTTCATACACCGTCTGCCTGAATTCTCCCTTAAAGGGTGTAGTGCCATCATAGCACGCTGTGCAGTGTCTAGCCAGTGACAACACAAAGTCTCTTTAACCCCTTCACTACCAAGGGTGGCTTGCACGTTAACTCCCGGGCCAATTTTTACAATTCTGACCACTGTACCTTTATGAGGTCATAACTCTGGAACGCTTTCATGGATCCCGGTGATTCTGACATTGTTTTCTCGTGACATATTGTACTTCATGTTAGTGGAAAAATTGCATTCAAATAACTTGCGTTTATTTGTGAAAAAAACGGAAATTTGGCGAAAATTTCGCAATTTTCCAAATTTGAGTTTTTATGCCCTTAAATCACAGCGATACGGCACACAAAAAAAACTTAATACATAACATTTCCCACATGTTTACTTTACATCAGCACAATTTTGGAACCAAAATTTTTTTTTGTTAGGAAGTTATAAGGGTTAAAAATTGACCAGCGATTTCTCATTTTTGCAACACCATTTTATTTTTAGGGACCACTTCACATTTGAAGCCACTTTGAGGGGTCTATATGATAGAAAATGCCCAGAAGTGACACCATTCTAAAAACTGCACCCCTTAAGGTGCTTAAAACCACATTCAAGAAGTTTATTAACCCTTCAGGTGCGTCACAGGAATTTTTTGAATATTAAAAAAAATGAACATTTAACTTTTTTTCACAAAAAAAAAATACTTCAGGTTCAATTTTCTTTATTTTACCAAGGGTAACAGGAGAAATTGGACTGCAAAAGTTATTGTGCAATTTGTCCTGAGTACGCTGATACCTGATATGTGGGGGGGAACCACTGTTTCGGCGCATGGCAGAGCTCAGAATGGAAGGAGCGCCGTTTGACTTTTTCAATGCAAAATTGGCTGGAATTCAGATCGGACACCATGTCGCGTTTGGAGAGCCCCTGATGTACCTAAACAGTGGAAACCCCCCAAGTGACCCCATTTTGGAAACTAGACCCCCCCAAGGAACTTATCTAGATATGTGGTGAGAACTTTGAACCCACAAGGGCTTCACAGAAGTTTATAACGTACAGCGGTACAATTAAAAAATCATATTTTTTCCACAAAAACGATCTTTTCACCCCCAATTTTTATTTTTCCAAGGGTAACAGGACCCTAAAAGTTATTGTGCAATTTGTCCTGAGTACGCCGATACCCCATATGTGGGTGTAAATGACTATTTGGGCGCATAGCAGAGCTCGGAAGGGAAGCAGCGCCATTTGACGTTTTTGGCTAGAATTGAGATCGGACACCATGTCGCGATTGGAAAACCCCTGATGTACCAAAACAGTGGAAACCCCCCACAAATGACACCATTTTGGAAACTAGACCCCCCAAGGAACTTATCTAGATGTGTGGTGAGCACTTTGAACCCCCCAGTGCTTCACTGAAGTTTATAACGTCCGGGCGTGAAAATAAAAAAAAAAAAATCGTATTTTTTCAACAAACATGATCTTTTAGTCCCCATTTTTTTATTTTCCCAAGGGTAACAGGAGAAATTGTACCCCAAAAGTTGTTGTCCAATTTGTCCCGAGTACGCTGATACCTCATATGTGGGAGAAAACTACTGTATGGGCACACGTCGGGGCTCGGAAGGGAAGTAGTGACGTTTTGGAATGCAGACTTTGATGGATTGGTATGCGGGTGTCATGTGCGTTTGGAGAGCCCCTGATGTACCTAAACTATTGAAACTCCCCACAAGTGACCCCATTTTGGAAACTAGACCCCCCACGGAGCTTATCTAGATGTGTGGAGAGCACTTTGAACCCCCAAGTGCTTCACAGAAGTTTATAACGCCTGGGCGTGAAAATAAAAGAAACATTTTTTTCCCGCAAAATTATATTTTTGCCCCCAATTTTTTATTTTCCTAAGGGTAACAGGAGAAATTGGACCCCAAGAGTTGTTTTGTAATTTGTCCTGAGTAGGCTGATACCCTACATGTGGGGGTAAAACACTGTTTGGGCACATGGCAGAGCTTGGAAGGGAAGGAGCACCATTTGACTTTTTCAACGCAGAATTGGCTGGAATTGAGATCAGACGCCATGTTGCCTTTGGAGAGCACCTGATGTGCCCAAACAGTGGAAACCCCCAATTATAACTCCAACCCTAACCTCAACACACCCCTAACCCTAATCTGAGCCCTAGCCCTAACGGGAAAATGGAAATAAATACATTTTCTTTTAATTTTATTATTTTTCCCTAACTAAGGGGGTGATAACGGGGGGTTTGATTTACGATTTATGGCGGTTTTTATGTTTGGCAGCTGTCGCACGCTAAAAGACGCTTTTTATTGTAAAAATAGTTTTTGCATCACCACATATTGTGAGCTATAATTTTTCCGTATTTTGACCCACTGAGTCATGTGAGGTCTTATTTTTTGCGGGACGAGTTGACGTTTTTATTGGTACCATTTTCGGGCACGTGACATTTTTTGATCGCTTTTTATTCAGATTTTTGGGACGCAGAATGAACAAAAACCAGCGTTTCATGAATTTCTTTTGGGGGGTGCGTTTACCCCGTTCCACGTGCGGTAAAATTGATAACGCGTTTTTATTCTTCGGGTCAGTACGGTTACAGCGATACCTCATTTAGGTCGTTTTTTTATGTTTTGTCGGTTTTTTGCAATGAAAACAATTTTATATAAAAAATTATTTTTGTATCACTTTATTCTGCGAGCTATAACTTTATTTTTTTGCGGATGATGCTGTATGGTGGCTCGTTTTTTGTGGGACAAGATGACGTTTTCAGCGGTACCATGCATATTTATATGCGTCTTTTTGATCGCGCGTTATTGCACTTTTTGTTCGGTGGTATGATAATAAATTATTTTTTGCTTCGTTTTTTATTTTTTAAGGGGTTCGCTAAAGGGGTTAACTAATGGGACAGTTTTATAGGGCAGGTCATTACGGACGCGGCGATACCAAATATGTGTACTTTTATTGTTTTAGTTTTTTTTTATTTTGAAAAAATGGATTTATTGGGGAATATTTTTTTTTTTACTAATTTATTTAGCGATTTTTTTTTTTAAATTATTTTTAACACTTTTTTTTTTTACTTTATTACCTTGTCCCAGGTGGGACATCACTGTCCTGTGACAGATCGCTGATCTGTCACATCACAGATCACTGTGACAGATCAGCGATCTGTCACAGGCACTGCTGCAGACTGTGAGGAAGTCAGCTCCCTGCAGGCCCCCGTCGCCATCTTGGATCCGGGGGCCTGTAGGGAAAGGGCCCCCCGCAGCAGCGCTGCACATTGCGCTGCCGTGGGGGGCTCAGGGAAGCACGGAGGGAGCCCCCTCCCTGCCGATGCTTCCCTTTAACCCCCGGTACACCGCGATCGCGTTTGATCGCGGTGTGCAAGGGGTTAACGTGTCGGGGGCGGTCCGTGACCGCCCCTGACACATTGTGCCGGGTGTCAGCTATGATAATTAGCTGACACTCGGCCGCGATCAGCGGCGCTCACCACGTGGGCACCGCTGATCGCGATGACGTAATATTCCGTCCATGGTAATTAGGTCCATGGTCACATGGACGGAATATTACGTCAATTGTAGGTAAGGGGTTAATGCGGTTACTTCACAGTATTAATGTCCAATTCACACAAGTGCATAGCATTAATGTCCAATTCACAGCACTACATAGCACCCAGTATCTTCTGGATCGCAGCCAGGAACCATACTCTCCAGTTGCAGCCGATAAACACGCTAGTCCTCCTTCAGGCACAGGATTGTCTACCTCTGGTTCACCGCTGGGCGCAAGACAGTCAATCTCTGAGACCAGTTTTCGTGGGCGACTGCACCGCTGTGCACGCTGTGGGTGCCAGGTCGCTGAGCTGCCTTGGATCCGCTTGTCTGTATTGCCTCACACAGATGGAGCACTGCAGAGCCGACTGTTCTGCCCTCTAGCACACACCAGACTCACATGACCTGACACACCCAAAGCATTTACTGCAGGGATTTTAACTGGGATCTGTGGCCTTAAGCCCAGGGCTGTGGAGTCGGAGTCGTGGAGTCGGAGCTCATTTTGGTTGAGTCGGAGTCGGAGTTGGAGTCGGTATAAAATGGAGCGACTCCGACTCCTAAAATATATAATAAATTGGGTACAGTAATTCAATGCAGGATGTGCTGAATATTTTTTCATAGGAGTTTGGGAAAGTTATGAAATGTCCTATAAATGGCTGTTATATTCCTGATCTAAGGCTACATTCACACACAGCGTTTTTCCTGTGTTTTTTTTGTGGATACGTTTTTCAGCTGCAAAAGTTGATCATCTTTTTAAAAAACCGCATCACCTGAAAGGTTTTTGAGCTCATAGATAATGTTTTCAATAGCAAAAGCAGATTAGAAATCTCCTCTATCTATCCATTTATCCATATCTGTCTATCCATATCGTATCTGTACCAAAAAGAATGAAAACCGGGTAGTACACCAATATATATTCTGTTCTATCTAAATGTCTTGATTATTGTATCATAGAAATGATTAAATGTCTGAGGTTCACATTGTACTACAATAAATTTTTCACTTAAATATAAGCAATATGTGTGGGAGTCGGAGTCGCAGGTTTGGCTTACCGACTCCATAGCCCTGCTTAAGCCACATGGAAAACCTGGACTGGAATGAAACGGACTGCACGACTACCATCCTGCAGTCTGTTTCACAACACAACAGCCCAGATCAGGTTTGCCTACTTCTGCCTTGGACACTAGCATGCCCAAGACTGAGGCTATGTGCCCACGTTAGCGTTTTTAAGCGCTCAGGAAACTGATCCCCTTCCCAGAAAACGCGGTTTATTTCTGCGCATTTCTTGCACAAAAGACGTGCGTTTGACGCGTTTTTCCCCGAGAGTTTTCTGGGAGCATTGGAAAAGGCTAAAAACGCTCAGCTATTCGGAAATTAATGAGCATGCTGCGTTTTTAGCCGCTAAGCGATTCCTGAGCGTTTAAAAACGCATGCATTGGCACAAAAAGCCAAAAATGCATGCAAATTAACGTGAAGCCTCTTCTAAGCGTTTCTGCAGCGTCTGAGCTGGACCAAACGCTGCGGAAACACTTAAAAAAACGCAATGTGGGCACACAGCCTAACACATTTATTCCGCATTGCAATCACAGCTATGCCTGTGACTGCAGTGCACTCATGGCCTCCATACGTCTCCATGCGCATCTTGGGGAGAACACACAGCGACCCCTACCTGTGACATCAGTCACTGCCTCACAATTGCAATCACAGCTACGCTTGTGACTAATGCACCCCTATGGCCTCAATATGCCTCCGTGCGCATTCTGGGGAGAACACACAGCGACCCCTACCTGCAACACTAGTCACTGCCTCACAAGGAATATTCCCATCTCCAAGATACTATCCCAATATATAGTAGGTGTAATAATATTAGCAAATACCTCCAATTAGAAATTTAATAGGTTATCAGGAGAACAATATGTCGCCTAGCTAATGTAAAGGTCATTGCAGTAACTCAGGTATCCATGGGTACGACCGCTAGCAATTAACTGAGTGGTCATAACCATGGATACCTATGCTAATCAGAAGAACTATACTACATTTTTAATTGGAGAAAATTGCTAATAATATAATTACTACACCTACTACATATTGGGATAGGATCTTGGAGATGAGAATACCCATTAAATCTGAAGCTCCCTTTTTAGATTACCAATAAGGCTATAAGTGCTTAAAGCAGCATTCACATATTGCATAGTTTATAGTGTAGTTTTTTGTTGTTTTTTTTTGCTGTAGGTGAATGTAGTCTATAACTGTGAGGGAAGTATGGGAGGTGTGGAGGGCATAATTTATGTAAAGGCTCTGTCACACACAGCGATCTCGCTAGCGAGATCGCTGTGTGTGATGGGGGATCAGCGACCGGCCCCCCTGCCGGTTATCGCTGATCGGCCTGGGCCATTTTTCAATCGCTGGTCTCCCACTGGCCAGCACGCATCGCTGCGTGTGGCAGCGAGAGATCAGCGACGCTGGACTCTGGTTTCTAATGTAAACATCGGGTATCCAGGAGCCGCGCGTCTCTTAGATACCCGATGTTTACCTTGGAAACCAGTGTGTACGCCGGTTTCCAAGGTAAACAGCGGGTATACTGGAGCCGTGGCTCCTGGATACCCGATGTTTACACTAGAAACCAGCTTGCTCGCTGGTCCTGGTCGCTGGAGGAGCTGTCTAACGATGTCCCAGCGATCCCATCCATGTCGGATCGTTGGTGGGATCGCTGTGACATCGTTATGTGTAACGGGGCCTTTAGTCTGATGTTGTTCGGAGAGGGCTCTTGGTTTCCCCTTACTGACTCAGGGGGCACTCGCCACCACCACTCTATCATCCCTAAATAAATACGATACACTTTATTGATCCCTGGGGAAATTACAGTATTACAGCAGCAATACAAACAGCAGTACATAAAATATTATAAATCTTGCACAAGTATACCAACATTACGTAACAAATAAATATGGGTAGTTCAGGTATATAAGTCACTGATAATTGACATTAGTACACCTGCAATCAGTCATTGTCGTCTTTCACGCTTAGGAAATTGTTATACATCCCCATAACAGTAGGCACAAACGATTTCCTGAATTTCTCCTTCTTGCACCTTAGTAGGATTAGACGGCTGCTGAACGTGCTTTTCTGATTCATGAACAGCTCGTATAGTGGGTGTGTATTATTGTTCATTATAGCCCTGCACTTCTGAATCCTATCTTCTACTACCTCCTCAAAAGAGTCAAGATGGAGGCCAACAGCCGCGCTTGCCTTCTTGATAAGTTTGTTGAGCTTATTAGCGTCAGCTACTCGCACACTACTGCCCAAGCATATAATAGCCAAAAAGATGGCGCTTGCCACAACGGACTGGTAGAACATTTCCAGCATTTTACTGCAAACATTGAACGACCTGAGCTTCCGCAGAAAGTACAGTCTATTCATTCCCTTCTTATAAACCTTCTCCATATGACACCTCCAATCGAGTTTACTGTCAAGGTGAACCCCCAAATATTTGTAGCTCTCAACCATCTCCACCTCCTGGCCAGCAATAGTGATCGATAAGTAATCCTCCTTTTTCCTTCTATAACTCACCATCTCCTTGGTTTTCTTTACATTTAGTTCTAGACAGTCTGGCACCAGTCCACAAAGTCAGAAACCACCCTTCTATATTCCTCCTCCCCCAGGTCCCCCACAATTCCCCCTACAATCACTGAGTCATCTGAGAATTTTTGGATGTGACAGATCTGATTTATACTGAAAGTCGGCTGTATACAATGTGAAGAGGAAGGGTGACAGCACTGTATCCTGAGGGGCTCCCACACTGCCAGATACCACTTCCCCCATCCTTACAAACTGCGGCCTGTTTGTCAGGTAGTCGCTTATCCAGTTCACCATCCCCTCATCCACTGCCATATCAGTCAACTTATTATGTAGTAAGAGCGGCTGTAAGGTATTGAAGGCACTAGAGAAGTCAAAGAACATGGCGCACTGCAGTTCCATCATTGTCCAAGAATGAATGTACTGTATGTAGCAGAGACACTACAGCATCATCCACCCCTAATCTCTGCTGGAACGCAAACTCTAGGGGGTCAGTAAAAGCCCTCACCCTCGGGCACAAGTAGGCGAGTATTATTCTCTCCAAGGACTTCATAGCATGGGATGTTAAGGCCACTGGACGATATTCTTGTAGGGAAGTTGGAAGAGTGGTCTTAGGAACCAGCAGCAGGCAGGTGGTCTTCCACAGTTCTGGTACACCCTGCGATTGAAAGCTCCAGTTAAACAGGTGCTGGAAGACAGTACACAGTTGGTTTGCACACGCTCTGAGGACATGTGGACAGACCATCAGGCCCAGCTGCTTTGCCAATAACTAGTCTACTAAACTGTTTCCTCACATCGCTTTGGGAGACAGTGAAAGCAGGCAATTTATCCCCCAATGTCAATGCTGCCGATCGTTCCCCTGCTCAATCTTTCATTCCTGATGACGCTGTGCTTGTGTTGGTGAATCTGTTGAAAAACTCATTCATTTCATTATCCATGGGCAGATCCACTTCCCCACGCTCCGGCTTTGCCTTAAACCCAGTTAGCTGTTTCATGCCAGACCACACCCCCAACAGCCATATCAACACCAATTGACTGAGGATCCAAGAGAAAATCTTGCTCACTTGTGAAAATTGACGCAGCAGGGAGCATTGCCATTGATCTTCCTCTGGTCCTCCATGGACATCGGGGGGGGGGGGGGGGGCGAGAGGTGCATTCTGCAGTAGTCTACCAAGCACAGCTGGTAACCTGAGCCCTTGAACTGGGAAGGGACCAATCAAAACAATTACACTGATCGGTTATGCTGCAGTCAATCATGTTAAGTATCAGCTGCACCGCTCTTCCCATTTGTTGAAAATTGAAGCAAACCCCATCCGGCCCGCTACCCCAAGAGAGCAGGCAGCATAGTAGTTTTAGTAACAGCACTTTTCTTCCAGATTATCCGACCCGTGGAAGCATGGAGCAGTGAGCTGCCAGCTGACTGACCCGTACTCCATACTTAGAGAATGCTGTCCCAGTCAGCTAACAGCTCACGGCTTCGTGACTCCATGGGTTGGATAACAGTGGATAGCGGGAAAATACTGCCGTTTTGCATTTGGCAAGGTGCATTCCAAAATACAGCTGCGGTGATGGTGCCTGGGCCCTCCTCCAAAGTGGTGGTCAAGAAGCGAGAACGAGCAGCACGGGAAAATACTATCTAGGAGAAATGGGGTAGCGGCCTGGCTGAGAAGAGTGATGTTACCTGACTGAAGGAGAATGGGTTCATTGTAAAGATCTCACTCATACCAGTTCGGTCCTGTAATAGGACGTCACCATTGTAACAAGTTCCACCATCATGTGTAGTAATAATATTGAAAAGTGAAAATGTTTAGTAACCGCAGAAACTCTGCCACTAAGTGGAGACCACATATAGTTACAAAGTCGGGTCTCCAAGTGCTGAGGACCAGAGTGCAAAGAAGTCCAAAGCTTCACTATCATTAGCATCAGCACAAAAACTGCGCTGGGAGGGCCTGCATGCAGCCTTACATCAGTAAGGCTGGTTTCACACTTGCATTTTTTTGCGCTGTATTTTAGCGCTAAAAAACGCATGCTTTTTTTCCCCTATATTTTGCATGGGATGCGCTTATGTGCGCATACACATGCGTTTGTATGCTTTTTTTTGTGGTGTGCACTCGGGCGCACAAAATGCATCCTGTTGCATTTTTTGGGCGTCCGACTTGCCTCAAAAAAACGCATGCGCGCGCAATGCGTTTTTTTTTTTTACAGCAAGACACCCATTATAAGTCTATGGGTGCGCATATGTGCGCATTGCCATGCTCATGTATGCGTTTTTTTGTTGACCATTAGTTAGACAATGGAATTTAGGGGTTTGGGTTATAGTTAGGGTTAGTATGGTTTGGTTTAGGGTTAGTTAGGGTTTAGGGTTTGGTTAAGGGTTAGGGTTAGTAAAGTCATGGTTTGGGTTAGTGTGAGGGGCCAACTAATGTTGGAAAAAACGCAAACGCGGTAAAAACGCACTAAAAACGCATACAAACGCTGCGTTTTTTTCATGCATGCTCATAAAAATGCTTGAAAAAAAAAACGCAGCATATGTATGCATTTGTATGCGTTTTTTTGCGGGAAAAACGTGCTGCAAAAAAAAGCAAGTGTGAAAGTAGCCCAAGTACAATGCCAAAAGTCCGATGGAGTGGTGTAAAGTATCTGTCACTGGAATCGCGTTCTGTGGAGAGAAGAAACATCTCTCTGGCAATCTGATGGATGGGATTTGGTTTGGTAAATGTTAGAAAATTACTTGTCTAACTGCATTGTTCTAACTGGTTTACCAGAGAATGGATAAGGCTTTGGGGTTGTATTTCAGGGGTCGCCCTTCCAGCGAAGGGACTTCTTAAAGCTTCAGTATTTCAGTTTGAGGAAGGCCCTTTTCCAGTATAACTTTTCTTTAGTGCAAAAAGCAATGTCCATAAAGACATGGCTGGATGATTTTAGTGTGGAAAAACCTGAAGGACCTCAACATCATCGATCACCACTGGGATGAACTAGAACAGAGATTATGAACTCAGCCCTAATATCCAACAACTGAGTCTGACCTCACATATGTTCTTCCAGATGAATGGGCAAAGACTCACACAGGCACACTCCAAAATCTTGTGGAAAGCTTTCCCAGAAAAGTAGAACTATTCAGCTATAAAGGGTGAATCAACTCCATATGAATGCATATGAGTTTAGCATGGGAAGTCGTAAATGCTCCTGGAGGTGTAATGTGAAGGTATCCCAATATGTTTATTAATACAATGAATGTAGGACTGAGAGCACTGTATAGTACAGTCATAGCTCAGATTTAACAGAAACAAATTATTTCACAGAGCAATAACTGGGGCTTATGCTGAATTAGAGGGTTATAGCCTTTTCTTGAGAAGTCGGAGAGGGATCACCACAAGGTACATGGGTTGCAGTGCAATCACCTCTCATGTGGTTCCTCCAAATTCACCACAATGAACTACTAACTACTTTAAACTCATAGTTATGTATACCCATGATGACAAGTGTCTTAAGTACTTAGTAGAGATCCTTTACCTGTTGTGACCTGCTGCAAACTTGCATAACCAGACACCAGCTTCTGATAGCGTTCCTGAGAACTCCGCGCAGTCCTCATGGATAACGACCTCAGTTTATTGGATTCATAAAATCCAATCAAAAATGTTCTATGGGGTTAAAGTTAGACGAGAGAGATTGGCAATCCAGAATCTTCTAAAGACTTCTGAAGCAAAGCCTTGCTTTACTTTGATACAGGTTTGGGATCATTGTTGTCCTGTTTCTTTTTTAAAGGTCTAATGACACCCAAGCTTCAGACTCCTTGCAGAAAGCATGACGTTTTCTTCTACAATTTCCTGATTCTTGATTGAATCCAAATTGCCTTCCATACACTGCAGGTTTTCAATACAAGGGGAAGCAAAAGAAGAAAAAAAAAAAAAAAATACCCCAGAACATCACAAAGCCACTGCCATGTTTCACTGTAGGCATCACAGATCTACCAACATGCTTCACAATAGGCATCACTGAGCCACCACCATGCTTCACTGAGCCACCATTATGCCTCACTGTAGGCATCACCGAGCCACCACCATGCTTCACTGTAGGCATCACAGAGACACCACTATGCTTTACTGTATGCATTACAGAACCAGCGCTATGCTTCATTGAAGGCATCTCCAAAAGTCCAGTTTTGTTTCATCTGCACAGAACTGAATCCCAAAACTGCCGCCGACAACTCTTGCTGCAGGTCACTAAAGGGTTTTTGACTATCTGGGTCCTCGGGAATCTGGTGATTGTTTAGTCTTTCTGCCATATGCAGGTGTGTAAGATGTTCCTTTAAAGCACCACTCCAGCGGTTTTTAGTGCCGCGCCCCCTGCAGTCTGAACGTCACTGACTGATGACGTGGCAGATAGCGGTGAGCAGCCATGGACGCAGGACAGGTGAGAATCTGACACCCAGCGACGGAGAGGTGAGTATGTCATTTTTTTATTTTTACATGCAGCAGCGGCAGCACATGGGGGAATAATCTAAGGAGCTTCTTATGGGGGCAGCACATGGAATAATCTGAGCTTCTTATGGGGGCAGCATATGGGGGAACAATATGGAGCTTCTTATGGGGGCAGCATATGAGGGAACAATATGGAGCTTCTTATGGGGGCAGCATATGAGGGAACAATATGGAGCTTCTTATGGGGGAACAATATGGAGCTTCTTGTGGGGGCAGCATATGAGGGAACAATATGGAGCTTCTTATGGGGGGACAATATGGAGCTTCTTGTGGGGGCAGCATATGAGGGAACACTCTATGGAGTTTCTTCTGAGGACACCATATGGGGGAATAATCTATGGAGCATTTCCCACCCTAGACTTATACTCGAGTCAATAAGTTCTCCCAGTTTTTTGTGGCAAAATTAGGGGGGGGGTCGACTTATACTCGAGTATATACGGTACATTTCTATAATCTCAAACTGAAAGAAAGCATTTAAAAATTGTGTAGGGTTACATTTCTCAGCCATGCAGTGTTACATGGTCTGGGAAAACTTCTGTGATCCCTAAAACTGAGAAAAAGTTTAACAATTTTGTAGGTTTACGTTTCTCAGCCATACACTATTATGTGGTCTGGGTACATTTATGGGCTCTCTAAAACTCAGAAAGAGATTTTTTAAATTTTGTAGGGTTAGATTTCTCAGTCATACAGTATGACAGTCTGAGTACATTTTTGTGATCTATAAAACTGATAAAGTGTTTAAAAATTTCATAAGATTACAAATCAAGACCATACAGAATTACACTGTCTAGTTAAAAATTTAGTTAAAAGAACATTTTTGTGGGAAAAATATGATTTTTCTTATTTTCACAGCTCAGCGTTATAACTTCTGTAAAGCACTTGGGGGTTCAAGGTACTCACCAGATACATTCCTTGAGGGACCTAGTTTCCAAAATGGGGTCACTTGTGGGGTTTTCCACTGTTTAGGCATATCAGGGGAACTCCAAATGTGACATGGCATCCACTAGTGATTCCACTCAATTTTAAGTTAAAAAAAATCTAATGGCGCTCCTTCCCTTCCGATTCCTGTCGTGTACCCAAACAGTAGTTTTCCCAAATATATGGATATCGGCGTACTCAGGCAAAATTGCACAACAAATTTTATGGTGCAATTTTCTCCTGTTACCCTTGTGAAAATAAAAATTGGAGCTAAAATACATTTCTGTGAGAAAAATGTGTGTCACGTGGCAGTAGGGGAAAAAAAGCAGGAGAGGTGGAACCTGGGCCCCTGAACTGCCCCTCAGGCTAAGGAGGTGCCCTGACTTTCCTTAACTTGGGGGTACACTTGAAGGTAGTGAGACCCAAGTCCCCGACCTGTCCCTATCTCCTGTTTAGCCCTGAGCTAAACCACCAACCCCCTCCCCAGGAGGTGAGACAGGGAATAAATTATACTGCACAACACCCAAAGGAAAAAGGGAAAAACACCAAAACACTTATCTTGCTCTGCTGCAGTCATCAGTCAGCAGAGTGCATCACCGGATAAACTTTTCGCAGTTGCTCAACACCTAAGAGCCAGCTGCCACCTTCACCATCTCACTCTGCTTCGGACACCGGGCAGTCACAGTTCACACCAGTTTCAGCAGTGGCTCTTCACCTCAGAGCCCGCTGCTCACTTCACTGTGGTTTGCATCCAAAAGGAAAATGCTGCAATTACCAACACCTGCTCATAGACCATGTGACCCTATATAGGAAAAGGGAATGGTCAAATGATCAGGGGCCAAAAGCTGCTATAACCCCAATGACCACTGGGGGAAAAAGGTAAACTAAAGAAAGTATCAGATGTAATGACACTTGTGGCCACCGGGGGCAAAAACCCAGATCAAGCCCCTAGAAGCCTGAAAATAAAGGTTTTCATGAGGGAACCCAGACTCTGACACGGATCCAAGAATTGGACCGTGACAATGTGTTTTTTTTATTTGCACAACGTTATAAACTTCTGTGAAGCACCTGGGGGTTCAAGGTGCTCACCACACATTGAGATACATTACTTGATGGGTCCAGTTTCCAAGATAGCATCACGTGTAGAAGTTTTTCATTGTTTAGGCACATCAGCGGCTCTGGAAACGCAACATGGTGTATGCTAATGATTCCAGCAAATTTTACATTAGAAAAATCATATGATGCTCCTTCCTTTCTGAGTCGTCCGTGCACCCAAACAGTAGTTTTCCTCCACATTTTTGGTATCAGTGTACTCAGAAGAAATTGTGCAACAAACATAGTGGTCCATTTTCTCCTGTTACACTTATGAAAATAAAGCAAATTGGGTCTGAAGTAAAATTTTTGTGAAAAAATGTTAGATGTTAATTTTTTCTTTACACATTCCATTAAATTCTATGAAACACCTGAAGGTATAATACATGTCTTGAATATGGTTTGAGCACTTTGAGAGGTGACGTTTTTAGAATGGTGTCAATTTTGATTACTTTCTGTTATATAGGTTCCTCTAAGTCACTTCAAATGTGATATGGTGCCGAAAAAATATGGTTTTGTAAGTTTTGCTGAAGAAATGAGAAATCATTGGACAGCATTTATCCCTTATAACTTCCTAATAAAAAAACATTATGCTTCAAAAATTGTGCTGATGTAAAGTACACGTGGGAAATGTTGCTTATTAAATATTTTCTGTGACTTAAATCTCTCGTTAAAAGAGCATACAAATTAAAAGTTTGAAAACTGCAAAAATGTCTAATTTTTCCCCCAATTTCCGATTTTTTTTCACAAATAAATGCAAATTCTATCAGACAAATTTTTACCACTATAATGAAGTACAATATGTCACAAAAAAAAAAAACATTTTCAGAACCAATGGGATCTTTTGAAGCGTTCCAGAGTTGTTACCACATAAATTGACAATGGTCAGAATTATAAAAATTTGCCATGGTCATGAAGGTAGAATCAGGTTTGAGGAGTGAAGGGGTTAATGATCAGGTTAATTGATGTTATATTTTAATAATAATAATCTTTATTTTTATATAGCGCTAACAAATTCTGCAGCGCTTTACAGCTTGCACACATTATCACTGTCCCCGATGGGGCTCACAATCTAGATTCCCTATCAGTATGTCTTTGGAATGTGGGAGGAAACCCACTCAAACACGGGGAGAACATACAAAATATTTTTATGGATCTGTCTCTTCTGAATGTAGTGATACCAAATACCTTTTGTTTTTTTCATTTCTTTAATTTGAATGCGGTAAAAGGTTGCAATTTAAACTTTAATATTTTTAAAAGCTTTTTTTTTTTGCTTTATTTTTTAGTCCTTGTAGGGAAAATGAACCTGCAATCACATCACACCACACCAATGGGAGCCAGTATGCTGGAGCAGTCAGTTTAAAAGCTAATGTTAGGGATTTACAGCAGCATTTAAATGATTATTAGATATGGCCAGAATTAAACTGTTATCGTTTGATTTACTGTTTTTCTATTCTTTTTATTTAAAGGGAGTATAACATATTTTATGTCGTTAAGGGGAATCTGTCCCAAGGCTTATGCTATTCCATGTATTTTACTTACATATACATACATGCATGCATACATTTATTCTGCAGCGCTTAACAAACATCATCATCTTTGTCCCCAATCACAATCTAAATACTCAGAATGTCTTTGGAGTGTGGGAGGAAAACTGAGAGCCCAGGGAGAACAAATAAATTCCTTGCAGATGTTGTCGTTGGTGGGAATTGAACCCAGGACCCCAACGCTGCATGGATGCAGTGCTGACCACTGAGCTGTCCTATTAGAAGGCAGCATAAAGCAGTGGCATAGACCATGATTGCAGTGATTGATAACTTACTTTTTTCTTGCTATTTTTATGAAATCCCTGATCATCTGCAGCAGGGCTAGAGGCCTCTCCATTATGGTGCAAATTTCTTGCTATTAATCGGCTGCCTCTGATAGAGAAAAATGAGAAAAAGCTGTCAATCAGTGGTGGGAAGGCTGAAACTGTAACATATGAGGACACCAACTCTGCAATCATTGTCACTTTCACTCTACATCAGATATGGTATCATACGCTTAGGCTAAGTGCACACGTTGCAGAAAATTTCTGCACAAAAACCTGAATCCCTTCCCAGAAACCGCACCTATTTTTCCGCGGCGGTTTTTGTGCGTTTTTTGCGCGTTTTTGATGCGTTTTTTACCGCTGCGGTTTCTAAAAGCATGGGAGAAGCCTAAACCGCGGAAAAAAACGCAAAATTAATGTGCATGCTGCGGTTTTTACCGCGATGCGGTTTTTTCGCGGTAAAAAACGCATCAATGTGCACAAAAAGTGCAAAATGCATAGAAATGACTGTGCACCTTATTTTTAGCGGTTTTATAGTGAAAACCGCGGTAAAAACCGCTAAAAAAACGCTGTGTGTGAACACAGCCTTAGGCATCTAATTCGAGTAGAATTGTAGAGGAATTGTACAGTAACATCTTGCAGACATTAATCGGCAGTATAATGTAGTTAACACAAAAAAATAATAAATGGATTTTGATAACTTGGAATTTTGAAAGAAAAATTATATTTCAGAAACAAAATGAGAAAAGAGTGCGTAAAACAAATATGGAAAATGCTTTGATAATTAGCAAGCTTATAACCTAGCTATGGCAACCAGTGTCAGTCACTGCATTCAAGGAAAAGAACATGTTATCACCAAATGGGGCATAGATACACAAGAGGAGAACCTAATTCTACTACCATACAAATCAAATCTATCTGGTGACCTCTGGTTTAAGGTGTGGACACTATAGCTGGCAATATTATGTGACATTCTGGCTGGTGGTGATCACTGCGACTTACAATGTGGTGGAGCACTGTGGCTGTGGCCTTGTTATGGTTAGTGATGGTGAAAATGTTGTGAAGCACTGTTATTGGCATTATGGTGGAGCAACGTGGCTGCCTTTAAATGGAGCACGGTGGTACTACATCCGTAACATATCACCTGAATCATAATAATATGATATGCATTTTAAAAAATGCTTCTGATTAGGTACAGTATATGTATATTTCCTTGACCATGAAACCACAAAAACACTAGTGCACGCCCTTATCATCTCTTGCCTCAACTAGTGCAACCTCCTACTTTCTGGCCTCCCCTCTAGCACTCTGGCACCACTCCAATCCATCCTACACTCTGCTGCCTGACTAATCCACCTGCCCCCCCATTATTCCCCAGCCTCTCATCTATGCCAAGCGCTTCACTGGCTTCCTATTGTCCAGAGGCTCCAGTTCAAAACCCTATCTAGGACATACAAAGCCATCCACATCCTGTCTCCTCCATACATCTGTGACATGGTCTCCTGGCTCCTACCCACACGCAACCTTTGATCCTCAATATCTCCTTCTCTATTCCCCTCTTATCTCTTCTTCACACAACCGCATACAAGACTTCTCCCGTGCTTCCCCCATACTCTGGAACTCTCTACCCCAACACATCAGACTTTTCCCTACCACGGAAACCTTCAAAAAGAACCTGAAGACCCACCTCTTCCAACAAGCCTACAACCTGCAGTGACCCTCAGTCTACTGAATTGCCACATGACCAGCTCTACCCTCTCCTTGTGTATCCTCATATCCTCACCCATCCCTTGTAGACTGTGAGCCCTGGCTGGCCGGGTCCTCTCTCCTTCTGTACCTGTGTGTGCCTTGTTTTGCCCATGTTTATTGTACTTGTCTATATTTGCCCCTTTCACAGGTAAAGCGCCATGGAATAAATGGCGCTATAAAAATGTATAATAATAATAATAATAGTGGTGGCGGATTCCCTGGCGTAGTAGTCGGACATAAGCCCGACTGAGCCACAGAACGGGTGCTTGAATGCAGTGAAAAAGCACCTTTGCTGCCACTCAGTCTGTTCCTCCAGTGTGTGACCTGCCAGATCACTCCACTGTTTCATGGAATTAGATGGAGGTCATAACTCAATACAAGTCTATTAGAGCCTAGTTCTGGCTCTCATAGACTTGCATTGATAGCTTGTGACGTAACTTCTGACTTCCGGCCAGTCAGAAGTTGCGCTCACCAGATGCCTCTGCAGCAGCACCAAAAAGAATGGAAGATGCCGGAAGGCGAGTATAAGACAGGGGGCACAGACTTTAGGTTAAAAGCACCACTCCAGTGCTAAAATAAAAACGCTTGACTGGTGCGTTAACTTTGAACTTGCAAACTCTACTTCCTGTATCCTTTCAATTGTTATTGAAAGAGAATGATCTTTTCTCTTAAATCTTTGGACCACTCTCTTCACAATCCAAGAAGAATTGTGAATTGGAGACCATTGTCTATGAGGAATAAGATTCCCCAGGGACATTGCTTAGAACCTGATTCCTGGTTATACTTCATGTTTGTGTAAGGCGGCCAGGGTGGTAGTCGTGGCAACGAGCTGTAGCGTTCCCACACCCTGGCGCCTCACAGAGGAAATACACAGTCCCTTCTGTTGTGTGTGTGATGAGTGCAGCAGAGTACTCACTTCAATTGCTGGAGTCCCTTCGGTCTCTGTCACTCCGGCTTCACAAAATGTTTCAGAGTCACAAGTCTTTTCAAACAATACAACTTTACTGGTCAGCACTACTTTCATCACATAGGCAGCACACGGCAAGCACAGACTCATCTTCATATTTGTCCCTGCCATCCAAACAGGCTCTATCTTCTCTATCAGCTTCCCTTTCCCGGCAAGCTCAACTATATCCCTGGACAATCCGTGTCCCACCTGTTTACTTGGACAGTTTGTGTCCCATCTGTATCCTTGGAAAATCTGTGTCCCTTCTGTGCCTTTACTGTCACCAGCTCTTTATCAGCCCCTCGTCTGGCCTGGGGGTGATCCTGTCCAGCTGGTTTCCGTCGGCACTATTCTCCGCCTGGGGCCCCTTACTGCAGCAGCAGCTTTATCCCCACGGCTTGCAACACTACTTCACTACTGCGCACATGACCGGTGCTTCGGCAGGCTGCCAGAGCTTTTGCTCTGATCAGGAAGTATCCTGATTATACTTCCCTGCTCTTTGCTGCCCCTCCCATTCACTTAACCCCTGTGCAGCCTATCTCCTACTCTATTCTATGTTGTTCTCTATCACTAATGTGCCCCCTCCACTCTATACTACACTATGTAATAAATTCTAGCCCTAAACCTATAAACAGTACATTCACATTACAATACATGACATCACAGTATATAAACATTAATAAACAGTGAGGTGCCGCATGTGAACGTGCAAACAGCGTCTAAGGAGAGAGGAGGCACGTGAGGATCCCCGCCACCTCCTTACACATGCAGCAGGTCATAACAGCCAGAGGTATTTTACTAAGTACTAAAGATGCTTGCCAGGAAGATATTAATAATTCTGAGACTGCAGCAGTCCATAAAAGTGGACTTTGGTGAATCATTTGTTAGTTGTCGTCAGCTATATAGATTTTTTGCTTCATTGGTTTAGTGCAAACGGCAGAACGTTTTGCTAATAAACCTAATTTTGCTACTGTATGTGTATATATGTATGTGTGTGTATGTATGTGTATATGTATATATACACATAATACAGAGATAAAGATGCTTACATTTGTAAAATATAGTCATGAGCTGGCATTTAAAGTGGGCCGACGTTACTGTAAAGCTGGATATATACTTCGGATAATTGCCAGAAATAAGTTGCTGAGCCAACATTTATCACACACAATCTCTTCATTATCCCGTCAACCCATGATAATGTTTTCCTCTAGCTCAGTGACCTCCGAGTGTGCAACACAGGATCTGGAAGTATTGATCTTTTTGGTTCTTCGATCCCTGTATCCTCCCATAGACACAAGACAGTTCTCAGCTTATAGTTGTCTCTTCTTACTTTTGAGCTGATACATCTGCTCAGATGACGGGCACCTCTGGGGCGACTGATCTCTGTAAAATAGGTTCATAATGGTTGTATAAAAAAGGATTTAGGGAAAATTTTAACTTGCTGATGGCCATGAGATCAATGGTCCTTTTTATTAGTCAACAATTGATGAACAAGTTTCCAACTATTGGCCCATGTAAACATGCCGGCAATCACCCAACGACTGAACAAAATGCTTGTTCACCGGTGCATTGATAAAGATCATTATTGGCAGCACATCTTCTCATGTAAGGATGTGATGAGCTACCGATAAACGGCACTACACATGGGGACATAATCGTATTTGCAATTGCTCTGTCCCCATTATTGCCATCGGCCTGTGTAAACAGGTAAACAAGAGCCGAACAACTTGAATATATTAGATTGGTCTCATTATAGCCACATTTTAGCCTATACATAAGGAACGAACTGTATTGGGTAGAGATGAGCGAAACAGGTCGGCCAGATTCATAAGTCGCCAACTTATGCCAAAGTCGGGTTTCGCCGACCGAAACACGACCACAGCGTGAAGTCGGCCATGTGGTCGGCAAAACGGATTTCCCAGAATGTTTGCACGTGACTTTTTTCAGTCGATGAGTAAGGACGTACACTGTGGGCAACGAGATGACATGTGCAGCGTCGAGAGAGAGAGATATCGCCACCTCTAGGGTTAAAGTCTGCCGACTTTGCTTCCCCATTGACTTGCATTGGGTTTCGTGTTTCAGTCGGACCACCGACTTTTCCCGATAGTCGGACGATTTCGTTCGACTCAACTTTTGAGAAAGTCGGGTTTCAGGAAACCCGACTCGACCCTAAAAAAGGCAAAGTCGCTCATCTCTAGAATTGGGCTTTTTAAAAAATTGTGGATGTAAAAAAAAAAAAAAAAACAATGAGATACATGTCTGACCATTCCAAACACCATAACGTTGAAAGATGAAAGTGTGTGCAGGAGACATAATCTATATCTGTGTACAGAAGAAAAAAAAAGTTTCAATTATTCAAAGGGGTTTTCAGTGTCAGACTGGAGTGCCAAGGACCCACCAGTAACCAACTCCAGGTCCCCACTTTTCAGCGACATGCAAATGTGACATCCTCAATCATAAAATAATATAACAATGAACTGGGTAGATGGGTAAATGAATAAGATGCTGCCTCTGCACATAGTGACTCATGTATTTAGTGCAAAGTACTGTTCATATAAGAGGGTGGTGGCACACTCTTGCACATGGGACCACCATCTAGCAGCTACTGGGCGAGGATCGTCATTGGACCTCCTTATGTACTCCGGCAGACCCTGTAGATTATTTTTTTCGAAATGGATAAAAGAGGGAATTTCCGGGGAGTGATTTTTACAAATAAAGGACTTTTCTTGTGTGTGTTTCTTTCTTTTGACTACAAGGTTAGTAATGGGGATGCCTGATAGACACGTCTCCATTATTAACCCCTGGGCTTGATGTCAGCAGATATTACATAGCTGACATCAACTCCAAAAACATTAGGCTAATTGCCAACACACTAGGGCAATCGCGAAGAGCCGTAGCTAAGGGCCAGAATTGACGCACCTAATGAATGCGCCATTTCTGGGGCGGCCTAGGGCTGTTATTATTTATTATTATAGCGCTATTCCATGTGTCACGGCACCGCCAGACTCAGGGCCTGCTGTCCCGGCCTCGGCCAGTAGGAGGCACCGGACTATCACATCACCGTCAGACTCAGGGCCTGCTGTTCCGGCCTCGACCACTAGGAGGCGCCTGACTGTCCTATCACCGTCTGACCCGTGGCCTGCAGTTTCGGCCTTGGTCTCTGGGAGGCGTTGTGCTTCAACCCCGAGTGATGGCGGCGATAGTCATGAGGCTCCTGCGCAGGCGTCTGCTGGACGCAGGCTTCGCTCCTCGGTCAGTCATGAAGGGGCTGGTGCATTACCATCCAGCCTGGTCCTGGGGGCGGTCCGGATGACATCATCAGGCCACGGGCCTGTAAGGGATGACCTGATCCCTCAAATACCTTGGGACTGCTCTTGCAGGCCGCCGGATATATTCTTGGTTCCCCTGCTTGTTACTGTGTGAATTGCTGTTGACTGACTCTGACTTTTGCCTGGACTTCTGACTCTGCTTCTGCCTAACGATTCTGTACCTCTGCTGCCCTCCTGGTTTATGACTCTTACTTCGGCCTGGATTCTGACTCTGCTTCTGCCTAACGACTTTGTACCTCTGCTGCCCTCCTGGTTTATGACTCTGACTTCGGCCTGGATTCTGACTCTGCTTCTGCCTAACGATTCTGTACCTCTGCGACTCTCCTGGTTTATGACTCTGGCTTCGGCCTGGAATCTGACTCTGCTACTGTCTACTGTTTTTGTACCGTTGCTGCCTGACTGGTTTTGTCTCGGATATCATTGCCTCTGTGTCCTGTATTGGAACACCTTTCTGGCGACTGTCCTGCTCTGGTCATTGCTCCTATTCAGACAGTGCCTCCTGGGCTCTGCTATAAATCCAGATCCCTGTATTGGGGTAAAGGGTATCAGTGTTTCTCGGGGTGCTGTCTGGCTGCAGTCCAGACCGCAGGCAGACGTCACACCATGGCGCTTTACTGTTCTTATTAGGCTGGGAAGGGGTCAATATTCACGGACCTTCCCAGCCCACAGCTGTCTGCTTAGCTTTTTCTGGTTATTAATAATAGGGGGACACTACGTCATGTTTTTTAGGGTCCCCCTGTTTTAATAACCAGTAAAGGCTAAGCAGACTTTTGTGAGGTATTATCAATAGGCTGTCTGCTTTCATTTAACTGGTCACTAAAAATAAGGGGGACCTCCACGACATTTTTTAAATTTTTTTTTATTTCTTTATGACCTTAAAGGGAATCTGTCACCCCATTTTCGGCCAATAAGCTGCGGCCACCGCCATCAAATGCTTATCTAAAGCATTCTGTAATGCTGTAGATAAGGCCCCGATGTAACCTTAAAGATAAGAAAATTATACTCACCTGGGGGCGCGGTCGTGTGCTGTGGGTGTCGCGGTCCGGTGCATCCCATCTTCTAGAGATGATGTCCTCCTCCTTACTTCTGCTTCTGTTGAGGGCAGAGTAAAGAACTACAGTGCGCAGTCGCCAGGAAAGGTCAGAGAGGTCCGGCGCCTGCACAATGCAGTACTTTACTCTGCCCTCAACAGGGCAGAGAAAGTACGCCTGCGCAGGAGCCGCGGCAGAAGTAAGAAGGAGGAGGTCATCGTATGAAGATGGGAGGCGCCGGACCGAACCACGACACCCATCGGACCCGACTGGATCCCTGGGTGAGTATAATCTAACTCGTTTTTCTTATCTTTCAGGTTACATCAGGGGTTTATCTACAGCATTACAGAATGCTGTAGATAAGCCCCTGATGGCGGTGGCCTCAGCTCATAGAGCAAAAATGGGGTGACAGATTCCCTTTAATACAAGTACAGAAAACTACACATGCAAAGTACTGGTTATATATCTCACTGACATATTTCTATCTATTCCATTCTGATGGTTAGGGCTGTGAGTTTACTATACTTGGGTGATGAAATGTCGGGTTTCCTTTGAGATGTGTGGTAAAAATTGGACGGCACATGCCTGGTCCGTGTGCCGTGAGATTTTTTTCTCGCACCAATTAACCTGCATTGGCTAGTGCAGTCCGATTCTCGCAGCTGCGATATTTTTGTCTGTTCGATCTAAGCTCAGAAAAAACTGAGCCCTTAAATAAATCTTATTTGGTTGCTGCAGAAAAAATCCGCCAAGAGCGAAATTTGGAGAAAATCTTTATAACGAATTTCCTAAATTTACCACTGTGGATTTTGCTGCATTTTCTCAGCTGTAAACACGTCCTGTGAAAACCAACTTTTTTGCTTTCTTACAAGCCCTAAATAGGTGGCAGTTCTGAGCAGGGATGAATATAACACCAGGGGGCGCCATAACAAAAAAGTTATATCTGCACCCTGGAGGGTTTTTTTATTATTATTTCCAATTTTCATATGTTTTGTGTTATTTCATATAAATTGGTTATTTTTGGACGACCACTTTAATCACTGCAGAAAAGTTGTACAACTTTTTAATGCATCTCCATTTTCAAGATGCTCGATTGCTGTCAGTGAACATTCTTCACATTCAGAGGCTGCAAGCCCATACACAGCTAGTCCTGCTCCCAGCGGAGAAGTGGCTGCAGCTGTATCCAGTGTAGACAATGCTATGCAAGATATATACAGCAGCAATCGTATTAACCTCTTCCTGACACATGACGTAATGTTACTTCATATGTCGGATCCCAGTCTTTGATGCAAATTCAAACTGAGAATCAATGCCGTCAAATTTTGGCAGTGATACAGAGCTAGGATCTGCTTCTAGCAGCTGCGAGCTTCACCCACTGCTGTTAACCACTTAAATGCTGCTGTCAGTGTCTGGCAGCAGCATCTAAAGCATTTGGACCAGAGGGAGTGCTGTTCCCCGCACCCATCTCCACCCACTTCTCCCTGCAACATGATCTCAGGGAACCAGTAGATTGCCAAAGCAGCTGGGATCTACTGAAAATCCCCGTGCCTGTCACAGTGGTACTCCTATGAAAAGCAGCCTGAAATACCATGATATTGCAATATATAGTATAATCGACTTGACGATAGTAGGAATAAGTGCCCTGGAAGGATAAAGTAAAAAAAAAAAAAAAGTTTTTACAAAGAAAATATGAAAATGTAAATCACCCCCCTGCACCACTTTTCCCCCCATTAAAAATAGGGAAAAAAAATTAAAATGCACATCATTGGCATCGCAATTTTTGTAAAAGTCCAAACTGTCAAAGTATAAAATTAGTTAACCAGATCGGTAAACGCCATAATGAGAAAATAATAACTGAAACACCAGAATTGCATTTTTGTTTATCACAGCAACTCAAGCCCTCACACATCTCCACTGACCGAAAATTGAAAATCACAACACAAGAATAATAATTCTAATTTTTTTCACCACTTACCAAAATTGTAGTTTTTTTAATTGCTGTGCTCACAAGTCATTTTTACCAAACTTTTTTTTTTCTTTCAAAATTTCACCGCACCTGAATTTTTTTTTCTTTTCCAGGAAATCAAATGGTAAAATAAATTATGCCATTCAAGATTCAAGACTACAACAATCCTCGCAAAATAACAAGCCATCATACATCTATTTCCATGGAGGACTGGAAAAAGTGCAAAAATTAGATTAAAAAAATAAAAATTGACTGGTCAGGAAGGGTTTAATCTTTGTGCTAGTTTTCTATCATGTATCAGTCTGAAGGCCAGGCTGTTTAGCATTTCCTACACTGGATGTAATTGGATGTGACCAAACTTCTTTCCATTCAGTATTCCTCCTAGAAAGTTATGAATAAACTATATGGTGGCCCGATTCTAACACATCGGGTATTCTAGAATATGTATGTAGTTTATTTATGAAGTTTTAATAATAATGCAATAATGCACCCTCCAATCCTGATATGCATGGTACTCTCACCCCCCTATCCTGGTAAGCATGGTCCCCTCACCCCCCTTTCCTGGTATGCATGGTACCCCTCACCCCCCTTTCCTGGTATGCATGGTCCCGTCAACCCCCTTTTCCTTGTATGCATGGTCCCCTCACGCCCCAATCCTGATATGCATGGTCCCCTCACCCCCCAATGCTGATGAATAATCTGCTCACCCCCCAATCCCGATATGCGTGGTACCCCTCACCCCCCAGTCCTGGTAAGCATAGTCCCCTCACCCTCCAATCCTGGAATGCATGGTCCTCTCACCCCCCAATCCTGGTATGCATGCTCCTCTCACCTCTCTTTCCTGGTAAGCATGGTCCCCTCACCCCCCTTTCCTGGTATTCATGGTCCCCCTCACCCCCCTTTCCTGGTAAGCATGGTCCCCTCACCCCCCTTTCCTGGAATGCATGGTCCCGTCACCCCCCTTTCCTGGTATGCATGGTCCCCCTCACCCCCCTTCCCCTTTCGTGTTATGCATGGTCCCGTCACGCCCCTTTCCTGGTATGCATGGTCCCGTCACCCCCCTTTCCTGGTGTGCATGGTCATCTCACCCCCCTTTCCTAGTATGCATGGTCCCCTAACCCCCCTATCCTGGTATGCATGGTCACCCTCACCCCCCTATCCTGGTATGCATGGTCAACCTCACCCCCCTTTGCTGGTATGCATGGTTCCCCTCACCCCCTTTGCTGGTATGTATGGACACCCTCACCCCCCTATCCTGGTATGCATGGTCACCCTCACCCCCCTATCCTGGTATGCATGGTCACCCTCACCCCCCTATCCTTGTCTGCATGGTCACCCTCACCCCCCTTTCCTGGTATGCATGGTTCCCCTCACCCCCCTTTGCTGGTATGGTCACCCTCACCCCCCTATCCTGGTATGCATGGTCACCCTCACCCCCCTATCCTGGTATGCATGGTCACCCTCACCCACCTATCCTGGTCTGCATGGTCACCCTCACCCCCCTTTGCTGGTATGTATGGTCACCCTCACCCCCCTTTCCTGGTATGCGTGGTCCCCCTCACCCCCCTTTCCTGGTATGCATGGTCCTGTCACACCCTTTCCCACCCTTTCCTGGTATATATGGTCCCGTCACCCCTCTTTCCTGGTATGCATGGTCCCCTCACCTCCCTTTCCTGGTATGCATGGTCCCCTCACCCCCCTTTCCTGGTATGCATGGTCCCCCTAACCCCCCTTCCCCTTTACTGTTATGCATGGTCCCGTCACCCCCCCCTATCCTGGTATGCATGGTCACCCTTATCCCCCTATCCTGGTCTGCATGGTCACCCTCACCCCCCTTTCCTGGTATGCATGGTCACCCTCACCCCCCTTTCCTGGTATGTATGATCACCCTCACCCACCTTTCCTGGTATGCGTGGTCCCGTCACCCCCCTTTTCTGGTGTGCATGGTCCCTTCACCCCCTTTTCTGGTATGCATGGTCCCCTCACCTCCCGTTTTTGGTAAGCTTGGTCCCCTCACCCTGCTTTCCTGGAATGCATGGTCCCCTAACCTCCCTTTCCTAGTATGCATGGTCCCCCTCACCCCCCTTCCCCTTTCCTGGTATGCATGGTCTCGTCACCCCCCTTTCCTGGTGTGCATGGTCCCCTCACCCCCTCTTTCCTGGTATGCATGGTCCCGTCACCCCCCTTTCCTGGTATGCATGGTCCTCTCACCCCCCTTTCCTGGTAGGCATGATCCCCTCACCCCCCTTTCCTGATATGCATGGTCCTCTCACCCCCCTTTCCTGGTATGCATGGTCCCCTCACCCCCCTTTCCTGGTATGCATGGTCCTCTCACCCTCCTTTCCTGGTATGCATGGTCACCCTCACCCCCCTTTGCTGGTATGCATGGTTCCCCTCACCTACCTTTGCTGGTATGTATGGTCACCCTCACCCCCCTATCCTGGTATGCATGGTGGTTACCCTCACCCACCTATCCTGGTATGCATGGTCACCCTACCCCCCTTTCCTGGTATGCATGGTCACACTCACCCCCTTTTGCTGGTATGCAGGTTCCCCTCACCCCCTTTGCTGGTATGTATGATCACCCTCACCCCCCTTTCCTGGTATGTGTGGTCCGCCTCAACCCACTTTCCTGGTATGCATGGTCACCCTCACCCCCCTATCCTGGTATGCATGGTCACCCTCACTCCACTTTCCTGGTATGCATGGTTCCCCTCACCCCCCTTTGCTGGTATGCATGGTTCCCCTCACCCCCCTTTGCTGGTATGTATGGTCACCCTCACCCCCCCTATACTAGCATGCATGGTCACCCTCACCCCCCCTATCCTGGTATGCATGGTCACCCTCACCCCCCTTTCCTGGTATGCATGGTCACCCTCACCCCCTTTTGCTGGTATGCATGGTTCCACTCACCCCCCTTTGCTGGTATGTATGATCACCCTCACCCCCCTTTCCTGGTATGCGTGGTCCGCCTCACCCCCCTTTCCTGGTATGCATGGTCCCTTCACCCCCTTTCCTGGTATGCATGGTCCCCTCACCTCCCATTTTTGGTAAGCTTGGTCCCCTCACCCCGCTTTCCTGGTATGCATGATTCCCCTTCCCCCCCCTTCCCCCTTTCCTGGTATGCATGGTCCCGTCACCCCCCTTTCCTGGTATGCATGGTCCCGTCACCCCCCTTTCCTGGTATGCATGGTCCCCTCACCCCCTCTTTCCTGGTATGCATGGTCCCGTCACCCCCCTTTCCTGGTAGGCATGGTCCCCTCACCCCCTTTTCCTGGTATGCATGGTCCTCTCACCCCCATTTCCTGGTATGCATGGTCCCCTCACCCCCCTTTCCTGGTATGCATGGTCCTCTCACCCCCCTTTCCTGGTATGCATGGTCACCCTCATCCCCCTATCCTGGTATGCATGGTCACCCTCACCCCCCTTTGCTGGTATGCATGGTTCCCCTCACTCGCCTTTGCTGGTATGTATGGTCACCCTCACCCCCCTATCCTGGTATGCATGGTGGTCACCCTCACCCACCTATCCTGGTATGCATGGTCACCCAACCCCCCTTTCCTGGTATGCATGGTCACCCTCACCCCCTTTTGCTGGTATGCATGGTTCCCCTCACCCCCTTTGCTGGTATGTATGATCACCCTCACCCCCCTTTCCTGGTATGTGTGGTCCGCCTCACCCCACTTTCCTGGTATGCATGGTCACCCTCACCCCCCTATCCTGGTATGCATGGTCACCCTCACTCCATTTTCCTGGTATGCATGGTCACCCTCACCCCCTTTTGCTGGTATGCATGGTTCCCCTCACCCCCCTTTGCTGGTATGTATGGTCACCCTCACCCCACTATACTAGCATGCATGGTCACAATCACCCCCCTATCCTGGTATGCATGGTCACCCTCACCCCCTTTTGCTGGTATGCATGGTTCCACTCACCCCCCTTTGCTGGTATGTATGATCACCCTCACCCCCCTTTCCTGGTATGCGTCGTCCGCCTCACCCCCCTTTCCTGGTATGCATGGTCCCGTCACCCCCCTTTCCTGGTATGCATGGTCCCTTCACCCCCTTTCCTGGTATGCATGGTCCCCTCACCTCCCGTTTTTGGTAAGCTTGGTCCCCTCACCCCGCTTTCCTGGAATGCATGGTCCCCCTCACCCCCCCTCCCCTTTCCTGGTATGCATGGTCCCGTCACTCCCCTTTCCTGGTATGCATGGTTCTGTCACCCCCTTTCCTGGTAGGCATGGTCCCCTCACCCCCCTTTCCTGGTATGCATGGTCCTCTCGCCCCCTCTGTCCTTGTATGCATGGTCTCATCACCCCCCCTTTCCTGGTATGCATGGTTCTGTCACCCCCCTTTCCTGGTAGGCATGGTCCCCTCTCCCCCCTTTCCTGGTATGCATGGTCCTCTCACCCCCCTTTCCTGGTATGCATGGTCTCCTCACCCCCCTTTCCTGGTATGCATGGTCATCTCACCCCCCTTTCCTGGTATGCATGGTCACCCTCATCCCCATATCCTGGTATGCATGGTCACCCTCACCCCCCTTTCCTGGTATGCATGGTCACCCTCACCCGCTTTTGCTGGTATGCATGGTTCCCCTCACCTGCCTTTGCTGGTATGTATGGTCACCCTCACCCCCCTATCCTGGTATGCATGGTGGTCACCCTCTCTCCACTTTCCTGGTATGCATGGTCACCCTCACCCCCCTTTGCTGGTATGCATGGTTCCCCTCACCCGCCTTTGCTGGTATGTAAGGTCACCCTCACCCCCCTATACTAGCATGCATGGTCACCCTCACCCCACTTTCCTGGTATGCATGGTCACCCTCACCCCCCTTTCCTGGTATGCATGGTCACCCTCACCCCCTTTTGCTGGTATGCATGGTTCCCCTCACCCCCCTTTGCTCTTATGTTTGGTCACCCTCACCCCCCTTTCCTGGTATGCGTGGTCTAATCAGTGCCACGGGACTTTTGTTACAGACAGACATAATAAGACGATTATATATATATAGATTGACATGAGAGTTACCAGATGGGGGCGTGTCACTGCACTGTCTGACACTGTCCAATCAGTGCTGACGTTCTCAGGCTGTGCAGGGACATGCCTCTTTAGCAAGGGAAATAGTAACACCCAGTTGTCAATTCATAAATTTCTAGGGGTAGGAACAAAGGAATGGCATAAAGAAAAGCTGTAAGAAAAAATGCTCCAGATTTGCTATTTTATGGGAAATACATATATTTACTAAGTCAGATCTGTGCGATGAAAGATCTGTATTCAATCAATCCAAAGTGTAGTAGAAAGTTGTGAAACTTCTCTTGTACCCAGAGATTAAGCTTTCTTTACATAAAACCAGAAAAACTCTTTATTGTTATTCTTGATATTTACATTGTGCGAATTCCCATCTCCCTGCGATGTACACAGAGCTAGAGTGTCAGGGCGATTATCCCATAGATTAAAGGATAATGATTACAGTAACAGAATTGTGTCTATTAGTTTTTTTCTTTACATTTTTTTCTTTTACATGACCTCGTTTCCATAAAGATTTTTTAATGGACATCAATGTCATTGTTTTCCCCTAACCCCCATTAATCAGGGCCACTCCCCTGACCTAATTTCTTAAAAGCTTGCATGATGCTAGCCCACCCCCCTCTTAATGAGGCACATAACGAACGTTTCTAGATGGATCTAATCCGGGCGACCCCTTGTATGTGTAAATCTAGCTCTCGTTTTCCCTCTGACCATCAAATGCCCTAACGACACTTGTAATTTTCCATGTCAAGAATCATTTTAAAATGTACCCATAGTCGTGACCATCTGGCTGCCGTGCTATGAATTTTTTGTGCCCATACGGACAATCACATGAGAATTTATCATGATGGTCAGAGTAAATAATACAATTGTTAGAATTTTTTATACATTTTAATACATTTTCTTAGAGTGCATTTTCACTGAAATTTTGCTGAATTATTATATAATGTGTTACTGCAAGACTAAAAAGTTGGGGATAAGTCCCGTGGCTATAATGCCAGCCACTGGTTGTCACATACATTTATGTGAGCCTCCACTCCATTCAAGACAGGGCTGCAAAGGCCTGATCTCTGGATCATGGGGGGTCCAAGAAGTTGGGCCCACGGGGATCAGAAACCAATCCTCCATCCTGTGGATAGGGTGTAGCTTGTGAATTTGGAGAATAACCTTTTAAAGCAGAAGGTCTTATGAAGAAATCTAGATCACTAATTTGAGGTACACCCTACGTTCACCAGTGGTTTTATGGCTTCTGTTCAAGGCGTCCATGTAAATCCCTGAAATACTGGATTCAGAGTTGCCTATGACAGAGTCATTCATGACTACTTTGATGCGCTTTTGAGCATAGTCAGCTATGTTCTTGTGCTCCTCTGAAAAGATTGACACAATCGAAAAAGAGCATAAATTGAGCCCATCTCCGTTTATCTTCTTGTAATGAATGGTCTATTAGGGGCACCTATTCATCCCGTTATTCGGGAATTCAGACGGATGCTACAAAAGGAAGCCAGTAAGCCACTGCTGAATCAGTGTGCAGCTAGTCTAACTTTTGCTGTCTTCTGTGGACAGCGGATGGATCACCTTGGTACCTGAGACGAGTTTAACATTTAACTTGATACAGCAGAGCTGACCGTGGAAGACCATAAACTTTAAAGCAAACCTATCAGCAGGACTTTGCTAAGTAATCTACAGATACAGTAATAGATATTGCTTTCAAAAGTAGATGTTCAGAATTTTATTATAAGTCTTATTTGGTTTTGTTTAGTTATAATCTCCTTAAAGGGAATCTCTCACCGGAAGTTGCAGGCCTATGTAAATGGCCTGGGTCCGGTCCGATGGGCGATGTTTGTTCTTCATTCTCCACCCCATCAGTGACCCCCGTCCGCGATCTTCTCCTGTATTAGATTAGTTCTTCTCCATAGTTTGCGTGTGCGCAAAGCAATCTGGCTTCGCGCACGCGCAGTACGCTTTGCCCAACTGCAGGCAAAGCCGATAATCCTTACTGCGCATGTCCCGGAAGTATTTCGCTGTGTTCTGGGATATAGTGTACCGGGATGTAATGAAGACCATTGTAAAACCTTAAGTTGCGCCTTTTGAGGTCGTCTATTGTGGATTTTGACTAGTGTTTAGGATCATTATCCATTTGTAGAAGCTATCTTCTTTTCAACTTCAGCTTTTTTACAGATGGTGTTATGTTTGCATCAATAATTTGTTGAAATTTCATTGAATCCATTCTTCCCTCTAACCATGAAATGTTCCCCATGCCATTGGCTGCAACACATCCCCAAATCATGACTGATCCACTTACATACTTTTGATCATTGTAGCCAAAGATATCTACTTTAACCTTGTCAGTCCATAGGACTTGTATCCAAAATGCATCAGGCTTGTTTAGATATTCTTTTGCATACTTCTGCTGCTTAATTTTATGGTTAGGACGCAGCAGAGGTTTTCTTCTGATGACTCTTCCATGAAGGCCATATTTGTGCAGGTGTCTCTGAACAGTAGAACAATGTACCAAAACTCCAGAGTCTGCTACATCTTTCTGAAGCTCTTTTGCAGTCAAGCGGCAGTTCTGATTTGCCTCTCTAGCAATCATACTAGCAGCTCTCACTGAAATTTTGCTTGGTCCTCCAGACCTTATCTTGACCTCTTCTGTTCATGCTAACTGCCATTTCTTGAACTTGAAAGCACTTTGCTATATTCTTATCTTTGCTATCACTTTGCTATCTTCTTAAGCAGCTGCCTAGACAGAGTGTTAGACAGCTGCTTAAAAGAGGAGGCAGGGATTTTATAAAGCTGGAAAATTTCCATCACCTTGCCTTTCCTAATGATAATAGTGAACAAGCCATAACCCTAACAGGCTAATAAAAAAAGTCTGAAACCTTAGTCAAAGTTTTCTGAGCACACAAATCTTCAAGAGTGCCAAATCTTTTGCATTGGCCCATTTTCCATTATGTAGTTTTTAAAATGTAAAAAAAGACTATAAATATTTATATTTTTTGCCTAAAATACAAAGGAAATGTGTCATCTTTAATGTTAGGCTTTGTAGACGTCATTTCATCTTCAACTTGCTTAACTGTTGACAATAACAGTAGTTTTGACCAGGGGTGCCCAAACATTTGCATGCCATTGTATGTGTGAGCCTTTATACTTAATGGAGGGCTATGTGGGGGGCCATTATACTGTATGGTGAGGTGTGGGGCCATTATACTGTCTGTAGGCCCATTATACTGCATGTAGGGCTTTGTGGTGGTCACAGTTGGGAGATTTTACTGTATTGGGGTCACCTTATTTTGTCGAGAGTTGAGGAGGGGTACAATAGGATCATCATGAAGTACATGTGGAGTGTACCATTTAGGAATTCACTGTGGAGATGTTATACAATGTTTGTGTGGCACTTTTGTTGGCATCATACTTTGAGGGCAATGAAAGGGAAATCTAGGGCTTCAGTAGGAGGAAAATTACAGTACTATGTAAAGGCTGCAAAGTTGTGAGATATGCTCTTCTGTGACCTCGCCGAATATTAATTATTTTGTTTTCTTTTGTAGGTGGGTTGGCAATTAGAACTTCTGCTATGGGACCCCATTATTTATACAGTATGTACTCTCTTGATGGTGGCTCTATATAAATCGAGAACAGTCAGGGTTGCCAACTTGGCTTTTTATTTTTTCTGGACAGCTTACCATAAAATCACGGCATGGACAGATACTATTTTTTACAAACACGTTGGAAAACCACAATATATCATTATGATTTATAAGTGATACATTTACCTGTAAACTGTAAAACGATGAGAATTGCTTTCATAATAATCTGTATAAGTTTCTTCAACTTCAAGAAAATCTCTGACTCCTTAAATATCATTCACAGACAGGGTGAAAAAGTGACCGACTGTCCTGGAATTTCTGGACAGTTGTCAATACTGAGAACAGTAGTAACAATGTATTGTGCATTATACGAGGATTGTAACCCTGGGTTCAGCAAGACAGAACGCGGAGTATGTGAGCAATGTACTGAAAGTAGTTCCCCTGTTTGCTGGTAACAAAGGCCTGGCTCGGGATCGCTATTCTTAGCCGGTATACAGTGAGTGGCGTATTCTGATGTGTCCAGGAGTGGCAGTGGGGGAGTGCGACGCTGCTTGTATTTTCAGCCAATAGCAATCACAGCGGAATCGAAAACAATGGAAGAAAAATGCCTGAAAACTTCAGAGAAGAAATTTCTGTTTGTGTGTGGGATGATAAGGGATTATTCAAATCTATCTACCTGTCAATAATGTATTCAGGGCATGTAAGAAAGCTGAAAACAAACCACCGACAGAAGCCACTGCAAGGACACCCACGGCACAGGGACTTTCTGCAGGTTGATGTATACTATATTATAGTTTAATAGCACATAGGGTGATTGCTAGCAAATCTTTAAGGAGTTAATTCCTACACAAAAAGTTATTACAAATCCAAAGAATAGGTGATAACTTGTGGAGACCCCAACACTACAGAGAATGGGGTTCTGAAGTGCCCCATCAGGATGTAGTTGTGGCTGAGCATCTGCACCACTGCTTCATTCTTTCTCTATGGGTGAGGCTGGTTTTACACAAAGAGGAGCCCTGGGCAAAAGTTTAAAGTAGGGCCCTAAATGCTCACAAGTTGCACCATCACACTCAAATAGGCTTTTACAGTTACATGCGCTGAGTCCAGATATAGAGCGATCGTCAATATTGAAGTTGTTAGGCACTTGCTTCCCGGCCTCTTTACACAGGTTGACAAACGATGATGAGCACAGAACGACCACTAGTTGATCAATCTGTCCCCATACATATTATGTTATCAGCAGCACATCTGCAGTTCATACCAGGCGATGTGCTGCTGAGTAAAATGATTTTTGTTTCGAAATAAACAATCCAATCACCCGATGAATCAGCAGCATCTTGCTCAATCATTGGGCGATTGTCAACTTTTTTACACAAATGAACTCGTACACATACACACAGAGTATGTGACACAAACACTATGTTACACACATATGTATACACACACATAGCACACAACCATGTCTACACAAAGCATATACACACACATGTATACACAGAGCACATAAATATACAGTGAAGAGCAAAAGGGAAACTATGTTTTGCACTTTTGACTTTTAGGCTCCATAGCTCTTTATCCACTTCTGCTTTGAACCTGAGACTGCCATCATTTTATAGACAATAATCTTGGATATCAACATACTTAAATTTGACTTGCAACTATTTAGCATATGATTAGTCATACAGATTATTGCATTGTCACTGCATTGTTGCTGTTTTGCTCCTAAAGATCTAAATTTTAATTTTTATTATTTTGTTAGTATTTTGTAAATTCACCTTTTGGCTTTCAACACTGTCTGAATCCTTCTGGGCATGCTTTTGGTCAGATTCAAAATGTGTCGACTTACCCTTTAAATAATATCTGCTTTCAATGTAATTTTTACTAGCTATATAAGATGTCATATTCTTTCTGTATTGATTCCTGAATGTTTAATAAAAAAGATCTGATTCAAAATGTGTCGACTGAAATCTGATCTCAGGTCTCTTCTACACGTTCCCAAAGTTGGTGTATACTGGTCGACTCACTTGGGTATGTATACAGTGTTTTATTCAATTCTACCCACAAGTGTTTGATTGGGTTGAGGTCTGGTGACTGTTGGGCCAATCCAGCACCTCTAGTTCATTGTCATTGAACCATTTTTTCGCTAATTATGGCATATGCTTTGTGTTGTTGTCCTGCTGGAACACTATGTCATCCTTTTCATACCATAGTACTTGAGTGTGCGAAGTAACTAATCTTGTAGGATACTGACATATAGCTCAGCATTGAGACCACCATTGATCCTGGTCAAGTATTCAACGCCTTTGGCTGTGAAGCAACCCCATATCATCAGGCTTCCTCCACCAATTTTGAGGTTTCCTTCAATTTCTCAATCCATTAGCCCCTTTTTCCCTTGTTTCTTTCAGAGCCTAGTCTATTGCCTTTTGTGTCATCGCTCCAAGTCACCCATTTCAAATCTTTAAATGTCGACTTTTTGTACTTGTTTGCAAACTTGAACTGATGCTTCTTATAATAGTAATAGTTGAGGCTTCTTAACCTTTTTTCCGGTCACCATTCCAGACTTGTGGAACGTTTGCCGCACGGTGCTTGCATCGACGTCTGTGATCTCACTATTATGAAGCATACAGGCCACCTCCACTGCCATGTTTGTCGTGCCAGAACTGATAGACCTTGGGATGAGCCAACTTGTTTACTCCAATACTTTGCCAGGATGTCAACCTTTTGGCTTCTGAATGGATGCACAGACTTCATTTTGTATTCTTCCAACTGTCAAGGCACTCATATGATGCAGTTTGGCAGTTTTCTTGGCCAAGAGACTTCTATCGATAAGCTGGATGATGCTGTTTCTCTTCTCTTGGGAAATCGTTTTCATGGGGGACTTACCACTAGTCTATCTCCTCTTCATTTCTTCCAACTCCTGCATAGTACAGGACCTAGGACACACACAGGAGAATGGAGCCAAAAATCCATAGAAATAACAAGAAATCAGTATAAATCTTGTTTTTATTAATACAAAAAGTTATTTAAAAGTCATCACACAGTGTTACAAACAAAGACAAAGCCATTTGACACAGGTCAGAATGCACCAAAATTGGAATAAAACATGCTGCACGATGAGCACCAGACACCGGAATAAGGCCACTGTCACGCTCACGCCTTGGCTGAAAGGCGTGAGCCGGGGGGGGTTGTGGCCCCACTGTGCCACAAAGCAGACTACCCTGGAAGGGGCATGACTACGACAGCTACCTTGGTTTTCACTGGAGCCTCTGATGGTGAGGTCAGGCTTGTGCGGCAGATAGCTGTCGGGTGCCACTCCAGGGTGGTGTCTGGCTGTGGCTGCTGATCCCATTCGGGGACAAGTCACTTGGACAGGTGTGACTGACAGGCAGGCTGAGACACAGGGCAAGCAGGCACAACTGAGACAGGGCAATCAGGCACGGCTTGGAGACACAGGGCAAGCAGGCACGGCTTGGAGACACAGCAAGCAGGCACGGCTTGGAGACACAGGGCAGGCTGGTACAGACGAGACACAGAGCAGGCTGGCACGGCTTGGAGACACAGGGCAGGCGGGCACCGCTTGAGACACAGAGCAGGCGGGCACCGCTTGAGACAGGGCAGGCGGGCACCGCTTGAGACACAGGGCAGGCGGGCACCGCTTGAGACACAGGGCAGGCGGGCACCGCTTGAGACACAGGGCAAGCAGGAGTAGTATATGACGGAACCGGTTTGGACCTGTTCACACAGGAGGTGCAGGTATGGATATAGGCAGGAAGGAGTGGAATATGAAGGAACCGGTTTGGACCTGTTCACATAGGTGGTGCATTTATGGATACAGGCAGGAAAGAGTGGAATATGACAAAAGCAGGAGCCTGCAAGAGTGCAAGGTAGGCAGAGCCTGCAAGATAGGCAGAGCCTGCAAGAATGCAAGGTAGGCGGAGCCTGCAAGAGTGCAAGGTAGGCGGAGCCTGCAAGAGTGCAAGGTACAGGCAGGGAGGACACAGGGAAAGGCACAGCAGGGAAAAGAACCACAGACAAGGAGACTGACAGACAGATAGAGGTAAGACAAAGTTCAGACAGAGACACAGTACAAGACAAGGTACAGGGACCGAAGGATACAGGGACTGAAGGATACAGGGACCATGATATTCTGCCTCCTGGAGGGCGAGGAAAGAAGTACCAGGCAAGTAGTCAGACAAGCCTAGGACAAGACAGGGACCAGGATATAAGCCTCTTGGCGGGCACTCAGAGTGAACTAGAAACGCTAGGAGTAAAGCCTCTCAAGGAGGGCAAGACAAAGGACAGGGCCTGGCTTCCTCAGTAGCAAGGAGCTAACTGAGTAGAGACATTGCACAGCAAAGGTTAGTGGGAGTGGCGAAACTAAATAGTCAAAGGCTCTAGGTGATTGGTCAGGGACATATTACACAGGTGCACCCTGACTGCATAAGAACCAGAGAGTTCTGGCGCCTCCTCCCTATACACACATAGCTTGGAAGCATACAGGAGAGCAGAAGCACGGAGCACAGGACTGGCAACAGACAGATTTCACAGCATGGCTTGAAGCAGAAAGTAATTTGGTGTGCGGGGGATAGGAGGCCATGCAGTGATGTCAACAGGGTTGTTACAGCCAGTATACTACCCTATGGACCCTACACATATATCCAAAATTGTATATTGCGTCTACATAGACAGTAACATTAATAACCCAAACGAATGGGGGAAATGTCGTGAGACCCAATCCTTCTTCCACCTTCTATGCCCCCATACATGTAACTAGGAGTAGCAATGATTACATCCTGCCAGAATATAGCCACATCTAACCCAAAAAGGGAGGGAAGAGGGAGGTCAAGAGTCAAAAGGAAGTTTCAGCCATTACCCCTGCTGGTGTCCATTAGCAAGCGCGTACGCGCTGTAGATAAGCCTCTGAAGCCTCTGATGGCAGAATGCTGTAGATAAGCCTCTGATGGCGGTGCCAGCAGCGGATAGGGCTAAAATGGGGTGACAGATTCCCTTTAAGTCACATAATGAAAGCGACCCTTTGTTCTACAGACTGAGCCAACAAATCCACATAAAAATAGTAATGACTAAGGGCCCCGTCACACATAGCAATCTCGCTAGCGAGATCGCTGCTGAGTCACAACTTTTGTGACACAACAGTGATCTCACCAGCGAGATTGCTGTGTGTGACAGCGATCAGCGACCGGCCCTCCTGCCGGGATCGCTGCAAGAAACCTCTGGACATATTTTTCGTCGCTGATCTCCCGCTGGCCAGCATGCATCGCTGCGTGTGACAGGCGGGAGACCAGCGATCAGCTGTAAAATAATAAAAAAAAATAAAAAATATTGTTATTCTCACCTTCCGACGTCCCGCGCAGCATTCCCGCCTCTCTCCACGCTCCCGGTCCCAGTAATCCTTTGCAAGAATGACCGCGAGACTTCGCGATCCCGCGAGAACGGACGTCATCGTGGTAATTCTTGCAAAGGATTACTGGGACCGGAGCGTGGAGAGAGGCGGGAATGCTGCGCGGGACGTCGGAAGGTGAGAATAACAATATTTTTTATTTTAATTCTATTTTTGACATGAATATGGCATCAGCGCTAACGAACACAGCGATGCCGCGCGTGCGGCGTCGCTGTGCTAATCGCTGGTGAAGCTGTCTGTTTGACAGCTCACCAGCGATCACATAGCGACTTACCAGCGATCCTGACACGTTGATATCGTTGTCGGGATCGCTGGTAAGTCGCTATGTGTGACTCCAGCTTAAGTCTGATTGTGGTAGGCTTTACTAGACAAGATGGCAGCAGGACACTTTACTAAGAAACTGTACAAAACTAAGATCTATACATCTAAATGTCCTGTATTGATATTCAATCCAATGATGTTACTACATAAGACATGCTGGTCTTCATAGAAATTTGGGGTTGTTGCCGAATTCATATGGTCCATGCAAGAACTTTAGGGTTGGGGCCCATTATTTCCCAGCCTTGACGTTTTCTGGTTTTAGGCTTCGTTCCCACTATGAGTATTTCATGAGTTTTTGATGTTGCAAATTTTTTCCAGCATGTCTGCAGCTATTAGGTAAATTTTGTGACTTGAGTTTTTTTATTGCATTTTTTTACATGCTCTTTTATCGCGTTTTTGACTGCAGTTTTTGTTTCTTTTTGATATGTCATGTTTTAATTAAGTTGCTTTTCTTTTTGATACTTCCTGGTATTTGGCTTTAACAAAACATTATTGATACAGGTATGAGGTTTCTATAAATCTCATCCACTTTGCTGGAACTATTAGATGCTGCGTTTTTGGAGTTACAAAAATACACAACTTTAAAAATTCATCGTGGGAACTTAAAGGGGGTTTTACACTAAGCGATATCGCTAGCAATATCGCTAAAACGTCACTGGTTTTGTGACGTTATAGCGATATTGCTAGCGATATCGCTATGTGTGATACTTACCAGCGACCGGCTCCCCCGCTGTCCATCGCTGATCGCGCGAGAATGTCCGGCTCCATTTCTCGTCGGGCGCTTCCTGCTGAGACTTCCTGCTGTGACGACGAGCGACGTGTGGAGGCGGGCGGGAGGACGCAGGATCGCTGTGTGTGAATGGTAAGTATCGTGCGCTGCGTCGCTGCTGCATCGCTGTGAGATCTTTCTGTATGAAAGCTCACTAGCGATCATTTAGCGATGCACCAGCGATCCTGACCGGGTCGGATCGCTGGTTGGATCGCTGGTGCATCGCTAAATGTAAAAGGGCCTTAAGCCTAATGCCCATTGTGTTGTCTTTCTCCTCAAACTTACTTCTGGAACCAGATGGAATTGACAGGTTGTCATATATCACCCCGCTGTCTGACCGTTCATTTCTAAAAAACACAATATCTGGTGAGGGAGATCACTGCAGAGACAGATCAGCAGGTGATAATAAAATAGCGCCTAAAGTTTAACACCTGCTGGGAGCTGCGCTGTCTGCTGTGCAGCCAGGTGCTGTTCACATTATTTGCATAGCTTCACCTGTCCAAAAGCAATCAAGATACCAATGTGCAAACAAAGACACAAATATACTGATAGTTAAAATAATCTTTAAATTCAGAAGTCTTTGCCTTCTCTACACTACCAAATATACACATTACCTCAGTCTGAATGTGCCACAAAGTCATCATAATTAAGGTTTTACTTTAGCTAACTACTCAATGTATAACTCTGCCGTCACTCGCTGATGTTTAGTGGTATGAAGACCAGACTAAGACTGGGGTCACATGGCCGTAGATTCTCTCATGCGAGAACATACTGTAATTTGTCCATCTTCTCCACTGACTGGGCGAGTACATCGGCCTGCACTCAGATCACTCCGATAGCTGAGTGCAATCTGATCATCGGATACCGAATCGGCATGAGAAAACAATAGCAGATCTGCACTGCCCCATAGTATTAGAATGGGCTGAATGCAATGCAATAAAACATCGGATAGCACTCGGCCAGTTTATTCGGCAAAGTGAGCGAGCCCTAAAGGTTCCCATTGACCTTTGGCAGCTGTTACCCAGGGTCTTGTTTGGCCTTCAAGACATCATCTGTTGTGAATGGAGAGAGATAAATAATTTGCTGTCAGAAACCTCTATCTACAGCCACTGGCGTAACTTGAACCTTGTGGACCTCAATACAAAATTTCCAACAGGCTCCCAAATATCACAGGTCTTTAATAGCAATAGTCTTTTCATATGGGGCAAAGGGACCTTTTGGGCCCCTCAGGCACCAACTAGATCAGTAGAACCTACTGAAATTGTCAGCTTTGCCCAGCCGTAATATCATTTGTATGAGGGCCCGATAATAGAGAAGGTAAACAGGGCACAGGTCCACTTAATGGCTATTTGATGACCCTCTCCAGAGAATCGTTGAAGAGGTGGTCATGCGTGTTGCTATTCATTTTGAAGTTGAAAAAACTGCTTCCTTGGATGTCTCCATATTTCTCAAAGATTTGGGCCACTCTCTTAGGCCTCACTCAGACGTCAGAAATTTTTTTTGTACACAAAAATGGTCCGAGTTTCACTTGTGTTTTTGATCAGAGTGTCATCAGAGTTTGGTCAGAGTCAGTTTTTACCATCTGAGTTTGGTTAGAGTTTCATCTGTTTTTCCTCGGATGAAAAAAAAATGATGGAGGTTTCTCAAGTTTCTCCTAGCAAGCAGATGGCATCCAAGGGTTATCACTCTTCTTTCATGGATCCATAGAGTTGGATTGGTGAGTTTGAGCCGATACTCATATCAATATTGGACAAGTCTCTATGCTTTGTGTGGCTTGCCTTGTAATGACCAGGCCGAACGTTCCCTGCTATCCACCCCCACACGGTGTCTGCAGCCAAAGGAATTATAACACACACCAGTCTCGGGGATAACAGTTGCTTTTGCTTCAGCAGGAACGGGAATTATAACTTGGAACAAATAAGGAACAGTCTCTTTTGGGTAGTCCACAACAATTACAGTTCACACTTAGATGCTGAGATGTGATTGGGGTCTGGAGCTTTAAAAGCACTGGACAATGTCTTTTGGTATTTTACAAAGGGAGGGAGACGCAGCAATTAGAGGTTATAGACCTGTACTTGGGGTTAGCTCCACAGTGTGTCACGGCACGTGCACAAGTACTTATAGGTCATTGTGAAAACTGTGGTGAATTCTGTCATAAAGACATTAGATGTGGTGAATCCTGTCAGCAATACTTTAGATGTGGTGAATCCTGTCAGAAATAGAATGATGTCTGTACAGGTTAGAGGGAACTCAGGCTTTTAGGCCTGCAGGAGATCTTAAGGTAAAAACCTCCTCCACTTGTGTTCTGCTCTCCCTGAAGGCATCCCTCAGACTAAAGAACATTCTAGACTTACCTGGAAAAACAGCTGCTCCTATTGACCATGTGACTTGGAGCTGGCCAATAGGAGACCAAATTCACATCTCAGATCCTTACAAAGCAATAATTCAGTCATTGTACACTTTCACCATTAGATCGCGACAGAACACAGCAAACGATAAATGCATTGCATCTAAAACGAAAGTGACTAGAAATGGAGAATTACAGCTCACAAATAATGTAGAGAGTAGAGTTGAGCGACTTTTGGTTTTTTAGGGTCGCGTTTCGTTTCGTGAAACCCGACTTTTCCAAATGTCGGGTCGAGCAAGATCGTCCGATTATAGGGAAAAGTCGGGGTCGTCCCGAAACACGAAACCCAATGTAAGTCAATGGGGAATAAAAGTCGGCAGTGAGAGGAGGACAGGAAACACACCTACAGTGCCCATTTGAATGCCAAAAGCATCAATTCTTCTTACTTAAGCTTGTCAACCTTAATTAACTTCATAATACAAGTTACGCACTGAAAAATGGGGGTTATTTGGCTAAAGTTGTGGGGGGGGAGGGCTGGCTGCAGGTTTTCATGTGCCCTGGGCGAAAGAGCACCCCTTTAACACATACCACAACTCATCATGCTCCGATACGGCAGAGAAATAGCGGTATAGTACAATGAAAAATACCTGACTTTTTACATCTCATGACGAGGCCCATCTATTTCTCCATACAGAATCATTGGTCCCATATAATGTTTGAAACAGTATATGATGAGCTCCACATAATGCTACAGTATATGTTGGTCCCCATGGATGAAGCTCCACTGTCTTATGGGCGCAAATAATGCTCCAAACATAATGGGCCCCATTTCTAATGCTCTAGTGTATAATGGGCCCTGTAAATGCTGCTCCAGTGTCTGATGTCCACCTTTGGAATGTTCCAGTGTATGGTGGGCCCCATCTATCATTCTCCAGAGTATAGTGCTCCCCAAAAATTGCTGTCCCAACATTGAAAACAATCAAATAAGTCTCCTCGCTAGGGAATCCCTGTACTTGTCTGGACTCCTCGTCGTCCCCATCTTCCATCTCACTGCACAGTATTTCAACTTTGCAAGTGCTGTGATCCTGGGCAAGCAGGGGGGGCCCACTCGTTGGCGACGGCACTGGCACAGGGCCCCTGATAGTACGGTGGTGTGTCTGATGGCGGGTGGGCCGAACCTGCACTTTCATCTGCAGCTTCCTCTTTGTCACCGTGTAAGATGGAACTGTATATGGGAAGGGTAACCTGAGTTTCATCAGGGTCAGATTCAGGTCGTGTAGCGTGCGAGGGGAATGTAGTGGTCTGGGTCAATGTACCAGCAGATTCATCGAGCAGTGGCTGGGCATCAGTGCACTTGTGTCGCCCCCAGGAGTACGGTCGCCACAGTGGCATTACCTTCTTCCTAGGGAGTGTGATGTCATGCTTGGGAGCAACGAAGGATCTCTCTAGCAGGTTAACTGATTGGGCGGCGTTATTCCCACGAGTCATGACCCTCCAAACAGCGTTCATGAAGGCAAAGTGTTTGTTTTACGTGGGCAGTATGGTTGCAAAGCTGAACCTTAAAGGAATGTCCAGAAGGGCACCACCAGGAGTGGAGCCTACGGTTAAATTCGACTCCACCTGGGAAACCTCAACCATGCCAGCTACAGAACAGATGCACACATTGCAAGCTTAATTCCGTTAACGAACGAGACTCCGTCATGCCCCGCGGTCCGAGTCCGGCTTACTAGAGGGACACGTGAGGCTCTGGCACATGAGATTGGCCAATAACTGGTGTGTCATGCCCTTACATGTCCGTGGCTGCATGTGCGCTACACTGAAAAGGCCAGTGTTTGTCGCTTACAGGTGCAGATAACCCGCTGAACAACGTTAGTGATGGGGATCACTGATTACAATTATTACCCGCGAACAATGATTTCCCAGTAAGTGCAGGTCAACCGCAGTTCCGGAATTAGGCCTAACCGTCATTCCTGAAAAAATGAAAAACTTACGTGTGCAAACCACAGGTGCTGTAGCTTGCTTAACAGCTCGCCAGCCGTTCTCACGCCCAGTATGGATTACACGTGATTGCACAAAGGTGAGAAAGGGTACCGTATCCCCAGATAACATGTATGGATAGCGTACACATTCAAAATATATGTCTCAGGAGGCAGGCTCAGATGGTGTTAGGCCCAGTATGGATTGCACGTGATTGCACAAAGGTTAGAAAGGGTACCGTTTCCCCGGATAACATGTATGGATAGCGTACACATTCAAAATATATGTCTCAGGAGGCAGGCTTAGACGGTGTTAGGCCCAGTATGGATTGCACGTGATTGCACAAAGGTTAGAAAGGGTACCGTATCCCCAGATAACATGTATGGATAGCGTACACATTCAAAATATATGTCTCAGGAGGCAGGCTCAGACGGTGTTAGGCCCAGTATGGATTGCACGTGATTGCACAAAGGTTAGAAAGGGTACCGTTTCCCCGGATAACATGTATGGATAGCGTACACATTCAAAATATATGTCTATACATCAGGAGGCAGGCTCAGATGGTGTTAGGCCCAGTATGGATTGCACGTGATTGCACAAAGGTTAGAAAGGGTACCGTATCCCCAGATATCATGTATGGATAGCGTACACATTCAAAATATATGTCTCAGGAGGCAGGCTCAGACGGTGTTAGGCCCAGTATGGATTGCACGTGATTGCACAAAGGTTAGAAAGGGTACCGTATCCCCAGATAACATGTATGGATAGCGTACACATTCAAAATATATGTCTCAGGAGGCAGGCTCAGACGGTGTTAGGCCCAGTATGGATTGCACGTGATTGCACAAAGGTTAGAAAGGGTACCGTTTCCCCGGATAACATGTATGGATAGCGTACACATTCAAAATATATGTCTATACATCAGGAGGCAGGCTCAGACGGTGTCAGGCACAGTATGGATTTGACGGCCCAGATTACACAGCGGAGGAGCAGGGAGAGGTAAAGATTGCAAATGCTGGGGCCCTGCCCAAGCAAGGGGGGCCCACTCGTGGGTGTCGGTACTGGCACTGGGCCCCTCATAGTACAGCGGTGTGTCTGACGGCGGGTGTGCACCACCACCGTCAGAGACACTTGATTGCACTATGAGGGACCCTGTGCCAGTGCCCGCGCCCAAGAGTCGGCCTACCCACCTGTCCAGGGCAACGGCACTCACACGGTGTCGTGCGCTAGGTGGTGACCCCGGCCATGGGGGGGGAGGCAGCACAGTTAGGGAGTTTTAGAAAGTGGCATATGTTGATGTTGGACATTCAGCTGATGCAAAAGGCGAAATAGGTGAAGTCCCAGGAAGAGGTGGACCAAAGCAAGCCATTTTTCTGTCACCCTATGTGTCATCAGGGGAAGGTGGGACAAAATCCTTGGAAACCCATGCATGGTTCATTTTAATGAAGGTTAGATCATCCACATTTTGGGTTGACAGACGGGTCCTTTTTTCTGTCAGGATTGATCCAGCTGCACTGAAGACTCTTTCCGATAGCACACTTGCAGCTGGGCAAGCGAGCTCCTGTAAGGCATATTGGGCCAATTCAGGCCAGGTGTCCAGTTTAGCGGCCCAATAGTCAAAGGGGAATGACCTGTGTGGGAGAACATCGATATGGGAGGAAAAGTAGTTTGTAACCATAGTTGACAACTGCTGTCTCCTGTCACTTTCCATCGATGCAGTATTACCAGTTGTGTGAGCGGTATTTGAAAAATCAGTCCACAACATTGTCATGAAACCCCTGTCTCCAACACCACTTCTGCTGTGTGCACCACCAACACCTCTGCCAAGCTGCCCCCGGCCCATACGGCTCGTGTGAGAACCATCACCGCTGCTGTGTGCTGGGAATGCCTCAAGCAACCGATTTACCAGAGTTGCTTGTTTATTAGCCAATATTAGGTCAAGGTTCTCCTGTGGCATGATGTTTTGTAATTTGCCTTTATAGCGTGGATCCAGGATGCTGGCCAACCAGTAGTCGTCATCGTTCATCATTTGGGCAATGCGGGGGTCCCTTTTTAGGATCTGCAAGGCATAATCTGACATGTGGGCCAATGTTCCCGGTGTCAATGATGCACTGCGAGTGCTGGTTGGAGGAGCACTTTCTGGCAAATCCACATCCCTCCAGTCATGCACAAACCCTGTACCAGACCTTGCCACGCCAACATTTTCACTTGCCCCACGAGATGCATCCTCCTCCCCTAAGTAATCATCCCCATCATCCTCCTCCTCCTCCTCTTCTTCCTCCACCTCGTCCAGGAGAGGTCCCTGAGCAGACAATGGCTGAATGTCATCAAGGATTCCCTCCTCCTCTTCCTCCTCATCAACATTGGCTGCAGAAGCCTGCTCCTTAAGGTGCGTCAAAGTTTGCATGAGCAGACGCATAAGTGGGATGCTCATGCTTAGGATGGCGTCGTCTGCGCTTACCAGCCGTGTGCATTCCTCAAAACACTGAAGGACTTTACAGAGGTCTTTCAGCTTCGACCACTGCACACCTGTCAACTCCATGTCTGCTCTCAAAGTGCCTGGCCGTGTATCCTCCCACAAATGCATTATGGCCTGCCTCTGCTCGCACAGCCGCTCCACCATGTGCAGGGTGGAGTTCCACCTTGTTGCAATGTCGATAATGAGGCGGTGGTTGGGAAGGTGGAGCAATCGCTGCAGCTTCTGCATACGAACGGAGTGTACAGGCGACCGGCGGATGTGCGCGCACAGTCTTCGCACCTTCTGGAGCAGGGCTGTTAACTCCGGATAATTTTTGAGGAAGCACTGCACCACCAGGTTCAAGGTGTGAGCCAAGCTAGGTATGTGGCTGAGTTTTGAAAGGGCTATGGCTGCCACAAAATTACGGCCGTTATCACTAACTACCTTGCCTGCCTCAAGATGTACACTGCCCAGCCATGACTCAGTTTGTCGCTTCAAGTACTCGGCCAGCACCTCGGCGGTGTGTCTGTTGCCCAAACACATCATCTGCAACACAGCCTGCTGACGCTTTCCACTAGCTGCTTGTTAGGGGGACACATCGTGTGCAACAGTGGCAGCTGCAGATGGAGTGCTCGTACGACTGCGCTCTGTGGACGAGCTTTCGCTTCTGGAGGAGGAGGAGGAGGAGGAGGGTCGAACGCCTACAGCCAACTGTTTCCTATACCGTGGGCTAGGCAGAACTGTCCCACCACCGCTGTCCCCTATGGACCCTGCATCCACCACATTAACCCAGTGCGCAGTGATGGACACGTAACGGCCCTGGCCATGCCGACTGGACCATGCATCAGTTGTGAGGTGCACCTTTCCGCTCACTGACTGCTTGAGTGCATGGACAATGCGGTCTTTCACATGATGGTGGAGGGCTGGGATGGCTTTGCGAGAGAAGAAGTGGCGACTGGGTAGGTCATAGCGTGGTACTGCATAGGCCATGAGTTCGCGGAAAGCTGTGCTTTCCACCAACCGAAAGGGCATCATCTCAAACGAGATTAGTTTGGCAATGTGGGCGTTCAAACCCAGTGTACGCGGATGAGAGACTGAGTACTTTCTTGACCTACTCATAGTGTCTGGGAGGGTGAGCTGGACTTGAGAGCTGCATATGGTGGAAGTAGCGGTGGACAGGGCAGACTGAGAGAGGGTTGATGATGGTGATGGAGTTGGTGTTCTTTCTGATGGCCTAGAATCAGTCTTTCGTTGATATAACAGTGGGATTCCCTGACTGCTGTGGCCTTGCAACGACACCTCAAAATTTGCTGCTGTGCTAACCAGTGGGCTTACAGTGGGGGAAACAATGTAGCGTTGCTGACTACCTTCGTTGTGATCAGTTGCACATGTGGCACTTGAGGTTTGGTGTTGTGTCCACGCTTGCAAGTGTATGCTGGTTAAATGTCTAAGCATGCAACTGGTATTCAAATTTTTCAGATTTTTCCCTCGGCTAAAGGTCTTTGCGCACTTCTTACAGATAACCTTGGCCTGATCATGAGGATTTTGTTCAAAAAAGTGCCACACTGCACTCTTCCTACTTTGGCAGACATTTTGCGGCCTAGCACGCTGTGATCTTTTGACCCTCTGGACAAGCTGTCCAGCAGCAAGTCTTATGATGTTTGGAACCTGTCTTTGGAGTGCTCCGGGCCTGCCAGATAACAGCTGTTGCGATGTCGATGTCTGCTGTGGATGCTCCTCATCTGAGCTATTGGAAGCAGCACCCTCTTCCCCCAATGGATGCCAATCTGGGTCAACAACTGGGTCATCCATCACCTCCTCTTCTATGTCATGTGCACCTTCCTCTGTGTCACCGTGTATGGTGGTATAGTGTGCGGGAAGGGGCACCTGAGTCTCATCAGGGTCAGAATCTGGCTCTGTACACTGCGAGGACAATGTAGTGCTCTGAGTGAATGTACCAGCAGAATCATCCATCAGCGGCTGTGCATCAGTGCACTCCATGTCAGATTCATCTTGGCCTGGGTAATTCACCATTTCACTTGATAATCCAGGCATGGTATGTGAAAACAGCTCCATGGAGTAATCAGTAGTATGGCCTGCGTCATCCTTCAATCTTGGTTGGGGTGAAGGACACAAGGAAAGGTGTGGTTCATGAACATGAGCCTCCAATGACGACTCAGTGCTTTTACTTTTTACAACTGAAGAAGAGGAGGCGATAGAGCTGGAGGCTGAGTCAGCAATGTAAGACAAAACTTTTTCCTGATGCTCTGGCTTTAAAAGCGGTTTGCCAACTCCTAGAAAACTAAGCGTTCGAGGCCTTATGTAGCCAGACGATGACGCAGGCTCAACACCTCCTGCATTCAGTCCTATTTTGCTCTTGCCACTACCATCAGATCCACCACCAACACCATCATTACCAGCTGCCAACCCCCGCCCAATTCCACGGCCTCTTCCACCAGCCTTCCTCATTTTTGGTAGAAATGTAGACAAAATCCAACAAACTATATAGTAATGTAAAACAAGGTACAAGGTGTCTATAGGACAGGGGAGATTTAGAATTTCTGCAGACACTTGTGGACACTGGACACTTTTGGATTGTGTGAGGCCCACTGATATCTGAGCGCTATGTGACAGGCTCGATGGCACAGCTGTGACCAAAGTGACTAGAGGATAAGGGAGATTTTGAATCTCTGCACACACTTTTGGACACTGGACACTTTTGGATTGTGTGAGGCCCACTGATATCTGAGCGCTATGTGACAAGCTCGATGGCATAGCTGTGACAAAAGTGACTAGAGGATAAGGGAGATTTTGAATCTCTGCACACACTTTTGGACACTGGACACTTTTGGATTGTGTGAGGCCCAATGAATATCTGAGCGCTATGTGACAGGCTCAATGGCACAGCTGTGACCAAAGTGACTAGAGGATAAGGGAGATTTTGAATCTCTGCACACACTTTTGGACACTGGACACTTTTGGATTGTGTGAGGCCCACTGATATCTGAGCGCTATGTCACAGGCTCGATGGCACAGCTGTGACCAAAGTGACTAGAGGATAAGGGAGATTTTGAATCTCTGCACACACTTTTGGACACTGGACACTTTTGGATTGTGTGAGGCCCAATGAATATCTGAGCGCTATGTGACAGGCTCGATGGCACAGCTGCTGTGACCAAAGTGACTAGAGGATAAGGGAGATTTTGAATCTCTGCACACACTTTTGGACACTGGACACTTTTGGATTGTGTGAGGCCCACTGATATCTGAGCGCTATGTGACAAGCTCGATGGCATAGCTGTGACAAAAGTGACTAGAGGATAAGGGAGATTTTGAATCTCTGCACACACTTTTGGACACTGGACACTTTTGGATTGTGTGAGGCCCAATGAATATCTGAGCGCTATGTGACAGGCTCGATGGCACAGCTGTGACCAAAGTGACTAGAGGATAAGGGAGATTTTGAATCTCTGCACACACTTTTGGACACTGGACACTTTTGGATTGTGTGAGGCCCACTGATATCTGAGCGCTATGTCACAGGCTCGATGGCACAGCTGTGACCAAAGTGACTAGAGGATAAGGGAGATTTTGAATCTCTGCACACACTTTTGGACACTGGACACTTTTGGATTGTGTGAGGCCCAATGAATATCTGAGCGCTATGTGACAGGCTCGATGGCGCAGCTGCTGTGACCAAAGTGACTAGAGGATAAGGGAGATTTTGAATCTCTGCACACACTTTTGGACACTGGACACTTTTGGATTGTGTGAGGCCCACTGATATCGGAGCGCTATGTGACAAGCTCGATGGCATAGCTGTGACAAAAGTGACTAGAGGATAAGGGAGATTTTGAATCTCTGCACACACTTTTGGACACTGGACACTTTTGGATTGTGTGAGGCCCAATGAATATCTGAGCGCTATGTGACAGGCTCGATGGCACAGCTGCTGTGACCAAAGTGACTAGAGGATAAGGGAGATTTTGAATCTCTGCACACACTTTTGGACACTGGACACTTTTGGATTGTGTGAGGCCCACTGATATCTGAGCGCTATGTGACAGGCTCGATGGCACAGCTGTGACCAAAATGACTAGAGGATAAGGGAGATTTTGAATCTCTGCACACACTTTTGGACACTGGACACTTTTGGATTGTGTGAGGCCCAATGAATATCTGAGCGCTATGTGACAGGCTCGATGGCACAGCTGTGACCAAAGTGACTAGAGGATAAGGGAGATTTTGAATCTCTGCACACACTTTTGGACACTGGACACTTTTGGATTGTGTGAGGCCCAATGAATATCTGAGCGCTATGTGACAGGCTCGATGGCACAGCTGTGACAAAAGTGACTAGAGGATAAGGGAGATTGGATTGCTTTTAAAAAAGCAGTTTGCGGAGCAGTGGGTAAACAGCAATGCCAGCCTGTCAGGAAGCCTTAAAAGGCAGCCCAACAACCAACACCACTGATACACCACAATATAGCCTCCCCTTGCACTGCACACACAGTGACTGGTGTGTTGTGCAGGCCAAATCGCTAGCAGCAGAAGCAGTTTTTTTGTCTTCTTCCCTGCCTAAAGCTCTCCCTACAGAATCAGCAGCAACCTCTCCCTATACTGAGATCGGCAGAAGTAAGATGGCGGTCGGCGTGCACGCCCTTTTATACCCCCTGTGACGCCCACCAAAGCAAGCCAATCACTTGCATGCCCTTCTGAAAGATGGTGGTGACCCCTGCCTATGTCATCACGTTGCCCACAGTGTCCGTGGATCCTGATTGGCTGAAAAAGAGCGCAAAACAAACTTTTGAAACGCGACTTTGGCGCGTAAGTCCCGACCTCGTGGCCGACCTCATCCTAGGGTCGGGTTTCGTTTCATGAAACCCGACTTTGACAAAAGTCGGCGACTTTTGAAATTTTTCGACCCGTTTCGCTCAACTCTAGTAGAGAGCCTGTTAGAGAGTGAGCAGTAGTGTACAGAAGCTACTCACAATTCAGTATTACTTAAAGGGACAGACACTCTGGACTGGGTCACTACATATTTCCCCTCTGAAGATAAGCCGTCCTTGGCGACTGTGCGAGTGGTGGACTACTAAAGAAGGAAATATACAGGTAATGTAAAGCAACACCAAGGCAAGCATGCTCAGATATATGGGAGAACAATTTGCAATAAACATCTGCAAAACATGAAGGTGGAAGTGCCAGTGTGAAATAGAGTCTCTTTCCGCAATATACTATCGTCCATATGAAAGGCTCTGGAAAGGCAATTTAGTGGCAACCACCAGTCCATAATAAGTCCACGGCTGCATAGGAAAATAATACAAACGATAAGCAAAGTGCATGGTATTATCTAGGTGCAGAGGCGTAAACATTAGTAAACTGACTAGCTAACTTAATATACATATGAAACAGGATATTATTTTTTTTAGTCTCTGTAGCGGGCTAGAAGTGTTCCCTTTGTGCTTCGCTCTGAACGCCTCAACCTTTCATCTTCCTCTTGAGCAGGAATGAAACTGTCTGCTTGTTCAGGTGGGAATGGCAAAGGAGTAACAACTGGAGCAGGAATCGAGATGGGGAAATATTGATAGCACGGGAGGATAAATTGATAGTTGAAAGGAGACTCTTCCACCGTGGGTTGTATGGGTGGTGGCTCCAATGTAGGATTTGGTGTGTAAACTGGCATGATTTGTGGAGGAGGTGAGGCCATCACCAGTGGATCCTCTTTTGTACATAAATTCTTGTGGTTTCTGTGCACTGTCTGTGGGGCCATTCCAGGTTTCTTCACTTCATATACATCGGACTCTAGGTATATGATAGCTGTAATTGTGTAGGGCTCTGTTTCCCAGAGTGAATCGAGTTTCCCTGTACGGTGGCACTTCTTTAGCCACACTTTGTCTCCAAGGTGAAGTGGGAAAGCATTAGCTCTTTGATTGTAGCTCTCTTCCTGTTAACGGTGAGCTTTGCCCATGCGGTGATCAACGATCTGCTGGGCTTCATGTATTCTTCGCTGATGCTCTGAGACCCAATCAGTTTTAGGCAGGGGATTGATCACATCGGGAACCTGGATTCCCAAAGCAAGATCTTTTGGGAGTTGACCTTGTCTTCCAAACATCAAGTAATATGGCGTGTAGCCGGTAGAGCAATGGACAGTATTGTTGTAGGTTTCCACTAACTCATCAAGTAGTTGAGGCCATTCAGCTTGTTTGGTAACAGATGCTGTCCACAGAATATTGATGAAGGTCTGGTTGACTTTCTCACAATGGCCATTCCCTTGTGGATGATAGGCAGTGGTTCTTAGCTTCTTGCACCCATGGAATTGGCAGAGCTCTTGAAATAGTTGGGTCTCAAAGACAGGTCCACGGTCTGTGAGGACTGCTTCAGGGCAACCGTAATGTCTCAAATATTCATGGTAGAAGGTGATAGCTGTAGTCCGAGCTGTAAGGTCTTTCACCGGTATAACGGCAACCCACTTAGCATAGTGGTCCACCATGGTAAGGGCATACGTGTAGCCTGAACGAGTTGGAGCTAGCTTCACATGATCAAGAGCAACTAGTTCGTTCGGTTTCTGAGAATGGATTGGATGAAGAGGAGCTCTGGCATCTTTCTTACCAGCTTTAGTGAGATTGCAAGCTGAACATGCGCTACACCAATTCTCTTTATCTGAACGCATCCCAATCCAATAGAAGCGTTGGCGTATGGTAGCTTCAGTTTTGTGTATGCCAAAGTGCCCAGACTGGTCAAGGTAGGCATCGAGAACAATTTTGGCATCTTGCCGTGGGATTAGAATCTGATGTAATCTTTCACCTGAAACAGGGTCCAGGGAATTGCGCAAGATCAAGCCCTTTTGAATGAAGAGCTGGGTGAAACCCGGTCAATAGGAGCGCAAAAGCAGGAATGGAGTTACTAATGTATCTTTCTTTTATTTCTATTAAAAATCCACAACGTGTTTCAACAGGTAAATCCTGTCTTCCTCAACGTCAGGACATCGTCTGCGTCGTCGGGCAGGTATTCTCCCAGTAGTCAGGTATTCATAGATCTCTCCTAGGACACAAGGCTCCTTTTGAAGTGTTTGCCATCTCAGTGGATCTTGGGACAAATCTGGTTTCGGTTGAGAGACTGCATCAGTTTGTGTAGCAGCAGTGGCGTTCTGTGTAGCAAACCTTTGATAGAAGGGAGGCATCTCGACATCTTCCCACAGATCTTTCTCAGGAGGCTCTTTTCCTATGGGCAAGCGAGATAACACATCTGCATTGATGTTGATCTTGCCACTGCGATACTTAATGTCAAAGCAGAAACTCTCCAATCTTGAAGCCCTTCTCTGCTCCAGAGCACCTAGCCGAGCAGTATTAAGGTGAGCGAGAGGATTATTGTCTGTGTAAACGGTGAAGGGGGTAGCGATGTAATCTTTGAACCTCTCCATGACAGCCCACACAAGAACTACCAGCTCTAACGTGAATGAGCTGTAATTGTTATCGTTCCTCTCAGCGCCTCTCAAGCTTCGGCTGGCATAGGCAATGACTCTCTCTTTGCCATTCTAGACTTGTGATAGTACCGCCCCGAGGCCCCATGCACATGTACTTATAGGTGATTGTGAAAACTGTGGTGAATCCTGTTATAAAGACTTTAGATGTGGTGAATCCTCTCAGCAATACTTTAGATGTGGTGAATCCTGTCAGAAATAGAATGATGTCTGTACAGGTTAGAGGGAACTCAGGCTTTTAGGCCTGCAGGAGATCTTGAGGTAAAAACCTCCTCCACGTGTTTTCTGCTCTCCCTGAAGGCATCCCTCAGACTAAAGAACATTCTAGACTTGCCTGGAAAAACAGCTCCTCCTATTAACCATGTGACTAAGAGCTGGCCAATTGGAGAAGTAATTCACATCTCAGATCCTTACAAAACAATAATTCAGTCATTGTACACTTTCACCATTAGATGGCGACAGAACACAGCAAATGAGAAATACATTGCATCTAAAATGAAGGTGACTAGAAATAGAGAATTACAGCTCACAAATAATGTAAAGCGCCTGTTAGAGAGTGAGCAGTAGTGTACAGAAGCTACTCACAATTCAGTATTACTTAAAGGGACAGACACACTCTGGACTGGTCACTACAACTTGGTCTGAGGAAAAAAATAGACAGATGAACAGCCCTATGCACTATAACTAGCACGGGCATTATCTGTGAAAAGCACAAGTAGCTCTCGTCTGAGAAACACTGATGACTGAATGAGCCCTTAAGCGGCAACGTCCCCTATGTATGGCTGCCATAGAGTGTGTCCACCACCAAACTGAAAGGGAACCTGTCAGCTGACTCATTTTCTTCCCAAACCACAGGTGCCACCCCTAGCTGGCTTCTCCCCACTCCCAACACTGTGCCATGGGATTGTCCGATCTCACCCTATGTACACACATGGGAAAAGCCCATTAATTAACTAGAGTTGCGCCGGGAAAAGCCGTCCAGGAGTGGTACCAGACTAGTGTCATCTCCAGCTACTATCCCCGCCTCTTCAAACTGTATTTTCTCAGAAGTATCGGAGCATGGGAATTCACACTTACTCCATATTCACATAATAGTAATATTTCACAAACACCAAAAATGGTCACAATGTGATCAGTGTTTTTGACCCAATTTCATCAGCGTTTGGTCGGTGTTTTAGTTTTTACCATCAGTGTGCCATTAGTGATTTTATCGTATGAGAAAATAAATAAGTTGCAAATTGTCTCCTATTCATTACAATGATGAATACAGACAGCACACAGATTGTACCCTGGTGCCATCCATATCCATATTTTCACTGATCCATAGACTTTTTTTGTTGTTGTTGCTGCAGACACATGACACACTAAAGAGCCACGGACATGTGAATAGCGCTATAGACTTTAATGTGTAAGTGTTCTGCCCATGAAAACCACGGATAGAACACATTTGTGATTCTTGGACATCTGAATTAGACTTTGAGCAGTGTTTGAGATGAAATAATCAGTGCAGGAGACAATGAGTGACTGATAGTAACATAGTAACATAGTTATTAAGGTTGAAGGGAGACTTTAAGTCCATCTAGTTCAACCCATATCCTATCCTAACTTGCCCTAACATGTTGATCCAGAGGAAGGCAAAAAAAACCCATGTGGCAACAAGTAAGCTTCACATTGGGGAAAAAAATTCCTTCCTGACTCCACATACGGCAATCAGACTTGGGAAATAATAATTTTTCCCTAGAAAGATATATTTCATAATGTCTTATCTTTACTTGTTCTGATAGTTTCTGAATAAAAGATAAATAAATAAAATATAGTATCTAACATATGTAGATAGGACTGAATATCTGTTTTCAGACCTGACGAACAGTCTATTGGCTGATTGACCATCAGACCACCAATTTCCTCTGATGGTAATATGGGGAGAGGTGTTACTATGACCTGTAACAGTAACATTCTAACTCAGGGGTGAACAATTCATTTTCACAAAGAATCATATGAGAGACTGTGACTGTTAAAGAGGGCAGAACATACAGGCAAAACTTAATTCTGCGTGTTTCTATTATTTTATATTCATTTGGTCACTTAAAGGGAATCTGTCACCAGGTGTGGCCAATACGAGTTACAGTCACCACCTCTATAATGCTGTAGCTAAGCCCTCAACCAGACCTGTAAGAGAGGAAAAATAACTTTTATTATACTCACCTCGGGCCGGTCCGGTCCGAGGGGTGCCTCTTCATGGTCCGGTGCCTCCCACCTTCTTGCGATGCCGTCCTCCTACTTGGTTTGTGTGGATGACACGTCCCTGCATCATCCACACAGTTTGATCAGCATCACGCTCCTGCGCAGGCATACTTATCTGCCCTATTGAGGACAGAGCAAAGTCCTGCAGTGCGCAGGCACTGGGCCTCTATGACCTTTCCTGGTGCCTGCGCACTGCAGTACTTTGCTTTGCCCTCAACAGGGAAGATAAGTACACCTGCGCAGGAGCACAATGCCGAGCAGACTGTGTGGATTATGCAGGGTCGCGTCATCCAGACAAACCAAGAAGGAGGACGACATTGCAAGAAGATGGGAGGTGCCGGATGAAGACCTGCGACACCCATCGGATCGGACCGCCCCCAGGTGAGTTTAATAAAAGTTATTTTTCTTCTCTTCCAGGTTGGGTTGGGAGCAGATATACAGCATTATAGAATGCTGTGTATCAGCCCTGAAAGGCGGCGGCAGCAACTCATATCGGCCAAACCTGATGACAGATTCCCTTTAATCTGGAGCAGAATTAAGTCTGTTGACTTACAGAATACATCTTATGATAGGGCTGATTGTTTACTGCTTTTTATAAAGATTTTAAATCATATGCACCTGTTATTCAGCTTTTGTACCTTGATTATTATTATTATTATGCATTTATATGGCGCCATTTTTTCCATGGCGCTTTACATGTGAAAAGGGGAAATATAGACAAGTATAGTAAACATATGTAAGACAAGGGACACACAAGTACATAAGGAGAGGGGACTCTGCCCGCGAGGGCTCACAGTCTACAGGGATGGGTGAGGATACAGTAGGAGAGAATCATAGAATCATAGAATCGTAGAGTTGGAAGGGACCTCCTGGGCCATCTGGTCCAACCCCCTGCTCAAAGCAGGATTCGCTAAATCATCCCAGTCAGATGTCTGTCCAGCCTCTGTTTGAAGACTTCCATTGAAGGAGAACTCACCACTTCTCGTGGCAGCCTGTTCCACTCATTGATCACTCTAACTGTCAAAAAGTTTTTTCTAATATCTAATCTGTGTCTCTTCCCATTCAGTTTCATCCCATTGCTTCTAGTCTTTCCTTGTGCAAATGAGAATAAAGTTGATCCTTCTACAATGTGACAGCCCTTTAGATATTTGTAGACAGCTATTAAGTCTCCTCTCAGTCTTCTCTTTTGCAAACTAAACATTCCCAAATCCTGCAACCTTTCCTCATAAGACAGGGTTTGCAGACCGGTCACCATTCTGGTCGCTCTTTTCTGAACTTGCTCCAGTTTGTTGATGTCTTTTTTAAAATGTGGTGCCCAAAACTGGACACAATATTCCAGATGAGGTCTGACCAAAGAGGAGTAGAGGGAAATAATGACTTCACGTGATCTAGACTGTATGCTTCTGTTAATACATCCTAGAATTGCATTTGCCTTTTTTGCTGCTGCATCACACTGTTGACTCATATTCAGTCTGTGATCTATTAGTAGAGGGTAGAGGGTAGAGGGTAGAGCAGGTCATGCTGTGGTTCAGTAGACCGAGGATCATTGCAGGCTGTAGGCTTGTCGGAACAGGTGGGTCTTCAGGTTCTTCTTGAAGGTTTCCGTTGATGGTGAGAGTCTGATGTGTTGCGGCAGGGAGTTCCAGAGTATGGGGGAAGCACGGGAGAAGACTTGTATGCGGTTGTGGGAAGAAGTGATAAGGGGGGAGTAGAGAAGGAGATCTTGAGATGATCGAAGGTTGCGTGCGGGTAGGTACCTAGAGACCATGTCACAGAAGTGTGGAGGAGACAGGTTGTGGATGGCTTTATATGTCATGGTTAGGGTTTTGAATTGGAGCCTCTGGGCGATAGCAAGCCAGTGAAGGGCCTGGCATAGGGGGGAGGCTGGGGAATAGCGGGGAGGCAGGTGGATTAGTCGGGCAGCAGAGTGTAGGATGGACTGGAGTGGAGCCAGAGTGCTAGAGGCGAGGCCAGAGAGTAGGAGGTTGCAGTAGTCAAGGCGGGAGATGATAAGAGCATGCACTAGTGTTTTTGTGGTTTCATGGTTGATGAATCCGGGAAATATTTTTGAGTTTGAGGTGGCAGGAGGAGGCGAGGGCTTGGATATGTGGTTTGAAAGAGAGCGCAGAGTCAAGGATCACCCCAAGGCACCGAGCGTACGGGACTGGGGAAAGAGAGCAGCCGTTGACATTGATGGATAGGACTGGTGGAGGGGTAGAGTGTGATGGGAGAAAGATGATGAATTCTGTTTTGTCCATGTTCAGTTTGAGAAAGCGAGCAGAGAAGAAGGCTGAGATAGCAGACAGACATTGTGGGATTTCAGTCAGTAAGGAGGCGAGGTCGGGTACAGATAGGTAGATCTGCGTGTCATCGGCATGGATGTGATACTGCAAACCGTGGGATTCTATGAGCTGTCCCAAGCCGAAGGTATAGATGGAGAATAGTAGGGGTCCTAGGACAGAGCCTTGGGGAACACCGACAGACAGGGGGCGAGGTGAGGAGGTGGTGTGTGAGAGGGAGACACTAAATGTTCGGTCTGTTAGGTATGATGAGATCCAGGATAGGGCCAGGTCTGTGATGCCAAGAGATGAGAGAGTCTGTAGCAGGAGGGAATGGTCTACGGTGTCGAAGGCAGAGGACAGGTCCAGGAGAAGGAGGACAGAGTAGTGTCGCTTGCTCTTGGCGGTTAGTAAGTCGTTAGTGACTTTAGTTAGGGCAGTTTCAGTTGAGTGATGCGGTCGGAAGCCAGATTGTAACTGGTCAAAGAGGGAACATGAGGAGAGGTGGGAGGACAGTTCAAGATATACATGCTGTTCCAGTAGTTTTGAGGCGTAAGGGAGAAGAGATATTGAGTGATAGACACAGAGGATTGGTCAAGGGAGGGCTTTTTGAGGATGGGTGTGATTGAGGCATGTTTGAAGGATGAGGGAAAGACACCATTTGCAAGTGAAAGGTTGAAAAGGTGTGTTAGAGATGGGATGAGGACTGTGGCCAAGTTAGGGATGAGGTGAGACGGAAGTGGGTCGAAGGCACAAGTGGTGAGGTGTGATCTTGACAGAAGGGTGGAGAGCTGATCTTCTGTCATGGTGGAGAAGCTGGCTTTTGCAGAACAGGGCTGAGCAGCTAAGAGGGGCATTGAGGGCTGCGGGCCAAAGTTTTGTCAGATCGTGTCGATCTTCTGCTTAAAGAAGGAGGCAAAGTAGCTGATCAACAGCTACCAATGGAATATGATGCCCCCACCGTCAACCCATAGTGTATTAGGACCCAAACAGCCCAACAAATAGTATGATGTCCCCAAAATATCTCACACACAGTATGATGTATCCACAAAGCCTATAAAGCTCAAATAATAAATATACGAAGGGCCTTAATACATTATCATAAAGAAATACCCTAAAAAGATACTTTATTTATTAAAAAATCAAAAAAATGGTTAAACACCAAAAACCGAGAAAAAAAAAACAAAAACAAAATGTGTTCAACAAAACCCCATAAGGGAAAAGCTAGGAATCCCTGGTGTATCGCCTAAGCTTACACCTGCCTGGCAGCGGAGGTTGGCACCCTAGGGGGGAACGTTGTGGCTTTTCCCTCATGGGGTTTTGTTGAACACATTTTGTTTTTGTTTTTTTGTCACGGTTTTTGGTGTTTAACCAATTTTTTGTTTTTTTTAATCAATAAAGTATCTTTTTAGGGTATTTCTTTATGATAATGTATCCACAAAGCCCCCACACAATCTGAGCCCTGACAAAGAACCTTACTCCATATGATATTCTTAAAGATTATGATGTCCCTATATAGCCCCTCAAACACTATGATGTCCCCACAAAACCCACCAAATAGTATGAAGTCTCAATAAAGCCCCTCACACAGTATGATGTCCTCAGCCAGAATAGGCAGCACAGGACTGTGACCCCACAGCTTCGCTAATTCATGACCAGATGTGCTGCTAGATTACCTTGGCACTAACATAACTTACATCAGAAATATTAAATCTGGAGTAATATTTGTGATGAGGTGCACAGAGACCCTTCATTAAAACTGGTATGAACAATGTTGGTCTTGATTAATCGGAGCCTAGGTATTTCTTTATTTTTGGTATTGATTTTTTAAATTTTCTCTTCGTCATTAGAAATTACCTTGGCATTTGCTCAAATTTGCCAGGTGCACACGCCAGACGTAGAAAGCATTTAGTTTATACATAGTGATTTTTTTTCTCCTTATAGACCAAACCTGTAGAGAAGCATGGCCTTGCTAGACTCAACCCCCCACAACAAGTTAAACTTGCTTTCGCTGCACATACCACACTAATATCTTCAGAAACGTTCCAGTTTCTCATGCTCTGTAACTTGCCATCCATTCTTCATCAGCATTATGCCAGCACTATAGATGCTGGGACTTTCTTTCACTTGCCTCCCAGAATGCTTTGCACTTACATTGTCCAATGACTTTACTGCCCTGAAGCAAGTTAAAATGATGAGAGACACCTATTGGCCCACCATATTGGAGGGGTTAAAGCAACATATTTTTAAATAAAGGGATTAGCATATTGCCTATTGAGGATATTGTTAAATTAAATCAAGTTGTCTAAAAGCACAAAGACCAATGAATATGTATACATATATTTGTAACTTTGCATTAATCACCATTTAGTAGATCTTTTTTATTTAATCATTATCTGTCTACCATACAAAAAATTCTGATCCGATTCACACAATATCTATAAAATCATAGTTTGTAAACTGTGGTTGGGAGGACAAGTTTAATAGCAGAGGTATATTTTGCCAGAATTTATACATGCTGAGGATCTTTTCCCAACCCAGTAAAATTTCAGAACTTCATGCATGTCCTGTGTTAATTGATAGAAATAATTACTACTCAACTATTATTTTAGAGTGAGCATAATACATAGTAGGTGCAATTCAAGGGAACGTTCACAGGATCTCTGTTCCATGTGCTGTCCACTTGTGCTGTGGCCATTCATGGACCAATGTTAGCCTATGTGCTATCACATATGATCCAGTATCCTCTCGGACCTCAAGTCACATTGCAGCATGGAGCCAGTCACATCCACAATCTGTAAACCAGTTCCATCCCCTTTTGCAATTGTGACTGGTCCACAAAATTTAGAATTCACCCTAAGGCTGGGTCTACACGTTGACTTTGGCCACCACACAGTTTGTGCGGCCAAGGAGCACTGTATACTGCTATTTCATCACTGTATAGTGCAAGTGAATGAGGTCCCATTGTGGCGCACAAGGTCCCAGATAAGCAAATCACAAGAAATCCAAATGATTCTGACTCTTTGAAACCTGCTTGTCGATGTACCTTGGGAGCTGCAATGTGACCCCACTCACTTGCGCCATGTAGCGATGTACACACGTCGTCAAACTTGTTGGTACCCCTCGTTTAATGACAGAAAAACCCACAATGGTCACAGAAATAACTTGAATCTGACAAAAGTAATAATAAATCAAAAATCTATGAAAATGATCAAATGAAAGTACTTACCTTGACAAGCCAGAGCTGGTATGTCACTCTCCACAAGGAGAAACCTTACCCCTCCTAGCCTAATCAGTTCTCATACTTTGCACTGACGAGGGCCAATAGCCCGAAACACCGTGTCTGCAAATTGAGATTCTGATTTGGCTTTTATCCTAAGTCATATCACAAGACTCGTTAAAGGGTTGATTGTGACTTGTAGGATCGCTACTACTAACAGGTGGCGCTATAGAGTTCAAGTCCTCTTCCTCTGTGAAGAGGCAATTTGCATACAAATGAAAGTCAGGCATTGCTTTTCAATCATGCTTCCACAGATTTTTTTTTTAAATTATTATTATTATTATTATTTATTTATATAGCGCCATTATTTCCATGGTGCTGTACATGAGAAGAGGGGGGGTTACATACAAAGTTATAGATATCGTTAACAGTAAACAAATTTACAATGACAGACTTACATTCCAGGGGATAGTGGGGAAGAGACAGAAGGTCAGGGGTGCAGCAGCTCTGGTGGTGATGAGGCGGCAGCTCAGGCGGTGGTGAGGCGGCAGAATGGTCAATGCAGGCTGTAAGCTTTCCTGAAAAGATGGTTTTTCAGGTTCCGTTTGAAGGATCCGAGGGTGGTGGATAATCGGACGTGTTGAGGCATGGCATTCCAGAGAATAGGGGATATTCAGGAGAAATCTTGGAGGCGGTTGTGTGAGGAACGAATAAGTGTGGAGGAGAGTAGGAGGTCTTGGGAGGATCAAAAATTACGTGAGGGAAGAAGATATTGGGAGATTTGTTCAGAGATATAGGGAGGGGAAAGGTTGTATTTTTAAATAAAACTCATGAAATAGGCACTCTTAGCTTAATATTTTGTTGCACAACCTTTTCAGGCAATCGCTGTAATCAAACGATTCCTTTAAATGTCAACGACACTTCTGCCCCTCTCTACAGATATTTTGGCCCACTCCTCAAGAGCAAACTGCTCCAGTTGTCTCGTTTTTTTTCAATAATGGTGTCCTCCTTGGTCATTTCCCATGAAGTCCACTTTGGCTCATACAACGACTGATGTTCCTTGAGCTTGAAGTTCACCTTTAATCTGTTTAGAAGTTTTTCTGGGCTATTTTGTTACCATTCGTATGATTCGTCTCTTTGATTTGTCATCAATTTTCCTCCTGCAGCCACGTCCAGGGAGATTGGCTGCAGTCCCATGGACCTTAAATTTCTGAATAATTTGTACAACTGTAGTGACAGAAACATCAAGCTGCTTGGAGATGGTCTTATAACTTTTACCTTTAACATGTTTGTCTATAATTTTCTTTCTAATCTCCTGAGACAACTCATTACTTCGCCTCCTATGGTTCATGATGAGTGTGATACACACCATGTCATCAAACAGCACTGTGAGTATCTGTAGCCTCTATACAGGCCCACTCACTGATTCCAAGATTGTAGACACCTGTGATGCTAACTAGTGGACACACCGTGTTTTAACATGTCTCTTTTGTCACATTATTTTCAGGGGTACCATCATTTCTGTCCAGGCCTATTTCAAGAGTTTTTTTTTTTTTTTTAATTCTGTTGAAGCATGATTGAAAAGCAATGTCTGACTTTCATTTGTTCATTTTCAATGATTTTTTATTTATTATTACTTTTGTCAGATTCAAGTTATTTCTGTGACCATTGTGGGTCACACCTACCACACTTATCGGAATACACATACCATTAATATCCAGCAGCTTATGGTCAATCTCCACACATCTTTAGCCCTCATCTCCTCCCTCTCCTGTCCAGACTTAGCATTGTCACACTTCAATAATACAATGAAGAATGCCCTAGATGAAGCAGCACCTTCTACACGCAGAAAGACCCGACACAGACAATGGCATCCCTGGCACACAATGCAAACACGCTTTCTTCAGCGCTGCTCAAGGTGTGCAGAGCGGCAGTGGAGAAAATCTCTCTTGGCAGAAGACTTCATCCACTATAAGTTCATGCTCAAAACCTATAACTCTGCCGTTCATCTGGCCTTACAATCCTACTTCACCACCCTCATCACCTCACTATCCAACAACCCAAAGCGACTTTTTGAAACCTTAAACTCCCTCCTGAAACCTAAAGTACAGGCCCCCATCACCAACCTCAGCGGTGAGGATCTGGCCACTTATTTCCTAGAAAAAATCAACCACATCCATCAGGATATCTCAGCCTAATCTCCTCAGTGCCTGGATCCCCTTCCATGCCGCACCTGAAGCTCACTAGACATCTTTGAGCCTGTTTCAGAAGAAGAAGTTTCTAAGCTCCTCGCTTCTGCTCGGCCTACAACCTGCAACAGTGACCCCATTCCTTCACATCTCCTGCAGTCTCTCTCACCAGTGGTCACCACTCACCTGACTAAAATATTGAACCTCTCTCTCTCTTCAGGTATATTTCCCTCCTCATGTAAACATGCCATCATAACCCCTTTACTTAAAAAGCCATCCCTGGACCAGAACTGCACTGCTAACTACAGACCTGTCTCTAATCTTTCCTTCATCTCTAAACTCCTGGAACACTTGGTCCACTCTCGTCTAATCCGCTATCTCTCAGATAACTCTCTTCTCGACCCCTTACAATCCGGTTTCCGCTCTCTACACTCCACTGAAACTGCCCTCACTAAAGTCTCTAATGATCTAATAACAGCTAAATCGAAAGGTCATTGCTCCCTGCTGATTCTCCTGGATCTCTCTGCCGCATTTGACACTGTCGATCACCAGCTCCTCCTCACTATGCTCCGCTCTATAGGCCTCAAGGACACAGCCTTCTCCTGGTTCTCCTCCTACCTCTCTGACCGCTCCTTCACTGTATCTTTTGCCAGCTCCTCTTCCTCTCCTCGTCCCCTTAGTAACGGGGTCCCGCAGGGCTCAGTCCTAGGCCCCCTCCTCTTCTCTCTATACACTGCCCCTATTGGACAAACAATCAGCAGATTTGGGTTCCAGTATCATCTCTATGCTGATGACACCCAATTATACACTTCTTCCCCTGATATCACCCCTACCCTAATTCAAAACACCAAGGATTGTCTGTCTGCTGTCTATAACATCATGTCCTCCTTCTATCTGAAACTAAATCTCTCCAAAACGGAACTTCATGTGTTTCTCCCCTCTACTAACCTCACTATACCTAACATCGAAATAACCCTGGAGGGTTCAGCCATAACTCCCAGGAAGCATGCCCGCTGTCTTGGGGTCATATTCGACACCGAACTTTCCTTTACTCCCTATATCCGATCACTCACTCGCTCTTGTCACCTGCATCTTAAAAACATTTCCAAAATCCGACCTTTTCTCACCTTTGAAACTGCTAAGACTCTTACTGTCGCTCTTATTCATTCTCATCTCGACTACTGCAACTCTCTTCTGATCGGTCTCCCTCTTACCAAACTTTCTCCTCTCCAATCCATCTTGAATGCGGCAGCCAGGGTCATATTTCTGTCCAGCCGCTTCACCGATGCCTCCATCTTGTGCCAGTGATTACACTGGCTACCTATTCGCTACAGGGTCCAGTATAAACTCACCTCTCTCACCCACAAAGCTCTCCACAGTTTTACACCGCCTTATATCTCCTCTCTCATCTCTGTCTATCGCCCTACACCTGCCCACCATTCTACAAATGACCTAAGACTAACATCCTCCGTAATCCGAACCTCGCACCTCCGTCTCCAAGACCTCTCTCGCGCTGCGCCAGCTCTCTGGAATGCACTTCCCCAGACGATCAGATTGATACCTAGCCTCGACTGTTGTGAATTCACTTTCTGGTCTACCTCTGGTTGCTGGTGAGGGTGGTGGAGCTGGTTGTATTGACAGAGGAGTCGTGAGTTCTCTTTCCGGGCTCCCTCTGGTGGTTGCAGGAGGTAATGAAGCTGATCTAATTAACAGAGACCTGCCACCTGATAATGAGGACGATGATTAGACATCTGGAGTTTCTGACTGGATTTAAGACAGCCGACTCCCTCTATCCCTGTCTGTGATTTTTCCTGCCTCCTGAGGTCTTAGTTTCCAGTTCAGTCCCTGCATTCTCAAGCTAAGTGTTCTTTGCTATTGTTCACATTTGATTTGGTTTTGTCTATTTAGTTTTGTGTGGTCAGCCTGCCCCGGCTGGGGCTGTGCTGAATCTCCAGCCTTATGTTACTGTTTGTGCCAGTTTGCTTTTTGTCCCTTATTAGATTGGCCTCTTTTTGCTCTGTTTTCAGAATATGCCAGAGTGCTGATATAGTGGGTGAAGTCTAGCGACTTCAGGGTTTTTTTTGCTATCAGAAGTGTTGGTCATTTTTACAGGGTTTTTTGGCGTGATTGCAGACAGTATCTTTCCTTTCCTGTCCTTTCTAGTTAGTGTGGGCCCCAACGTTTGCTCAGCCTATTTTCCTTCCTGTGTTTGTGTTTTCATCTTGTCTGACCGACAATATGTTTGGGGGCTATCTATTCCTTTTGAGGTCTGCTCTGGGGCAGTTTAGATTTCCCATTTTCTTGCTTTAGGCTTATTTAGTCCCCCGGCTGTGTCGAGGCGTCTAGAATCATCATAGGTAAGCTCCGCGGCTACTGCTAGTTGTGTGGATAGGATCAGGGGTCTGCAATCCGCTTAGTTACCAACCTCTCTGGTTTTCTGTGGCTTAGCTTGGTCTTGTTTTCCTCCTTGGTGACCCAATCATAACAGAATCACCAGCCTAAACCACAGATTCTAGGGTACTCAAAAGCAGGAAAGAATTGTAAAAAAAAAAAAAAAAAGTGTCAGAATTTTTTTTTTATATGTATTTTTTCCTCTTTTTCTCTGGGGCCGTAGGAGGATTTTTTCTTTAATGGAGATTAAGCAATTATCTGATCGTGTTGAGCAGCTCGCTGCTGAAGTGCGGGGAATTTCTGCCTATCTCGCTCAATCACATGCTGTTGAACCAAAAATCCCTACTCCTGATGTGTTTTCTGGGGATCGGTCTAAATTTTTGAATTTTAAGAATAATTGTAAATTAATTCTTGCCTTGAAGCCTAACTCATCGGGGAGCTCTGTGCAGCAGGTTAAAATTGTCATATCCTTGCTGCACGGCGATCCCCAGGATTGGGCTTTTTCTCTGACACCTGAAAATCCAATTCTGACTAATGTGGACGCATTTTTTCAAGCCTTGGGGTTGCTGTATGATGAACCTAATGCTATTGATCAAGCTGAAAAAACCCTTTTGGCATTGAACCAGGGTCAGGATTCTGCAGAGTTATACTGTCAAAAATTCCAAAAGTGGGCGGTCCTTACTACATGGAATGATGGTGCCTTGGCAGCTCTCTTTCGGAGGGGTTTATCAGAAACCGTAAAAGATGTTATGGTGGGATTTCCTGTTCCCTCTGGTCTTGATGATTCTATCACATTAGCCATTCACGTTGATCGGCGTTTACGTGAACGTAAAACTACACGAGAGGCGTTGCCGCCTTTTGAACAAACGTCTGAACCCATGCAATGTGATAGGGTTTTGTCTAGGGCGCAACGTCAGGAGTATAGAAGGCGTAATAAGCTGTGTTTTTTCTGTGGAGACGACTTTCATACTATTTCTGTCTGCCCTAAACAAGAGAAACGTTTTGCACACACATTTGCTGTGGGCAGTGTACAACCTAAGTTCCTTTTGGCAATTACTCTGATCTGCTCCTTATCCACATTTTCCACTAAGGCTTTTGTAGATTCAGCAGCAGCTTTGAATCTGATGGATTTGGACTTTGCTAAGCGTTGTGGTTTTCCCATGATACCGCTGTGGACGCCTATTCCTTTGAGGGGTATTGATGCTACTCCTTTGGCGGAGAATAAACCTCAGTTTTAGACCCAGGTGATAATGCGGGTCGCCCCAGACCACCAAGAAAATTGTAAATTTTTGGTGTTGCACAATTTGCATGATACTATTGTTCTGGGTTTTCCCTGGTTGCAAACTCATAATCCAGTTTTGAATTGGAAATCTGTGTATGTGGTGAGTTGGGGTTGTTAGTGTGTTCTTAGTGACACTCCTGTTTTCTCCACCTCTCCTCAGTCTCATGATATTCCTGATTATTTGGCTGATTTTTCTGATGTATTTAGTGAGAGTAAGTCTGCGTCTTTGCCTCCTCATAGGAGTTATGACTGTGTGCAATTGAGTTGATGCCCGGGTGTAAATTTCCCAAGGGTCGGCTTTTCAACTTATCGGTACCCGAACATGATGCTATGCGATCTTATATCAAGGAGTCGTTGGAGAAGGGTCATATTAGACCATCCTCTTCACCCTTAGGTGCTTGTTTTTTTTGTGACCAAAAAGATGGTTCATTAAGGCCTTGTATTGACTATCATTCCCTTAACAAAATTACGGTTAAATCCCCTGATTTCTGATTTATTTTCCAGAGTTAAAAGTGCCTGCTGGTTTACCAATCTTGACCTCAGGGGGCGTATAATCTTATTCGCATCAAGCACGGGGATGAATGGAAGACGGCATTTAATACTTCGGAGGGACATTTTGAGTACCTGGTGATGCCTTTTGAGCTCACTAATGCCCCTTCTGTCTTCCAATCCTTTATTAATGATATTTTCTGGGACTTTGTGGATAAGTTTTTGATCATCTATCTGGATAATATTTTGATCTTTTCCAGTGATTGGGATTCTCATGTGGAACATGTCCGGACTGTGTTCCGGATTTTGAGGGTGAATTCCCTGTATGTTAAGGGATCGAAATGCCTCTTTGGTGTACAGAGGATTTCATTTTTGGGATTTATTTTTTTTTCCGTCGACTATTGAAATGGACCCGGCCAAGGTACAGGCCATTTATGATTGGGTTCAACCCACTTCATTGAAGGCTCTCCAGAAGTTTTTGGGTTTTGCTAATTTTTATCGTAAATTTATAGGTAAATTTTCTGGTATTGTCAAACCACTGACTGATCTGACCAAGAAGGGCGCTGATGTGCTGAATTGGTCTCCAGAGGCTGTCTCGGCATTTCAGGAGCTTAAGCGGAGATTCACTTCTGCTCCGGTTCTACAGCAACCTGATGCCTCACTTCCATTTCAGGTGGAGGTAGATGCTTCTGAGATTGGTGCAGGAGCTGTTTTGTCCCAAAAAGATCCGGTGACTTCTAAAATGAATCCCTGTGCCTTCTTTTCTCGAAAATTCTCCCCATCTGAACGTAAGTATGACGTGGGGAATCGGGAATTGTTGGCCATGAAATGGGCATTTGAAGAGTGGAGACATTGGTTGGAGGGAGCTAGACATCAAGTTGTGGTCCTCACCGACCACAAGAATTTGATTTATCTGGAATCGGCCAAACGCTTGAATCCTAGACAGGCTAGGTGGGCCTTGTTTTTCACGCGTTTTAATTTTGTGGTCTCTTTTCTTCCGGGTACTAAGAATGTTAAGGCAGACACCCTTTCTAGGAGTTTCTGTCAGAGACACCGCACTGCACTTGCTCATAGAGCCAGTGCGCGTGTCCTGAGTACAGAAGCAGTGCCAAAAGATACCTGTGGAGAAGGGCAGCAGAGGTGACCATGCGTGCTTCAGGCTAATAGTGTCAGGGTCCAGAAGCGCTGCAAAGTAAAGAGGCATAGGACCTGCAGACACTGAAAATGAATAATCTGGCACGGGACCTATGGTCATGTGACTGCAAGGGGGCGGGGCTTATCGTCCTGTTTTCAGATAGGACAGGACACCATACAACAACTCAGAGTCAGGCAAAACAGAGGTCACAGCAGTACGGGCAAACGAGGTACAGGAGGGACAAACAGACGGGTAGTCAGACAAAGCCAAAGGTCATACACAAGAGGGCGACGAGGTACCAAGGGGACAAGCAGAGAGAAGTCGGGTCACAAGCAGAGAGTCATACACGAGAGGTAGCGCAGTACAAGAGGGTCAGGCAGAACTCGTAACAGGGACAGAACCGAATCACAACCGAACAAGCAAGTAAGATATCAGGCACAAGGCACACATATACAAGAGGTCACTTAACTCAGCCGAGGGAAGGAGTATAACTGACACCGGACCCAGGTCCAGTGAACACTAAATAGCCTCCTTCTGCCAGAGAGAGGCAGCACAATTAACCCATAGTCTTACCAGGATGGGTCAAAGCGAAATCCCGTCCTGGATCATGACAGTTTCTTTGCTGATTCTCTTATTGTGACCGAGCCTACTACCATCCTAGGTGAGGGGGTAGTTCTTTCTGCCATCTCGCTCGATTTGAGACGCGCTCTGGAGGAATTTCAGGAGGACAAACCTGAGCATTGTCCTATGGGAAAATTGTATGTTTCTGACCAGTGGAGGAAGAGAGTGATGTCTGAAGTTCATTGCTCCGCATTGGCTGGTCATCCAGGTATTTTTGGTACCAGAGAGTTGGTGAGTCGGTCTTTTTGGTGGCCTGCTGTGGCGCCCCAGGAGTATGGCCGCCACAGTGGCTTTGCCTTCCTCCAGGGAGGGTAATGCCAGGCTTGGAAGCAGTGAAGGGTCTCTCTCGCAGTTAACCTATACATGCAACACAGTTCCACTCCAGGCTAGCAGGGGGGACTCTGAACCGGAATTGAAGGGAGGAGTGCTCTCTGAGGGCCAGGAGGAAGGAGTGGTCAGTTAGTGTGAGGAGGGTGAAGTGTGCAGACATGAGGAAGAAGCGCGGAGATCGAGCAGAGAGGAAAGCCTCATCTCCAGTGAGAGCGCATGAACTAGAGCCTGGTCTCCACGGTTGTACGGATACTGATGGTCTTGCAACAGACACCAGAGGAGTAGGAGGCTGTAAATGCCCTACTCCATCTAAGACTCGGAGGCACAACAGCACGGAGTGAGCCAAGAGAGGAATAGCGGCTACAGCTGTCTGTCATATGAGGAGTGCTAGTAGAAGAGAATTAGGAGGAACTTCAGTGTAACTCAGTACTAGGAGTACTTCACTCAAATAAGCGCTAGGGAAGGAGACCGCACAGCCCATCTGCTGAGAGAGAATCCTGAGCTGCTTCCAGGCTAGCCTGCTCTGGTACCATCTGTAATCAGGACCCTGGACTGCATTTATCAAGTAAACGTACAGAAATTTCACCCTGCTGTGTCTTTGTCTGCTTCCTACCCTTCCGGCACTGCTACATCCCCGTGCCAACCACATCTACATTGCCCTGGGACTACAGCTTCACCTGTGGGGAGCTTTTACATCTTTGCTGCACCATACCATCAGTCCCAGTGGATCTGCATGCAGCGTCGGCTTAACATCTCACTTGCCGAATACCACAGGTGGCGTCACGAACTATTCATTTAATCAACTACATTCCACCATCACAATTCCCCCATTACTTGGGCGCCCAGGGCCACGGACTGGGTCAATGCTGCTGTGACACATCCTGCTGACGCTGGCCCGGTACCGAGTACCCCACAGCCCTGGGAGGGCGACCCACTGCCTTATCTCGTGATGTCAGGAATTTTGTGCAGTCTCGATCCAAACCCTGTTCTCGTTCTAGTGGGTTGTTGATGCCCCAGCTGGTGCCCAAGAGGCCATGGACCCATATCTCAATGGATTTTATTTCTGATCTTCCTGTCTCTCAGAGAATGACTGTTATCTGGGTGATTTGTGATAGATTTTCTAAGATGGTCCATCTTGTACCACTCCCAAAGTTGCCATCTTCTTCAGAGTTGGTGCCCTTGTTTTTACAACAGGTGGTTCGGTTGAATGGGATTCCTGAGAACATTGTGTCGGACAGAGCAGTCCAGTTTGTTTCCAGATTCTGGAAAGCTTTTTGTTCCAATCTGGGAATTCAGTTATCTTTCTCCTCTGCGTTTCATCCTCAGACAAATGGGCAGACTGAGAGAACAAACCAGACTTTGGAGTCCTATTTGAGATGTTTTGTATCTGCTGATCAGGATGACTGGGTCTCATTTTTGCCCTTGGCCGAATTCGCGCTAAACAATAGAGCTAGTTCTGCCACTTTGATGTCGCCCTTTTTCTGTAACTTTGGGTTTCATCCTCGATTTTCTTCAGGGCACGTGGAATCTTCAGCCTGCCCTGGTGTGGACACTGTGGTAGAGAGAATGCAGCAGATTTGGGACCAAGTGGTGGATAAGTTGTCCCTCTCTCAGGAAAAGGCCCAGCGGTTTTCAAACCAGCAAAGGACCATTGGTCCCCGGTTTAAAGTGGGTGATATGGTTTGGTTGTCGTCAAAGAATATTTCTATGAAGGTTGCGTCTCCAAAGTTCAAGCCAAGATTTATTGGACCTTATAAGATTTTGGAGATTCTTAATCCTGTTTCTTTTCGATTGGCTCTTCCAGTTACGTTTAAGATCCATAACATGTTTCATAAATCTCTGTTGAAGAGGTTTGTTGAGCCAGTAGTTCCTATGGCGGCACCTCCTGACCCTGTATTGGTTAAAGGCAATGTGGAATATGAGGTAGAGAAAATATTGGATTCTCGTTTGGCTAGACGGAGACTCCAGTACTTGGTCAAATGGAAGGGTTATGGCCAGGAGGATAATTCTTGGGTCTCTGTTTCTGACATTCATGCTGATAGATTGGTTAGTGGTTTTTCACCCGGCCCATCCTGATCAGCCTGGTGGCGTGGATGAGGGTTCGGTGACCCCTCCTCAAGGGGGGTACTGTTGTGATTTCACTTTCTGGTCTACCTCTGGTTGCTGGTGAGTGTGGTGGAGCTGGTTGTATTGACAGAGGAGTCGTGAGTTCTTCTTCCAGGCTCCCTCTGGTGGTTGCAGGAGGTAATGAAGCTGATCTAATTAACAGAGAACTGCAACCTGATAATGAGGATGACGATTGGACATCTGGAGTCTCTGACTGGATTTAAGACAGCCGACTCTCTCTATCCCTGCTGGTGATTTTTCCTGCCTCCTGAGGTCTTAGTTTCCAGTTCAGTCCCTGCATTCTCAAGCTAAGTGTTCTTTGCTATTGTTCACATTTGATTTGGTTTTGTCTATTCAGTTTTGTGTGGTCAGCCTGCCCCGGCTGGGGCTGTACTGAATCTCCATCCTTATGTTACTGTTGGTGCCAGTTTGCTTTTTGTCCCTTATTAGATTGGCCTCTTTTTGCTCTGTTTTCAGATATATGTATCTTAGACCCAAGTCAACCTGTAGCATCAGCTTAAGGATTTGGAAACTCCATGAATAGAAATTACCTAATATATCACAGTTAGGTCTCATTCACAGATTCGCATTTAAACATGGACATGATTTAATTATACCGATATGATCAGTGTTTTGGATCAGTGTGTCATCAGTGTGTCTGTTTTTTACTATCAGTGTGTCATCAGTATATCGTCCGTGTGTCCATTTATACAATCAGTGTGTCATCAGTGTTTTTTACGGATAGATAAAGAAATTTTCACTTAGTGACAATGGATTGTGGGCACCAACCCGATCCCTCAAACTAGGAACACCATAGGCTATCTCTGTTGCCGGGATTACCCATGATGGTGGAGATGCCGTCATCTTGCTTCTTGCTATGCTTCTATCGTATCCCTGATCTGTTCCATCCCCTAACCAGGAAGGTGTGAGGCCAAAGTGTGTTGGAAAACACTAACCAGACAGAAGGTTAACAGGCAGGAATAAAAGAAAACTACAATCATACAAATATACTCACAAAACAACAGAGTGGGAAACAGGGGAGCAATAGTAGGCATAAACCAAATGGGAGAGGATAAGGATAAACACGCTAACCAAATCCAAGCAGCAATCTTCTCCAACCAACTACTTCAAACACTGAATTTCTCCTTCAACTTCAAACCAGGAAGTAGAACCACTGTCACTGGCAACGCCCAAGTGCCAATGGTGAGCATATAGACTAGCGGGGAGGGGCCACAACAGAACAGCTGAGACAATTCAGGATGGAGAGCTCCAGGAGATCAACTGAACTGATTAACCCTTACAATAACAGATCAAAGAAAACCTGCACTGTATAATAGGTTGGTGAAGCAGTTCTAATCAGTGCAGGAGTTCATGTAACCAGATGCCGCAATCTTCAGGCTCCTCTCTGTCACGGTATCCCTGTAAAAGAAATAAATTAAATACAAAGCTTCTCCTCTACTTTGAAATGTTTGAAATGCACAGCCCATGGACTGTACACTGATGTCATCTGTGTGCTGTACATACTTTTCACAGACCCATACCCTTGCATTGACCCTTTTTATCTATGATACCAGAAAAAAAAAAGGAGATGTGTCCTTGATATTCTAACGGACACACATGTAAAATATGGACATGTGAATAACACCAAAGATTATAATGGACATATTTTGCATCTGTGAAAAAAAACGGATGCAACACGTACATGCAACACAGACATCTGAATGAGAATCATCTGTCGGATATCTATTGGTTACATATCAAAGTGTGCCTGTAAACCCCTGCAGATATGTGGCTGATGTGCTTGGTTACATCTCCTGCCAGAGGTTTTAGGACATGTTCAACTGGTCATATTTCATATAGATACTCCAATCTATCATATGCAATTATTTCATAGGAAAAGCTTCATATTAACTTGGCATTATAAAAGGTGTCATATAATCGCGATTACAATTTTTGGGACCATTGCTGACCATGATAGCTTACTAATAAGTAATATTTAATGCATAATTACGGAACAGCATTAGAAAGTGCTGCTGAGTGAGAACCATGTAAAATAGTCTTTAATTAAAGGGTGTGTAACGTGTGAGTATTCATGCCTCCCACACATCCCATGAGGATACATTTTCCTCAGTGGCTCAGATACTAGAAAGTCTGTTGAGCAATTATTTATTGTCCCTGCTGGCCGCTCCATCAGCACACACTGCCCAGCTGTTCCCCTATTCTGAGCGCATCATGCATATGTTTACTACTGTGCAGCTTCAATACTCAGGTCCCCAGTCCATCGCTCTTATATTGTTCTCGCCGTTAAGATAAAGCGTATCCAAGATAGAAGATCCCCAGCTTGTGTCTGTGCTAACTCTGACCTCTCCAGAGGATTACACATGGGGGCAGGGTAGGCATTGGCAATGTCCTGGTATTCTTCACTTTCAATGGAACCTACGAAACAAAACTCCAAACTTGACCATGAGGTAACAAATGAACCGGCTTCTGGTCGGAACTGATGAAGGACGTGCAACGCATTTCTTGCAAGTAATTTAGGCTTCTCCAGAAAAATCAAAGCATAAAATTGCAATAAGTAAAATTTGTGGATATAATGTAGGATATCCGACGCTTTGCTTGCACTTAGTTTGCACTTGCATTTAAGTTGCCCTCATTTTTGTCTGCGAGACATTGCAAAATATCTTTTGGATTTAAAGGAAACCTGTCTGTAGAGTCATGGTGCGCCAAGCAGGAGCTGCATGAATCGGACTCTACGTTATTGCAGACATGTATGTTTTTCTTTGACAGAAACCACTTTTTAAAGCCAACCGGAGACTGTACATCTTGGATAACTAGATTGATGAAAGTCCTTCACAGTTTCTCCCTTCGAGTGTTACCAACCTTGTTTTTGAAATTTTTCTGGCCAGGCTAGTTAAAAAAAAAATCACATAAAGTCACCATTTTTTACAGACACATTGTCAAACCGTAATAAACCATTACGTTTTTAAGTGAGATATAAACAGTACAAGGCAGTGGGCACAGACTTGCTTCCATACGCTTGTATGGAGCGAGCCTGCGCCCTCTAGTCTGCCACACCCGCTGGCCGACTGCATCACTGGTCAGGGCCTCGTTCAATACAAGTGTATGGAGCGAGGCCGTGCCCACTGGCCGACAGTATGTATAACTCATACACATCCATCCTTTCACTGACCACACCACACAGCCCAATATGTACATAAACAGACTGTCCCTCCAGGCCAAGCTTCAGACCTACAGGGCATCCAGACTATTGTCGCTACCAGCCCAAAAGGATTCTTTCCATCCTACCCATTGTCTGCAGGGCCTAACAACATCCTCCGTAGGTTCAAGCTCACCATTCTGGTTCCCCACCAGGCTGATTACCCTCTCAGCTCCAAGCAGACTACAGAGCTAATGACATTAGACAATGGACCTCTTCAGCCATCAGCGGTTGGGTGGATCACTAGCAGTCAATCACCTGCAGCTCATGATAGCTGACATGTCTTTTACTCAAAAGTCAGTAGTTCGTCAACCTCCCCCTACAACTCCTCACAGACCACTTAGTCATTACACGCCAGCAGCGTAATGTTTTAATCATTCTCTGCCGATCTCACTGAGGGACAAGTTGCCACAATGACCTAAGTTTTTTGGCTGACACCGATCTCCCAGTTCAGTTGAATACATGGAAATATTATATTTAAAGAGAATCTGTCACCTATTTTTTGCCTATCAGCTGCCGGCCCTGCCATCATGGGCTTATCTACAGCATTCTGTAATGCTGTAGTTAAGCCCCCGATGTAACCTGAAAGATAAGAAAAATGAATAAGATTATACTCACCCAGGGGTGGTCCTGGTCCGGTTCGGGGCCGATGGGTGTCATGGTCCGGTCCGGCGCCTCCCTTCTTCTAACGGTGACGCCCTCTTTTTTCCTTCCCGTCGCGGCTCCAGCGCAGGCGCACTGCTCTGCCCTGTTGAGGGCAGAGCAGAGTCTTGCATTACGCAGGCGCCGGGAGAGGTCCGGTGCCTGCGCACTGCAGTATTCTGCTCTGCCCTCAATAGGGCAGAGCAGTGCACCTGCGCAGGAGCCACGACAGGCAGCAAAGAAGAAGACGTCACTGTTAGAAGATGGGAGGCGCCGGACCGCAACACCCATCGCACCAAGACCAGACCACCACCCCCTGTTGAGTTTAACTCATTTTTCTTATCTTTCAGGTTACATCGGGGGGGGGGCTTATCTACAGCATTACAGAATGGGACTGACAACAGAGACAGTCAGGGGGGTTGCCCTGACGGGAGAAGCCGCAGATGGAGAGAGCCTGGAGTACCACAAGATGGACGGACTCGGGCAGGCAAAGCGCTGTGGTGGTAGGCCTAGGGCAGCCACAGTGAAAGAGCCACGAGGGACGTCAATCAGGAGAAGGAAAGAAGTGAAGGTACCCGGGCCTGTGTGTGGAGTCGAGCAGCTGCTGTGAGGTGCTGCGGAGTTGAGCAGCTGCTGTGTGGTGCTGCGGGTCGTCGAGAGGACGACCAATAAAGAGGACCTGTTGTACGCACTTTAGTCTCTGTCTCAGTCTGTTCATGGCGGTAAGAGGACCACCCCCCCAGTCGGCTCACCTACCTACACAGACAATGGAGACGATAGAGAAATTACGTTCTCCACCTTCTCCTCACCCGTGCTTCAATTCTCTCATCCAAGAGAATCAGAGCACACTAAGGTGGCACTACGGTCAATCTCTGGTCAGAGTTTGAGCCGAGTGTAATTTACAAAATCGATCAAATTCTCTCACATGAGAGAATCAATGCTCGTGTGTGCAAGCCCTAAAACTTTCAATATCATCTTCATAAAAGGCCTCATTCAGACGTATTTTATAAGGACACAAAAAACTAGTACTGGCATAATCAGTGTTTGGTCCGTGTGTCTGTTTTTACCATCTTTGTGTCATCAGTGATTTCTACAGATGGATAAATAAATAAATTACAAAGCTTCTCCTATAGTTTGCAATGTATGACACACGGGTGCCTTCATATGGTCCACAAAAAAGAACATGTGAACAACCCCATAGACTATAATGGGGTATGTATTGTATCCTTGAAAAACATGGATAAACCACGTATGTGCAACGCTGACATCTGAATGAGGCCTAATACTTACATTTGGTAATTCTGTAAAGTTCCTGAAAGTCCTGCCTCAACAACTCCACAAACTTTGACTTCATTCTACTGAATGCTTCCAACTCCCACTCGACTAGGCATTGCACACTGGCTGAACTCCTACCTTCAAGCCAACGCTCTTATAACCTTCAGATCCTCCCTGACTCCTACATTCTTGCTGGCAGCAAGTCAAAACATTCTCATTATTCCAACCCAGTAGAAGTATTTTTACCAGCATCCCACCATCCGCATGCACTTTACAAACTGATGGCTAATCAGGCTGGATTACAACTTCCACCTTTTTTTTAATTGTCTTTGACTCCGGGGTAATGAAATCTTCTGCAATTATCCAAACTTCCTAATGTACAGTATGGACATGCGCACAGTTTTATATCCAAGCACCATGGCACGTGTACTCCGTATCTACATGTTGGCTAAGATTAAAATTCCTAAGGGGATATCCTATGTTCTGGGCACCATTTGCTTTATTTTTGTTTGCATTTCCACCCAAACATGTCTACATGTCTACATAAACATATCTCACTCCAGCAAAGTGTTATGGAAAATGCATGTATTATGTTCTATTCAGAAGTGGATAGCATCAATCTAATATATAAAGCTCAATGTGTGTGTGTATGTATGTATGTTTGTATGTTCGGGATTGGCATCCGCACCGTCGCAGCTACAGCCACAAAATTTTGCACAGTCACATGTCTGGACCCCAAGAGCGTCAAAGGCTATGTTGTGAGGCAAAGTTTTAACCTCGCGCGTTCCAATTCATCAACAATACTGGGGGAAAAAGTGAAAGGAAAAGTGTTGGGGGCAAATTGACAGCTGCCAGATGTGAACAAGGGGGACTTAAAGAATGAGCGCGATGGCACCAAAGAGTATATACCGTACAGTTGCTAAGGTGGGGCCCTGACATGGGATACTCACCACACACGGGGATATGAACACACGCACAAAATGCGCCACACACTACCACGTGCTTCACCACATATACCACCCTCAGCACACATTTCACCACACATACACCAACCTCGCCACATAAAAGTCAAAACACAAAAGTCGCCACTCAAAACTCGCCACCCTGTCCCAGAGCTGTTTAAAAGATGAAAAATGAGCTGTGATTGGTTGCTATCAGCAACAGTTTTCTTTGTAGACAGTTGTGGTAACTGAGGCCTATTATTCTTATCATTTCTATGGTGTTATCGCCCTTCTGTTAAGCTGGAAATAACACAATTTATTATCGTGCCAACACAGACCACCCTCTGACACAGACTGCAGGGGGAGCCCAGTATCACACAGGATAGGATTAGATACACAGCTCAGCAGTCAGTATCACACAGGATAGGATTAGATACACAGCTCAGCAGTCAGTATCACACAGGAGAGGATTAGACACATGGCTGAGCAGGCAGTATCACACAGGATAGGATTAGATACACAGTTCAGAAGTCAGTATCACACAGGATAGGATTAGATACACAGCTCAGCAGTCAGTATCACACAGGATAGGATTAGACACATGGCTCAGCAGGCAGTATCACACAGGATAAGATTAGATACACAGCTCAGCAGATAACAGACGTGTGATTGTGCCAAACTTTGTGGCTGTAGCTGCGATGGTGCGGATGCCAATCCCGGACATACATACATACATACACACAACCACATTGAGCTTTATATATTAGATTACATATAATACACCTTCAGTATTTGGTCAGTATTTTACATCAGTATTTGTAAGCCAAACCAGAGTGGAACAATCAGAGGAAAAAGTATAATAGAAACCTGTCACCACTTCTGTATTTATCACCCACTCCTGGTTTTGGCTTACAAATACTGATGTAAAATACTGACCAAATACAGAACGCGTGAACGTGGCCTTAGTCTTTCCAAATCTTTTCAATGAAATTGAATATGGAAACCTAACCTTAAGTCCCCGTCTCACATAGCGAGATCGTTAGCAAGATCGCTGAAACGTCACAGATTTTGTGACGCAACAGCGACCTCGCCAGCGATCTCGCTACATGTGACACATAGCGGCGACCGGGCCCCCGCTGCGATCTCGCTGATCGTGCTCAAATGTCCTGGGCCATTTTTTGATCGCTGGTGTCCCGCTGGCCAGCATGGATTTTTGTGTTTGATACCGACAAGTGACCTTGTTGGCGACTCAGAACTCAGGGACGCAGGCGGGAGTCGTCAGAATAGCTGCTGTGTGACAAGGTCCCAACGACCGCATGGTCGTTATACGGATCGCCGGATTGTTGCTGCGTTGCTGTGTAGATCTGTCTGTTTGACAGCTTACTAGCGACTATTTAGCGATGTACCAGCGATACTTACCAGGTCGTATCGCTGTCGGGATCGCTGGTGCGTCGCGTAGTGTAACGGTACCATAAGGCTACCTCCCCATGATGAGTTTTGGTGAGTTTTTCACGCCACATATTTAAAAAAAAAATGAAAGCAACCTATTTTACTTAATGAGTGCAGAAATGGAGCATAAAATCTGCAACATGAAAAACTTAGCAAAATCTCATTGGAAAATGGCAACTGTTAGGCAATGTCCACATGGTCTTTGTGCATAATGTCGGGGACATATGCTCAGGCAGTGGGCACAGTCAGGATGGCTATAGAGGCATCCATCCATCATAGGCACTCTTTGTAAAGAAACATTAAGGCCACATGCACACATTTAGCATTTGGTGATTTTTTTACCCAAGTATTTGTAAGCCAAAACCAGGAGTGGGTGAAAAATGCAAAAGTGGTGCAAATGTTTCTATTTTGCTTTTTCTCTGAACGTTTCATTCTTGGTTTTGGCTTACAAATACTTGGCTAAAAAAACTCACCAAATACTCAATGTGTGCATGAGCCCTAATAGTAAAGGGCATCCGATGTCAATGAAAGGAAAATTTCAATCTGCCACTTACAAGCAAAAGAACATTTGAATTACAAAAAGTCACAAGATTTTAATTTCTTACAGAAGTCACTCAGGACACTATCTCCATGTTTTCTAACAATATTATAATCTTGGCCATTTCATTAGAAATATCTGAAACAGTCATACTCCAGTCTGGAGGCCCACAGCCAGTCCATGCATTGCAGTGTGTGATCGGACCGGGTGTGCAGAGAAGCTTAGGCTTGAGGTGGAACCTGTAAGTCGACACCTTCAGTTTCCAAATCAACTGTGCAGACAAACCATTCACTAAATGTGGTGTCCTGTCAGTGGTGAATAGCTTATAGGACCCACTGGGATTCGTAGCACCAATAACCATACAAGGTAAATCCCTTCTGAGACAGCTTTCCGAAACCGTCAAGGACTGGGATGCCCCACTACTTCCTGATAAGGAACCAAAATGGGAAACCTGGAAGCAGTCCTTGTGTGCCTTGGATGAAATCCATATACCAAGATGCTACAGCCTATCTGAAGGTGACGGGACCCGACATTCAAGATCACGTTGGGTTCATTTTCGGCAAGGCTAAGTTGGCTCCCAAGCATGACCACTCTATTCCCAGGCTTGAATTCAGTGCGACCGTGCTTGCAGTAGAACTCGCAGACTCTATACAGCATGAGCTGGATACCAACATAGACAACGTTCAATACTACAGTGACAGTAAGGTTGTCTTAGGTTACATCTACAACCGAACAAGGCGCTTCTACATGTACGTCAGTAACCGTATCGAGAGAATAAGGAGGTCTTCCAAGCCTGAACAATGGCACTATATCCTATCAGAACTGTCAGTAACCGCATCGAGAGAATAAGGAGGTCTTCCAAGCCTCAACAATGGCACTATATCCCATCTGAACTTAATCCAGCTGACCATGCCACTATACCTATATCTATAAGTTCTTTTGCTAATTCTTCTTGGCTTTCAGGTTCTAAGTTTCTGTTGGAACAGAAGGGAAGTGAACATGTCCAGGAAGTCTTCAGCATCCAGGATCCGGATGGCGATCCAGAAGTCCGCTCTGAGGTCAGTGCTTTGGCCACAAACACTAAACCAACCTCCAGCCTCGGTTGCCAGCACTTTGACCGCTTCTCCAATTGGATGAAACTTGTCAAGACTATAACAAGGTTAGTCCACATTGCAAGATCTTATCACAATTCACATGGAAACAAAGACTGTCATGGCTGGCACATCTGCCATAAACCACTCTCTGCCGAGGATATTTCTCACTGTGAGTCCCTTATAATACGTTACATCCAGCAGAGCGTATTCAGTACTGAATGGGAATGCCTATACCACAAACAGCAGATCCCTCTGAAAAGCCCGATTGCCCACTTGAATCCAGTAATGGACAGCTTCGGTTTGTTGAGAGTCGGTGGTCATTTAGATCGAGCCCATATTGTGGTTTCAGAGCAATATCCTTGCATTATTCCCAGTAAACACCATATCACCGATCTACTGATCCGGCACTTTCATGAAAAAAACAAACACCAAGGCAGGCAGATCACAGAAGGCAAGTGTCAGAGACACCGCACTACACTTGCTCATAGAGCCAGTGCGCGTGTCCTGAGTACAGAAGCAGTGCTAAACGAGGTACAGGAGGAATAAACAGACAGGAGGTCAGACAAAGCCAAAGGTCATACACAGGATCACAGTACAGTACCAGGGATGAGACAGAGCGGATAATCAGGGCCAAGCAGAGATCAAAACCAAACAGACATAGGAGGTACCAGGCAGAATCCAAAGCGATATCCAGAGAACAGACCGAGTCATACACAGAGAATCAAGTAACCAGAACACAGCACAAACACACTCAGGGGTCACCACACAAATGCCAAGGGCAAGAGTATAACTGACAGGGATGGGAGCGTCCTGAGGCTATAAGAAGCCTCCCCCAGAACCAGGGAGAGGCCACAATCATAGCCCCAGGTGTGCAGGTAAGCCTGCATCGGGATCACAACCTTTAACCCCAGAAATGCCAGTCATCAGCACTGGTTCCAAACATTAACCCCACGTGTGCGAGTCAAACCCGCACTGAGATCATGACAGCAAGTTACGGTCTGCAGGACTTTGGATCATAGGTATGAAAAGACGTGTAGCAGGATCACTACATCGCTGTGTGCAATGTTGCAAAACCAGGGGAAAAAAGGTGCATCAAAAAATTGCTGACCTGCCCCCTGACAGACTGAGTGCCGAACCGCCTTTCACCTTCGTTGGCCTAGACGTCTTTGGTCCATGGATGATATCTGCATGCAAAACTCGAGGCGGGTATGCTAACAGCAAACGTTGGGCCGTACTATTCACTTGTATGAGTGTCCGTGCTGTCCACATAAAGGTAATAGAGTCTATGGACACATCCAGCCTCATCAACGCTCTCTGGCATTTTCTAGCGATCAGAGGACTGGTGACACAGTTAAGGTCCGACCGCGGAAGCAACTTCATTGGTGCATGTCAAGATCTGAATATCAACATCAAACCAATTCAGGATCAACTGGCAGAAAGAGGTTGCATCTGGGTCTTCAATCCTCCGCATAGTTCTCACATGGGAGGTTCCTGGGAAAGTATGATCGGGATCTCATGCAACATCCTGAACTCTATGTTTATGGACTTAAACTCTTCAAGGCTTACGCATGAGACCTTGGTTAATCTTTTGGCCGAAGTTTCTGCCATAATCAACTCAAGACCACTTGTCCCAGTGTCAATGGATCCCGAAATGCCGACCATTCTTACTCCAGCTACTCTTCTCACCCAAAAGACTGGGAACCCGCTAACAGTCAGTAGAGAGTTTACTCATGCAAAAACCTACCAGAGACAGTGGAAACGTGTGCAGTACCTCGCTGATTACTTCTGGAACCGCTGGAGAAAGGAGTATGTCGTGATTCTCCAAGGAAGAAGAAAATGGCGACAGAATAAACCGAACTTGAAAGAAGGAGATGTGGTGCTAATGAAGGAACAACAAGCTCAAAGGATTGACTGGCCTATGGGAATCGTTACAAAGACTTTCCCTAGTCAAGACGGTAAGGTCCGGAAGGTGGAGCTGAAGGTCCTTAGGAAAGGCGAGCCTAAGACATTTCAGAGGCCAATCCATGAGCTTGTATTGATACTACCAGTTGAGGACATTCCGGTAGGATGAACCATGAACAGAACACTGCCCTAGTACTTCATTCATTGGATTAATGTTGGGTCGGAGACAGTTTGGCCTAGTGTGGCTTCTCTGATCCGAAGATGGGTTTCCTTTGACTTATCTCAGGAACTGACTTAAAGACATTTGTCTATCTTGTTTGAAGTTATTATTGCATTGTATGCATATTTGTGCTTGTGTTCTAGGTTATTGAACTTTATTTAAAAAAAACATTAATATAGTGAAATCCCTCACAGAATTTCAGATGGGGAGTGTGCTTCTCCATCTAAGTTATGCTTCTATGGTTTCTATAGATTATTATTTCCATTCTGTGCATAATTGTCTCGCATTTGCTCTGCTGCTACCTGCTGGTCTTTTTTCTGTATGGCAGCCTGCAGCTAATTAATCCTCATGCATGCCTTCCACTTCCGGTTCAAAGTTTGGCTCTCCTCTTCCTCCTTCCAGCCATTGTTAGATTCACTTTCTCTGGGAGAGACATGCTTGTACGGAGCTGTGAAAGGCATCAGTTTTTCGACCACTTTATTAACACTCTACATGTCTGGAGAACTTATCGTATTGCCAATCATATGCTGTATGTCCAGATTTCCAATTAAACAAGTCTGGACTGTACAATCCCTGGTGTGCATTATATCTCCGGACGCTGAGCAACATGGTCATGTCTGCCCTGCATTAAGGAAACGAAGGTAGGACCTCTCCCGGCCCCTATTCACCAGTCACATCTTCATTCGCCTCATGCGGGGACAGAACACCAGAATCCACAGATGTTTGCATGTGCCCTTACATGTTAATGGGTGTTGCCATGCTACTGCAGTGCAGTATAGCGCAACCTCCACCAGGGGGTACTGGTGAGCGAAGAAAGGTTGCACACACAGCGTAGCAACACTGAGCAGCAGCACAATCGCCACCAGGTGGCAAAAGAATGGTCAGACAAGCAGAGTCAGCAACAGTCAGGAACAGAAGTACCAGAGGTCACAGCAGTACACGTGGTCAGAAACAAGCCAGGGGGTCAGCAACGGTCGGAAGCGAATAAGAAAAAGACAGAAGCAGGTCCGAATGCAAGCCAAGTCAAAACCAAGGAGTCAACAAACTTACAGGGGAACACTGAGTCAGGACAGACGGAGGGAATAAACAGACACGGGGAATGTCAGGGATCACAGCAGGACAAATCAGGATATACCAGAGTCAGATACAAACGGCGAAGGCAGAACTATAGCTGACACCGCCTGCAGGATGCAGCGGAGCTAAATAGCAAACCTGAAACCAGACTGAGCCTGAGAAAAGTTAACCCCTGAAATGACCAGACCGGGAACATGGAATTACAGGACTCAAAACCCGGTCTGAATCATGACAGTTGTGATGTTTTAACAGGATTTAAAGTTCTCTGCCAATCCAGCTTTCTGCCATGTTAGGCCTCATTCACACCTCTGTTTTGCATGTACGTGTCATGTCCTTTTTTTCACAGATACCACATATACCCTATTTATTATATGGTGCTGTTCACATGTCTATGTTTTTAACGGACCATTTGTCTGTGCAAAACACATGGAGACACGTCCGTTTTTTCCGATGTCACGGTTGACAAGGACCGTGGTCAATAGATCCATGAAAAACACGTACAGCACATGGATGGCGACAATCTGTGTGAGGTCCGTCTTTAATATTGCAAAGTATAGGAGAAGCATTGTCATTTATTCATCCATCCGTGAAAAACACTGAAGACACTGATGGTAAAAACAGAAACAAGGACCGTACACCGATGGTAAAAACAGAGACACAGACCATACACTGATGGTAAAAACAGAGCCACGGACCGTACACTGATGGCAAAAACAGAGACACGGACCATACACGGATGGTAAAGACAGAGACACGGACCATACACAATAGTAAAAACGGACACACGGACCGTACACTGATAGTAAAGACAGAGACACGGACCATACACGATAGTAAAAACAGACACACGGACCGTACACTGATGGTAAAAACAGACACACTGAGGACACAGGTAACATTTTTTTCACTTATGTGTTAAAAACATGGATGTATGACCAAGGCCTTAGATGTATGGATTTCTTCAGCCATTGTAAACTCAATAAAATGAATATTTGTACTGGTAAAGCCAGTCATAAATATAATCTTTTTCTGCCCAGCTCTCTCTTGCTGTAAGGTAAGTTCATAAAGGTGGATCCACAGTGCATTACGGTAGCAGATGTACCAAATATCATCCGCATGCTGCATACAAAAGAAAGCGGATTTCTCCCTTTGCAAAGTATAAGTGAAATCCTTAACAAACCTGTAAGTCTTCACTTCCACAATGACTGCATTTTTGCACCTATTAGCAAAATTAAGTTCCTTGTTTCTTTTTAATTGTGTTTTTGAATGCGTTTTTTTTTCGTGCGTTTGAATTGCGTATTTGATGCTGTGGTTTTTGTCATCTTTTAACTAAAGCTTCTTTATTTTTTAAACTTCCTGGTATTTGACTTTTGACAAAACTTTACTGATAAGCCGGGGTCACACTTGCGTGTGTAATGCGAGAAACTCACGCATCAACACCCGGCACTCCCGCTGGCACTCGGGACTGGAGTGTGTGGCTGCATAGAAATACATGCAAGCCACACACTCTGGTCCAAGTGCCGGCTGCCGGGTATTGATGAGAGAGACTCGTGCGAGTTTCTCGCATTACACACGCAAGTGTGACCCCAGCCATTCAGTCATGTGCAAATGATATTCCTTTTTATTGCTTTCCACTGATCAGTCATTTTTTACCTGCGGGTTTTCCACATCTAATGCATTTCAATGGGGAAAGTTTGCTCCCACATGAGCAATTTACATGTTGCGGATTTGAAACCCGCACCACAGATCAGTTTACGCTCTATAAAAAAAGCACAGTGGGCAGAAGATTTCTATAAATCCCATCCACTTTGTTGGAACTGTAAGACGCTGTGTTTCTGACCCAACGAACATACACAGCATCAAAAATTCTCCAAAAATCCATCGTGGGAACGTAACGTAAATGTGTTCCAACAGGTTCCAATTTGCTTCCATTTTGTATCTGTGTCTCACAGATTTGTTGCTTGCTGATAAACTAGAATAAAACCATGTGACCTTTCGAAAGTCTTTTATTGGCTTGAAAGTGAGTACACCTCTACAGTGAAGAAAATACGTACGTAACTAGGACGAACCTGAGAAAAAAATTGGCCCTTTCTCTGGGATAGCAACACACAGATGTATACCTATAGGTAGTTTTTGGATATGTGTGTATACTCCTCTGGGCAGGTCACTATCTTGCATAGAAGGGGTTAAAATGAGCCGAGACGGGCTTAAAAGACATATTGCTTTCCTGACTTATCAGCGCTCATTAACTTTCAGGTAATTATAGATTATATAATCTTAGTTCCTCTCTACTCTGAGCAGATTTGCGACAAAGAATTCACTGGGATTAGTTTCTTTGGTCTCAGACAGTTTTCCACATCTGTCACGTGACAGGCTCCTTCAGGATCACATTTGAAGCGTTTCCTCACTGGTGTTTACGACATTGAGTAAACCTATGAGAGATTATAGGAAACTGTGAGCAGTATGTATTAGCGGCTTACTGAATATAACTGTGTTTCTGAGAAAGTCAGTGGAGAGCAAAGCCCCTCCGTTATAATCACTGCAGATATCGTTCCGTATTTAGCCAGCCCTAATATTCTCTGCCTCTTGGACAAAGAAAGCTCTGACATGGGTCGTGTCACCGCTGTCGCCAAGGACCTAATTGCCATGTCAACTTAATCTGAAGCAAATTATCCTTAAGTATAGTTGTGGCCAAAAGCATTGAGCCTGACACACATTTTAGTATTCACATTTAGATCTTTTATTCTGATGTTTCTATGGTTACTGAGGTACAATGATCAGTATTTCATAATTTTTATACTTTGATTGACAAATACATCAAGTTTATGCAAAGACTCAAGATTTACAGTGTTGAGTTGACCCTAAAGACCCCATATACACATATACATTTCATGGTTTTCAACTGACTGATACTTCAGCATATCGTTTGGCCAACAGCCATCGCAGCCAGACCTCCAATACACAGAAGGACTTGTTCAGTCAAGCACTCCTGCGTCCTCTATAAGAAAGCCGCCAGACGACAAGTCAGCCGTTGGCTTATCTCTGGTAGAACAATGCGATTGCCAGTCCGAAATCAACAATGATGAATGGACATCTCCAGTTGGCCGGCACCTCCATAAACATTAGATTGTTGGTGGGATCCATCAACATTGACTGGTTTGGCTGACATTACTCCAATGTGCATGAGGGCCTTTGCATTTCAAGACTTCTGCAATTTAGCCTGGCGTGCTGGATACCACATTTTATCACAATTTCTCGGTTTTTGTTTGTCAACCTGGGTTGGTTCTCATTGAGATTGGGATTGAGATCTGGGGGTTTTCCTGGCCATGGAATAAAAATTTCAATGTTTTGTTCACCAAGCCACTTATCACTTTTGGCTTGTGACATGGTGTTCCATCATGCTGGTAAAGGAATTGTTTAGTGATGAGCGAGTATACTCGTTGCTCGGGTGTCCTTCGAGTATTTTGGCGTGCTCGGAGATTTAGTTTATGTCGATGTACAGTGCTGTGCAAATTAATTGGGACAAAGCATTTTTTTTAAGTAAAATTGTAAGTTGGTTACCAGTCAGTGATTCAAACCAGTTTTAACTGCATTTAACAGGTGTGAGTGCCTGTTCCAAGCAGTTAAAACTGGTTTGAATCACTGACTGGTAACCAACTTACGATTTTACTTAAAAAAAATGCTTTGTCCCAGTTAATTTGCACAGCACTGTAGCTGCATGGTTTGCGGCTGCTAGACACCCTGAATACATATGGGGATTTCCTAACAAACAGGCAACCCCCCAAATGTATTCAAGCTGGCCAGCAGCCACAAATCATGCAGCTGCGTCGACACAAACTAAATCTCCGAGCACGCCAAAATACTCGGAGGACACCCGAGCATGCTCGGGAAAACCCAAGCAACGAGTATACTCGCTCATCACTAGAATTGTTCTTCAAAAATATTCTTCCAGATGTCCCAAACAGTCTGAAAGTGGTTTCATCATGTGTGGGGTTGCTTTTCGTTCGAGAATACTGCCATAAGTAGAGAATGGAATCTACACATCCTCCAAGAGTAATTTCTCCAAATGATCAAGGAGTAATTTGGTGATGCACTATGCATTTTCCAGTATTCATTCCATCTTCCATTTCCGTATGTTTCTGCACCGTGATAGCATGGGTCAGTGGTGGCTTCAGGTCAATATAACACCTGTAATAGGACATTTGGCTCATAGCCCAATGTTATGCAGAACCACTTGTAAAGGTCTGTGTAGATACTCTATGCCTTAGGCTTGATAACATCTAATTTTACTTGCAGTACAGAACTCACCATTACACACCATTATTTGAATCTGACCAGACCACATGGGCAACACGATGAAGATGCCTTCACAAGGGAGCGTCATTAGTACTACTCTTGGAATCATGGTATGGGAATGTCATTGGCCGACAAGTGCAAAAGGAGCTGCCAGCAGGGGATCTTGATGATTTGGGTGCCCAAGTGCATTCACCATGGCAGAATATTCCTCAGACAACCATTAATAACCTCATTGACAGCATGTTAGTACATGTACAGTATATCATACTTTATTCTTAATAAATGTAAATGTTCTGAAAATTTTGTTTCCATTTTTTCATCATTTGCATTTGCATATCATTAACAAGTCTACCAATCCTGTAAGTTTCAGTGGAAAATAATGAACACAGTATTTTGTGATTGCTGATGGGGTGCAAAATACTAAAGCAAGACTAAGACTATGTACTCACGTATGCAGAAAATTCCTGAATAAAAATCGGACTCCTTCCCAGGAAACGCACGTTTATTTCCGCGCTTTTATGCATTTTTTTCCGGAGCATCCCCAGTCTCTTAGAATATAGTTAGAAATGCGGATTTTTCCGGGAAATTAATGAGCATTCTGCGTTTTTTACCTTGATGCATTTTTTTCGCGGAAAAAACTGCATCAATATGCACAAAAAGTGCAGAATTCATTAAAATGAATGGGATGCATCTTGTAAGCGCTTTTTAAGCGTTTTTGCCTGTAAAAACGCTTAACAAACGTGAAACAAACGCTTACGTGTGCACACACCCTTAAACATTCTGCCGGGAACATACTTTATCCTTATAGATGCTAAAAATCAAAGAAATGTTTCTGTGTTCATTGTCTTCAGATTTCTTCCTGGTCATTCTAGAATAAAACATCTGTTTGCAAGTTTCTGTACAAAATTTGTTAAGGCTTTCTAATGAAGCGATATGATATTCTACCCGCTAATATAGAAAAAGGGAATTTCCAGAAAGTATAAGAAAACATTGAGGGTTTTTTTTTACTTTAAGAGCCATTTATTCAAGAACAGTGAAGCATAGCACGTGCAAGCAGTTTGTCAGGAGGAAATGCTAAAAGTAAATCTGATTTAAAGAAGTAGATCTGATTTAAAAAAAATAACTGATACAATCTCATTAGACCGTTGCTGCCATTCACATTACTAGTCAACCTTAACTGTAACTAAAGGATCATAAATTGTAATTGGCCGCATATAGCACCTTCAAAGTGATGAGTAGAACAAAGCAATTATTTTTTAAAATATTAAGGAAAGTGCAGGAAAAATTCTTTGTAGACTTTGTTGTCTCAAATAATCAAATGCGTAAAAATTACTAAGTGCTCCTAAAAACAAGCAAGATTGCAATTTACCTTTTAAAAATGCTCTCCGGGATTTTAAGCTCAGTAGTGTACTGCTCATTGCCTAGGTTACCATCCACTGCTTCAGTCTATCAGAAGTGGTTGGTCTCCTAGGCTATGATCGTGAACTGGTGTAAGGGCGGTAGTCATGGCCGAGGGGCTGATGTGTTCCCACATCCTGGTACCCCACAAGGAAATAGTGTCCCATTTCCCTTGTTCTGTGGGTGTACGTTATAACACTCACGGTTTGGCCAGTAGCCTCTGTTGTCTCCATGATTCTGGATCCAGGAACAGACACACATTGAACAGGAGACACTTGATCAGTTTGATCTCAGTCATAGCACAGTACGATGTTACATTCACATTTTTTCAGCCTGAGTTATCCCTTTCTGGTCTGGCAACCCTGACTCCTTAGATACTCTATCCGGCTCTGCAGCTGTCATGGATTCCGACGCACCTTTCTGATACGGTTCCCCGACCGGCTTTCTCTTCTAGAAAGTGATAAAGGCCTGTACCTAATTCAGGCCGTAGGCCCCAGATGTCCCGGGAAGGTCCGATAAAGTTTGTGGCGGCCGCCTGCATGTTGGCGAAAGTTAATACAATCTTGTGCTTTTCAGCCCTCTGGCCTTGAGCTATGCTTATCACACCTTCTATCTCATCTTCTCCCTAAAGCAGGAAATGTTTCCCATTTTTAAGTAACCTTGCCTTTCTCATCTTGGGGATGATCACAAACACTTTAACTGTTCCTGTACTTCCTGATTCTATTGTGCCCTCCACTACACTTACCCACTCCTTATCTACATCTACTGCTTTATCCCATTCCTATACCTTTGTCCTAATTTCTTACCCTAATACTTTCCCTAAGTTTAATACATTAACACATTATGAGTTCACATTACTAGTAATTGAAACATTCTGTGAAATTGGGCTTATTATATCATTCATATTACCAATATAAATTTATTTAAATTAGTGCCCATAATATTGTATGCACTTAAAAATACATTTTTAACACACAAAAGCACAACTATTTTATTAGAGAGAAAAAAGAACATGATTGTCCCTGACACACTCTTACACTTGCAAACTCTGGTTTAGAGCACACTGTCTCTGAAGCCAGTCTCAGTGATCCTACACTGCTCCAATGCTGTAGAGATAAAGCTGCCTCTGCAAATAGCATGGAGGAGCACACAGTTTGGACCATTGTAAGAAGATGAGCCGAGACAGAGTCAGCGGTTTCCGGTGCCCTTTAAGAACAGAACTATCGCCACTGTAGCCGGGGGAGGTTTCTTCTGGGAGGGAGGACCTTTTCGCTGGACACTAGGGGGCACAGGGAATTTAAGGAGGACTGAGCGCGGGAACGGGTCAAACTTGGCAGGAAAGCGGCAAGAGAAGGGTGACTCTCTCTCCGCTGCTTTGGCTGACAACTCCACGCCACTCATCCCACAGAGTGCTGACTATAAGATTGACTTTGACGCTATTGAGTTATTGTCTGACCCTGTTCGTTTGGACAGCCTTGTCCTGTCTGTGGTAAGAGATAAGCTGCCTAGAGACTACTCCAAAGAGCCGACCGCTGCCGTGGTCCGTGATCGTGCCCGCAGTTCGTGTTTGGCGCCATTCCTGAGGAATCCACATAAGGGACTGTTTCCATGTTCCAGCGCATGCAAGCCATTTTTTTTTTTTATTGAAATTCAGTTTGCTGATCCAATTTTCTTTTCTAATTTATCCAATGGTCAAACGGAATCTGGATCCTAACTGCAGCATCAGAGGCTATCTATCATATAACACACGGTGAGGCACTATTCCCTTTCTTTTGTTGTTTTTTCTCAAAAGACAGAGATACTAGAGTCTGCCTGGAAGACAGGGAAAGGACAGGAGAAATTGCCTTGGGTGAACTGTGCTGCTGATGTGACAAATGCCTTGCCGTACAGTAAAGTTCAACTGTTGGAAAAGAACTGTAGTATTTCAAGAAACCTGGGAGCCAGAAGCTGGAGTAACAGAGGTAACCAACAGTTTAGCATGACCAGGACTTTATTTATCTTTTCATGTACAAGGTGCAAGGGTGCTCACTGACTGTTGATTAGTGAACTCGCCCGTGACTACCACCCCGTGCCACCTTGTTACACAGTGTACACCCACGGCAAAGAATGTAAACTTATCAGACCAATACAAAGTGCATTAATGTCTAATTTGGAGCAGATTGTTCTATTTAGACCAGGCACCATATTTTTAAATGTCTAGATTTGGTCATCCTGGTGACCACTGTATACCCTAATGCAGGTCTGGGCAAAGTTCAGATTAAGAGCCACATGTTGCCCTTTAGCTGTTCCAATCTCGCACCCCGCGGCCACCCCCTGCCCGTCATCTCAATCACTCCAGTATCTCTATCCTTAGAATGCAAATATCAGAGAAAATAATTATGCTGCTATCTCCCTTTTCTATCAATCAACCTATGCATCAGCATCTTTCAGAAGAGCAGGCACAATGATGTCACTAGATCACGCGTGCTGTTGTCAGAACATCAGTACACAGTGTGTCATGCAGCAGAAGAACACAGATAGGTGATATGGGGACATGGGGGTCAACTGGTGCACTGGTCCGCTTGCCTAAACCGCATAGACTACGCATCATCCCATTGAATGCCTGCTCTCCTTTTACCCCCATACTTAATGGTTGGCAAGATGTTCTTTTCTGAAATTCTGTGCCCTTTTATCTCCACACATGCCTTGATCATTGTTGCTAAAGAGTTCTATTTTAACCTCATCAGTTCACAGGATTTATTTCCAAAATACATCAGGCTTATTTATATGTTCTTTTTCATACTTCTGACACTTAATTTTATGATGAGGTCGCAGGAGAGGTTTTCTACTGATGACTCTTCTATGAAGGCCATATTTGTGCAGGTGTCTCTGAACAGTAGAACAATGTACCACAACTCCAGAGTCTGCTAAATCTTTCTGAAGCTCTATTGTAGTCAAACGGGGGCTCTGATTTACTTCTCTAGCAATCCTACAAGCAGCTCTCACTTAAATGCTGCTTAGTCTTACAGACCTTATCTTCACCTCCACTGTTCCTGGTAACTGCCATTTCTTAAGTACATTTCGAACTGAGGAAAGAGCAACTTGAAAATGTGTTGCTATCTTCTTATAGCCTTCTCCTGCTTTGTGGGCATCCACCATTTTTATTTTCAGAGTGCTAGGCAGCTGCTTAGAAGAACCAATGGCTGCTATTTTCTTGGCACAAGATTAGAGGAGACTGTGTTTTTATAAAGCTGGGAAATTTGCATCACCTGGTCTTTCCTAATGATGATTGTGAAGAAGTGACAACCCTAACAGGCTAACTAAGGTTTGCAACCTTGGTCAAAATTATCTGAGCACACAAATCTCCAAGGGTGCACAAACATTTGCATTGGTTAATTTTCCTACACACAATTTTTAAAATGTAAAAAATGACTATATATATTTCTTTTGCCTAAAATACAAAGGAAATGTGTCATCTTTAACTTTAGCCCTTTTAGAGATCATTTCATCTTTAACCTTTTTACATTCCACTGTATGTCTTATCTTAGATTGCAAAACAGAACAGATTTAAGCAGGCCCTTAAGCCCCCGTTACACACTGCGATATCGCTAGCAATATCGCAGCAAAGTCACAGATTTTGTGACGTTGCAGCGATATTACTAGCGATATCGCTGCATGTGATACTTACCTCCGACCGGCTCCCCCGCTGGTTATCGCTGATCGCGCGAGAAGCTGCTGGACCATTTCTCGTCGGTCACTTCCTGCGGCGCTTCCTGCTGTGACGACGAGCGACGCGTGGAGCCGGGTGGGAGGACGCAGGATCGCCACGTCTGACAGGTAAGTAGCGATCCCCGTCCCCAGCGATTTCGCTAGTGAGATCTGCCTGTGTGGCAGCTCACTAGCGACCACCTAGCGATGCACCAGCGATCCTGACTGCGTCATATCGCTAGTCGGGATCGCTGGTGCATCGCTAGGTGTAACGGTACCCTTAGGTGACTGAGTCCCAGCTTTCATTTTTTACATCTCATCTTCCAAAAGCTGTAACATTTTTTGAGAGGCGAAATGAATAAAAAAAAAACAGTGATTCTACCATTTACATTTTCTTTTAATTTTGGTACTCACCAAATGGGATAAATATTATTAACCCCTTCAAGACAGGTGCCATATATGTAGCAATGCTACAACATTGCTGTTTATAGCACAAGTGATCAGACGATCACAGCTTACAGTTCCCCCAAAGGGACTAACAAGAACAGTAAAAAGTGTAAAAAAAAGTTTTAAATAATATGGCGAAATAAGCACAAAAGTTCAAATTACCCAATTTTTCCCCCATTAAAAATAAACATAACTAAAAACAAAAAAAAAATACACATTTGTGGTATCGTCATGTTCAGAAAAGTCCAATCTATCAAAATGTAAAAATAATTAACCCAATCGGTAAACAGAGTAAACAAAATGCCAAAATTGCCTTTTTTTAATTGCTGCAATACCATTCAAAATCTATCCCAAAATGGTATCAATAAAAATGTTGTCACTCCCCACAAAAAATATCACACTTATCAGAGGTGACTACCTCTTGAAGCTCATCAACAGAATGCCAAGACTGTGCAAAGCAGTAATCAAAGCAAAAGGTGGCTACTTTGAAGAACCTAGACTATAAGACATATTTTCAGTTGTTTCACACTTTTTTGTTAATTATATAATTCCACATGTGGTAATTCATAGTTTTGATGCCTTCAGAGTGAATCTACAATTTTCATAGTCATGAAAATAAAGAAAACTCTTTGAATGAGAAGGTGTGTCCAAACTTTTGGTCTGTACTGTACGGCAGAGCCAGTCTAAGCTACTAATTGCTACTCTTTAGTGGGGGATCTCCATCCATCTTATATATTTTAGAATTTTGGATAACTAGAGGCGGAAGACCTGTGAAGACTCAGACGTCAAGGTTAGATTTCAGAAAGGCAGATTTTAAGGGATTCAGAAAGAGAATTGGAGGGATCCAATGGCTTGATGTCCTTAAAGACAAAAATGCTCAGAAAGGATGGGAAATCTTGAAAAATGAAATTCTCAAAGCACAATTGTTGACAATTCCGAAAAGAGGGAAGAATAGGAAGCATTTAAGGAAACCAGGATGGATGAACACAGAACTTAAGCACATGCTAAAAAGGAAGAAAGAAATGTTTATAAAATGGAAAGAGGGAGGCATATCTAAAGAAGAATATATTGATGTCTGCAGAACCTGCAGGGCACAAATCAGATTATCTAAAGCTGACAATGAATTGAGGCTTGCAAGAGATGTCAAAAGCAATAATAAAGGATTTTGGGGATATGTCAAAAGTAAAAGAAAAGTCAAAGATGCTATAGGATTTTTACAGGATGAAAATGATGAAATGGTAAGACAGGATGTTGAGAAGGCCGAACTTTTAAATTCCTATTTTGCATCTGTTTTCTCTCAGAAAGGAAATGTAACATCAACTGTTCTTCACTGTCCTATTAAGGGAATAGAAGAATCCAGGATATCTATAAACAGAAAGATAGTGAGGAAACACTTAGCTAGCCTAAATGAATTCAAGTCTCCAGGTCCAGATGAATTACACCCCAGAGTACTGAAGGAGATAGCAGAAGAAATTTTTGAACCCCTCTCCATAATCTTTGAAAATTCTTGGAAAACAGGAGAAGTCCCAGAAGACTGGAGAAGAGCAAATGTTGTTCCTGTCTTCAAAAAGGGGAAGAAGGTGGACCCAGGCAACTATAGGCCGGTGAGTCTGACTTCTATACCAGGAAAGATCTTTGAACAAATTATTAAACAACATGTATGTCAGTACCTGGATAAGAATGAAGTGATTAAACAGAGTCAGCATGGGTTTGTAACTAATAAGTCATGTCAGACTAACTTAATTTCCTTCTATGACGGAATCACTGATTGGGTGGATCAAGGAAATGCTGTAGATATAGTATATCTTGACTTCAGCAAAGCATTTGACAAAATATCTCATACAATCCTTATTGAAAAAATGACTAAGTATGGAATGGACAAGGCAACTGTTAGGTGGATTCATAACTGGCTTAGTGATCAGACCCAAAGAGTGGTCGTAAATGGCTGCACATCCAGTTGGAAGAATGTCTCAAGTGGGGTACCACAGGGCTCTGTCCTTGGCCCTGTATTGTTCAACATCTTTATCAACGATTTAGATGAAGGAATTGAGAGTAAACTGATTAAATTTGCTGATGACACAAAGCTAGGAGGGATAGCTAATACTAGAGAAGAGAGAGAGAGGATTCAAAAAGATATAAATAAACTGGAGCAGTGGGCAGCAACTAACAGAATGGCTCTTAACAGGGAAAAATGCAAAGTACTACATCTGGGCAATAAAAATGAAAAAAGCATATACAGAATGGGAGGAATAGGGCTAAGCAACAGCACATGTGAAAAAGAATTGGGTATACTAATAGATCACAGACTGAATATGAGTCAACAGTGTGATGCAGCAGCAAAAAAGGCAAATGCAATTCTAGGATGTATTAACAGAAGCATACAGTCTAGATCACGTGAAGTCATTATTTCCCTCTACTCCTCTTTGGTCAGACCTCATCTGGAATATTGTGTCCAGTTTTGGGCACCACATTTTAAAAAAGACATCAACAAACTGGAGCAAGTTCAGAAAAGAGCGACCAGAATGGTGAACAGTCTGCAAACCCTGTCTTATGAGCAAAGGTTGCAGGATTTGGGAATGTTTAGTTTGCAAAAGAGAAGACAGTGGAGACTTAATAGCTGTCTACAAATATCTAAAAGGCTGTCACATTGTAGAAGGATCATCTTTATTCTCATTTGCACAAGGAAAGACTAGAAGCAATGGGATAAAACTGAATGGGAGGAGACACAGATTAGATATTAGAAAAAACTTTTTGACAGAGTGATCAATGAGTGGAACAGGCTGCCACGAGAAGTGGTGAGTTCTCCTTCAATGGAAGTCTTCAAACAGAGGCTGGACAGACATCTGACTGTGATGATTTAGCGAATCCTGCTTTGAGCAGGGGTTGGACCAGATGGCCCAGGAGGTCCCTTCCAACTCTACGATTCTATGATTCTATGATTTAGGTGCTACTTTGGGGACCACCCTTTTAAACCTTTCAGAAAACCCCTCTCCCTTGGCTGAAGTGGGTTGACGCTGCTCCCGGTCACCAATATTGGCTACAACATTGACAGTGCTGCAGCCAGTATGTTATTTTGGTGCCCTTTTTGAGAGATCCCCTTTAAAATGTTTCTCAACATGCCGAAAACCCCTCTATCCCACCTACTGATTATTGGCACTGCTCCTGGTGTCCGGTAGTGGCTGCAGCGCTAATGTCCAGTCGACAGCGCAGCAGCTAATCAGTGACATCAGTACCTTTGGCCGTGTAGATAGATCGCCTCCCTTAGAGCCGCTGAGCTTCGTTATTAGATGCAGCGCTGTCGACATGACTTCAGAGCCACAGCCAATACCAGACACCGGGGGCAGAGCCAGAGACTCAGCACTGGACCTGGGAACCGTGAGTAAGGCGCTTTTTTTTTTCTTCAGTGACTATCTGACACTCGGGGAGCAGGATTTTTTGGAGGTTAACAACCCCTGTAAGGAATTTCTTTTATCACTTGTGAAGTTTTGTTTTTAGAACAATTATCCTAGAAAGACACATAATGATATGTGAAGTCACACAAATTGGGGATGGGAATAATCCCAGAAACAATTGTAAGTAAACTTTTTTTTTCTTTGTAACTTGGCAGCGATTTACTACAGGATTGTATTCCCTTTAACTACCGTTGTTGTTGTCATAGCAAAATTCTTGTTCCTGGCAAAGTTATTTTGTCTGTAACAAGCTGGCATGGCCCAACGCAAAGAGGGAGAACTGGTCTGAGAACACATTTTTCATTGTGTCTAGGGCGTATGTACAGCCCATTACCGTCTTTTCAGCCAGTTCGTCCTTTATCTCATCATGTGACATGAGATTTTTATGTGGCAAAGTTACAAAGAAAACAAATAATATTACTTTGCTTACCGTTCATTCCTTTTATACCTTACGGCATTATCTACATCCTTTACATGTGGTTTTCTGGGAATTATTGGCGGCGGAGAGAACAAAAATGTGTTATTACAGAAAGGACTCCATTACTATGAATGGGAGAAGGCATCATTCTCAAAGTTTAAAGGCTTGTGTACACACACAGATTAGCACCACAATCCGAGAGATTTAAAGGGGCTAGCGTGATCACTAATGCGATCATTCAAGATGTGCTGTCGACACATAATGATTTTTCTGCCTGCATAATAGAATAAAAGAAGTGATCAAAGACAAACGAGAGTTTCGAAAAAAAAAAATTTTTCGTTAGTGCACAAAATCATGTCCTCAATACATTTGGCTAAATGGTTAGACAAAGTGGACAATTAGTTAAAGGAGATCTGTCACCCCATTTTTGGACTATCAGCTGTGGCCACCGCCATCAGGGGCTTATCTACAGCATTCTATAATACTGTAGATAAGCCCCAATGTAACCTGAAAGATAAGAAAAAAAGAGTTAGATTATACTCACCCCGGCGTTCGGTCCGGTCCGATGGGTGTCGCCGTTCGATCTGGCGCCTCCCATCTTCTAGCGATGACGTCGTCCTCCATGCTTCTCCCTCGGCTCTTGCGCAGGTGTATTTTCTCTGCCTTACTGAGGGCAGAGCCTAGTACTGCAGTGCGCAGGTGCCGGAGCTCTCTGACCTTTCCCGGCGCCTGCGCACTGCAGTAATTTTCTCTGCCCTCAACAGGGCAGATATAGTACGCCTGCGCAGGAGCCGAGGGAGAAGCAAGGAAGAGGACATCATCGTATGAAGATGGGAGGAGCCGTACCGGACCGCAGCACCCGACCGCGCCCCCTGGTGAGTATAATCTAACGTGTTTTTCTTATCTTTCAGGTTTCATCGGGGTCTTATCTACAGCATTACATACTGCTGTGGCAGCAGCTGATAGGCTGAAAATTAGGTGACAGTTTCCCTTTAAAGAGTTTTTCCGCTACCTGGAGAACAAATTTTTAAAATAAAGTAGCCCCCTTGCAAAATAAAAATTACATTTGCTCACCTCTTGTAGTGGTGTCGTTTCAGCAATGTCGGCGTCGTGTCTCCCAGGGCTCACATGACATTTTATGTCACATGAGCTTTGTAGCCATCCACTATTAGGTCAGTGCACTCTCACTACTTCCAGGTTTATACAAAGGAAATAAGCGTACAGCAGACTAATAATGGCAGCTGGTTGGCTTCAGGGCTCATGTGACATAAAAGTGTCACGTGAGCCTTGGGAGACCCGATGCATGAAGTGAGCATAGGTTGTTTCTATTTTTTGAGGGAGTCTACTTGATTTAAAAAGGGATTGTCCAGGTAGTGGACAATCCATTTAAAGACATGTTTACTCATTCAGATATCTAAACAATTTCTGCCCAATCAGACGAATAAAGATGTAAACCTATATGTGTAACTAACTATCTGTAGTTTGATCTGCATAGAATTTGCCTCATCTGCCAGAGAACTGATCTCTAAAAATATGCCTGCTAGTTCCAGTGATTGTAGTGTGGAAACAGCACGTAAAAGACAAGAAAGACAATTCCATGTTAGGAAATAATAAAAGCTGGGAACTGGTTCTATACTAACACAATGTCTGCATGTAAAGGGCCAACTCAGACCAATTTCATTATGTGTAAGACTGGTCTGATTGGCTATTTGCCACATGTATACACAAGAGGAACATATTGAGTCAACTAGGCGATTCAATTTTGGCCTTTTTTATGGTATTGTGTACTCGGTAACATGAATACATATTAATAATTATAATCATGGCCTGTCATTACATTATACATGGCGACACAAGATATTTATTTATGTAACACCGGGTTCTCTTTATGCCCTCCTTTTTTTTCCCCCCTCCCCCCCTGTCCTTTTCTCCTCCTCGTATTTGGGTAATACCAAGAAGATCCTCTTATTGAGGATCATTTGTAGAAATATTATTAATATACGAGGAGAGAGTTATGATAAATTAATATTCCCCAGTTTATATATTATTCATATATTGGTATGTTTAGAGCATCATAACTTTAATTGTGTCCTTTCCTCTTTTCCTTTTCCTCCCCCTTCCCTTCTCCCTCCCTTCCTTCCCCTTCCTTGGTCCCACATGAGGGTAATATTAGGAAGATTCTCTGAATGAGGATTATCTGTAGAAATATCATTAATCCTATGATGAGAGAGTCATAACAAATTTGTATTTTTCAGGATATGTATAAATTTATGCTCGGAGCAGTTTAACTTTATCTGTGCCCCCCCTTTTTATCTGGATCCCCTCTATTCCCTTCCCTATTTTATCTTATCTTATTCTTTTTGTGGTTTTGTTTGGTTGTATCTGCCCCGTTGTGGGTGTTCTGGTGACTTGCCCTTTTGTAATATGGCCGCCGGGATTTATAAGTGCCGCGCATGCGCACCCGCTGCTCCTGTGTGATGTGCCCAGCCAGTGTCGGGTGCCGGACCACGTGAGCCCGTGTGTTTCCGACCGCGTCATTAGGTGGGAGGTACCTCTGCAGTGTAGCGGCGGGTGGCGTGTCCGCAGCACTTCCGGTGGGCGCATATAAAAATGTGCACTATGCATGTACCAATCACGCCCCCTGAGGAAGGAGCCCTAGAGCTCCGAAACGCGCGTCGGGGAGACGAGCAGCCCGCCCGGTCATCCTGAATTTGTCAGTGAGGTAATACCATTATGGGGAAGTAACCCTTTCAGGGTAGGTTGGGTGCATGTTTAATAGTGCCGGGAACCTTTTCTCTGTTCCCATGGTGTGCTCTAGTAATAAAGCTGATTCTGCCTTGTGGCAGTATGTGAATGGGATCTGATGACTTGATTTATAGAGCACGGGCACTATTTTTTCCATTATGGTTATTAGTATATATAGACTCAACATGCGCAGCCAGTCCATTATATAGGACAGCCTATTTTTACCCCCTATCATTGATAAAATCCTTTTAGGTATGCATTTTTGTAATAGGGTTTGACTGTGGCTTGACTGCTTGTTTTGCTTTTTTGCACTATTTGCACTTTGGTTGCTATTTGCACATGTCCTCCAGTTGTCCTTTTCTGTCCATTATCTAATAAAGACGTTTTTTACTTCAATATTATGGATCTATGGTCGCATTTTCTTCTGTGGTTCTCCACATTCCTCACATTACAATTTCATTATGTGTAAGACTGGTCTGATTGGCCAGAGATGTGTGTGCCAGTAATCCCAGCTCCAGGGCACATTGAGACATCAGAGCTTGATGGAGCTAGTCACACATTTGTTTTGTTTTACTGATCGTGCTTCCATTCCAATAACTCATTGCACGTCCTATTCTCATTCTTCACTGGTGGACACAAGCAGAAAAGGGCCACTGTTTAATAACACTACATGCAGTCCGATAGCTCATTATAATGCACAATTGCACTTACGTTAGTGGTGGAAATTGGCGCCTTTATCTCTCGGGCCCCTTACGCCTGCACAGGTTGCACCAATGACATATCTGCTCCTTCATCTATTTTTGCGGATCAGAATCCCTCATTCCAGTCTATGCATCCATTAATAATGATAATAATAATCTTTATTTATATAGCGCCAATATATTCCGCAGCGCTTTACAGTTTAACAGTTTCAAAACACAAGTCATAAGTAACAACGTTAACAATACAATAGTTAAAGCAAAACACATTAAAAATGAATGAAGCATTTTCCATCTGTTTTTAACTGATCCATTGCTATGTAACAATGGGAAAAAAACAAGTAAAAAGGACTTCTGAAAAGACAGAAACAGATGTGCGGATGTGCTTGTACTGTAAAGAATCCTTTCCTATATTGACGTCTAAGGTTAAGTTCACACTAGACGTTTTTGCTTGGTTTTTTTTTTTTGTCATCAGTATTTTGTGCTTTGCTTGTTTTTTGGACATTTTTCAGCGTTTATCACCCATTGAACTGAATGGAAATAACAGATTATAAAACGGACCAAAGCCACAAAAAAAAGCACCAAAACCTGCGTTTTTACCACAGCTTCTTTCCTGCCAAGCATTCAGGTTTTGCTCCAGAAAAAAAACGCATCAAAAATGCCCAGTGTGAACTTAGCCTAAGAAGACACCTGCTCTCCGTGCATAAATAATGTCTCCAGGTTCTTGGAGCGAGTCTTTTAGTTGTGAGTTCTGCAGTCACGCTGCACGCCATCCCAATTATACACACGATATAATAAGTATTAAAAGTAGAAAACATTTGCTGGAGAAACTAGTGAGAAAAAAAAACGTAGCTAAAAACTGATAACAATGATACGGATGATAAGATCTTGTGAGATCTCAGGCCAAACTTGTAAATGATGTTTTATCTTTACGCAGATACAAATAGATACAACTCCTTCTCGGGCACTATAGTATCAGTGACAGGTGACTGGTTGGCATTTCCATAGAGAATAATAAATAAATAATAAAATAATTTTTCACTGTAAATACTAATAAAAGCAGGCATGCTGCAATCCCTGAATTCTCCCATCATAATTGTGGATGATCCTACATTGCACGGCTTGTTCTCACAAGAGTGCCTTTGTTGGGCCTGCCTCTCCCCTACAGGCACCACGCCGAATGAATGAAACTGCCCCTTTCTTTAACAATAGACATATGTCTTTTTATGTATGGCCTATTTAGCTGCACGTTCTTTGTTTAAAAACTGCGCCCTTTGTGATCTCATGTCATCAGAATGCATCGGATTCTTTCCTCTGCCACATGTCCCATGCGAAGGTGAAAGCTCACTTGTAGGTATCGTGCATTGTATTTCATGGATCTGGCCAGGTATAATGTAGAATCACGCTCCGACTCCATGATATACAGTACGTGACATTTCCCTTTCATGACAGATCAGAAAATGCTAAGATCTGTAAAGCCTGCCCGGCGTGATAAGATGTCACAGCTTGATGCAATGATGCAAGAATCTGCACTACGCATGGCCACCGCTTGTAGGTCGGCAACCCCTTACTAATGACACCGAGACATAGAGGTGAGCAAATTTGTTCAGGTTCCCTCTTATTCGGCACGCTATAGCGCTTACCGAATAAGCTGCAGAAGGAAACGGCTTCCTGATCAGCTGATCGGCGCCGCAGCTGCACGTTTCGCAGCTGTGTCACTGTCACAGCACATGCATGGAGAGTCCAAAACACAGATTAAGCATTCTCAAAATTCTCAATTCATGGGATAAAATTTGCCTCCAGTGAATACAGACTTTCCCATTACTGAGATAGGAGATGACAGTTGGTGTTTGTAAAGTTCTATGTAGAACGGTAACTGTTGTTTCAGGAGCACTTGCAGCAGAAAGTCTGTGCCGCCTCCTCCCTCCATAAAATGTTATAAGAACCAACTTTCATCTCATAGCTCACTAATGTGAACGTTTGTCTTCACTGATTTAGAGCGAGAGATCCATCGAGGAGGATAAAGAAGCAGATTTGATAAAATGTATTACAAAGTTGCTTAATTTCATGTGTACTATTGATTTATGAAATAAAAATTAGAACAATGGATACACTATAAAGGGTTATTCATATGTTATATTCTGGACAAAATTGCAATGTCCTGGAAAAAAAAAACAACTTAGATTTTTATTTTTAAAAAAAACAAACTTTTTTGCATTTTTTTAATTTTTATTTAATTTTTAGGGCTGCCAAGGTTACCGGTCACCACTGCAGTCTAGCAGCGGTGGCCGAACATTCACAGTGTTTACAATGTGGAGTGGCAGCAGTGCTATAGGCTGATTTTAGTAAAGGTGGAAACCCCCTTTAAGAGTATAGACTTTTTTAATGTATCCTCTCCTTTCCAGAGACACAGCTTAGGACATATCCTCTAACTAGGTCAGCTACCTGACTTTTCCCTTGTATAATTCATCATGATGCAACGTTGTGCAAGTCACATTATCACTCAAGAAGAGATTTGCTAATGGCTATCCTGGGAAAACTCAATTTGCAATGGTTACATGATTGTCGAAATGTGATTATACGTATTTGTCCTTCTTTAAAATATTTTTATCCCATGTGCTCGTATAGTATTCAGACCAGAGTATTGGGACCCCTACAGATTACACCTGCAGGAGCGTTTACATCATCCTATTCTGCAGCCATGGCCATTAACATGGAGTTTTATGGCTAAAACAGCCTCAATTCTTATGGAAACACCATAGGGTAATGACCTTAATGGAAAAGAATGGTTGGTAGCATAATATAAATGGCTCCTCACCTGGTATAGTTGCGCAGAGTTCAGGCTTGGACTGGCCCACAGGAGAATCCTCCGGTGGGCCACCACTCTCTTATATGAGTACTTGGCACAGTATACTTGAATCACTATGTACAGACATAAGCAGAATCCTATTCATTTACCAATCTACCCAGGTCTTTATTATATATATTTGTGATAGGGATAATGACACCTTTGCATGTAGCTGAAAAGTGGAGTCCTGGAGTTGGTTACCGGTGGGCCCTTGGCACCCCAGTCCTACACTGGTAGAGTAACTCGATTTGCCTTCTACAATCCTCCAGTCATTAATAGAATAGTATTCCCCCCCCAATAACAGCATATATGAGGCAAAAAGGAGTAGGTCATGGATGTGCTGCCAATAAAATGCCAAAGGTACAAACGATCAATAGATTCCAAAACGGCTTTATTGAAAACTATGCCAACAGTGAACTGCCCTCTTTACCAGGTCCATTAACATGAATGAGCAAACACCAGACATGGATACAAGTGGGCAAGACGAAGCCGTACCGTCAGAGGTCAGACGTGGGTACAAACATCATACATATAAAATACATTGTTTACACATAATATCAAAAGAAAAGAAAATTCAAAATATGTAACAAAATATCTAACATACGTATAACTTGCATAAATACACAGAAATATCCATAAAAGAGAAATAAATAATGACCCATACAGTATAGCAGCATGCACCGTAACTGACAAATGAAGATGTAGGCATATAAATATATAACAAGGTGACACTAGATAAACACTAATACATTTTGCTAACTATTCACTTTCAAATAGTGTTAGAACATATACAACTCTGGCGAAAATTAAGAGACCACTTTGAAATGTTCAGTTGGTCTGATTTTTCTCTTTATAGTGTAAGACAGCGCTTACTGCATGTGTTGGGGGATACTCGCTTGGCAGCGGGATGAAGGCACGCAGTAATAATGGTTATCTCACATAAACAAGTCCATGCGGTTTATTATGCAATCATAAACCATACCACGAACAGTCCATTACATACCTCACAGGAACATAGCTAAGTTTGCAGTCTCTAAACACGCTGGACTATACTCCGTCCAGTTCCCGTGGGTGACCGCACAGTTCATTAACTGACCTTTGTCAGTGCACACAGTTCCCCCATACTCTGGGTTACCTTCCAGGAGCTCCTGCTCCCCTTGCTGACTCCTTGTCAGTCCTAGGTCCCCGAGTAAGCTGCCTAACTGGAATCACCATCCCAGACAACACCTTGGTCACCAGGCCATCCGACAGTCCAGATCCTCAGCAGGACGGTAGCTTCCTCAACGCAGCAGCCATCACAGGCTCTGCAGGTCCATGGCCTCTCCCCGTGCTTCCAGGAATCCGATCCACATACACACAGGACCTTCCAACACAGAGACCTTCAGGACCTTACACACTGACCATTCAGGTCCATACACTCGGGCCATGTGACCAGACGTCAGTCACATTATATAGCTGAAACCACCCCCATAGGTGGGTGGTGTATGTGTGGTTAGTCAGTCCCACCCAGCTCTCTGACTAATCCTATAAGCCCCCCTATTATAAACTAAGCAAAACTCATGGAACTACAACTCCCAGCACAGCAACATTATTTCGGGCTTTGTGACGTCCGTCTGGTGCGAGTCTGAGCTGCAAGAAAGACAGCACCCCGTGAAACCCTGAGACCCTTTACCCCTATACAGGGATCTGGAATTACAGCAGAGCCCAAGAGGTAGCTGCCTATAAGAGCAGTAGACCAGAGCAGGATGGTCGCCAGAAAGGGATTAATAAACGGGACCGAAATCGTAGTCAGGAGTCCAAGTCAAAACCAGGCGGGCAGCAGAGGTACAAAATCAGCAGGCTGAAGCAGAGTCAAAATCCAGGCCAAGGTCAGAGTCACCGGGAGAGCAACAGAGGTACCGAATCGGCAGGCTGAAGAGGGGTCAGAAATCCAGTCAAAGGTTGGAGTCAAGAATAGCAAATTAAACACTAGCACACTGGGGAAACCAAGACTATATCTGGCGGCCTGCAGGACAGGCTCCAAAGTATTTGAAGGATAAGGCTATCCCTCACAGGCTCACCGTCTGATGACCTCATCTGGACTGCCCCCAGAACCAGGCCAGATGGCGATGCACCAACCACTTCTTGATTTATTATCTCGGTTGTTTGGACACTGCTGATTAGGTTTTGCACCAATTTTATAATTTTGGTAGTGCTGCCCTTTTTATTTATTTAGATATATAGATATAGTAAAAGCCGGCAGATGCCGCGTACAGTAAAGAGTAGAATAGGTTCAAATAGAATAGATAGAAAACATATATACACATAGTATAGATATATATAGCAGAATAGCCGCTAATTCATTTGTCAGCTTTTGCAAAATAATTGCAAAAGCCGACAGGATAGGAAACATGGTTTACATAAAGTAAACCATTGCATATCAGGGAGATTTATATATGGCAGTGACTACTAATTTTATTAGTGTGTTTGTGTACAATTTTGGAGGTGTTAAATGAAAGAATATAATCACAGAAAAAAATTGCGTGGGCTCCCGCGCAATTTTCTCCACCAGAGAGGGAAAGTCAGTGACTGAGGGCAGATACTAATAGCCTAGAGAGGGACCATGGCTATTGGCCCCCTCGGCTAAAAGCATCTGCCCCCAGCCACCCAAGAAAAGGCGCATCTGTAAGATGTGCCAATTCTGGCACTTAGCTTCTCTCATCCCACTGCCCTGTAGCGGGTGGCTACAATAAGGGGTTAATATCACCTTGCTATTGCAAGGTGACATTAAGCCTGGTTAATAATGGAGAGGTGTCAATAAGACACCTATCCATTATTAATCCAATAGTATGAAATGGTTAAAAAAAACACACATTAAGAATAAAGTCTTTTAATGAAATAATTAAACACACAATTTTGCCATCTTTATCAAACTTCCAATCCAATCGAAGCCTTTGTTCTCCTGTAAAAAATAAAAATGCAACAATATCCCATACCTATTCACTGTACAGTCATGTCCCATGCTGCAATCCATCTCAAGGGGATAAATAGTTTACAACCAGGAGCGGTACTAATGCTACCTCCCTGGCTGTAAACCACTGTGTAATGAATGAGAAGCTGCCTGCGCAGACTCCCCGCCTGACCGAACTTGAACTCATTAGCGTGGGAAAGTTTTGGAACATTTTCCCACGCTGTCGAGTTCACCTCAGGTCAGGCAGGGAGTTTATGTGTATATATGTAATGTTTTGTGAGTTGCCAGTGTGATTTTACAGTAGCCGGACATGAATTGCCGGCTTTTCAAAGGACCCCGGGTGTATAAAAATCACACAGCACTCGCATGGTGCGAGTGCTGTGCGATTTTTTTTTTCGCACTCATTGACTTGCATTGGTGAGTCTCGTCCGAGAATCGCAGCAATACGCAGCATGCTGCGATTTTTTTTTTCTCAGTCCAATTTTGGCTGAGAAAGAAACGCGCAAATGAGATGTAACCCACTGAATAACATTGGTCCGAGTGCAATCCTATTTTTTATCGGATTGCACTCGTCCGTATTTCTCGCAAGTGAGTATGAGCCCTAAGAGAAGGTTCGGACTTGGCAGTCATTGAGGCACTTTTCAATAAAATCATTCTCAGCTGAAGAGCAAAAAGATTGATTGATCTGACTTCAGACAATAGTGGCCCCTATTATAGATGGCATGGCGAGGGGCTGGATTTTATTCACTGGGGGCAATGGGGTTGAAAGAAAAACCTGTACTCATTGATTTAGATGTTTCTAAACTTTTGTCCTGTAGTCTCTGGGTTCATGGTGGAGCCTTCTGTACACTTTTTAAGAAAGTTGCAAGATTTCTTTTTAATGATGATGAGTAAACATTTGGTTACAAGGCTAAATGAATGGATGTATCTAAAGATCCTGTTCACAGATTAATCCTGATCAAAGTGGCTGATTTCGGTAGTGGCCAGCAACAATCCCTCGACATCAGATTTAAGTATGATGATACTTTGTGCCTGTCAGTCTCCCTATTGGAATAAACATGCACATCCATGTCCTGAGTGCGATCCATGGGCAGCCTTATATAGTAGTCATTTTATGCAGAGTCTAAATAAAGCGTTTTATATGAATAATAATCTAAATAATTGCACGCAGCCATCAGATACACAGCAGCAATAGGAATATTTTATCCCGCAAGGCAAGATGTTGCCTCCCTCGGGGTCTATCATAACAAAGGGGTGATGGCATATGATGGCAGTGATCTAGGGTAGGAGTTGAATGATAAATTGTATCAACCTCAATGATCTACTGTAATGAAAATGGCTTTCGTAACACCTCTGGGCAGTGCCAGTTAATGTCTGCATATTCTCATATTTAAGGCAGAGAAAGCATAAATGTCAGCATCCCTGGTGGTCTAGGGCATTGAAAGAGTTATTTTGTGCATCCGTGGGGTACAGGGTTGTAAAGGGACTAATGTCGGCAATACCATAGAGCAGAGATTATAATAATGCCTGCATCCTTTATGCTCAAGGGCAGAGCAAGGGTTGGTGTTAGCATTTCTGGTGGTCTATGGCAGTGGACAGATAAATATCAAAATTAAAGGGGCTGTCCGGCCCTTAATGTATATGACTGCAGTCTTGAAAATGCTCACAATGCACACACTGCACAATATGAGGAGCAATATCCGTACATACTCCCAGCCACATTCCGACTAGACATGCAAGACTGAGCATGTCTAGTCGGAATGTGGCCGGAAGTATGGAAATCACCTACTTCTTGTCAAATGACTTGTTGTCTTGCTGACAGCATAGGAGAATCCTCATAGCGTGGAGTGCATGCAATGTGAGAATTCACAAGTCTGCAGTTACAGCATTCTTTGATGTTTGACTGCAGACTTTCGTGATAAGCCTGAAAAACCCCTGCAAGCATGAGAAAGGTGTGGCTAGGATTGAAGAGGTGAGGTCTTTATTTTATAACATTTTCAGCATGAGTTTTATACTTTTACAAATTTTTTTAACGCAACTTTGAGTTCATTTTGAATGCAAAAAAGAAAAACATTTCATAACGGTATAAAAAAAAGAAGTGACATTCACATCATTAATTCCCAGTCTAACACTGCTGGTCCTCTACTGGCCTCTAACTGCTGTTGCATTGAGGATGTCCTGAAATGGAGACTAGCTGCAGCTAGTCACTAGTTAAAGGGATTTTCTACTACTTGGACACCCCTGTCTTTATTCCCCAGTGTAAAATAAAAATAAGAGATTCTCACCTCCTGCATCGATGCAGTTCCAGCATTGTCTGTGCTGGGTCTCTCAGTGCTTCCGTGACATTGCTATGTCATGTAAGAACTGCAGCCAATCAGCGGCCACTAATGGGCTGCAGTTTTCTCTCTGGTGAGTGCAGCAGTTCAATAATGATTGCTGATTGGCTGCAGCACTCATGTGGCATCACACAACCTCAGGGAGACATGGCACCAAGATTGCAGGAACCACATCGCTGCATGGAGGTATCTGCTATTTTATTTTTCCTTCGGGAATACAGTATATAACAAGGGGTTGTCCAAGTGGAACAGGCTGGTGAGTTCTCCTTCAATGGACGTCTTCAAACAGAGGCTGGACAGACATTTGTCTGAGATGGTTTAGTGACTCCTGCATTGAGCAGGGGGTTGGACACGATGACCCAGGAGGTCCCATCCAACTCTTACATTCTATGATTCTATGATTCTAAGTAGTGGACAACCACTTTAAGACTGGACACCCCTACAGTGACGGATTGGCATAGCATGTCTTGAGAGGGCTTAGGAAGAATAGACCAGCAATGAACCGCACAACTAAACTGCAAAGGATCGGTAGGTGGCCTTCTTTTCTGGAAGCGATCAAGACAATTTTTTTTTTTTTAATAAAGAAGTGGATAAACTTGCCTGCAATGTGTGAATATTTTTTTTTCGCATACACATTTTCTTTTTTTAACAGGGACCGCACTATCTCTCCATTCCATTGTGTTTAAAGATGTGGCCTCTGAACTGGCAGCTCTTGTATCCCCATTTTACCTCTCGGAGCAGTGTCAGACGTGCCCCCCTGCTGCTCCTTATATTGTGTGCTCTTCACAATACACCCTGCTACTGTGGCATCTCTTCTGTAACTCAGATCCTCCTCCTGGAACCAACACAATTAACAGTGGCCATTAAATACTCTCAAAAAAGTTTGTTCCCCCTGCAATCAGGTTTTATGACATTCCTACGGCACATGACAAAATTCTTCTGTGCCACCCAGGTTTGCCATGTCACCTAAGCGATTAGGTCTGTATTTGTCCTGTATAAAACTTATTACATTATGAAGACTTTTATAAAATGAGTTTCTTAGGTTCTCCAAGGCAGCTTATTCTAAGGATAGGAAAACATGAATTTTTTTTTTTAAACTATTAGAATCTGCCGACCTCATTTTTATTCCATGCAATGGGTTAAACCCACATAAACTCGGTGGCGCGTGTATATTGGATGGCACACATTTGACATAAGGCTGTTAAAAGCCACATGCCACCTGTTACATGGCCTCCTGGGATGGAAAATTAACGGACTGTCTTCTGCAGATGTTGCAGAGAGGCCTAGGCAGCTTCATTCTAGCTCCAGTCTTACTTCAGTACAGTCAGGATGACCTAATGAACGCCACATAATGACATCTGAAGATCTGATGGCGTCGTGGAGTGGTGGCTGGAGTGCAAATATACGTGGGGTAGTAGTATATCAAAAGATTAAATTATTAATTAATATTAAAACATAGAAAAGTGCTCCAAAAAACGCCTTCAATTATAACATCTAAGATAATATTCAGTAATTTTTAGGCTAAGTGCACACATAGCAGAAAATTTCTGCTAGAAAACCTGACTCCCTTCCCAGATATCGCGCTTTTTTTTGCTGCACGTTTTTTTCCGCGCGTTTTCAAAACGCATTGAACTAGCCAGAAACGCGGAAAAATCCGCAAAATTAATGAGCATGCTGCGTTTTTTACCGCGATGCGTTTTTTTCGCAGTAAAGAACGCATCAATGTGCACAAAAAGTGCAAAATGCATAGAAATGACTGGGAAGCTTATTTTTAGCGGTTTTATAGGGAAAACCGCTAAAAAAACGCTGTGTGTGAACACAGCCTTATAGTTGCTTTTATTACGGCAACGATTAAAGCCTCAGTAAAACCAAATTGACGACTGATATGGCTGATATTGAAACTCATATAGAATAAAGTAAACAATTAGTAAGGCTGCCAATAAAGCTCCTACAGAGCTGGATAAAGACCAATATACAACAGGAAAAATCCCTGGTTACCCGGCAGTTCTCGGAATAGATAGTGTGTCTATAAGGAAGACCGGGCTATGGGTGCTGACAGAGCACCGGGTCCGGAACTGCTGGGGCCGTGCCTCTTGTTGCAGGGGGAAAGGAAATTGAGGACGGAGAGGACCCATGACCTGCAGAGAGGGGGCTTGGTAAGCCAGAGAGGGATAAGGGGTTTTGCATGGGAAGCAAGAGAGAGTTCCCGCCAGAGAGACGCGAGAGAGCAGACCTGCTTCGTGCCGTGAATAGCCTTAGCAGCAAAAGGGGAGGAGTGCAGGAAGGACCGGAAAGTCGCCGGGCGTGCAGGGCAGAGCGCGTCGAGCGGGAGATTGTTGTACAAGACTCCTGACTGCAGAGCACACCGAACGGGAGATTGTTGTGAAAGGCTCCTGGCTGCAGAGAGCACCCTAATGGCCTAGGGTCTTAACGTGTCAGACCGAGTGACCGCCTGTTGCCGCCAGAAGAGGGAAGACTGATCTGTTAGGCAGGGAAGCCTGAAAACCTCAGCACCGGCCTCAGCCGGCTTCAAGCTTTCATCCCAGAGGAAGTGACAAGCATCGGAGTCATGCTAAGTGAAGCAGACATATGCATAAATTATCGCCTTAAGTTTCCCTGTTCTTTTGTAGTTCATAGTGTGAGGAAGTGACCCCTGTTACAGCTAGGGGGTACTGTATGTGCTGCTCAGAATACGCACGGAGGCATAATTGTGATGGCGAGATAGGGTCTGGTGTTATTGTAAATGGCCAGTATGTGTCGCAGAGGAAGTCTGTGCTGTAAGCCCGAAATGTAGTTATGCTGGGACTTGTAGTTCCAGGAGTTTTTGCTTATTTATAATAGAGGGACTTATAGGGTTAGTCAGAGAGCTGGGCAGGAATGACTAACCACACATGCGCCTCTCATCTATGGGGGTGGCTACAGTAAATACCGTAATGTGATCAGGGTGTGGGTCACATGGTTCCGAGTGTATGGAAATCAATGGTCTGTGTGTAAGGTCCTGAGGTCTCTCTGTTGGAAGGTCCTGTGTGTATGTGGATCCGATTACTGGAAGCACGGGGTGAGGCCATTGACCTGTAGAGCCTGTGATGGCTACTGCATTGAGGAAGCTACCAACCTGCTGAGATTCTGGACTATTGGGTGGCCTGATGAGCAAGGCACTGTCCGGGATGGTGATCCCAGTTAGGCATCTTCCTCGGGGACTTAGGACTGTTGAGAAGTCAGCATGTGGAGCAGGAGCTCCTGGAAAGTAACCCAGAGTGTGGGGAACTGTGTGCACTGACAAAGTTCAGTTAGTGAACTGTTCGGCGTGTGGTCTCCCACGGTAGCTGGACGGAGTCTGGCATGTTTAGAGACTGCGTATTAAAGCCGGGTACTAAGAAGCATTATGAACTTTGTGGTAAGCCTGTGAACTGTAACATGGCTTACAGCAGTTTATGATGTTTGAATAAACCGAAATAGACTGTTTATGTGCAAAACCGTGCCTGTCTACTTTTATCCTGTTACCAAGCGAGTGTCCCCCAACACAAGCAGTAAGCGCAGTCTTAAGCCCCCGTCTCACATAGAGAGATTGCTAGCAAGATCGCTGAAGCATCACCGATTTTGTGACGCAACAGTGACCTCACCAGCGATCTCGCTACATGTGACACATAGCGGCGACCGGCCCCCCCACTGGATATTGCTGAGCGTGCTCGAATGAACTGGGCCATTTTTTCATCGTCGTTGTCCCGCTAGCCAGCGCGGATCGCTGTGTTTTTGACCCAACGAGCGACCTTGAAGGCGACACAGAACTCAGGGACGCAGGCTGGAATCATTTAGAAAAGCTGCTGTGTGACAAGGTACCAACAACCTTGCCAGGTCGTATCGTTGTCGGGATCGCTGGTGCGTCGCTAAGGCTACTTTCACACATCAGGTTTTCGGCGTCAGGCGCGATCCGGCGTCGTGCCGGAATGCCGGATCCGGCAAATGTTTTGTAAAACCTGAAGTGCCGGATCCGGTTTTCTGCCGGATCCGTCTTGTTCTTGACAGACAAAACCGGATCCGTCTCATCCGGTTCATCCGTTTTTCTATCCGTTTTTCTATCCGTTTTTCGACGGATTACGCCGGATCCGGTTTTTAAAATTGACCCTTGTGGCCTTCCGAACGGGATTGGCTACTGGAAAACTAGATATAGCATGTTCCTACAGCCCTTCTTTGACAGGTTGTAGAGAAGAAAGTGCAGGTTGGAGAGAAGAGCAAGTTACTGGCGAAGATGGATGTTGTCATTGGAAATATTACCACTAGAAGTTCTGTGACGGTTTCAGGGACAATTTTCCACTATACTTTATGTCACCTCAAGGCAGAGTACACTGGGATGACAGAGTGTGAAAGATTTGTGCCCTAAACTTGTGTACCTTCTGGACCAACAGTATATACCTTTGCCAACCAAAGTTGGCTATCTTGTCATGGTCTTACTATTTTTACCTTTAGGCCACAGGTGTGTACCTGGTTGTGTTTTATGCAAAGTATTTCACCTTTTAACAAAAGTTGTGTACATTGGTAGGAAATCACCAACAATAAACACAACTTTTTAGGTGAAATACTTTGCTTCAAACACAACCAGGAACACAACTGTGGCAAAAAGCTAAAATTTACCCACAGTTATATACCTGGTTTTGAATACCTTTTTACCTTTGAAATACCCTGTATTTAACCTATTTTTAAAACATAGTTCGCCGCAGAAAGAAATGACAGACAACCATTGTGAAACGATAATTTAACTTTTATTTAAATTTTTTTTTTTTTTTGTAAAATGTTTTTAAAGTGCAAAAAACTTTTTTAATAAAGGTTTTAAACCCAATGGGCATTTTTATTACAAAAAACACACATTACAAATCTGTGTACTGTGGGGTGGAAATACTGCTGGAGGGGCTGCGGGACACTTCGACACTGGGTGTGTGGAGAGAGGACTGGGATCGTGGTGGGGAAGGAACAGTTAGAGGTGAAGGTGTGGAAAAAGCTACAGAATGGGTGGACATGTGGGAGGCAGAAGAGGTGGTGGGCGGTGGAGTGGAGGGTTGGGCAGGGACTGTAGGAGCAGATGATGTTGATGGAAAGTTGTATGGGGAAGGAGTTTGGTACGGGGAAGGAGTTTGGTACGGGGAAGGAGTTTGGTACGGGGCAGGTTGCTGGAAGTGGGGAGATGTCTGGTACTGGGGAGGTTGCTGGTACTGGTGAGGTTGCTGGTATGTAATAGGAGGGGGAGGATGGAAAGTGGCTGGAGGGGGTGCAGATGTAATAGGAGGGGGAGGATGGAAAGTGGCTGGAGGGGGTGCAGATGTAATAGGAGGGGGAGGATGGAAAGTGGCTGGAGGGGGTGCAGGTGGAGGAACTACAGTGGTGGGAGGTGGAGGTTGGGAGGTAACCTGCTGTAGAGCACCGTGGCACGAATGCATTACATGCATCTGCTGGGTAGGAGATAGTGTTGCCATGCGCTCCACAACAGACCTGAAAAAGGTGTGGTTTGGCGAAGATCTTGCTTCTGAATGCATGGTTTGCAGAAGTGTCTTCACCTCCAGAATGCTGGAGTTGATCTGCTGAAAGCCTGCGGAGATTTGCTCTGACAAGACTTTGAGACAGTTCTGGAAAGATGCATTCAGATGCAAGAACTCTTGCGCATAACTCTTTTCCTGACCCCTCTGCCGCTGCCGCCCAGTACCCGCAGGTGTACTAGAGGTGGCAGGGGCAGAAGGGTGGGGTAAAGGGAAAGCGATCTCCTCACCAGCAGCTTCATGTAATGTAGGCGGCCACGATGCTCCTGTGCTGGTGGATGGGACAGATGGGTCGAATGTGTGGGAAGGCTGGGAAGGTGCAGATGTACCGGGGCGGTCGAAGTGTCCCTCGGTGCCGGTCTCCTCAGGGATCGCCTCAGAAGGGTCCAATCGTGCAGGCTCCCGAGTGCTGCTCACCGTGCTGTGTAATAAAGAGAAAAAAAAACAATTAAAATACTGACATGGTATGGCCCTGGCTGAAAAAAAAAATTACATCTAACATTTTTTTCACATGTGGTGTGTAATATTTACCTTCTGGTGAGCATTGTTTCCCGGAGGAACGACAGGGCTTGTGCGTACTTGTACTTGCTCCTGCGTCCTCCAGATCCACTCGGGGCCCGCATCTCTTTATTGAACTCCTTCTTGAAACGATCCCTCACAGACCGCCACCGATTCACAATTCTGTTCCCTGAAACGAGAAAGGAGTGGTTAGTATACAACATCAGTGTTTCACAAACTCCAGTCCTCATGGTCCCCAGGGGTCATGTTTTCAGGATTTCCATAGTAAATAGAAATCCTGAACACATGATCCGTGGGGACCATGAGGACTGGAGTTCGGGAAACACTGGTTTACATCAAGCAACCGGTACTGTATATACTTACGCTCTTTAATCTGGGCCCGAGCTTCGAGGTCCTCCCAGCGGCCCACAAGGAGAGAACAGATTTCCTCCCAGAGTCGTCGGGTAACGATCAGGTCAGCGTGGCGGCGGTCAGCCATATTCCAGAGCGGCTCCCTTTCTCTGACGAGATCGATGAGGCGGTCCACATCAATCCCTCCATCCTCACCGTCAGAGTCGGGAGCACGCTGTGAAGGCTGTTAAAGAAAAAGACAAAAATAACATAATTAGCCTCCACAAAAGAAATGAAATAAAAAGTGCAAAAAAAAAAAGCAAAAATATTTATACTTACACGCTGGTGACCGCCGCGTTGCTGTCGCCGACGACCCTGGGAGGCACTGCGAGGACCTCTTGGCCGAGCACCAGATTGGGAAGACTAGAGAAGAAAACAAAAAATGTTATGTCTTTGGATGTAGGCATTTGTTTGCTGTGTGTGGTCTGCAGAACATTGTTTTCTATGTGTTGTGTGTAGTGTGATGTTGTGTTTCTGCGTTTGATGCAAAAAACTTACCAATTGTGAGCCCACTCCAGGTGTCTGTCCACCCCTTCCTTCTTCTTCTGGGAGCTCCTCTTCATCTTGTGATTCCTGTTTTGAAATAAAAGTCAATGAATAGACATATATTACAGAGATGATGGATTTTGGAAATAAAAACTTACCGTCAAACGCTGACGATGCGAGGGAGGGCTCCCAGAAGAAGATGTGCTGTCCTGTTGATGGCCAGACTCCATGGCTGTGGGTATTGCTGCTGCTGTTGCTGCTGCCAGTGATGCCATTTCTGCTGCTGCTGCTGCTGCATCTCTTTGGCGGCTGTTGAATAAAGAGAAACAAAGGGCCAATGAATATCTTGATATTCCATGGCCCTAGTTTGGAGGAATGGGGGATTTGATAATTACCGTCTCTCATCTGCTGCTGGACTCCCCTCCTCAGCATGTTCCATTTGATGCTCCATTTGGGGTGGTGCTGATGGTGCTGCTGCTGCAGATGTCTGCTGCCTTCTCCTGCTCCTGGTTCTTGGCTTGGGTGGCATGTTGGGTGTGGCTGAGGGTCCCATTGTCTTGCTTTTATATATCTCCTGTGGGCAGAGCTACTGAGCATGCTCAGACCAAAAAACCGGATCCGGCGCATTGCGGCGCTCATAGGCTTTCATTGTGTGAAAAAGCCGGACGCGCCGGATCCGGCGTGTCCGGCTTTTTCGCCGGAGACAAAAAACGTTACAGTAGACGTTTTTTCCAGACGCCGGATCGCGACACATTGCCGGATCCGGCGAAAACCGGATGAAACGCATGGCCATCCGGCGCGATCCGGCGCAAATGCAAGTCAATGGGGGGGAAACCGGATCCGGCATTGCATTTCGCTGGATCCGGTTTCTGTCAAAAGCGCCGGATCACGCCTGACGGCGAAAACCTGATGTGTGAAAGAGGCCTAAGTGAAACGGGACCCTTACACTAGCTTAAGATCTGATTTACCCCCTGTTGCTCCCTGTGAGCAGATTCCTCCCTGTAATAATTAAATCAGACCACTGTTACCCCTGTTAACCCTTGCTCTGTGCCTCTGTGTTGCTGCATCCAATTACCTGTGCTACATGCCAGCCATGTAGAGACAAATTGTACTACCAACATTCCAAACTAGGGATGAGCAAAAATATTCTACCCTGATCTAGTTTGGTCCTCCATGGCAGCCAGACTATGGCAATGTTCACTTTGCAATCCTCTGGCCGACATCTTGAGGTCTTCGGCCACTTAATATGCCGCCTGTACATCGGGTGATTGGCAGCCTGTTTGCACTACAAGATTATCGTGACACAAGTGTTCATAATAAAGCTTGTTCTTCAGTGGAAGTGCACCTTAATAGCCAAGTTTTCTCACCAATTTCTCTGAATTAAATGAAGAGGCACTCAAGGAACCCATTTAGAAGGGTTTGTCCAAAGCTGACAACTACTTTAGATGCGTGACAACAATGTGCATGGCAAAAAAGCTCCTGAAGAGCTGAGAGATACACAATATAGTCACCACAAAGCTTGTGTCGGTTATTGCCGTTGACTAGTCCGTATTGACTCTGAATGAGAAATCTGATCTCGGAAAGAAGCTGCCATCTTATACATTTATTGAGATAACTTTTTGTTAACTGCAAATAAGACACAGCGGCAAAAAACCATCATGGACTCATGGAAATATTGCTGCGGTTCGGCTCATTTCAGTCCATGGTGATCTCCACAGCAATAACAGACAGGATGCAGATTTCCAATCTGGAGCACCGGTCAATTTACACCATGGATTTTCTTCCAAGCATGTGGTGATATTTCAGAAAATCTCATCCACAAGACTCATACTATTACAAGTAGCGGATTTTCTGCACAAACTTCCGTTGTGGGAAATTAGCTGCATGTACATCAGGTGGAAACATACCCTTGATGTACCAGCGCCAATGCCAACCTGTGCCACAGTACAGAGATTGTTGTTACAAGAACGAGTATTCATAGATTTCTACAATATATCACCCATCAGGACAGTTTATGATTTAATTATGGAAGGTAACCGGAATGTTGTCCATGTGCATATTCAAGGCCAGGACCCCGTGCTGCAAGAAGACAGAGCTAAGCATGGAACTGGCTAAAATATTTCTGCAGCTTAGTCTGAAGTCCTTATACTACATTATTAGCAATGTGTCCAGCATCCACATTAGGCAGACATGGGCATATGTCAGAGCCCACTGGGCTTAAATATTAAAGTCATTCTGGGTAAATATGTTATAAATTTATCAAGAAGAGGATGAGATTTGGGATAGTCCTCTGTTAGCCAAATACACCTGCACCTAATGTCCTACAAGGGGTGTCAAGGGCCCACCAGTCACATTGACTCTGGAGGTCCTCTCTTCAGCTACATGTATATATCACATTACCCTCATTCCCATATTTTCCTATGTTCCTATATTATTATTATTATGCATTTATATAGCGCCATTTATTCCATGGCGCTTTACATGTGAAAAGGGGAAATATAGACAAGTATAATAAACATGTGTAAGACAAGGGACACACAAGTACATAAGGAGAGAGGACCCTGCCCGCGAGGGCTCACAGTCTACAGGGATGGGTGAGGATACAGTAGGAGAGGGTAGAGCAGGTCGTGCGGTGGTTCAGTAGACCGTGGATCATTGCAGGCTGTAGGCTTGTCGGAACAGGTGGGTCTTCAGGTTCTTCTTGAAGGTTTCCGTTGATAATGAGAGTCTGATGTGTTGCGGCAGAGCGTTCCAGAGTATGTGGGAAGCACGGGAGAAGTCTTGTATGCGGGTGTGGGAAGAAGAGATAAGGGGGGAGTAGAGAAGGAGATCTTGAGATGATCGAAGGTTGCGTGCTGGTAGGTACCTAGAGACCATGTCACAGATGTATGGAGGGGACAGATTGTGGATGGCTTTGTATGTCATGGTTAGGGTTTTGAATTGGAGCCTCTGGGCAATAGGAAGCCAGTGAAGGGCCTGGCATAGGGGGGCGGCTGGGGAATAGCGGGGAGACAGGTGGATTAGTCGGGCAGAGTGTAGGATGGACTGGAGCAGAGCCAGAGTGCTAGACGAGAGGCCAGAGAGTAGGAGGTTGCAGTAGTCGAGGCGGGAGATGATAAGAGCATGCACTAGTGTTTTTGTGGTTTCGTGGTTGAGGAATGAGCGGATCTGGGAAATATTTTTGAGTTTGAGGCGGCAGGAGGAGCTATATAATAATATAATAATAAACTGGGTAGCTTATTAATTGAATGATGAGATGTGGCCCTTGTCTGTACATAGTGAAGTAAGTGAATCATGATAGCTAATTCTCACTTGTCCACTCCTGCATAGAGGCTCAACGGAGGATTCACCTGTTCCCCTGTTGGCCAGTCCAAGCCTGCCTTCAGCCACCACTGACTGAGAAGGCAAAGCTATGTTTTATTTGATGACACTTCCACTTTTTTTTAATACAATGTGCATTATAATGGAGTGTGGTACCATACTTGGATTTCAGGATTTGCATAGACGGTTTAGACTTTTGTAATTGAAAAATATCCACCTCCCATAAGGTTTGCAGTGGAGGTGCGGTCCACGTAATATCCCCTGCACAAATCTTACGACTTTGTTTGTCAAGTTATAGGCATCTGAATGAGGCTAGATAGCAGATGACTCTGCGTATGTGTCTCTGCATGTAAGCAGATAACGCCAGTCAGGGAGGGGTGAGAACACCTATTCCAGGGGAGCTGGTGGAACCAGAGAGAAGGAATGTGTGTGCCCAGTAAAACAACACTGAATAACTAATCTATTTGTGCATATCTCGCTGCAATGAATGAGATGGAAATGCAGTAACCCAAGCATGTGCAGCAGAACACACACTGATTGAAAGGACAGAATTCTTATGTACAGACAGACCTAGAAGCATTTTTTATTATTGTAAGTAAGTAATACAAGATTGTGGGCACAGACATTCATTTTTTTTTAATGGAGGCTTTTGCTGCTTTTGGTCTGACAGGTGGTGGTCCGACAACTGATGCCCCCATCGATCCACTGATGATAGCTGATCTCTGAGGGATCTGGTGTTGTACTGCCACAGATTTGATATTTATGACCAACAATATAAAAGCATTGCACGACTCCTTTAACCACCTGCCCCATGCTTCATTTCCCTGGAAATAGGAGGTTCTGGGTTTACAGCAGCCACTTATCTGTAAAAGAGACTCCCCCTGAGAGAGACAGACAATGCTGCAGTTGAACAAATAGAAATACACTCACTGGCCACTTTATTAGGTACACCATGCTAGTAACGGGTTGGACCCCCTTTTGCCTTCAGAACTGCCTCAATTCTTCGTGGCAGAGATTCAACAAGGTGCTGGAAGCATTCCTCAGAGATTTTGGACCATATTGACATGATGGCATCACACAGTTGGCGCAGATTTGTCGGCTGCACATCCCTGATGCGAATCTCCCGTTCCACCACATCCCAAAGATGCTCTATTGGATTGAGATCTGGTGACTGAGGAGGCCATTTGAGTACAGTAAACTCATTGTCATGTTCAAGAAACCAATCTGAGATGATTCGAGCTTTATGACATGGCGCATTATCCTGCTGAAAGTAGCCATCAGATGTTGGGTACATTGTGGTCATAAAGGGATGGACATGGTCAGCAACAATACTCAGGTAGGCTGTGGCGTTGCAACGATGCTCAATTGGTACCAAGGGGCCCAAAGAGTGCCCAGAAAAAATTCCCCACACCATGACACCACCACCACCAGCCTGAACCGTTGATACAAGGCAGGATGGATCCATGCTTTCATGTTGTTTACGCCAAATTCTGACCCTACCATCCGAATGTCGCAGCAGAAATCGAGACTCATCAGACCAGGCAACGTTTTTCCAATCTTCTACTGTCCAATTTCGATGAGCTTGTGCAAATTGTAGCCTCAGTTTCCTGTTCTTAGCTGAGAGGAGTGGTACCCAGTGTGGTCTTCTGCTGCTGTAGCCCATCTGCCTCAAAGTCCGACGCACTGTGCGTTCAGAGATGCTCTTCTGCCTACCTTGGTTGTAACGGGTGGCAATTTGAGTCACTGTTGCCTTTCTATCAGCTCGAACCAGTCTGCCCATTCTCCTCTGACCTCTGGCATCAACATGGCATTTCCGGCCACAGAACTGCCGCTCACTGGATTTTTTTTCTTTTTCGGACCATTCTCTGTAAACCCTAGAGATGGTTGTGCGTGAAAATCCCAGTAGATCAGCAGTTTCTGAAATACTCAGACCAGCCCTTCTGGCACCAACAATCATGCCACGTTCAAAGGCACTCAAATCACCTTTCTTCCCCATACTGATGCTCGGTTTGAACTGCAGGAGATTGTCTTGACCATGTCTACATGCCTAAATGCACTGAGTTGCCGCCATGTGATTGGCTGATTAGAAATTAAGTCTTAACACACAGTTGGACAGGTGTACCTAATAAAGTGGCCAGTGAGTGTAAGTTGTTAGAACAAAAGAAAAACTAAGTGTAGACCCTACATTGCGCCTGAAGTTCTAGAGTTGACCAAAGTGATTGCCAGCTTTCACCTGTCTTGCTGTGCCATTATAGGTCTTTGGGAGGCACCACATGCCCAGCATCATGCTCCACCAATAAGATGTTGCGCTGGTCAGTTTGGTGCTGTTTACCTTCATGGGTACTTGAGGCTACTATCCTTATTATGCAGCATGGTCGTTGCCCAATACTCTAAACTGCAGGAATGTGGTCCCAGAAAACTGAAATTATTCCTTGTCAGAAATGGAAGCAAATATTTAAAAGCCTGCTCATCTTAAAAGAGTTCTCCCTTTTAAGTTTTTGGAGTCCACAGGTATGCTTTGAAAAAATAATAATAAAATTGTCACGATTATTCCGCTTAGTGAGTGATTGTTTTGCTTTTCCATGAAATCTGGGTCATGCTGAGTTATCAGCGTTTTGATTGACAGCTCGGCTGTCCAATCTTGTGATGGGCATTCTGAGCTGATGGGGCTTTGCCCGACAGCTTGGCTGTCCAATCTGGGACTGAGAGATGCAGGACTTTCTCCAGATGTTCTCTCTTCTGGAGATTGTCCAAGGGATTTAACTGAGCTCAGAAGCACAACTACATCACGTGTGCTCAGCTGCCAATCATTGTCCCCATTGGTCTTGAGTAGTCTCCTTCAGGAGCACAACTACATCACGTGACCTCAGCTGCCAATCATTATCCCCATTGGTCTTGTGTAGTCTCCTTCAGGAGCACAACTACATCACGTGACCTCAGCTGCCAATCATTATCCCCATTGGTCTTGTGTAGTCTCCTTCAGGAGCACAACTACATCACGTGTGCTCAGCTGCCAATCATTGTCCCCATTGGTCTTGTGTAGTCTCCACCAGGAGCACAACTACATCACGTGACCTCAGCTGCCAATCATTATCCCCATTGGTCTTGTGTAGGCTCCTTCAGGAGCACAACTACATCACGTGTGCTCAGCTGCCAATCATTGTCCTCATTGGTCTTGTGCAGTCTCCATCAGAAGCACAACTACATCACGTGACCTCAGCTGCCAATCATTATCCCCATTGGTCTTGTGTAGGCTCCTTCAGGAGCACAACTACATCACGTGTGCTCAGCTGCCAATCATTGTCCCCATTGGTCTTGTGTAGTCTCCACCAGGAGCACAACTACATCACGTGACCTCAGCTGCCAATCATTATCCCCATTGGTCTTGTGTAGGCTCCTTCAGGAGCACAACTACATCACGTGTGCTCAGCTGCCAATCATTGTCCTCATTGGTCTTGTGCAGTCTCCATCAGAAGCACAACTACATCACGTGACCTCAGCTGCCAATCATTATCCCCATTGGTCTTGCGTAGGCTCCTTCAGGAGCACAACTACATCACGTGTGCTCAGCTGCCAATCATTGTCCTCATTGGTCTTGTGCAGTCTCCATCAGAAGCACAACTACATCACGTGACCTCAGCTGCCAATCATTATCCCCATTGGTCTTGTGTAGGCTCCTTCAGGAGCACAACTACATCACGTGTGCTCAGCTGCCAATCATTGTCCCCATTGGTCTTGTGTAGTCTCCATCAGGAGCACAACTACATTACGTGACCTCAGCTGCCAATCATTGTCCCCATTGGTCTTGTGTAGTCAACATCATAGTTGAGCCCAGTGATTGTCTGCACTGGCTATGATGTGTAGATGTGATGACAATACTGTAGCCATGTCAACAAACACCAATGACATCAGCGGAGAGGCAGCACTGGAGTGGCAGAGGGGTCAATAAAGGTACAAATAGATGTGTAGATTTTAGTTGATGAAAATGAAGATTCGCAAATAAAACCATTATCTGTCTGGTAAAACATGAGAATGAACTATTACTTTAGCCAATTCAATAAAGACTGTTGTTGCCTAAAAATAAGTCAGATGTTTGTGATTCTCTCTGCTGGTAGACAACAACCAATCTTTTGTTTAGTTATTGTCCATGAACAATCTTTCATGGGTTCGTTGTCCTGTGTCATTGAACATGTGTGGCCAGGTTGAAAGACTGTAAATGCCAATATTGAATAAAATGTGTAAATCTGTGTAGATGTAATGATTGTTGACCACTTTTATCTATTGTATATGGCCACCTTCTTGCAGGCTCCAAGTACTCTCTGACTAGCAACTTGCTCACCATGTCTGCTGTGGAGCGGTATCAATCTAGGATCAAGAGGAACGGTTACAGTGTGCTCACTACGTAGAGAACACTGATTGTTCACTACTCTACTCTAGTGCCATCCACTTGGCTGGAATAATGTCGCATCCAGGCGAATATAATTTCATTTTCTCCCTACAGCCAAGCTTCCAGTTAAGGGTCAATTACACTGCAAGGTAATTGTGAATGAGTGTTGTCATAAATTATCGTTTCACGATTATCTTGCAGTGTAAACAGGCTGCCAATCACCCGATGGTCAAGCTTTTTGCTGGTTCAGTGGGTGAAATAATCTTTTGTTCAGAATAAAAGATCATCGTACTGCCGAGAACAATGGCAGCCTATGTAGAGTGAGCGATCTAGTATAGATTGCTCAGGGCGCATAATTAACTTTGGTATGCCTGTGTTAGCAGGTAGTCAAACAACAACTAATCGGTAATAGTTTACCAATCAGGGGTTGTATTATGCCATTGGTCGTTATATGTAAGCGGACATTTAGATACCCACATATGTTTAAAACCGTATTTACAGCGGGTACGGAAACGTGTTTTTCGGATTATAAGACGCTCTGGATTATAAGACGCACCCCAAATTTTGAGGAGAAAAATAGGAAAAAAAACTTTTTTTGTAAAATGGTGGTGGTTAGCGCTGAAATCTCATCTCCCGAGATCTTGGTGCCGAGATCACCATCTGCGCATGCGCTGCCGCCCGGCGGCCATTTTACCGGAGTCCACCTCACAGGAGGAAACCATAGAACTGCCAGGGACTATGGCCTTTCACAAAATGTTGGCAGAGCCCCCCCCCACAGCACCGCCGAACACAGGGCAGCGGCAGCAGCGGAGCGCCGATAATGTATATACGCATTATAAGACTCACCCCCATTTTCCCCCAAAATTTTGGGGAAAAAGAGTGCGTCTTATAATCCAAAAACTACGGTATTCAGACCCCTTTAAATTTTTCACTTTTTGCTTCAATGCAGCCATTTGATAAATTCAAAAAAGTTCATTTTTTTTCTCATTAATGTACACGCTGCACCCCTTCTTGATTGAAAAAAACCCGCAGAAATGTAGACATTTTTGCAAATTTATTAAAAAGAAAAACTGAAATATCACATGGTCATAAGTTTTCAGATCCTTTGCTCAATATTGAGTAGAAGCACCCTTTTGAGCTAGTACAGCCACGAGTCTTCTTGGGAATGATGCAACAATATTTTCACACCTGGATTTGAGGATCCTCTGCCATTCTTTGTTGCAGATCCTCTCCAGTTCTGTCAGGTTGGATGGTGAACGTTGGTGGACAGCCATTTTTAGGTCTCTCCAGAGATGATCAATTGGGTTTAGGTCAGGGCTCTGGCTGGGCCAGTCAAGAATGGTCACAGAGTTGTTCTAAAGCCACTCCTTTGTTATTTTAGCTGTTTGCTTAGGGTCATTGTCTTGTTGGAAGGTGAACCTTCGGCCACGTCTGAGGTCCAGAGCACTCTGGAAGCGGTTTTCAACCAGGACATATCTGTACTTGGCCGCATTCATATGTCCTTCAATTGCAACCAGTCGTCCTGTCCCTGCGGCTGAAAAACACCCCCATAGCAGGATGCTGCCACCACCATGTTTCACTGTTGGGATTGTATTGGGCAAGTGATGAGACATGCCTGGTTTTCTCCACACATACTGCTTATAATTATCATCAAAAAGGTCTATCTTCATGTCATCAGACCAGAGAATCTTATTTCTCATAGTCTGGCAGTCCTTCTTGTGTTTTTTTAGCAAACTCTATGTGGGTTTTCATAAGTGTTGCACTGAAGAGAGGCCTCCATCGGGCCACTCTGCCATAAAGGCCCGACTGGTGGAGGCCTGCAGTGATAGTTGACTTTGTGGAACTTTCTCCCATCTCACTATTGTATCTGTGGAGCTCAGCCACAGTGATCTTAGGGTTCTTCTTTACCTCTCTCACCAAGGCTCTTCTCCAATGATTACTCAGTTTGACTGGATGGACAGGTCTAGGAAGACTTCTGGTGGTCCCAAACTTCTTCCTTTTAAGGATTATGAAGGTCACTGTGCTCTTAGGAACCTTGAGTACTGCAGAAATTCTTTTGTAATCTTGGCCAGATGTGTGCCTTGCCACAATTCTGTCTCTGAGCTCCTTGGCCAGTTATTATTATTATTTTATGTAACACCATTGATTCCATGGTGCTGTACATTAGACAGGGTTACATCAAAATACAAATATCACTTACAGTAAACAAAACTAACAATGACAGACTGATACAGAGGGAAGAGGACCCTGCCCTTGCGGGCTTACACTCTACAGGATTATAGGGAAGGAGACAGTAGGTCGGGGGTTGCAGTAGCTCCAAAAGTGTTGAGTTGGCTGTGTGGTCATTACAGGTTGTAAGCTTTTTTGAAGAGATGTGTTTCCAAGTTCCGATTGAAGGATCCAAATGTGGTGGATAACTGGCCATGTTGTGGCACAGAGTTCCAGATGATGGGGGAAATTTGGGAGAAGTCTTGGAGGCGATTGGGGAAGGAGCGAATAAGCCTGGAGTAGAGAAGGAAGTCTTGGGAGGACCGGAAAGTACATGAGGTGAGATATTGAGAGATTAGTTCGGAAATATACGGAGGAGAAAGGTTTTGGATGGCTTTGTAGGTCAGTGTTAGTAGTTTAAACTGGATACACTGGGAAATTGGGAGCCAGTGAAGGGATTTGCAAAGAGGAGAAGCAGGAGTGTAGCGAGGAGAGAGATTAATTAGTCGGGCAGCAGAGTTAAGGACGGACTGGAGGGGTGCGAGAGTGTTAGAAGGTAGGCCACAGAGGAGTATGTTGTAGTAGTCGAGGCGGGAGATGATTAGGGCATGCACAAGCATTTTGGTACAGTGAGGGTTGAGGAAAGGACGGATTCTGGAAATATTTTTCAGCTGGAGGCGATAGGAGGTGGTGAGAGCTTGGATGTACGGTTTGAAGGACAGGGCAGAGTCAAGGGTTACTCCGAGGCAGTGGATTACCGAGACAGGGGAAAGTGTGAATTCATTTATTGTGATAGATAGATCAGGTAGGGAAGGTATGCGAGATGCAGGAAAGATAATTAGTTCAGATTTGTCCACATTGAGTTTGAGGAAGCGAGAGGAGAAGGAGGATATGGCTGATAGACACTCTGGGATTCTGGAGAGCAGAGAGGTGACATCTGGGCCAGAGAGGTAGATCTGAGTGTCATCAGCATATAGATGATAGTGGAAGCCATAGGACTTTATGAGTTGTCCTAGGCTAAGGGTATAGATTGAGAGGAGAGGGGGTCCTAGGACAGAACCTTGAGGGACACTAACAGAGAGGGGGCGAGATGAAGAGGTAGTATGGGAGTAGGAAACGCTAAATGTGCGGTTGGTAAGGTATGAGGAGATCTAGAATAGGGCAAGGTCCTTTGATACCAAAGGAAGAGATGATCTTTAGTAGGAGGCAGTGGTCAACTGTGTCAAAGGCAGAGGACAGGTCTAGAAGGAGGAGTATAGAGAATTGTCTGTTAGCTTTGGCTGTGAGTAAATCATTAGTAAGTTTGGTCAGGGCAGTCTCAGTGGAATGGTGGGGACGGAAGCCAGATTGTAGGTTGTCGAAGAGCAAGTTAGACGGAAGGTGAGAGGAAAGTTCAGCGTGGACGTGCTGCTCAAGGAGATTGGAAGCAAATGGGAGCAAAGAGTTCCTTTGACCTCATGATCCTAATTTGGTCTGACATGCACTGTGAGCTGTGAGGTCTTATATAGACAGGTGTGTGCCTTTCCAAGTCAAGTCCTATCAGTTTAATTAAACACAGCTGGACTCCAATGAAGAAGTAGAACCATCTCAGGGAGGATCACAAAGAAATGGACCGCATGTGACTTAAATATGAGTGTCTGAGCAAAGGGTCTGAATACTTTTGACCACATGATATTTCATTTTTTCTTTATTAATAAATTTACAAAAAATGTCTACATTTCTGTTTTTTTTCTGTCAAGATTGGGTGCAGAGTGTACATTAGTGAGAAAAAAAATGAACTTTTTTGAATTTACCAAATGGCTGCAATGAAACAAAGAGTGAAAATTTTAAAGAGGTCTGAATACTTTCCGTACCCACTGTACCTACAGATTACCATTATGGCTGCAGATATATAACTTTTTTATGCCAAGTTCCCTTTAATTCTAAATAAAAGTTAAAATAAATGTAATGCTTATATATATATATATATATGATGGTAAAAGGTCACCAAAAATACAGCTCTACTAACAAATAAAAAGACAACTATGTAGCAAAATTCACATAAAAATGTAAAAGAGTTATAGCTATGACTGTGGCAAGGTGAAAATAAAAAAAAAAACACAACTTGTGGCCATCTGAGTAAGGACATCACAAATTATGTTTATAATTTTTTTAGAAGTATTTAATTACAAAGTTTGGATACAGCTGTCTCTTTCCTTTTTTGGGTATAGTCACACTTTTTTTTTTCATTATTTAGTAAATATGTACATACACACAAAGATAAAATTGTTGGTGTCTTTTATTGAAGTAAGAAAAACCTTCAATGGTCACTGAAATAACTTGAAACTGACAAAAGTAATTTTCAGTTTAAAATTACTGAATATCATCTAATGAAAATCAGACACTGCTTTTGAAAGAAGGTACCCTTAACTTAGTATTTTGTTGCACAACCTTTTGGGACAATTCCTGCAAATAAATGATTTCTGTAACTCACAATGAGACTTCTGCAATCTGCACCCATCTACAGGTAGTTGGCCCCATCCTCCTGAGCAAACTGATCCAGCTGTCTCAGGTGTGGTGGTGCCTCCTCCAGACTGCAGGTTTCAGCTCATTCCACAGATGTTCAATAGGATTTAGATTAGGGCCAATAGATGCCACTTCAGAATAGTCCAATGTTTTGCTTTTAGAAATTCTTGGATGTTTATAGCTATGTGTTTTAGGTCATTATCCTGTTGCAAGACATGCGACTCAGAGCAAGCTTTTTGACACTGGGCATCACATTTCCCTCTAGAATTCTTTTATAGTCTTGAGATCTCATAGTACCCTGCACAGGTTTAAGATACTGTGTGCCTGATGTAGCAAAGCGGTCCCAAAACATAACCGAGCCTTCTCCATGTTTAACACTAGGTACACTTTTCTTTGTATGCTTCATTTTGTGTCTGTGAAGATAGAGCCAATGTGACTTCCAGAAAAACTCCAGGTTTGTCTCATCTGTCCAAAGGACATTCTCCCAAAAGGTTTGTGGCTTGTCAATATGCATTTTAGAAAATTCCAATATGTTCTTTTTTATTATCTGATTTCAACAGTGGTTTCCTCCTTGGTCGACCAAGAAGTCCACTTTGGCCTAAACAGCGACCGATGATGCAATCTGACCATGAAGTACCATGTCCTTGGACTTCACCTTTAATGTCTTTGGAAGTTGTTCTGTCTCTTCAATATGTCACCAACTTTCCTCTTGTGGCCACATCTAGTGAAGTTAGCTACAGTTCTATAGACCTTAAACTTCTGAATAATATGTGCAACTGTAGTAACAGGAACATCAAGCTGCTTGGAGATGGTCTTAGAACTTTTACCTTTAGTTCTTTAATATGTTTGTATATAATTTTCTTTATAATCTTCTAAGACGAGTCTCTCCTTAGCTTTCTTTGGTTCATGTTCTGCATGGTACACATCATGATACCTAACAGCACAGTGACTACTTTTCACCCATTAAATATGCAGACTGATTACATTAAGTTTGTAGTTTGTTTTTGTTGAACTAGAATTCAAAAGCCTTGCCTGATTTGCATTAGTGGATATTAAGTAAATTAAAATTGAAAATTACTTTTGTAAATTACAAGTTATTTCAGTGACCATTTTGGGTTTTAATTCCTGTTCCAGAATGGCTGTGAAAATTTTTGTCCGTATGTGTACAATGTGGAAGGAGCATGATGGGATGGACACATGTTCTGCACAGGGGCGCTTGGCTGTCAGTGTCCCCTACTGAATCAGGTTCAAGAGAACTATTTTATAATGTACGGTAAATATGCAATTTATAGTACAATCGGGTGACAGATTCACTTTAAGACTTTAGTATTTTTTTTTTTAAGCACAACATGCCTGCAAACAAAAAAGAAATTGAAAGTGGACAACATGTTTAAAGGGGTTTCCTACTAGTTTGATATTGATGACCCATTTTACGGATAGCTCATCAATATCAGATCTGTGACAGTCACACACCTGACAATGCCACCAATCAGCTGCTATCAGTTCTGACAGTGGCCACATGTAAATAGTGTAAGGAGTGAATCAGCACAGCTCCATGCACTGTTCAATGGCCTTTGTAAAGAACTGCAGGTCAACTCCTATCAAAATGAATGCACAGACCTGTGCTCTTTTGCTCTGTGCACTGTTTACGTCTGCCATCTGAAGGAACTAATAACTGCTGATTGGTATCGGTGCCAGTTCCAGACTCCGTCCATCTGATATTGAACACCTATCCCAGGGATAAGTCATCCGTATTAAACTAATAGAAAAGCTCTTTAATTTGTAATATCATTGATAGCAGCAGAACTTCACAGATGCCTGCTGAATTCAGTGCACCACTTAAATCTTTACTTAATGCATGCCATTTCTAGACAATACACAAATTACTCAATAATACAAGAAACACAACCATAAACAATGATCTATATATCATATGGAATACAGTCATGGCCACAAGTGTTGGCACCCTTGAAATTGTTCCAGAAAATGAAGTAGTAATTATAAAAGTACAGTGAAGGGGAGGAATCCGTGACCGAACCTGTAGTAGGACAGATGCGTGGTGCAGTCAGGTTGGCTTATAACCCCCATTCCATGTGACCAGTCCAGCAAAGAATCGTGTAACCAGACTCGAGTAAAAAATTCAGTGACCAGACCTGAGAAAAGGACAAAGAGACCAAGAACAGAGCTACGAGGTAAGTTCATTCCTCAACCAAAAATCTGCCAAAACCCTAGTCCATGCCCTCATCATCTCTCGCCTTGACTACTGCAACCTCCTGCTCAGTGGCCTCCCCTCGAACACTCTCGCACCCCTCCAATCTATTCTAAACTCTGCTGCCCGACTAATCCACCTGTCCCCCCGCTATTCCCCAGCTTCTCCCCTCTGTCAATCCCTTCACTGGCTCCCCATTGCCCAGAGACTCCAGTACAAAACCCTAACCATGACATATAAAGCAATCCACAACCTGGCTCCTCCATACATCTGTGACCTCGTCTCCCGGTACTTTCCTGCATGCAACCTCCGATCCTCACAAGATCTCCTTCTCTACTCCCCTCTTATCTCCTCTTCCCACAATCGCATACAAGATTTCTCTCGCGCATCACCCCTACTCTGGAACTCTCTACCACAACATATCAGACTCTCACCTACCATCGAAACCTTCAAAAAGAGCCTGAAGACCCACCTCTTCCGACAAGCCTATAACCTGCAGTAACCACCGATCGACCAAACCGCTGCATGACCAGCTCTACCCTCGTCTACTGTATTCTCACCCATCTCTTGTAGATTATGAGCCTTCGCGGGCAGGGTCCTCTCTCCTCCTGTACCAGTTATGACTTGTATTGTTTAACATTATTGTACTTGTTTTTATTATGTATACCCCTCCTTACATGTAAAGCGCCATGGAATAAATGGCGCTATAACAATAAATAATAATAATAATAATAATAAAGTGATCTGGGCCAGAACCGAGTCCGAGTGAGTGAGATTGGAGCCAAGAGAAGAGAGCAGATCGTGTTAGGACAGGAATGGGGAACCTTTTTTTCTGCAGAGAGTCATCTGGATATTTATACTATCCTTCGGGGGCCATAGAAGAGAACGGAGGCGGCCAGCGCAACGCGTGCTACAAGCGATCCACCAAGAAGGAACTTGCGGGCTTACGAAGTATTAGCATAGAATCCCGTTAGGGCCTGGAAAGCATTTGTCACTACCATCAGAGTGACTGAGCAACGAGAGTCCAACTGTGACACACTATAGACCCGAGTGACAGAATAGAAACGCTTGTATGTACAGTAATGTAAATGTTCGTTGCCTTGTATAATAGGGTTTAAAAGTTATAACTGTGAAAACTAGTTCTATCCGAAGAAGTAACTTACGTTTACATTGCTAAATATTTTATTGCGCTCTAATAATTTTGCTAACCTTGTAAAATTTTATATCCCAATCATTTAAATTATTGTATAAGAATAATAAAGAATCTTTGGTTAAGTTACCGCAGTGTCCTCATCTTCTGCACTGTTGCATTACAAGCACCTGTTTCCATTTGGAGTAGTCAGCAGGATGGAGCACCCAAGTCCAGAAATAGCGGATCAGTCAGTAACTGTGATCACAGAGGGCAGCCTCCCCCTCGGCGCTATGCTTAGCAATATACCAAAGTTTACGGGTGACAATTTACTGATGTGGGGCTTGGTTGAGCATCTAAAGAGTATGTTGGGAATACACCATATGACAACTGCTTAACAGACAGAGATAGCCTTGCTCACCTTGGATGGAGAGACCTGACAGATGGTCACGTTTAGACAGATGTGAGATCGCGATATGATAAATAAAGTGATCAATATCCTAGAGGACATGCATGGTCATACAACTGACCTAGGTAATCTGCGGATTCGCCTCTTACATCGGGTTTAGAGAACTGGAGAGACAGCTGCCCAATACATGAATGCTCTGTAAGAACAAGTAACAGCTCTTATCACTAAGATGACCAAAGGTGAATATAGGGGACTAGTCCCCCTGGATGAAGCATTAAGGGACCAGCTGAGCCTAAGGCCTGTTTCACACATCCGTTTTTGGTCATCAGTCAAAATCCGCCAATTTTATTAAAAAAACGGATCCGCCATTGATTTGCATTAGTGGCGGATTTTGACTGATGGTCGTCCGTTGGGTCCATTATTTGACGGATCCGTGAGAAGTTTAGTGGCTCCCGGGTGGACCAGACGGACACTGCAACATTTTTTTTCGGTTGATGGTCCGCTATTTATAACTGCGCATGCCCGAAAGGTGAAAGCCGGGAGCAGTTTTAACCCTGAAATGCTGTCCCGGGAGCCGCTAAAATTCTCTCTCTCTCTCTCCTTTTTTTCCGGGCACGGGTACCTTTAAAATTCAACCTTCGCCGGATCCGTAAATACAACGGTCCGGTGCCACACGTTGCTGTCAATCCGCCGACGGATCCGTTTTCCGCCATTTTCGCGGATTACAACTGATCTGAAAAACGGATGTGTGAAACAGGCCTTAGAGACACTTACCTGAGACAGGCCCTGAAAGCATGTCTGCGCTACAATCCCAATATGAGCTTCCTTTAGGTCGGTGCTAAAGCCAGGGTACGAGAACAAGAGGTTCTGACATTGGAGGGTATAGTCCAAAGCCTTGAAGCAACCTCTTCGTAGGCGAACAATGCTGAACCGGACTGGGCATGCAAGGTACAACACGAGATGTGAGAAATCAGGGGGGAGATGTTGAGCATAAGAAAAACCCCTGTAGCTGCCCTGGAATCAAACTCTGCAGCCAGAGGAGGGCATGCCCCTCCCAGGGGTTATCAATACAGACCTAAATGCCAACTAGATGAGCAAGGTGTGGCGCCCCTGAGGCTCAGTCGCCACAGAGTTACTGCACCTCCTCTTGAGGTGTGGTATCCCACCATCCAGGTAAGGTGGAGACTACTGACCACGCTCCAACACCTGCAACCCACACCACAAAGTAGTGTAGCAAAGCACCGTCGGCGGCTCCCTGCTTGGAGTATAGCAAAGCACCCCTTGGTGGCTCCCTGCTTGGAACACGAAACGTGCTGGGAGGTGAGTGGAGTTAGATTACATTTCAAGGAGCGGGAAGAGTTTAAGTTAGTTAGTAGTTGGTTGGAGAGAGAAGAAGATCCCTAGAGGGATAGATGGATGGAAGTGCTGCAGCAGATGCCAGTGACCTGGGTCTGCTGGCACGGGAAAGGGAGAAAGATAGCAACATAGACTGAAAGTCTGGCTCTCCATAGAAAGAAAGGATTAGTATGGAACGTGAGGAGTAAAAGAGAACAGAGGACGTGGTTGAGAAGAGAACCCTTCCTAGAAGTTCTAAGCACAAGGCCGGGGCCCGGTCCCCGAGGTTGTATGGATACTAATGGTCCTGCAGCAGACGCCAGAGGAATAGTAGTGACCACTTTATTCCCACATAAGACTTGGGGGCACAACAGCAACTGGATAGTGAGCTGGGACTCAGTAGCAAGGAGTCCCCGAAGCAGGCTACAGCTGTCTGCCGTACAAGTAGAGTTCATAGGAACATCAGACGAGAGGAACTCCAGTGTAACTCAGTACTAGGAGTACTTCATCTAAAGGCGCTATAAGAGGAGACATTCAGAAAAGCACAAGTTGGCGGAGTGTTGGAAAGGAGTGCTTCATCTTGCCTGGAGGTTGACTGAGTCCCAGACCCGGAGGACACGGCGCGGAAGCAGGCACCTGTTTGTACAACAGACTGTGAGTAAAGCTTTGGAACTACATGCTCTGGTGTCCTCCACTTATTCCTGCGTCAACCTGCCCGGCACTGCTGCATCCCCTGCGCCTGACACTACACCACCTAAGTGTCACCATACCTACTCTCCCTGGGACAACAGCCCTGCCTGTGGAGGGCTATACCATCACTGCTGCACCACACCATCTGTCCCAGAGGATCTGTCTGCAGCGTCGGCCTAACGTCTACATTACCGAACACCACAGGTAGCGTCACGACTTAGTCATTGACACTGAACATTTACAATGGGCGCCCAGGGCCACGGGCCGGGCCACAGCTACCATGACAACTCCCATTGAGATCCACCGGGCCCGGTACCAAGTACCCCACAGCCCTGGGTGTAAGGGCGTCCCAGAGGAATTGAGTGTTGGATTTGTGGTGGAGTAGGACACATGTTGAGGAATTGCCCTAAATGAGGAAGTCAGCAATGGGGGCAACTGTTAAACTAAAGCAACCTACAGTCGGGGAGCACACTGCGGTGCTAAGTCCCACTGTAACGGGGACTGAAGGCTCCGAACAGAGGCGTATCTAGGGGGGTGTAACCGAGGCATGTGTACAGTCGGACCGCCTAATGTGACGGTCCAAAGTGTCTCCCCTCCTCCCCGGTCTGGGAATAGGCCACTGTCTGAGCTGGATGTCAAGCTGACAGCCGGCTCACAGAACGTGCAGAGCTCCGGCTTCCAGAGTCCAGAGACCAATTGTACTCTCGTCTTTCAGACGCAAGTACAATTGACGTTCTGCAGTCCGAGCGATGTCAGCATTGTAATCAGGTCAAGTGATCACGCTGCTGACGTCACTCACTAGCACCCAGAAGCGCGAAGAGCATCAATGGTAAGGGCTCCACACTGGATACACCAAAGATTAAATGTACCGGGGGAAGGGGGAGATTTTCTTTGTTTGGAGGTATCTACTTTGTGTGGGAGGTATATTCTCTGTGTGTGTGGGGGTGTATACTCTGTGTGGGTGGTATATACTCTGTGTGGAGGGGTATTTACTGTGTGGGGGGTATATACTCTGTGTGGGGGGTATTTGGTGTGTGTGTATGTGGGGTATTTACTGTGTGGGGAGATTTAGATGTAACAGGGGTGGAGATTTACTATGTGTGTGTGTGTGGGGGGGGGGTAATTCCTCTGGGGGTGTATTTCCTGTGTGTGGGAGATTTAGTGTACCAGGGCTGGGGGAGATTTACTGTGTGTGGAGGGGAGATTTAGTGTAATGGGGCTGGGGGAGATTTACTGTGTATGGAGGTTTTTACTGTGTGGGGGAGATTTAGTGTAATGGGGCTGGAGGAGATTTACTGTGTGTGGAGGGGAGATTTAGTGTAATGAGGTCGGGGGAGATTTACAGTGTGGGGGTATTTACTGTGTGGGGGAGATTTAGTGTAACGGGGCTTGGAGAGATTTACAGTGTGGGGGAGATTTATTGTGTGTGGTGGGAAGACTAAGGGTACCGTTACACCTAGCGATGCACCAGCGATCCCAACCAGCGATATGACGCGATCAGGTTCGCTGGTGCATCGCTAGGTGGTCGCTAGTGAGCTGCCACACAGGCAGATCTCACCAGCGACATCGCAGGGGTCGGGGGTCGCTACTTACCTGTCAGACGCGGCGATCCTGCGTCCTCCCGCCCGGCTCCACGCCTCGCTAGTCGGCGCCACAGGAATCCCAGCAGGAAGTGGCCGATGAGGAATGGTCCAGGATGTTCTCGCGCGATCAGCGATAACCAGCGGGGGAGCCGGTCGGCGGTAAGTATCACATGCAGCGATATCGCGAGCAGTATCGCTGCAACGTCACAAAATCGGTGACTTTACAGCGATATTGCTAGCGATATCGCAGTGTGTAACGGGGGCTTTAGTGTAATGGGGCTGAAAGAGATTTACTGTGTGGGGGGAGATTTAGTGTAACGGGGCTAGGGGAGATTTACTGTGTGGGGAGATTTACTGTGTGTGGAGGGGAGACTTAGTGTAATGGTGCTGGGGGATATTTACTGTGTGGGGTGGTATTAACTATGTGGTGGAGATTTAGTGTAACAGGGCTGGGGGATATTTACTGTTTAGGGGAGGTTTACTATCTGTGGGGGAGATTTAGTGTAATGAAGCTGGGGGAGATTTAGTGTAATGGGGAAGATTTGAGGACACAAGCTTGGGGAGCAAGGAAACACAGTAGGTACAGACACAGTATGGTGAGTGGTGGAATGGGTGTGGACACACTATGAGGAGCGAGAGTGATGGGATGAGTGCGGACACAGTATGGGGAGTCGGGGGAATGTTGAGGAGGCAGTAAGGAAAATGAAAGGGTATATGTACCAAGAGGGAGGGGGACACATGTGAGGAGACTATTAAGGGAAATTCTGCAAGGGAACAGTATGGGGGAGAAAAAGTGTAAATAAGTACAGAATATAGAATTAGTAGTGTGTGTGGGGGGGTGGTAGCATGGGGGGACAGTGTAAGGGCACACCCAGGAATGGATAGTAAGCTAAGGAGAGTAAGGATAGTAAGGAAAGTAAGCTAAGTGTGGTGAGGGGGCACAGTATAGAGACTGGGCCCTCTATGGGGGACATAGTGTGAAGAGGAGGCCCAGAATGGAAAGGAGGGGGGCAATATGGAGAGCATGTATCATAAGAGGGACAGTGTGGAGGTAATTTTTGCAGGGAATATAGGGAGGGACAATTATTTATTCAGGGTCACAATATAGGGTAAATATTTTTATTCAGGGACATTATAATGACACTGCTATCTTTAAGAGCATAGTGTGGGGATATGCTGCAGAAGACCAGAGACGATGGAGGTCTGCAGAGACAAGTTGTGAATAAGAAAACTCATCATGGGGTCTGGACAAGATGAAGAAGAAAAGAAAGACAACGACTCCAGAGACAACATCATCTATCACCTGGATGTAATTTGTGATACTAACTAATTCTCATATTTTTATTTATGCTATGAGCATTAAAGGGGTTGTCCAAGTTTGTGACGAGTCTGCAGTCATTCTATGTGACTTCAGACTTATGAATTCTCACAGTGTGCACTACACGCTGTTGGGATTCTCTCGTGCAAGTGATTTGCATGCATGTAGTCATGTGCTGACTAGACATACATAGCCTCAATTAATGAAAATAATTGAGCGAGGCCAGACAAGTCTAGTCGGAATGTGCCCAGAAGTATACAAATCGCATTCTTGTGCAAGGGAGAATCCTAAAAGTGTGCAGTGCATGCATTGTGAGAATTCCTAAGCCTGGACAAGCCCTTTTCCGTATATACTCGTGTATAAGCCAAGTTTTTCAGCACATTTTTTTTTACACGAGTCATTGTCCCAGAAAGCCGTCAGGGGAGGGGGAGCGGCGGAGCAGAGTCAGGAGCCGGCGGCTGTGGCTAAAGTCTGTGCTGCTGCTAAAGAGAAATGAATATTCATTTCTCTTATAGCACTCACAGTGACAGCTGCAGCCGCCAGCTTCCAGAAGACATCCGATCCTACTCACCCTCCAGCGTGCCCTCATACATCTCGTTGGCCCCGGAGCCCTCACAGCATCTCATTGGTGCCAGCTTCCTGCAGCTCTTCCTGTGCATAAGGTAATGAATATGCACGCATCTCCACTCCCATAGGCATGGAGCGCCGGCATCAACGAGATGCTGTGAGTGCACACTGGAGGGTGAGTAGGATTTTTTTTTAGTAATGGGAAGCATGCATGCCAGGACAGCTACAGGGGGGAGCCACGCATACCAGGACAGGATGGGGGAGCCATGCATACCAGGACAGGATGGGGGAGCCACACATACCAGTACAGCGATGGGGGAGCCACGCATACCAGGACAACGACGGGGGGATCCAGGTATACCAGGGCAGGACGGGGGAGCAACGTGTACCAGTACAGCGACAAAGGGAGGCACGCATACCAGGACAGGGATGAGGGGACAATGCATACCCGGCTTATACTCGAGTCAATAAGCTTACCCAGTTTTCCGTGGCAAAATTAGGTGCCTCGGTGTGATATACTCACTGTCAAGATTCAGCTCTGCTTGCAAGTTCCAGCAATCATTACATGGCCACTTCATTCATGCGGTTTTCATACTTACGTGACAACTAGGTTTTATTCCTGCTTCTCTCAGTTTTTCACTGAACACTGAAAGAATTAGGAAGAGCAGCTAGTCGGCACGTGACTAAGTGTGCAAGCAGCTCATGTGGTTGATGGGGGGGCGCCAAAATGAATTCTTGCTCCGAGTGCCAAACGGCATAGATACACCTTTGGCTCCGAATATGCCATTTCCGAGAGCCCCACTACTTTGGCTGAGTTGAACGGACTGAAATTTTTTTGTCTAATTGATAGGAGTCCCAGGTGACAACAATGCCGGAAGTAAACTTCCGCCACCACGATCCAAGTGTCACCAGATCGACTGATGACTGCTAATCTGTTTCCCATCCAAGTAGCAGATATGGTATGGATGGAGTTATACATGCCTGTGGATGGACTATAGAAAGAAGCAGATTGTGCTGGTGAAGGGCCCCATAGGGGATAGACCCATTGTGACATTGGGGATGGATGTCCTGAAGGCAGTAGGGCACTTACTGGTAGAAATTCAGCAAGGAAGCGACTGGAAGAGTATTCCAGAAGCTAATTCGGGCCAGTCAAATCCAAAGATCGTCAGTTGCCTCCCAGTCCTTGGCAAAAAAGGTAGTACTCACTACTAATACCCTGACTTTTCTATATGGTCAGACGGTGCTCATTATGCCTGGCTTGGCCTGGATTTCTCTGGAAGGAGTGGAGGTGCTGGTTTAACTCGAGGGGACAGGAGAGGTGATGCCAGGGATGCTGATAGCCCACACTCTGAAGATAGTAATTCAGGGACGTGTGTTGATAACATGTCTTAACTTCAGTGGAACAAGCCTACGGTGGCTCCCAAGAAGGAAGTGGCAAGAGTCTATATGATGCAGGAAAAACTTGCTAGACTGGATGCTGTGAACATGACCCCTGTGAATGAGGATCTGTGGACATTATCAGTGTCCATAGACCGGAAGAAGAAAGGGCACGAAGCAAGATATGGCCGTGACATATTGGAACAGATGGAAGTGGATCTATCTGAGTTCTCCTCCAGACAAGTGGGACAAGTGGAAGACCTGTTGGGACAATATCAGGGAGTGTTCGCCCGACAATGACAATTTTGGATGTACAGAGGCCATTCATTATGAGATCTGTACAGGAAATATGGCCCCCATACAAGAAAGATATTGTCATATTCTGCCTCAGATGTATCAGGAAGTGAAGAATCTGTTGGCTCACATGCTGCAAAATGGGGTGATATGAGAAAGCCTGAGCTCCTGGTCTGTGCCCATTGTTTTGGTCTGGAAGAAGGGAGGGACTCTGAGGTTCTATGTGGACTACCGACAGTTGAACGCCTGCACGTTCCAAGACTCTTACCTTCTGCCGAGCATAGAAGAGTCTCTGTCAGTCCTTGAAGAGCTAGATACTTTTTTCTCTTGATTAAGCCAGTGGCTACTGAAAGGTCCCCATGGCTGAGCGGGATCATCCGAAGACAGCTTTTATCCTCCCTATGGGACTGTTCCAGTTTAGTCAGATGCCGCTCAGCCTAGCAAATACCCCAAGGACATTTCAACAATTGAAGGAAAGGTGTCTTGGAGACTTGAACTTTGAGGCTACGCTGATATATCTGCATGACATTATAGTATATACCAACACGTTTGAGGAGCATTTTGCTTAAAGAATGGTAAACTTCGGCACTCAAACTGAAAATTTTATTAGAAAAGAAATAGAGGCAAAAGCATAAGAATTTCGACCCTTGTGGATATAGATACAATTCAGTGACAAATATCTGCCCAGGTCTCCGAACGGATGCACCGTTGCTAGGCTCAGACAGGTGTAGAACGACTTCAGAGAGATGGATGAAGAAAACCCCAAAAATGCCACCTGTTCCAGAAAGAAATAGAATAGAGTTAGTTAGGGACTACATGGCAAGTAGTGATTCCAGAAAGGATGGTATCGAGTGTGGTGAAGGAAGCCCAAAAGAGGACCATACACTTCGGGAAAAAGGACCTTCCAATGCTTTCAATGGCTCGTCTATTGGCCTCACCTGCGTCAAGTGGTGGAAGATGTTTGTTGAAAGTGCCATCAGTGTGAATTGGCTAAGGCTCCAGAACATGGGTGTTACGATTGGCGGAAGGCACTAAATAAAAAATAAATGAAGTGCCTTCGCCACTCGGGGTCCACCGTGCAGCAGGTGATATAACCGCTGCTAGAGAGGCAAAGCACTGTGGCGGTAATGTGCACGGGGTTAACTGCACCCTAAGTGCACTGAAGCGAGCTCTGTTATGCTCACAGAGCTGCAGGCAAAAGTATAAACTAATATGCTGAGTCTGTTCAGGGACACAGACTAACAGCGAAACTGTCACGGTATTTAGAGTCACAGAAGTAGCCTTAGGCAGCAGGACTACTCCCTCTAGACCTACTATTAAAGAAGACAGGAGGCGTCGCAACTGCAGATGCGGGAGAACTGCAATCGCAGCGCGGTGTGAACAGAGCCACAGAGGAGACACCGCAATATCGCTGGCGCGATGCAGGACGCTGGCTGCTGAGAAGGTATAGCAGGAGCACGCTGGCGCTAGCGCTGCTACTGGCGGCTGCCCAATCACTCACACATTCATAATAACCAAGGAGGGGGATATTTAATGAGTCAGTCACCAGTCCAAGCATCCATCACCAAACACACAGCAGCAAGTATGAAAAATACTAGCGCACGGCGGAACAGCCATGCGCACTTTTTATAGTGACCAGGACCTTCTGGAAATCTCCAGGGCCCTGAGCTGAACCAATGGAATCAGGAGCAGGACCTGAGCACCTGACTCCTGAACTCCAATGGGAGCTCATTCCAGGAGCATGCTTAGAAGCTGGCTGAAAGGACTTAGCCTCTGGAGACAAATGTGAGGATCTGGATCTCTGCATAAGTATGGCAGGACACAGATTCCTAACATTACCCCCCCTCCTAAGGCCCCCTCCTCCCCGAACCCTCCGGGTGAATACCCTGTGCCCTACGGTGGCATAGGGCTCAAACTCGTCCGAGGGCGAGCTTGGTGTCCAGGTAGGGGTTACAGTAACCCGAGACACCTGGAAGGCATCAGAGGAACCGAGGTCACCAGGTTTCAAGAGGGACACTTGGGAGATAGTAGGAGCGGGAGTGACAGAGGCACGCTGCCGCATGTCGGCAGATGTCGCCACCCTCTGTCTAGGAGGGTTAGGCTGAGCACATAAGGTGCAAGCCTGAATAAATTTTTTTATGTCCCGAGCTCTATGGGGCCACCAATACGCATCAGCCAACAGTTTTGAGACCTGCATATAGCCCCGATGGTGGTGCGTGTTAGACGCATGCACCCAGGCGAGCACCTGAGCCCTGAGATGAGGAGGGACAAAGGTCTCGATAGCCGATTCTGACTCCAACCTTTGCGGGGAGCCGGCTTCCGGAGAAACCGCACAGACATGGTGACAACAGCAGATGGATTCCTGGTCAGAGTCTGCATTAAAGTTGGTGCGAGACACCTCCATGGGCTTAGGGGGTAGAACCTCCGTCTCTTCTAGCTCAAGGGTTACAAAAAATTTGGGAGCCGAAACGGATTTGCGCTTGGAGTGAGCCCGCTCCATACCGCGCTCCGAAAAACGGAGATCGATACGTGAGGAGACTGAGATTAGCTCTTCCAAGCTAGTGGGAATCTCTCTAGTAGAGAGAGCATCCTTCACATGCTCCGCTAGACCTCGCCAAAAAACGGGGATTAGGGCCTTGTCGGACCATTCCAACTCGGACGCCAGTGTCCGAAAATGGACGGCATACTGGCATACCCTGAGTAAGGGTGAGTAACTGCAGGGACGTATCATGCGTGACCCGAGGACCGAGAAAAACTTGCCTGATGGCAGTTAGCAAGTTAGCCGCGGACCGAATCTCGGGGTCACCACGCTCCCACAGAGACGTAGCCCATTCCAGCGCCTTGCCCGACAGTAGGGAGATAACAAAAGCCACCTTAGCCCGTTCCGTAGGGAATTGCGCAGCCAGCAGCTCCAGGTGTATCGAGCACTGGCTGATAAAACCCCTACAGGAGGCGCCATCCCCAGCATATTTATCGGGCAAAGGGAGGCGGGTAACTGTCGGTGCAAGGGCGGACATGGACATACGTCCTACCGCATCTGTGAGTGCCTGGACGGCAGCATCTGTAGCCTGCGCAGCTGCGAGAGACCTCTCAAGGGTAGCAAGACGAGCCTCGAGCTGACGCACAAGCTGTAACAGCTGCTGCTGATCTGCCATCTCTAGCCAGACCCTGACGCTAGTATTATGTTACGAGTGGCGGAAGGCACTAAATAAAAAATAAATGAAGTAACTTCGCCACTCGGGGTCCACCGTGTGGCAGGTGATATAACCGCTGCTAGAAACTAATACGCTGAGTCTGTTCAGGGACACAGACGAACAGCGAAACTGTCACGGTATTTAGAGTCACAGAAGTAGCCTTAGGCAGCAGGACTACTCCCTCTAGACCTACCGTTAAAGAAGACAGGAGGCGTCGCAACTGCAGACGCGGGAGAACTGCAATCGCAGCGCGGTGTGAACAGAGCCACAGAGGAGACACCGCAATATCGCTGGCGCGATGCAGGACGCTGGCTGCTGAGAAGGTATAGCTGGAGCGTGCTGGCGCTAGCGCTGCTACTGGCGGCTCCCCAATCACTCACACAATCGTAATAACCAAGGAGGGGGATATTTAATGAGTCAGTCACCAGTCCAAGCATCCATCACCAAACACACAGCAGCAAGTATGAAAAATACTAGCGCACGGCGGAACAGCCATGCACACTTTTTATAGTGACCGGGACCTTCCGGAAATCTCCAGAGCCCTGAGCTGAACCAATGGAATCAGGAGCAGGACCTGAGCACCTGACTCCTGAACTCCAATGGGAGCTCATTCCAGGAGCATTCTCAGAAGCTGGCTGAAAGGACTTAGCCTCTGGAGACAAATGTGAGGATCTGGATCTCTGCATAAGTATGGCAGGACACAGATTCCTAACAATTGGGCACCCATTCAGATTATAAGAATGTCTGAATTGCTGGAAGCCAGTCCCATAACAGTTGTGAATATTGCCTGGTGATGATGGATCATTTCTCGAAGTTTACAGTCACGACCCTAGCCAGGGATAAGACGGCTGAGTCAGCAGCCCGAGCCATCTGTTCCAACTTCATCAGGATGTAAGGGTGCCCGAAAAGGATCCACTTTGACCAAGGAGCTTGTTTCCAAGAGAGAATCATGGAAGAACTGCACCGACTCTATGATATCAAGCAGTCCAGAATAACGCCCTATCACCCTCAGGGAAATGGGGCCAGCAAACATTTTCAGCAGAACAGTGTTGCTGAAAACATTGAAGAACGATTGGAAAATGAAGTTACCTGGATTTGTTCCGGAGTTGCTCTGGGTATACAACAACCCAGCTCATGCCACAGCTGGGTACACACCATTCACATCACTGTTTCGCTGTAACAGCCGCAAGTTAACAGAGCTGGAACATGAACCTGAATAAGACTGCACCAGAATGAGTATGTCCACCTTGGTGCAGGAACACCAGCATCGGTTGCAGACACTGAGTCGGCTAGTTGGACAGATAGTACAGGAGATGAGCCATCCAGATGTGGCCCCAATGCAGGAGGCACCATTACAATCTGGAAATCGAGTCCTAATACAACCCTAAGGCCAAGTTGGATTACACATGAGAGGTGACTCCTTACCGAATGACGACAAGAGTACATCCCAAGAATCAGGTGTATGAGGTCCAATCCAAGGGGGAAGATGAGACACCAGGAAGAATGCTGCAATGCAATATGCATCGTCCCTCTGTGGTAGAAGGGGAGAGAGTACCAGGGTCTTCACAGGAACAAAGAAATCTTGCACCACCAGTAACCACGGATGATGAAGGAGAGTGGAGTGGTGGGTACTACCTGCTCTGACAAAAGAGGCAATATTACCACCTCCAATTCATCCTGAGAACAGATCAAGGGCTGACTCCTCGAGAGGAGTCCGAGAAGGCTCGAGTGCTTCAGAAGAGATAAGTCAACAAGAGAGTCTTCGCAAAACTGAGAGTGAGAACTCTGATGTCACACCCATAGGGTACACAGAAGATGACTTAATCTGGCTATATATTAAGAGAGACACAGGAGTGCGCCAGGATATTAGCAATGCTGGTGCCGCCCATAAGGTGTACATAAAACTGGAAGTGATCCTTCTCGCCGGGGACTGTCAAGTTTAAAGAAGGAAGGAATATAAGGACATGGACAAGTGAGAAGAAGTACACATTTAATGCCTAACTGAATGTCTGCAAGCGCATACCGCCACCTGCTGGTCAAAGATGACAGGAAAAGAGAAAGCAGAGAGAATTACTGTACATTAGTAGGAACTGCAGAGTGAAATGCATGTTCCCTTGGGGGGAGAGATTGGAGGAAACACCAGATCAGGTGATAGATGTGGCATAGTTAGTAAATACAAAAAGCCCAGGAGGACAATGTAGTGGGTCAGCCCCTGCTAAGAACTGAATTACACTGTGACTTTAAGAGACAATACTTCCCTCTGATTTGTATGCACTAGTACTAGTCCTTTCTCCCATGCAGCTGCTGTGTGTTAGTTTTGAACAAGAAGCAGGACGTGTGTCGGTTCAGAAAGTGATGAGCCTCGTTTCTGTGAGAGACAGGTAGAACAATCAGTGTGTCCTTACAACTAGAGAAGGGCAAACCCGAACAGTAAATTTCTGGGTCTGTATCGCACACCTACTGTTCGAGCACAGTCTCCGAACACAGACTTCTCCAGGATGTCTGTGCTATTATTCGGTAACCCGAATATCAGATATTTCCCACGCTGACATCTGCATGACAGCGCAAGAAACGCCGGTTGCTCTGAGCATTGGTAAGATCATTACCGCTGGTCAGAGAGCTGCAGGGCCCACGCTGTCAGATGAAAACGTGAGCAAGCAGCTGTGACCAGTGGTAAAAAATTTATCTCCGGTCACAGGCGTCAGCTGATGTGAGTATTACTCTCATGATCCAATGCCTGCTGTCGCTGATAATAGCGAGAGCAAGTGCCGCTGATGGGAGTATATATCAGCCGGCGCCTGTGCTAAAAATAAATAAATAAATAAAATGGTGTGAGTTCCCCTCTATTTTTGGTAACCAGCATGGGAAAACTGACATCTCCTCAGTTGTCAGCTTTATCATGGCTGATTATCAAGAATAGAGGGGTCACCACACCGTTTTTTAATTATTTAAATAAATAATCCCCCCAGTTTTGACAACCAGCCAAGCTAAGGCAGACAACTGGGGACTGGCACTCTCAGCCTGGTAGGGGGCCATGCATATTGCCCCCCCGCCTAAAATAGCAGCCCACAGCCACCCTAGAAAAGGCCCATCCATTAAAAGCACCAATTCTGGCGCTTTGCCTGGCTTGGAGGTGGTGGCAACTGGGATAATATTTGAGGGGTTGATGTCACCTTTGTATTGTCTGGTGACATCAAGCCTATGGGTTAGTAACGGATAGGCGTCTATAAGAGAATGAGCTGCTGCGAGTGCAGAATCAGTGAGTAGCAGTGATGTCATTAAGGCTACCGCAGGTCCCAGAGGCTGCGTTCCCAGCTCACTTTGCTGTGAGCCGGGCTGATGAGCTTCAGTGACCTCAGTGAGGTCACCGCTAACACCGTCAGAAAAAGTCTTACGATACAGTTCACCATGAGAAATTTCTGCAGTCACTGCAGTTCATTGGCCTGGCTCACAGCAGGGTGAGCTGTGAACACAGCCTCAGTAACCTGCGTTAACCGCAATGACATCAACACTAGTCACTCATGCTGTGCTTACATATGCTCATTCTCCCATGATTTTCAACCTGTACGGTTACATCTTGGCACTGCCCAGGTTGAAAACCACTTATCGTAGACATGGATTACAATGTGGGACAGCATGTCGGACAGATGAGGGATGTGGTTGGTTTTTATTTATTTATTTTTTACAGGAGACCAGGGCTTCAATGGAATGGGCGTTAGGTGAATATTATTGTTGTTTATTATTTTCTTGTTTTTTTTTTTTTACAGGGGACGAGGGATTCAATGGAATGGGCATCACATGAGTATAACTTTGTTTTTTTATTTTTGAATAAAAAAAGTAAAACTGTGTATTTCCAATTCAAATAAAGAACTTTATTCTGGCTGTGTGGTTATTTAGAATATGTTTATAGGGTTAGTAATGGATAAGTGTCTTATAGATGCCTCTCCATTACTAATACGTGGGCTTGATGTCACCTGCCAATACAAATGTAACATCAACCCCACAAATATTAATTCCACCTGCCATTGCCATGGTGGGAAGAGCAGGACAAAGCGTCAGAATTTTGGCAACTAATAGTTGTGCCTTTTCTGGGGCGGCTGTAGGCTGCGATTTTTAGGCTGGGGGGCTATATCCATGACACATTACCAACCTGAGAACACCAGTCTAGCTGTCTTCTTTAGCTTGGCTGGATGTCAAAAATTGGGGGGACCCCGTGACTTTTTTAAAATTATTTATTTTAATAATTTAATTACGTGGGGACCCCTCTATTCTTGATAACCAGCCATGATATAGCTGACAGCTGGGCGTCGCAGCCCACAGCTGTTAGTTTTGCCATGCAAGTTATCAAAAATAGAGGAGAACTCACGCCATTTATATATTTATTTATAGCGCAGGCGCCGGCTGATGAATATTCACATCAGAGGTGCCTGATCTTGCTGTTATTAGCATCAGCAGGCATAGGCTGATGGGAGTAGTACTCACATCGGCTGACGCCTGGGACCGGAGGTAAACTTTTTACCTCTGGATACAGCTGCTTGTTCACACTGTCATCTGACAGTGTGGGTACCGCAGCTCTCTGACCAACAGTAATCATACTTACTACTGATCAGAGACAGTGTTTGCTGCATTGTCAAGCAGGTGACAGCGTGGCAAACAACGGATGTTAGGGCCCAACATTCATCTGAATGGGGTCCGAGTCCGGGTACTGTTCTGGTACCCAAACCAAACTGTTTGGTGGAACTCGTTGGACCTGAACAACCAGGGTTTTGCCCATCACAGCTTACTACAAGAGACTGATAAATAAACTAACGGCTTTAAAGGAGAAGGTAGTGCTCGGTTACCGCAGGATCGATCACCAGGACCGTCTCAGAAGGAAGGAGTAGTATCTCACAGCCAGGGAATTCTCCCCGAGCACTTGTAACCTGAGAGAGAAAACAACGCTGTGGTACCAGTAATCTCTCAACATTGATCGTGGGAACAAGACTTGCCTGCATCCAGAAGAAGACAGATCTGAGGGAAGAGGTCAACACTACAAACTCAGTTCCACTACATCGGGATCAAGCAAAAGATGTCAGACCTTCTTCTAAGTACTACAGAACTGTGAGTGTACACCGGTGTTCAACTTTGTAAGGGTGTAGAGCAAAGATCTTTATCTAAGATGCTGTATGTAGCAGCAAGGCCCATTTAACAGAAGCCAAGTAGGAAATTAGAAAACAGTAGTTTGTAGAAATTGTTTGTACTGTTTGTATTAAACTTTGCATTGCCATAGCTGGAGCGCAGCTTGTGTGACACGATCCAGCTCTCTCTCTTTGTATCTAATATTGGTATTATCATTACAATAACTGTTAGTCTTATTTCCCAGCATATAATCCTCTCTGCGGTATGAGATTTGAATGCTTGCAGTCATGTATCGACTAGAGTCTTGGTCACGTCTCGCTATGTTCTGCTGAAAGACACAGCTGAGATTGTAGCCATGACATTACTCCAAATATGAAAATCATATACTTGTGGTCACTTGACCACTGCTGGAAAAGGCAAGTGGGGACGAATCCTAACAGTGTGTGCATTCAGCGCTTGCTGGAGATTTCACCAGAGGTAGTCAACAGTGATAACATTAATTTTCAAGGTGTTTTCCATCCGAAATGTGTATCAAAATGACTGCAACAATCAGATTGTGGCTTTCAGGCTCTGAAAATTGATTGGTGTGAGCAACTGCAACACTGTTCCTATGTTCAGTGCACTGGGCTATATAAGGGTGTGTGCAGACGCTGCGGAATCCGCTGCGGATTAATCCGCACGGATTTTGCAAAAACCGCAGGTAAACCGCAGGTCAAAAGACCTGCGGATTATCTGCGGTTTTGCCTGTGGTTTGGTCCTGCGGATTCACCATCTCCACAATGGTGGAGATAGGAACCCGCAGCGGATTCCGCAGAAAGAATTGACATGTCAATTCTTTCTGCGGTTTCAAAACCGCAGCAAATCCGCACGGATTTTTCCGCAACGTCTACACAGCGTTTTTTTTTCCATTCATTTGAATGGTACTGTACACCGCAGCTAAAACTGCTGCGGGTCCGCAGCGGCCAGAACCGCTGCGGAAACGCAGCGGAATCCGCAGCGTGTGCACATACCCTAAAGATAAACGGGGTGCTCACTGTTATATTAGGTGCTCAGAGGTAAAATCCAATACTGAATGTAGTACAAAAACCTCAGCACACAAAATTCAAATGAAACTCAAATGAGTATGAGTAAAGACCAAAGTTTATTGATTCCAAAATATCATAAAGACCAATATTCCAAAATTCAACGTTTCGGCTATAGCGCCTTTTTCAAGAACTTATCTGCAGAATAAACGATACATGCACTCATTACATAAGAGATATACAATCAAGTACTAATCGTACTAAAATAATAAATCATAATTCACATAAAATAAAGACTCAATGCATTGAATATTATATCCATTTAAATAGTCAATATAGACCCAGAGTAATACCTGTGGAAATAATAATCCATGGACATCAGAGTCAAATTCATCATACATGTCACATAGGTGTGGAATGCCTTATAAAGAAAAAAGAAAAATCATATTGAAAAATTTAATACAAAAAAAATAGTGCGTCACCAGGAAAAGTTTACCAGGTATACGATACAATATATGAAAGTAATATGCTCCATATAAATGATTGCAAAAAATTGCAAAAGAGCATCCTAATCTTATTTTTGCTCCATATAAATGATTGCAAAAAATTGCAAAAGGGCATCCTAATCGAAATACATTGTGCGTTATATAAATATACCATGCAATATGTGAAAGTAATATGCTCCATATTTTGAAACTTGTGGTTCTTCTCTAGTGTGTGCAATGTAGGCTATGTTTTTTCTTTTATTTTCTTGTATTCAAATATTGGTGGAAATAATTATCATAGCTTTTTCGTATATATCTGTATGCCTCTTATTTATTATCTTATATGATCTTATTTATTTAAATTTTTCTTGTTTTTTCTTGTCTTTTTTAGTTTGATAATGCACGTGGGAAATGATCCTTATCCTGATATGTCGGATGGTGGTGGCGGCTTTAAACTCTCCTTCTTTTTAATATCAGTTTCCCGTTCGAGTTCGGCATTCCCCTGTAAGCCTGCTTACGTCATCTCACAACCATTCGGCTTTTCACTTCGGCTTTTTCCGGTATACGGCGCATGCGCAGTTCTTTCTGTGGGACGCTGACTCTTACCCCGGAAGTTCTCAGCTTCTCCGATATAAGAGAGCCGTGTTCTCTCATGGCAGAGACGGGCCACACCGCACGGGTCACCAGGGAGCACTTGCACGCAATCCACGGACTTTCAAATAGGTATGCTTGGACCGAGTTATATCTGGATAAGGGACGTTTATAGAGCGTACAATGTATTTGGATTAGGATCCTTTTTTTGCAATTCTTTGCAACTATTCATATGGAGCATATTACTTTCACATATTGCATGGTATATTTATAGAACGCACAATGTATTTCGATTAGGATGCCCTTTTGCAATTTTTTGCAATCATTTATATGGAGCAAAAATAAGATTAGGATGCTCTTTTGCAATTTTTTGCAATCATTTATATGGAGCATATTACTTTCATATATTGTATCGTATACCTTGTAAACTTTTCCTGGTGACGCACTATGTTTTTTTGTATTAAATTTTTCAATATGATTTTTCTTTTTTCTTTATAAGGCATTCCACACCTATGTGACATGTATGATAAATTTGACTCTGATGTCCATGGATTATTATTTCCACAGGTATTACTCTGGGTCTATATTGACTATTTAAATGGATATGATATTCAATGCATTGAGTCTTTATTTTATGTGAATTATGATTTATTATTTTAGTACGATTAGTACTTGATTGTATATCTCTTATGTAATGAGTGCATGTATCGTTTATTCTGCAGATAAGTTCTTGAAAAAGGCGCTATAGCCGAAACGTTGAATTTTTTTCTGTGGAATATTGGTCTTTATGATATTTTGGAATCAATAAACTTTGGTCTTTACTCATACTCATTTGAGCTTCATTTGAATTTTGTGTGCCAAGGTTTTTGTACTACATTCAGTGCACTGGGCTGCCATGGTAAAATTTAAGGCATTAGCAGAGATGTCAACCTGGGACCGCTCTTTACAGGGTGACATGTGAGCACAGGTGATTGCAAAATTGGAGTGGCGTTTTCAAAGGGTGTGACCCCATATCCATTAATGTAAGGCACACTATGATCAGGACAGCACAGATAACTCTCCTCTACTTCAGTTTTGGAACTACAAGTGACAGCGTGTTCTGCTTAACTTAAGCAAGGCATTCTGGGAATTGCAGTTCCACAACTAAAGACATGCCGGATAGACTTATATATGTTTATAAGCATCATTATATCTTTATGCTTATCTCTCCACAGCACATGCCCGAAAAAAGTTAAAAACATTGAAAAATCTTTATTCCATTAAGTTAAAACCCACATTATCCTCAATGTTTACGCATTTTGCGCCCCGGTCCTGGGCTCTGAGGCAAAGTCACAACATGAAGCACTAGAACTCAACAACTGTACCATAACTCTTAGCCTCTAAGGGCCATAATAACGTCATGGAATTAAACTACGGTATATTTGTGCCGTAAAGAGCAGTATGGCTCACCCTAATACCTTAGCTAGATGACAACCAAGATGGCTGTCAATAAATCTCCTACAGATCTAAGTGATGACCAAAATATCTGCTATTTATCCCTTAAAGCGGTTGTCTGGTATTCAGCTACTCCATGCAGTCACTCCATGTGGCTGCAGACTTTTAGTCCTCAATTGTGCGCACAGTGAGGATTTTCCACTGCCGTTACAGGGAGTGGGCAGTCATGTGACCAGAAATATGCGACATATATACTTTCGGCCACATTCCATGTTTATTGCAATGTCTGTTACTCTGTCACTCTCTACCTGTCCTCCATGTGTAATGCAGTGTCTGTCACTCTCTGCCCTCCATGTGTAGTGCGGGGTCTGTCACTCTCTATCTGCCCTCCATGTGTAGTGAGGGGTCTGTCACTCTCTGCCCTCCATGTGTAGTGAGGGGTCTGTCACTCTCTGCCCTCCATGTGTAGTGAGGGGTCTGTCACTCTTTGTCTGCCCTCCATGTGTAGTGCGGGGTCTGTCACTGTCTGGCCTCCATGTGTAGTGAGGGGTCTGTCACTCTCTGCCCTCCATGTGTAGTGAGGGGTCTGTCACTCTTTGTCTGCCCTCCATGTGTAGTGCGGGGTCTGTCACTGTCTGGCCTCCATGTGTAGTGAGGGGTCTGTCACTCTCTGCCCTCCATGTGTAGTGAGGGGTCTGTCACTCTTTGTCTGCCCTCCATGTGTAGTGCGGGGTCTGTCACTGTCTGGCCTCCATGTGTAGTGAGGGGTCTGTCACTCTCTATCTGCCCTCCATGTGTAGTGAGGGGTCTGTCACTCTCTGCCCTACATGTGTAGTGAGGGGTCTGTCACTCTCTGCCCTCCATGTGTAGTGAGGGGTCTGTCACTCTTTGTCTGCCCTCCATGTGTAGTGCGGGGTCTGTCACTGTCTGGCCTCCATGTGTAGTGAGGGGTCTGTCACTCTCTATCTGCCCTCCATGTGTAGTGCGCGGTCTGTCACTCTCTATCTGCCCTCCATGTGTAGTGAGGGGTCTGTCACTCTCTGCCCTCCATGTGTAGTGAGGGGTCTGTCACTCTCTGCCCTCCATGTGTAGTGAGGGTTCTGTCACTCTCTGCCCTCCATGTGTAGTGAGGGGTCTGTCACTCTTTGTCTGCCCTCCATGTGTAGTGCGCGGTCTGTCACTCTCTATCTTCCCTCCATGTGTAGTGAGGGGCCTGTCACTCTCTGCCCTCCATGTGTAGTGGGGGGTCTGTCACTATCTGCCCTCCATGTGTAGTGAGGGGTCTGTCACTCTCTGCCCTCCATGTGAAGTGGGGGGTCTGTCACTATCTGCCCTCCATGTGTAGTGAGGGGTCTGTCACTCTCTGCCCTCCATGTGAAGTGAGGGGTCTGTCACTCTCTGCATTGAAGGAGAACTCACCACCTCTCGTGGCAGCCTGTTCCACTCATTGATCACCTTCACTGTCAAAAAGTTTTTTCTAATAACTAAGTGGTACCGGCAGGTACGTGGGATGCAGTGACGAGTCGCGAGACTTTATGCTTTTGGTGATAACTTTTTATAAGTATAGATCAGGTGACTAGTCTAAGCAACCAAACGGGTAACAGGGATTGTCCTCGCAGGGACTCAACACAAGCAAACACGGATATATATGAACATGACTATCCCGGCAACGGCCGGTCACTATAGGGCCGCGGTATGGTCGACTACGGGTCCTTAGTTATATAATGTCACTTATCCGTCCTGACGTCTTCGGCGTCCTGGGTGATGGTTCTTCGGCGTAGCAGCCGCTGGGCCCAGCGGCTGAAGAACTGGCGAAGTCTTCGAGCGTTCCGACGCTCAGGCGAAGCAGGGGCACAACAGGCCCCGGAAGAGTTCTTGGACAGGTGGGCCGCAATCCCCAGACGGGGGGTAAGCGGTCGCGAAGCGGGGTGGCGGTTGACAAGCCACCGGCGCAGCCAGCGGCTGTAACAGGGATTCCGCGGCGGGAGACGGCTCGACTCTTGCCACGAACTGGAGCGGGAAACTAGTGGCTGCCGTCTGCAGTGAACTGCCGCGGTCGGGAGTGGGGCGGCTGCGGACGGCGAGGGGTAGGCCGCAGCCGCGGGCTGGAGTGAGGTGGCAACGGCCGCAGATGACCGCGGGCAGGCCGCAGCCGCGGGCCGGAGTGTGGCGGCAACAGCCGCAGGCGTCCGTGGGCAGGCTGTGGGCTGGAGTTGGCGGCAACAGCCGCAGGTGTCCGTGGGCAGGCTGTGGGCTGGAGTTGGCGGCAACAGCCGCAGGTGTCCGCGGCAAGGGAGGTGTTAAGCCGACGCTGCAGACAGATCCTCCGGGACAGATGGTGTGGTGCAGCACTGATGTTATAGCCCTCCACAGGCAGGGCTGTTGTCCCAGGGCAGTGTAGATGTGGAGACACTTAGATGGTGTAGTGTTTGGCGCAGGGGATGTAGCAGTGCCAGGCGGACGGACGCAGGAAGGAATGGAGGACACTAGGGCATGTAGTTCCAAAGCTTTACTCACAGTCTGTAGTGCCCACTTCTGTGCCGTGTCCTCCGGGTCAGGAACTTATGTGCCTTTTCTGAACGTCTCCTTTATAGTGCCTTTAAGTGTGAAGATCTCCTAGTACTGTTACACTGGAGTTCCTCCTGACAGATGTTCCCAAGAACTCTACTTATACGGCAGACAGCTGTAGCCTGCTGTCACGGTCACGTGTGTCTGGACGCAGCGAGTACCGCAAGGCGAACCCATGTGACGCACGTGACCCTGGATACACCGCCTCCAGTGGGGCGAATTTAAATAATAAACACGTGCAGCTGGATACACCGCCTCCAACTGGCGAATTTAGACATTACACGTATATACAAGTCTGGAAACCCCGCCTCCAGTAAGGCGAATTTAAACAATAAGGGAAACCTGGGAAACATTAACAATGGTGGGCCCTGCGATAGGGAATAGGGAAGTGGAGACCTCCTGCGCTCCCCTGAGCCAGTGTCCCTGCACTCCTAACGTTCCCTATGCCGGTTCCGCACCGGGCGCGCAACAGGAACCTAAAAACCCGAATTGGTCGGTGCGGACACTAATCCCACCACTGCACTAAACACACATGAGGAAAGATGACAAAACAGGGGTAACACCACTTAGCTTTGCTCTGTTGCGTACGCTCCTAGCAACAGAGCACACCACCTGTGTGCATCTTCTCCTCCACCCGGATCCATTACCATAACTGGATCCTTCACCATAGTGCAGCCTTGGAGCAGAGTCCACCACCAATTGCAGAAGTCCAGTAACAGAGTCCCAAAGATGAGTTCAGCTCCTGACCAAAAAGTCAAGCATGTTTGAGTCCAGCTCTCAGCAACCAAGTCCCACAAGCTGAGTGCAACTCTCTCCATAGTCGTCACTCCACCAAGCCATGCAAGCACTTCCTGCCGACACCATAAACTGTGACTCCACCACATCATGCCAGCCCTTCTTGCAGATCATCTAGCTGCCACTCGTCCCCTCTGGCTGGGCTGCACATGACTCAACTTCAGCTCCTTCCTCACCCAGGCATACTTGCCAAATGAACACACAATATGACCAACAGTGATTGAACCCACCTGGCTCCCTTTTATAGAGCCTAACACCTGATTTGTAATTGCGTGCACATTAACCCTAAAACTAAGGTGCGATACCACTCACCACCACCGGGGCAACTTAGAATGAACGACACCACATGTAATAATTCTAATGGCCACCGGGGGGCAATCACATCACACTTTGGCACACAGCCAAAGGAAAAAAAGTTCACTTTATGCATTTAAGCTGTCATATCCACCTTGGATCATGACACCTGCTTCGGGGACTCTCTACTCCTGAGTCCCGGCTCTCTATCCAAGTTGCTGTTATGCCCCCAAGTCTTAGATGGGAGTAGTGCATTTACAGCCCACTACTCCACCGGTGTCTGCTGCAGAACCAATAGTGTCCATACAACCTCGGGGACCGGGCCCCGGCCTTGCACTTAGAACTTCTAGGCAGGGTTCTTCCTCTAACCCACGTCCTCTGTGTTCCCTTTCACTCCTACGTTCCGTACTTGTTTTTCCCTCCTATGGAAGCTCAGGCTTCGGTTTAATGTCTTTCTCCTTCTTTCCTTTCCCATTCCAGCTGGGTCAGATCACTGAGGCAGCTGCAGCACTCCTTCCTCCATCCCTCTTCCAGGGATCCCCACTCCTCTCCGAGTGGCTTCCTCTCTACGACTCCCCGTCTGACTGACTGACCTCCTATCCTAAAACCTTCCCCCTCTTTTATGTGTATTCTCAACTCCACCCACCTCCCAGCACGTTTAGTGTTCCAAGCAGGGAATCACCAAAGGTGCTCTGCTTCACTCTAAGCAAGGAGCCGCAATATGGTTTTGCTGAACTACTCTATTGTGTGGGGTGCGAGTGTTGGAGCGTGGTCAGGAGCCCCCAACTTACCTGGATGGTGGGGCACCACACATTAGGAGAAGGTGCAGTACCACTGTGGCGACTGAGCCTCAGAGGCGCCACATATCCCCCTGTTAAACGCAACACGTCCGCGGGCTGCAAGGTAAACAAAGTTGACAATACAGGAACTTACAAATGTGTAGTGCGGGGTCTCTACCTGCCCTCCATGTGAAGTGCGGGGTCTCTTGTGTGTAGTGCGGGGTCTCTACCTGCCCTCCGTGTGTAGTGCGGGGTCTCTTGTGTGTAGTGCGGGGTCTCTACCTGCCCTCCGTGTGTAGTGCGGGGTCTCTTGTGTGTAGTGCGGGGTCTCTACCTGCCCTCCGTGTGTAGTGCGGGGTCTCTTGTGTGTAGTGCGGGGTCTCTACCTGCCCTCCGTGTGTAGTGCGGGGTCTCTTGTGTGTAGTGCGGGGTCTCTACCTGCCCTCCGTGTGTAGTGCGGGGTCTCTTGTGTGTAGTGCGGGGTCTCTACCTGCCCTCCGTGTGTAGTGCGGGGTCTCTTGTGTGTAGTGCGGGGTCTCTACCTGCCCTCCGTGTGTAGTGCGGGGTCTCTTGTGTGTAGTGCGGGGTCTCTACCTGCCCTCCGTGTGTAGTGCGGGGTCTCTTGTGTGTAGTGCGGGGTCTCTACCTGCCCTCCGTGTGTAGTGCGGGGTCTCTTCTGTGTAGTGCGGGGTCTCTACCTGCCCTCCGTGTGTAGTGCGGGGTCTCTTCTGTGTAGTGCGGGGTCTCTACCTGCCCTCTGTGTGTAGTGCGGGGTCTCTTGTGTGTAGTGCGGGGTCTCTACTTGCCCTCCGTGTGTAGTGCGGGGTCTCTTGTGTGTAGTGCGGGGTCTCTACCTGCCCTCCGTGTGTAGTGCGGGGTCTCTTGTGTGTAGTGCGGGGTCTCTACCTGCCCTCCGTGTGTAGTGCGGGGTCTCTTGTGTGTAGTGCGGGGTCTCTACCTGCCCTCCGTGTGTAGTGCGGGGTCTCTTGTGTGTAGTGCGGGGTCTCTACCTGCCCTCCGTGTGTAGTGCGGGGTCTCTTGTGTGTAGTGCGGGGTCTCTACCTGCCCTCCGTGTGTAGTGCGGGGTCTCTTGTGTGTAGTGCGGGGTCTCTACCTGCCCTCCGTGTGTAGTGCGGGGTCTCTTGTGTGTAGTGCGGGGTCTCTACCTGCCCTCCGTGTGTAGTGCGGGGTCTCTTGTGTGTAGTGCAGGGTCTCTACCTGCCCTCCGTGTGTAGTGCGGGGTCTCTTGTGTGTAGTGCGGGGTCTCTACCTGCCCTCCGTGTGTAGTGCGGGGTCTCTTGTGTGTAGTGCGGGGTCTCTACCTGCCCTCCGTGTGTAGTGCGGGGTCTCTTGTGTGTAGTGCGGGGTCTCTACCTGCCCTCCGTGTGTAGTGCGGGGTCTCTTGTGTGTAGTGCGGGGTCTCTACCTGCCCTCCGTGTGTAGTGCGGGGTCTCTTGTGTGTAGTGCGGGGTCTCTACCTGCCCTCCGTGTGTAGTGCGGGGTCTCTTGTGTGTAGTGCGGGGTCTCTACCTGCCCTCCGTGTGTAGTGCGGGGTCTCTTGTGTGTAGTGCGGGGTCTCTACCTGCCCTCCGTGTGTAGTGCGGGGTCTCTTGTGTGTAGTGCGGGGTCTCTACCTGCCCTCCGTGTGTAGTGCGGGGTCTCTTGTGTGTAGCGCGGGGTCTCTACCTGCCCTCCGTGTGTAGTGCGGGGTCTCTTGTGTGTAGTGCGGGGTCTCTACCTGCCCTCCGTGTGTAGTGCGGGGTCTCTTGTGTGTAGCGCGGGGTCTCTACCTGCCCTCCGTGTGTAGTGCGGGGTCTCTTGTGTGTAGCGCGGGGTCTCTACCTGCCCTCCGTGTGTAGTGCGGGGTCTCTACCTGCCCTCTTGAAAAGTTCTGCAGCTTTATCATGAATTATTATCACTTTTATTGAATTCCACGAGCAGGTAACTAGATCTTATGGGGTGACAGGTGAGGGCGGCTGAAAACAGGGTGACCACCTCTAAACCGAGGTGTGAGAGAATTGTCGTTACCATGGAGACACAATGATCTATTCGGACAATGGTACTTTCTAGATTAAGCCCCCATGCAAACATTGAAGCGCACCCCTGACAGCGATCTACCCCCAACTCCTCCATACATCGGAGCGCTGGACTCCCCCAGAAAAAAAAGATTGACTATTAAAAATCCCGGGTGTTGGATCCTTCTCTCCCCAAGATATCGGCCGACTCCAGTCTGATCTGCATGGAGGTGGAGGCCTTTACTTTTCAATCAGACAAAAGTGTGACAAATCTTTATTTAATTGATGATTTTTCATTTTTTGTTTGCAGGTGTCTTTCTTCTGGCACTGGCTCCATGTGTGGGCTGATCGCCATTCTCACAAGCAGCAGTGATGCAGAATAGTAAGCGGAGTCCTATCCTGCCTGTGACAGCAGAGGGACCAGAGCAGCCGTGTGTGCAGAGCATGAGGGAGACCTCCTCCACACACAGCGCCTCTCCGTGCACTGCCTGGAATGTACTGCAGCTGCCATCCAGCCAGCCCTGCTCGGTGTGCCGCTGCGCTGGATGCGCTCGGCACTCGGCTGCTCACGCCTGCCTCATTTTCAAGTTTTCAGGGTATGGTAACAAAGAGTGGCTCCAGTAGTGAGCAGAGAATAGTGAGCCAGTCGTGTCCTGTGTGCAGGTAAGTGTGCCAATGGCGGCTCCCCTGCACCCCACAGCACCTAGGCTCCCCAGCTGCCCCTTCCCAGCCTGGGAGGCAGCACATTGCACTAATTTCCTGCAGCATGCTCTGCAGAAGGGGGAAGGGGGATCCTCTGCTTATTTCCTAAATATTTCATGTAATCATTCTCTCCCCATTGCAGGCTTCTTCCATGTGCACTGCTGACTAGTGGGGGTAGTTCCTTGGTTTTCCATGTAAACATGACTGTGCAGGAAGCCATTATCCCTGGCCATGTTGGGGGGCTGCTGACATTGTAACTTGGGTTATTGGGGGGGCTACATTGTGTGTGTGGCTGGAGAAGTTCTCCACACTGTGCAGTGGATGGGGCTGGTGGTCTTGGGTCACAATCTGGGGGGATTTACCTGGGCACCATAGTTTATAAAACTTCTAAGTATCCCAGTGGTGGTGAGTGTGCAGCAATCCAGGAGGTTCTGCAGCTGCTGCGCCTGTGACAGCATGGCCTGGGCTCCGCATGTAGCAGCCGTGGGGAAGGTCATGTGTCAGTGTGGGAGATGTGATCATGGAAATGGCCTATGTATATCCCATCCATGCTTTGCTTACTTTCCTCTTCTCCCCTCTGAATTCCTCTGTTTCCATCCTGGAGCCCAGGGAGAGTACACATTGTCTGTGCCAGTCCACTCATGATATTATGTATGCAGTCAGCTGTTATAGCTTTGTATAGCGGTAACATATTCTGTAGCGCAGGAGTCCTGTGAGCCGATATTCAGGTATGTACATAAAAACTCATAAGGGCCAAAGAAAGTATATAAAGGGTTATTCCCAAAATATCACGCTGTCCCCTAACCATGGGATTACAGAGAAGTTATCACTGGAGGGTCCGACTCCTGGCACCCCCAGTGATCCTGAAAACAGGGGGTCTAGAATGGAGCCTGCTTGGTCTGCGCTCTACTCCTGTATGGATCTACCAGTTCCCAGGTTGCAGAGCCCCCTTGTCTGGGTCGTTGGGGTCCCTGCAGTCAGACCCCCGGTGATCAATAATTTATTTTGTGAATAATCCTTTACACAGCCTGAATGTTCAGCAGCTGCCATCCACTGGCTCCCATCACCCATGGGGGTATACATTTTGTTTTTTTTCTGACTGGCTAGATGTAGACCTGGGTAACGTTTCCCTTAGGCCTCCATAGACTAATATAACCTTGTATGTGGAGCGCATTCCCGGCCTGCCTGCTAAATGTGACGGGAACATTGGAGCATAATGTGTGTGGCGGTCTCGGCGGTAGACCCCATCTTTGGGAGCCACTGCCTTAGGCCTCACTCAGATGTCAGATTTTCACGTACTAGTCCCGTCTGTGGTTTTCATTCATATAACACCCACCCATTAATGTCTCTGTGAGGGGCACACGGCCTCGTGTTTTTACAAACCGAGTGGTCCGTACCGATGCACAGAGGCATGTCCGACTTAGATCTGAGTCGCTGATCAGACTCGCCTATGAAAGGCGCACTCAGACATCTGTATAAAACCGTATGGGACTGGGCAGGAATGCGCGGACTGGCTGGCGGCTCTCCCGACATATTCATGTATTTCTATGAAGCTGTCACACTCGGGTCGGGAGACCACCAGCCAGTCCCCGGGCATTGCGGTCCGATCTCTGAAGAATTTATATGGACGGCTCAATGCACGCTAAGGGTCCATGAGAAAGTCAGGCATTGTTTCTATCTATCTACACTTTCTGCCTACTTTGAGAAGACCACCCCCACAGAAGACCACTTCTCTGCACTTTTTCAGTGGTCTTCAAGAGGTTTTTCTGGATCTATACATGCACTAGTATGAATGCATGTTAAAAACAATATATATATATATATATATATATATATATATATATATATAATGTGTGTGTATCATAGTTTAACTATAGATAACACACACGTATAACAATATCTTGGCCATATGGTTAACTCATTGCTGCACAGGGGTGCCCTGGCGGTGGATGGGTTAAACATAAGTGTGGGGGTTGGGGGGGTGTTAAGGTCCCCATTTGTTCCATGCAGGCTGCTTCCTGGGTCAGACTGTCTCTTGGGACCACATGCTGCTCAGTGGGACAGTCCCTGTGAAAAGAGACAAGTGTCAGCTGTATGCTAATGTGGAGGACAGCATTGTCTGCTGCCGGCCGGGGAGGAGGGGACATTCCACTGGTGTTCAGGATCAGACCCACTTACATCACTGCCACACACCACGCTGGCCGCCACTGATTGGGGGAGGCTGGAGTGATGGCCAGGAGTGTGGGTGTTATGTGCTCCTGTAATTATTGTCACATGTCCTGGTCTATGCAGTGTGACATTGCTGGCCATACACGGAGGGGATATACCTGGGTGATGGCTAGTGCTGGATTACCTACTGATCCCATATCCATCCCGTATGTGGAGGGCACGCGCGTTCTACATGTGGCCTGTTCTGTAACTGTTCATCGTATGTGACGGCTTTATATCACTCTAAAAGGCGTAGGTTGTGACCGCAAGTGCAAGCTTTGAATAACTTTTAATTTTTGTATGGGCAGGTGCAAATGAGCGCGGTTTCTCTCCATCCAAGAAAATTGGTCCCATTATGCTAATCAGAGTTTGCTAAGAGTGGGATCTGATTTTTTTTTTTTTTTTTTTTTCCCCGTAGGTGAAGAGGAAAAAAAAAAGTTTTTCCACCTCCTTCATGCAATCTGTTGGTGAAAATTGGACTGCACTCTGATGTCATCCAATTGCAGCCTTTTTTTTTTTTTCCCCACAGACTCATAGCCATGAATGGGCGAGTGCCATCCGATCCTCAGAGGCAAATTGTGCGTGCTGCGATTTTTATTTGTTTCCTTGCAAATGTGCACAGCCAAATAGAATAACACGCGGATGGGGTGCTAGATGCCTAAACCACAGATATCGCTCTTCCCACGATCATCTGCACAAGCCCTAATAGGGAATTGCTTTATGAGCAGTTTTCTAGTAAAGTTGGCGCAAGTTGATTCTCAGAATCGGTTCCGGCGACAATGTCTGTGGCTGTCGGACGGGGCCCAGCGCACTGCCTCCTACCTGAAGGCATCCGTGGCTCACTTTTGATTAGCCAGCCTGGAACGTCGTCATTGCGATGTGACGCATGTAACGTTGCGCCAGGTTGGCTAATCAAATGACGAGCTATGGATGCAGGAAGGAGGCAGCTACAGGTCGCTGATGTGTGGACGTTGGGCTGGGAATAGCTTCGCCCCAGCTTTGTTACTAAAGCTCTGTTCTGACGGAACAGACAATGTTCAAAATGGCTGATACAGAGGGACATTTTTTTTTGCATACGCTCAGACAAGTGCATTTTACGTGTCCTTATCAGAACAGGAGAGCGGGTGAATGCAGAACTTTATACTCCGTCCACATAACGGACCCCAGCCGTCTGCTGTCCGGCGAGCTCTCGTCATCCCTTATGTGACACATCTGTGTTGGACATTAATTCCATTTGTCCGTTCCGCAGAAGCCTCTGACCGGTCCCCCCAGACAGGACACATCCCTGACAGGGGGACACATTGCCCAAAGGGCCCCATTGTACGGAAAAAGAAGCCTGGATACTGTGCGCTCTGCAACTTACAAAATGACCTCCATTGCTTCCCCCGCTCACATCTTCCCAGTGGCGTCCATTACAAAGGCTGCCGATGTGGAGGCCGTCACTCACAGGGGCCAGTGGGAATATGTGCCCACCGCGTGGTGGCTATAACTATACACTGCGTTGTATGAAATACTCGGCCGTTCCTCACCTTTTGCTGAACCACGTATACTGACCCGACAGAGGCCAGCATTACACTTTTTTTTAATTAATGGAACCTTTAGGGTACTGTTATGTAAGGAGTTACACGCTAAATGGGGGCCATTAGTATGTGTCCCCCACTATACAGTACAGCTTTGTCCCTTTACTGTAGACTTTAGCAAGGCCTTGTTCACACTGGGGTGTAAATTGGACGAGTGCAATGTGATAAAAAAAAATCCGATTGCGCTTGTGTTATTCAATGAGGTCGTGCAGATCGGTATTTGTTCTCCTCTGTATTCGGCATGCTACGACTACACTCCGAAATCTGATAGTGCGAGAAAAAAATTGGATCATCAGAGCGGCATCTATTACAGAAGCATTACAATTCTGTAACGAGGAATCTGTAGATGTTCCTATAAAAGATGCTGAGTTAAAAATCCTATTGTATACGGGCAGCACACGGATGACGAGAGAATATCATCCCGCTCTCCTGGATGAGAATAGGACTGTTTTTTTTTTTTTTTTTTTAGATATCCGCTAGTGTGAACGAGCCCTTACAGGTGCTGTTTCTGATAGTCTGTATCCTGTAAATGGCCGTTCCAGTGCAATGTAATCTGGTAAGTGCCGGCAGTCAGAGTGTATAGTGTTTTCTTTCTTTTTGTCAGAGGCCACTTTGATAAATAAGACCAGGACTGGTTCACATTCTGCAGGCTCCTGACGTGCTGAAATATAAACCGGTGTGGCGTCATGTGCCCGATTTCTAAATAGGGCCCAGAGATATTTGAAACCGTCCTCTGCTACAGGTGTATAATGGTGTCAATCTGGGTGAATCTGAGACTATTGGCGGAGCAGCAGATGACCCCGGGAGGTGGTAGACGCACGCGTCGCTCGCTGCTTCGTCCAAACTTCTTCTGCCCTGTCAGGACCTGGAACGATTGCCAGCCTGCTCTCACACCTGAGCCGCATGGCTGCTTGTGTGGCGACACTGCCCACTTGTGGCGACACCACCTAGTGGCTGCATGTGAAATTGCAACATCCACTGAACCGGCTTGTGCTTCCTTTTGTCAGCATGTATAAAATGTAGCAGAGCAGAATTAGTTCTGAAGCTCATTGGAGCTGAGATCTATCATGTCCAACTCAAAAATGTAATATATCTATGTGCCATACCAGGCTGATGTGTCAGTGCAATGTGGCTGTATGGCCTCCGTGCAATACTGTACAAGCTCTGCGTCTGCTCGCGTGTGTCCCAAGGGTTTATTCACATGCTGTGGTAAGGTCACTGCTATTGCTGTGATTTTATGTAGCAAAATGTAGATATTTTAATAATCGCTATGTTTTTGTGCAGTACTGGTTGAAGTATGCTGCTTCTTGGGTAGTGACTATTTGTGCCAACCCCCCCCCAAAATGTATGAGTGTAATGTCTGTGGCGCTGGTCTCTGCACTCCGACTCCACCAAAATTGGCCACGACTCCAACTTCGACGCCACAGCCCTGGTTTAGATTATGGCACTATCGATCTGGATTGAGGATGAAAATGAATTTGGACTCCGGACCACCCCTTTAAGGACTAGTCTGTTTTCGCCCCTGGCTGGATCTTGCCATCACTGTTGCCGATGATTGACAGGTCTCCCGCTTGTGCGTACATAGGGAGAGACCTGTCAATCACCTGCATAGACAGCGGTGGACTTCGCCTGGCTCCCCGACTGATCTTTTAAAAGTATATGTTATCAGAAATGCAAGAGTGTGATTGGTTGCCATAGGCAACAGACTCTTTCTCCCTCATACTACGTGGCTTCATTGCTGACGACTATACCACCCAAAAAAGAACACCATCGTTTATTGTGTGGCCGGTGTGTTCTCCTCACACCCTTGTGTCTGCTCGTTGTACAGGAACTCGCAGCCATGTCAGGAAGTAGGGTGTAGGTGTGCCTGCTCATCGCTGGCATGCATGCTCACCACGTTTTTGTATGGGGCTGAAAAAGACAAATTCTGCCAGACATGTCCGGAGCGACTCTGCTTCATTTCAGGGAATGGCTCTGTCGGTGGGGTCCCGCTGTGTTTTTTTGGTGATTGACAGAACCCCCAATGTAGGGCTCGGCAGAGAGCACTGTAGTAATGTGAACCTAGCTTTACAAGGTTATTACTATCATTGCAGATGGGAAAATTAGAAAAATTCTTGTAAAAACAACTTGCAAGTTTCTTATTTTTAAAATTTGTCTCTCTTCTCCCCAAATAGTTTACACTGCCGTCCCTCAGTGGTGGCTGAGGTTTTTTATAAAGAGCGGTGCCCTCGTTGGAGCACACTGTTATCTTCTGATCACTGCCATATTCAGCCCCAATGTGCTTCTGATGATGCCTCATATAACGGCATTGGGAGCCTAAAGTGAGGCCAGAAGCACGACCATGCTGCCGGTCTGAGCCGTCAATATGGAGTGCCTGCCCCCCGGCATTCAGAAAGTAGGGATGCTGCGGAGTGTGTTTTTCTAAAAAATACAATGGCACTAACCCTCTAATGCTAAAAGCGAGTCTCAATTACCAGATAATTCATTCAGGAAAGAATGCTCCGAGTGTCACACACTTGAAAAAGGTATTTTGAGCATCGCAAAAATGGCTCTGATTTTTGAAAAATAAAAATGCCAGAAAACGTTAGGTTTTCCAAAATTAATAGTTTACCTGTCATGACCTCCCTCCACTCCCCTTTTAACCCCTTAATGACTGCCGATACACCTTTTAACGGCGGCAACTAAGGGTACTTATGCCTCAGTGCAGCTTTTTAACGGCGGTGAGAAGTAAGGGTATAGCACCCCCCCAGCGTCGGAAACTTTCCGGGATCTCTGCTACCAGTGTAGCTGAGACCCCGGAGAACATGATTCGGGTCGGTTTTTACCAACCCCAGTGTTACAATCACCGATATTCAGAGAATAACGGCGACTGCAAAAAAAAGTCCGATTTCGCGTTTAATTTCTCTCTCCTTTTCCTATTGATTCATTTTGATCAATGTGATAGACCCTATCACAGTGATCAAAATAAAAAATAGTAAATCAAACCCCCCTTTATCACCCCTTAGTTAGGTAAAGAAAGTATTTAGTTCCATTTTTCAGTTAGGATTGGGGGTAGGGTTAAGGTTGTGGGGTTAGGGTTAGAATTGGGGGGATTCCACTGTTTAGGTATATCAGGGGGTCTTCAAACGCGACATGGTGCCACCATTGATTCCAGCCAGTTTTGCGTTCAAAAAGTCAAACCATGCTCCCTCCCTTCTGAGCCCTGCCACGCGCCCAAATAGTGGCTTTCCTCCAAATACGGACTATCGGTGTACTCAGGAGAAATTGCACAACAAATGTTATGGTCCATTTTCTCCTGATACCCTTGTGAAAATAAAAAGGTTTGATTCCAAAGTAAATTTTTTGTAAAAAAAAAAAAATAAAATGTTCATTTTTTTCCTTCCACATTGCTTTAGTTCTTGTGAAGCACCTGAAGGGTTAATAAACGTTTTGAATGTGGTTTTGCGCACCTTGAGGGGTGCAGTTTTTAGAATGGTGTCAGTTTTGGGTATTTTCTGTTATATTGACCCCCCCCAAACTCGCTTCAAATGTGAGGTGGTCCCTAAAAAAATGGTTTTGTAAATGTTGTTGGAAAAATGAGAAATCGCTGGTCAACTTTTAACCCTTATAACTTCCTAACAAAAAAAATTGTTTCCAAAATTGTGCTGATGTAAAGCTGACATGTGGGAAATGTTATTTAGTAACTATTTTGTGTGACACCACTCTCTGATTTAAGGGCGCAAAAATTAAGTTTGACAATTGGAAAATGTTCAAAATTTTTCCCAAATTTCTGTTTTTTTTCCATACATAAACACAAGTCATATTAAAGAAATTCTACCACTAACATGAAGTACAATATGTTGCGAAAAAACAGTTTCAGAATCAGTGGGATCTGTCGAAACGTTCCAGAGCTATAACCTCATAAAGTGACAGTGGTCAGAATTGTAAAAAATTGTCTTGGTCATTAAGTACCAAATTGGCTCTGTCACTAAGGGGTTAAATAAAGCATGCAATTTATCTGTTTTACATGGCTTCTTCTGGAGAAATTGTACCGCAAATCAGAATTCTACAGGTTAAGAATGCGCAGTCGCACATGGTAAAATAAGCTGCACCGCTATACTGCGCGGTATTGTTACTCTCCTTGGGCAGCAAGCCCTCGCATCCGCAGTTTCCTCTCTCTCTGCACAACCAGGCACAGAAGTAGACCCAAGCCAATAGTGGTCGCATGGGTCACACAGCAGGAACGCCCCTTTAAATGACGGAAGAGAACCTGGCAAACCAAAGGCAGAAAAGAGAAATGGCTGCATTGCTTGTTTCTTACCCATGTCCCAATTTTATTTGTGACAAATCGGCTTCAGATGTCACCACAAATTCTCTGCTTTTTTGTGGCAAAAATTCCATGTGTGTTTCTGCATTTTTTTTTTTTTTGGGTGGATTGGCTACAGGCTTTATGCATTGCCAGGGGGAAGTCCATGATGAGTGATTGTATCCCCCTCTTTTTCAACATTTGCCCCAGGCCTTGTTATTCTGGCCATAGATATGCTGATCAGGCGTTTAGCAAGGCAATTGGCTCTTGCACATTGTCCACACACTTGAAAAGTAAAGGTATCTTTACACGAGACCTTTTTTTATTTTTATTTTATTTTCAGAAAAAAAGCCTGAACAAAAATGTTTTATGTGCACAAACTTCGATTTTCTTACGGTTGTCCTTCTTAGCCTGAAGTATATACTTTTCTGGATAGATTGGGGTCAGGGAGGAAGATTCTGAAGCACAGGCCAGACCTAGTCAACCTTGGCAAAATAAAGGACTGACCTAAAAGTGACAGTTGCCTGCTAATAATAGGAGACAAAGCAGTATACAGGATATACAGGATCTTCCCAGGATCACGTGGTTCACAGGTAATAGACAGGTCCGGGCGGTTGTCTGGCTTCAGCACAGGGCTCAGCTACACTCAGGAGCTGTAATCTTTATTGAAGAATTTGTAGATTTAAAGGGACTCTGTCAGCAAAAAATGACTGCTGACAAGCCAAGCACAGGCTCCCGATGCATCACGGCGGGACCAATCGTTTATATACAACTCCCCACCTGCTTATTTTCCATCCATCTCCCCTCTTCCTCTTCTTTGATTGACAGCTCCAGGCTTCATAGTTCCATAAATGGGTGGAAATAGATGGAAACCAAGAAGGTGGGAAGGTGTAGTTAAATGTTTGGCCCCGCCATGATGATCCGAGCGCCTGTACTTGGTTTGCACAATAATTCTGTGCTGACAAGAGTCCCTTCAAAGGGAACCTGTCATGTCTAAAAATATAAACCCGCGGATATAGGGTTAATTTGCAGGTTAATAATGTTATGAAGGTACTCAGCCTTAGTCCTGAAAGTGTGTCACCTGTGAAAAAATGAACTATGTCCTCGGGAGCTGCCGGCTTTCAGTCATGCAGGCATGCCCGGAGCAGCTACAGTCCTCACTCACACCACTAAGAGTGGCAGCTTTAAGCACGTCCTGGCACTGACTGAAAGCCGACTCAGCACTGCCAACAGTGCAGAGCTGGCTGTCAGTCAGTGTCAAGGTGTGCTTACAGCCTACACTCTGTGTAGTGCTGTGAGCAGTGACTATAATTGCTCCAGGCACGCCTGCGTGACTGAAAGCCGGCGGCCCCCGAGAAGATAGAAGTTCATTTTCTTCTGGGCACCTCACTTTCAGTAACTGTGCCTGGGCACCTTCATAATGGTTTTGACCTGCAGATTAATCCCATACCTGTATGTTTATAACATTTGAGAAATTCCCTTTTAACTGGAACCCATCGCCTTGGAGAATGCTATTTACCTGCAGACATGGAGCCTTAGGGCTCATACTCATCTGCGTTTAAAACGGACGAGTGCAGTGCAATAAAAAAATCTGATTGCACTCTGACTAATTTTATTGAATGATTCTGTTCATCTGGGTTTTTTTTCTCGGATCACACTGAGAAAAAAATCTCAGCATGCTGCGAGTGGCAGCGTATATTGGGACGAGACTCGGCAATGTAATTCAATGGGTCCAAGAAAAAAATGCATGGCACACACGGACCATGCGTGTGCCGTTCTATTTTTACACACCCATCTCATAGAAAACCCAACATTTCATCAGCTGAGTACAGTAAATTCACAGCCCAAACCATCAGAATAGATAGAATAAATGGATAGGAAAATGTCAGTGACATTTATATGGTTAGTGCAGTGCATGTGTAGCTTATAGTACATGTGTTTAGTTAATAAATAAAAGAACAAAAATGGCATGGGGTCCCCCTTATTTTTTTTAAACAGCTGAGGGAAAGCCAAGAGATGGGGGATGTTGTTTATAGTCTGGGGAAGGGGTAATAAACTTTGAGCTTCCCATGCAGTGAATATCTGCTTATAGCTGGTCTACTTAGCCTTTACTGGTTATTAACGAGGGGAACTCCCCCCAAAAAATAATGTGGGGTCCCCCCTATTTTTAATAACCAGCAATGGCTAAGCAGACAGCTGCAGCCAGATATTAATAGCCTGGGAAATAGCCATGGATATTGACCCCCTCCCAGACTAATAACATCAACCCCCTCAGCTGCCTCAGAAATGGTGCATCCACTAAATGGGCTAATTCTGGCTCTTAGCCTCAGCTCTTCCCACTTGCCTTGGTACAGTAGCAAGTGTGGGTAATGGTTTTGGGGTTGATGTCAGCTGACATTAAGGTCAGTGTTTAGTAATGGAGAGACATCTTATAAGACACCTCATTACTAACCCTGTAAATTTAAGTAAAAAAACATGCACCGAACAAAGTCCTTTATTGGAATAAAACACTTCCCGACCTCCTTTTACCCTTTTATTAAGATCCAATTAAAAATGAAAAAAAATTATTGTAATCCTCACCTGTCCGCAGATAATCCATGCAGATGACGTCTCACAACATTGCCCAGCTCTGCTACATCCGCATAGTATGAAGAGTGGTGGCATGATGCGACCGCTCATCATGCCAGCCGTAACGGAGAACGCGCCTGCAGTGACTAGCTGACATCAATATTGTGACCAGAGTTCATCGTCAATGAACTGCAGTAATCTTACTAACGTCACCACTCGTAGCTTGAAAAATTTCACTACTGTCAGTGAGTTCCGGCTGGCGTGATGAGCGGTCACATTATGCCACCGCTGATCACATCATTCTGATATAGCAGAGCTGGGGTTTATCGTGGGACATCATCTGTGGATTATTTTCGGACAGATGAGGATTACTTTGTTTTTTATTTTCTACCCATTTTTTTAGATCCAGATAAAGAGAATCAGGGAGTGTTTTGTTCAAATAAGCAAGTTTTGTTCTGAGTGTGTTTTTTTTTACTTAAACTTACGGATTTAGCAATGGGGGTGTCTTATAAATGCCTCTCCATTACCCCAAAGCATGTCAGCTGACGTTATAAAGCTGACATAAGCCCCAAAACAAGAACTCCACTTGGCTATTAATATCATCCCGCAGCTTTCTGCTTAGCCTTTGCTGGTTATTAAAAATAGGGGGAAAACCCATGTAATTTTTTTTAGGGGTATCACCTTTTTAGTAAAGGTTATGCAGACAGAAGTGCGCTGTTATTAATAAGCTGGAAAGATCCATGGACAGTGGCCCCTTGCCAGTATAATAACACCAGTCCCCAGCTGTCTGCCTTAACTCAGCTGGTTAAGAAAGATGAGGGGGACCCACACCATTTTTTTCACAGTTTCATCACCACATGAATTTTGTACGTGCGTGACAGTATATTGCGATTAATAAACGTTAGCTGCACCCATTTGATGTTTTTACTTTTCTAAATTTGTCAAAGATGGAAATAACTATTTCTGCACTGTTTTAATTATAGTGCATGTGACTTGGTCCATTATTCTCCACTTTCATATATGTACCACCTATTTAGGTGTTGCATTTTCTTCTCCGAGACTTAGAATTCTCTTTTTATGTTTTGATTGACTGCAGTGCCTCCCAACCCTCCGAGTGTTTTTGACACCTTATCCAGATTTATTTTTTACAATGTACATTTAACAAATGAGATCAATTGCTGAAATAATGCGAAGTAGAATGCAGGCCATTATTAACTAAATATGTTCCTCGCAACGACTAATCTCGCCACTCCCCCTTCTCTGTATAGATCAGACACAATGTTTACTTAATCAAAGCTCCAAGGCTGAGGATCGGCAGCCATCCTCTTCCGGTGCTGGCCATACATACTAACAGTTACCACTGAAGGCTCTAGATGCTAATTAATTAAAATTGATTAAAAGGTTATTACAAAAAAAATAAAAAATAGTTATCTCCTATCCATGCGAGGCTTTTCTTCCATTACAGCTCTCGTCTTTTTTTTTTTGATAGTCCCATAGACAATGAATGGAGCGGATGCCAGGTATGTGCACCTATCCTCCATTCTGCAGAGCTCCCAGCAGTCAGCAAGTTATCCTCTATCCAACAGATGGGGATAACTTAATTTTTCTCCTTTGCCTCATTGGTGGACACAGGTACTGTGGGTGTATGCTACTGCCGCCTGGAGCCTGACACGAAGTGGAAAAAAAAGAGGTTAGCTCCTCCTCCGGTGTATACACCCTCGCCCCGATTGCGGGCGGAAATCAGTTTTTGCTTAGTGTCCGTTGGAGGCACACGTCTGTTTTTTCTTCAGACTCTTTTTTTTTTTTTTTTTTTCCCATGAAGATGAGACAGGGGTATTGAAAAGGTCTGATTTCCCCAAACCAACAACAGGCGAGCACGTGTGAGTGTCGCCTCCAGGTATCCTCTCCCGCAACATGGGACACGAAGCCGGACTTAGCCCTGACCACCCCTAGGTATTGAAACCATGGGCTGTACAGAGGCACAAGCGTAGTCCGTGCGGCCCCCACTGCTCCACCAATGCTAGACTGCAGTGCTGTAATGTGGCGGACGGTCCCTTTCCTTGCACCAGGAGGGAAAGGCGGAGCTAGGGTTCCTGCACCGTCCTATATGTGGCCCTCCCTCCCATCTACCTGAGCTGGGAAGCGGAAGATTCATCATGGAGGAGGATGGCCGGGGAGGGCTCCTGCAGCGTCCACAGGGCTGGAGCCCTTAGCCTGCTCATCCGAGATCGGCGCGGTGGTAGTCACGTCCAGCCAGGAAGCCTCGTCTGGGACTCTGTGAGAGGTGGGTCCAAATCGCGGGCATTCATCGTAAATCGAGCCCGCGGCTTCGGCCGAAGCTAGGCCGCGGGCGGAAGTCCTGCCTCCCTTCCTCGCGTCATTTCCAGCGGCCAGTCCCTCGGGTCTGGGTGGGCGCTGAAGAAATTGAGCCCCCGGCTTCGGACCAGCGCTAGGCCGCAAGCCGGAAGTACCGCCCCTGGAACTCTTCTTCGGCCGACGGCCCGCCCCGCAGCTGTGGCGCGCGCTGCCTTGAACTGGAGCCACGCCCGGCATGTCCAGGACACACAGGGGCACAGGACTGGGGTAAGTGCTGCCGTGAGGCCACGCTACGGGGAAAAGTGAGGTGCTCCACCCCCCAGCGGCCTGCAGTGCTGATGCCTGGCAGACTCAGCATGTCTGGAAAAGCGAAAATGCACACGTTTCTATATGCTGCATGCATCTCTTGTCGGGCCGCTTTTCCGCGGGCGCAGAGCAAGTAATTATGCGAAGCCTGCGAGTCCGAACGCGCCCAGGAGCCCTCCCCCACGACCGGGACCAGTGTTCCAGACCCCCCGGAGTGGGCCCTATCACTGTCACAGTCCATGGCGTCGCTTATGAGAGCAATTGAGTGCCTTCACACCCCAGATAGGGACAGGGACTGTGGCTCGCTTGTCTTAGAGGTGTCCTCCACCTCACAGGAGCCTCCGGCCTGCAGGGGCCGCTCTCACTCCAGGCAGACCCGGGGGAAACGAACCCACACGGCGTCTCCCTATCCATCTGGTGCCCCGGCATCCGTGAGTTCCGCTTCTCGCTCCCCGTCACCAGTGGTCGATAGCGAGCAAACCTCAGATTTTGACTCGGATGGACCCCTTGACCTGGATACTCCGGGGTCTTGTGAAACAGTGGACATCCTTATCGAAGCCGTCAACCAGACTTTAGGAATTGAGGATGATTCCACCTTGGCTTCAGGTCATAAGGTGGCATTTAAGCGAGTTAAGCGACCGCATAGAGTATTTTGTACTCGCCCAGAGTTCGAGGACATAGTGCAGCGACCCTGGGAACGGCCAGGCAGACGGTTCTCGGGTCAGAAGGCCCTCGAAGCTAGGTATCCATTTGCCCCGGACCTCTGAAAAAGTGGACGGAATCCCCAATGGTGGATCCACCCATGTCACGCTTGGCCTCTAAGACCCTGTTACCCATACCTAGTGGTTCTTCTATCAAGGATCCCACGGATCGTCTCATAGAGAGCTTGGCCCGTTCAGTATTTGAGGCATCAGGGTCAGCACTCTCCCCCTCATTCACAGCAACATGGGTAGCCATGGCCATGATTTCTTGGTCAGACTCATTAAACAAAGCCTTGCAGGATAGGGACCTACCTGCAGAACTATCAGAGATTGCGAGTCAGATCACTATGGCTGGGGATTTCTTAATCAATGCGTCTTTCGATGCGGCCAATTGCGCGGCACTTGCTGCCGCTAACACAATTTCCATTAGGAGAGCTCTATGGTTAAGGACATGGCGGGCCAATTCCACCTCCAAGAAGTCCTTGACTTCTCTGCCTTATCAGTGCGGCCGCCTATTCGGAGAGAAGTTAGATCAGCTCATCTCTGACTCCACAGGAGGGAAAAGCGTTTTTTTTTACCTCAACAAAAGGTCAAACCGCCGTTTCGCCACCAGTTTCAGGCACGGTTTCGTGCCTTTCGCAACCCCGGGTGGACTACAGCGGCCAATCCTGCAGCTTCAGGTCGCGTCAACCAGGATAGAGATTGGCAGGTCTCATATAGAGCCAACCCGTTGGGGAGAATGCGTACGCACCAGCCCAGGTCGAGGGGCTCCAGGTCCCAAAGATCTTCAGCCAAATGACTCGAGGCATTTGCCAGGCGACACCGGCAAGGTAGGCGGCCGCCTACTCTGGTTTTGCCACATCTGGCTCAATGTGTGCACGACACATGGGTGAAAGAGCTGGTGTTCTCAGGATACAAGATAGAGTTTGTCAGATGTCCCCCAAGACGGTTTTTTCTTTCCCGTCTTCCCAGGGTGGATACCCGGGCAAGGGCTTTGCTAGGAGCCATCGAATCGCTCCAGTGCAGTGGAGTCATTATTCCTGTGCCAGAACATGAAAAGACTCATGGCTTCTATTCCAACCTATTCGCAGTTCCCAAAAAGGACGGGACTGTCAGACCTGTTTTGGACCTGAAGTTCCTGAACAAATTCATTAGGGTCAGACATTTCCAGATGGAGTCTCTCCGTTCAGTCATATCGGCCATGGGGCAGGGAGAGTATTTGGCCTCTGTCGATATCCAGGACGCCTATCTACATATCCCCATTTTCCCTCCGCATCAAAGGTTTCTACGCTTCGCCATCAACGTTCTACATTTTCAGTTCGCAGCGCTGCCCTTCGGGCTAGCCACCGCCCCCAGAATATTCACGAAGGTCATGGCAGTCGTCATGGCCATCTTGCACTCTCAGGGCATAGTCGTCTTGCCTTACTTGGATGACCTCATGGTCAAGGGCCCTTCAATGCGGGCATGCGAGGAAAGTGTCATCATCACGCTAGATACACCTTCCCACCTAGGGTGGTTGGTCAATGCGAGGAAATCGTCCCTTGTCCCAGCCCAGAGGATTTCCTTTTTAGTGATGATCTTCGACACTTGCCGAGGGTTGGTAATCCTCCCTCAGGACAAGGCCCTAGCTCTCCGGCAGGGAGTCTGGACACTTCGCCAACCAGTCCCTCATACCATCCGCTTCGGGATGAGGATTCTAGGGAAAATGGTGGCAGCAATGGAAGCGATACCGTTTGCCCAGTTCCATCTTCAACCCCTGCAGCACGCCCTCTTGGCAGCCTGGGACAAGAAACCTTTCACGCTCGATCGCTGGTGCCGGTTGGCCTCTCAGATCAGATAGTCGCTCGTGTGGTGGATAACCGGCTCCTCTCTGCTTCAGGGGAAACCCTTTCCCCCAGACCATTGGTTGGTGGTGACAACCGATGCCAGCCTCCTCGGCTGGGGAGCGGTTTTTCGCCACCACACGACCCAAGGACGGTGGTCCCCGCAGGAGGCACGCCTCCCGATCAACGTGTTGGAGATACGAGCAATCCGGCTGGCTCTGCAACATTTTCATCACCTTCTGGCGGGCCGCCCGTCCGGATTCAATCGGACAATGCCACGGTGGTGGCTTACATAAATCATCAAGGGGGCATCCGCAGCATGCAAACCATGTGCAGGGTAGGGCACGTTCCTCATTGGGCCGAGAGGAATCGCTCGGTAATATCGGCAGTCCACATCCCGGGCGTGGAGAACTGAGCGGCAGACTTCCTCAGCCGGCAGGGTCTTGCGTCCAGGGAGTGGTCTCTACACCCCGAGATTTTCCAACACATTTGCCAACAGTGGGGGACACCGGATGTGGATCTGATGGCCTCCAGGGTGAACGCCAAGGTACCCACGTTTGTTGCTCGGTCCAGGGACCCGCAGGCAATCGCTGTGGATGCGTTGGTTCTGCCATGGAACCAGTTTCACCTCCCATACCTATTTCTCCCGCAGCCTCTACTCCCGAAAGTCATCAAGAAGATCAAAACAAAAGGGGTTCCAGCGATTCTGCTGGCCCCGCCGAGCGTGGTACGCAGGTCTGGTGCAGCTGCTCGCCGACGTCCCTTGGCGACTGCCAGAGCGCCCAGATCTACTGTCCCAGGGTCCGATCTTCCACCCGAGCTTAGGGGCCCTGTGTTTGACGGCATGGCCGTTGAATCTTGGATTCTAACCCAGGCAGGGTTTGGGCGTGAGGTCGCTACAATGGTAAGCGCCCGGAAGCCAGCCTCAGCACGTATTTACCATCACACCTGGAAGGTTTTCTTTTCTTGGTGTCGAGGCCACGGTTGTGCTCTGCTAGAATTCTCTATCCCCAACATCTTGGCCTTTCTCCAGTCTAGCCTAGACTCAGGGTTAGCTCCAAGCTCCCTTAGGAGACAGATATCGGCTATATCGGTCCTGTTCCAGAGCAGAATTGCTACCAATTTGCAGATGAAGACGTTCATCCAGGGAGTCTCCCATTTGGTACCCCCCTATAGGGTGCCCCTGGACGCCTGGGACCTTAACCTGGTCCTAAGTGTTCTGCAGGAAGCTCCATTCGAACTGCTACAGGATGTCTCTTTGTTGTACCTGTCCTGGAAGGTGGTATTCCTGGTGGCCATAATGTCTATCAGGCGGGTCTCGGAGCTGGCGGCCCTATCCTACCGAGCCACGTTCCTCACTTTCCATAAGGATAAGGTGGTTCTTAGACCAGCCCCTCCTTTTCTGCCGAAGGTCGTTTCCTCGTTTCACATTAATGAGGATATTGTCTTGCCCTCTTTTTGTCCAGCATCGGTACACCGAGTGGAAAAGGCCCTTCATACGTTAGACCTGGTGATAGCACTCAGGAGTTACGTGTCGCGGATGGCACCCTTTCGTCAGTCAGACACACTGTTCGTGCTCCCCGAGGGGGGCAGGAAGGGACTCGCTGCCTCAAAATCGACCATAGCCAGATGGATTCGTTTGACTATTCAGGAGTCCTACTGCATCAGAGGCATGCCGATTCCAGCAGGGATCAGAGCACACTCTACTCGGGCAGTGGGCGCCTCTTGGGCGCTTCGGCACCAGGCTTCATCGGAACAGGTTTGCAAGGCAGCGACCTGGTTCAGCCTGCACACATTTGCCAAACATTACAATATCCATACTCAGGCTTCAGCGGATGCCAGCCTGTGTAGCAGGATTCTCCAAGCAGCGGTAACGCACCTTTAGACAGAAGGTGCATGTAGCTTGGATCGGTGAGTCAACTTCCCACTCAGGGACTGCTTTAGGATGTCCCACAGTACCTGTGTCCCCCAATGAGGTGAAGGAGAAACAGGGATTTTTGTGATAACTCACCGTAAAATCCTTTTCTCCGAGACGCTCATTGGGGGACACAGCACCTACTCTATTAGCCAGTTGGCTCTTGTTTTGTTTAATATACATTTTCGTTGATATTAGGGTGGTTTTTTTTCTGGGCATGTTGTTACCTGCATTAAGGTTGATTTTGATGTTCTCCTACTGCTTTTGCATGAAACTGATTTCCGCCCGCAATCGGGGTGAGGGTGTATGCGGAGGAGGAGCTAACCTCTTTTTTTTCACTTAGTGTCAGCCTCCAGGCGGCAGTAGCATACACCCACAGTACCTGTGTCCCCCAATGAGTGTCTCGTAGAAAAGGATTTTACAGTGAGTTTATCACAAAAATCCCTGTTTTTGGGGGAGTATCCCTTTAAAGAAGAAATCCAGCACTCGTCCATGGTAAAAGCTGTTTAAAACATAAAAGATCAATTTATTTCATGTTTAAAAAGTTTTTATCTCCCTTAAAAACACACAGGACATACCGCAAAGGAAAAACTACGCATTTGTTTCAACCCTATGAATCTGTTTTTAGTCACAGCTGTAGCAAAGAACCATTCGTAGGATTAAAACGCGCCGTATATTAAGTTAAACAGCCGAGATCGGAGCTAGCTCCAGCCGCTGCTGTTACAGGAAGATGCTGGCTGTATAGTACAGCCCTGTACAAAGAGGCGACGTGACGTGCTGTTACAGTATTTGTCAAATGGCCCTATGAGGCAGCTGGCAAATACTGTATCAATAGTGAATTTCCTTCCTAATTCCATGTATGCCTATATGGGGGTCATTGTCTCATGAAATCTAGTGCCCATAGCTTGTAATATACTATTTCTCAAGAGAGGCATCCAGGCCCTCCTTGAGCTTGTTTAGTGAATCCGTCATCACAACAACAACTTTGTGGCAGAAGGTTATGTAGTCTTACTGCTTTTACAGTAAAGAATCCCTAGGACTGGACCCTGCTGCAATATACACAGGTTCTTGCATCGTATGATATGCTATTTTACTCCATACACCTTTGATGACACATTTGGGAAGATATTCCCGAAATGTAGAAAACTTTATGTCTAAAAGTAGCCCCATACATTAAGAGTTTATTTAGTCAAATTTGTTTGTAAGCATTCATTCATACATTGTTATGATTTTGACCATTGTTTTTTTGACTCACCATAATATTTGAATAATCGACCGTCACAACAGCTTGTAGTGAAGCTTTTCATGGCTTCCCTGCTCTTACAGTAAAGAATCCTTGATCTTCTTTCATCTTTTTGTACAGATGCCCAATTGTCACCGTCTCAGGCCTAGGTGTAAAGAGATCAATAGAAAGATCTCAGGTCTGTCCCCTCGTGTATTTGTACATTGTAATAAGCCTCTAAGCCTTCATTTTTACAAACTGAATAACTCGAAGTCTCCTAACTTACCCCATTGTGCACAATATTGTATTTGTGTGGCCTGACTCGTATAGCGGCAACACTCTGTCCTTCTAATGATCATCTATAGCTCTTCAGGTACCTTCCATGATTTTATTGCGTTGACGTCAGCAGCTGCCTGGCAGCTGCCACTAAATTTAAAGGGGTTTCCTCTTTCTGATAAGTATTTTCCACGAGCACAGTTGTTTAGTGATGAGCGAGTGTGCTCGGATAAGGTGTGAGCGTGCTCGAGTGCTAATAGTATCTTCGGCGTGCTCGAGTACCATGTTCGAGTCTCCACGGCTTCATGTCTTGCAGCTGTTCGACAGACGTAACACATGCAGGGATTACCTGTGAGACATGCAGCCGCAGCGACTCCAGCATTGTATTGGAGCACGCCGAAGATACTCTATTAGCTCTCGATCATGCTCTGATAACACCTGATCCTAGCACGCTCGCTCATCATTGTTGATTTAAAAGATACATTTTTCTGCACTCATCCTTTCCAGGTCCAGCTCTGAGTCTCTTCTGCTGCTCCCAACGTCTGTCATAGTCTGCAGGGCTGATGTCATGTCGACAGCGCTGCAGACAATCAGTGAGCTCAGTAGACTGCATAAGCCATTCGGAGCAGCTGAGCTCACTGATAGGCTGCAGCTTTGTCGGCGCGACGCAAGCACGGCAGACAGTAACAGACACCGTGTGTAGTTGTAGTTGTGGAGTCTCCGTGCTGGACCTGGGGAGAGGGAGTAAAGCTGAGATGGTGTTTTTTTTTATTTTTATTTAAAACTAACCGTGCTTGTGGGAAAAAGTTTTTTTTGGAAGCAGAAAACTCCTTTTAAAGCAGGAGTGGGCAATTAATTTTCTCGAGGGGCCACACAAGAGACAGTGACTATTGTGAAGGGCCAAACCAATAGGCTGAGATTAATTCTGCTCAATATTAAAACAATGTAATTATTTTATATTAATTGTATCACTTAATATTGAGCAGCGTTAAATATGCTGACATCCCCCTATATACCATCTGAGCAACCACCCAGCCCACTACATACAGTATTAGTCCTCACACAGCTCCTCTATATAAGGTATGAGAAACCCAGCACATTCACCTTGCACCTGTATCTCCGGTTCTCCATTCCTATCTCAGATGCGATGTCATCGTGTCTGCTGGCTCAGCCACATACACTTATTGGTGGTAGAAGGAGCCGGCGGCTCCGTCCTCCACCAATGTATTCGCTGATGTCTGCATTCTGAGGATGACGATAGCGGTGACGGCAGGTGATGAGGGATATGCTCCAGGTGGACGAGGGTATAGTGTAGCCTGTGGGCCACTGTTTCAGCCTTTCGGCTGTCTTGTTCCGTGGTAGATATTGGAACATGCAGAGGGCCGGATGTTTCCCCCTGGGCCGCAGTTTTCCCAGCTCTGCTTTTAAGCATTACACCACCAAACCTATACTTTTTTTTAGCATATTTACAGGATAAGTGTAAATTTGGGATACGTTTACCCATTTTACAGGCTGAAGACTGCCAAAAACAAAACTGGAGTTCATGTAGTTTATCAAAAGGGAGCAAAGTGATTTGCATGCTACTTACATGATACTTAACCAAATGTAAGTATCGTGCGCATGGAGTCCCTGTGACTTGGTACTATGCAGGTGGTATGTTGCACTATGTAGGCATGGATATGCCGTATGCTGCAGGCAATATGGTGCACTATGCAGGCATGGGTATGTCGTATTCTGCAGCTGGTATAGTGCATTCTGTAGGCATGGGTACGCCGTATGCTGCAGGCGGTGTGGTGCACTATGGCAGGCATGGGCATGTCATGCTGCAGTCGGTATGGTGCATTATGCAGGCATGGGCATGCCCTATTCTGCAGCCAGTATGGTGCACTATGTAGGCATGGGTATGCCATATGCTGCATCCGGTATGGTGCACTATGCAGGCATGGGTACGCCGCATTATGCAGGCATGGGTACGCCGCATTATGCAGGCATGGGTACGCTGTATGCAGGCAGTATGGTGCACTACGCAGGCATGGGCACTCCCTATTCTGCAGCCAGTATGGTGCGCTATGTAGGCATGGGCACGCTGTATGCTGCAGGCAATATCATGCACTATGCAGGCATGGGCATGCTGTATGCTGCAGCTGGTATAGTGCATTATGCAGGCATGGGTACGCCGTATTCTGCAGCTGGTATAGTGGATTATGCAGGCATGGGTACACTGTATGTAGGCAGTATGGTGCACTATGCAGGCATGGGCATGCCGTATTCTGCAGCCGGTATGTTGCACTATGCCGGCATGGGCATGCTGTATGGTGCACTATGTAGGCATGGATATGCCGTATGCTGCAGGCAATATGGTGCACTATGCAGGCATGGGTACGCCGTATTCTGCAGCTGGTATAGTGCATTATGTAGGCATGGGTACGCCGTATGCTACAGGCGTTGTGGTGCACTATGTACTGTAGGCATGGGTATGCCATATGCTGCATCCGGTATGGTGCACTATGCAGGCATGGGCACGCCGTATTCTGCAAGTGGTATGGTGTACTATGCCGGCATGGGCACGCTGTATGCTGCAGGTGGTATAGTGCATTATATAGGCATGAGCACGCCGTATGCTGCAGGCAGTGTAGTGCATTATGTAGGCATGGGCACGCCGTATTCTGCAGGCAGTATGGTGCACTATGTAGGCATGGGTACGCTGTATTCTGCAGGTATGGTGCACTATGCAGGCATGGGCAAGCTGTATGGTGCAATATGCAGGCATGGGTATGCCGTATTCTGCAGCTGGTATAGTGCATTCTGTAGGCATGGGTACGCCGTATGCTGCAGGTGGTGTGGTGCACTATGGCAGGCATGTCATGCTGCAGGCGGTATGGTGCACTATGCAGGCATAGGCATGCCCTATTCTGCAGCCAGTATGGTGCACTATGTAGGCATGGATATGCCATATACTGTATCCGGTATGGTGCATTATGCAGGCATGGGTATGCCATATGCTGCATACGGTATGGTGCACTATGCAGGCATGGGTACGCCGTATTCTGCAGCCGGTATTGTGCATTATGCAGGCATGGTTACGCTGTATACAGGCGGTATGGTGCACTATGTAGGCATGGGCACGCCGTATTCTGCAGCCGGTATGTTGCACTATGCAGGCATGGGGATGCTGTATGGTGCACTATGTAGGCATGGATATGCCGTATGCTGCAGGCAATATGGTGCACTATGCAGGCATGGGTACGCCATATTCTGCAGCTGGTATAGTGCATTATGTAGGCATGGGTAAGCTGTATGCTACAGGCGTTGTGGTGCACTATGTACTGTAGGCATGGGTATGCCATATGCTGCATCCGGTATGGTGCACTAAGCAGGCGTGGGTATGCCATATGCTGCATCCGGTATGGTGCACTATGCAGGCATGGGCACGCCGTATTCTGCAAGTGGTATGGTGTACTATGCAGGCATGGGCACGCTGTATGCTGCAGGTGGTATAGTGCATTATATAGGCATGAGCACGCCGTATGCTGCAGGCAGTGTAGTGCATTATGTAGGCATGGGCACGCCGTATGCTGCAGGCAGTATGGTGCACTATGTAGGCATGGGTACGCTGTATTCTCGCGGGCAGGGTCCTCTCTCCTCCTGTACCAGTTATGACTTGTATTGTTTAAGATTATTGTACTTGTTTTTATGTATACCCCTCCTCACATGTAAAGCGCCATGGAATAAATGGCGCTATAACAATAAATAATAATAATAATAATAATTCTGCAGGTGGTATGGTGCACTATGCAGGCATGGGCACGCTGTATGGTGCAATATGCAGGCATGGGTATGCCGTATTCTGCATCTGGTATAGTGCATTCTGTAGGCATGGGTACGCCGTATGCTGCAGGCGGTGTGGTGCACTATGGCAGGCATGGGCATGTCATGCTGCAGGCGGTATGGTGCACTATGCAGGCATGGGCATGCCCTATTCTGCAGCCAGCATGGTGCATTATGCAGGCATGGGTATGCCATATGCTGCATACGGTATGGTGCACTATGCAGGCATGGGTACGCCGTATTCTGCAGCCGGTATTGTGCATTATGCAGGCATGGGTACGCAGTATACAGGCGGTATGGTGCACTATGCAGGCATGGGAACTCCCTATTCTGCAGCCAGTATGGTGCACTATGTAGGCATGGGCACGCCGTATTCTGCAGCTGGTATCGTGCATTATGTAGGCATGGGTACGCCGTATGCTACAGGCGGTGTGGTGCACTATGTACTATAGGCATGGGTATGCCATATGCTGCATCCGGTATGGTGCGCTAAGCAGGCATGGGTATGCCATATGCTGCATCCGGTATGGTGCACTATGCAGGCTTTGGCACGCCGTATTCTGCAGCTGGCATTGTGCATTATGTAGGCATGGGCACGCTGTATTCTGCAAGTGGTATGGTGTACTATGCAGGCATGGGCACACTGTATGCTGCAGGTGGTATAGTGCTTTATATAGGCATGAGCACGCCGTATGCTGCAGGCAGTGTAGTGCATTATGTATGCATGGGCACACCGTATGCTGCAGACAGTATGGTGCACTTTGTAGGCATGGGCACGCCGTATTCTGCAGGTGGTATGGTGCACTATGCAGGCATGGGAGCGCCATATGCTGCAAGCGGTATGGTGCACTATGTAGGCATGGACACACCGTATTCTGCAGCCGGTATGTTGCGCTATGCAGGCATGGGCACGCTGTATGGTGCAATATGCAGGCATGGGTATGTCGTATTCTGCAGCTGGTATAGTGCATTCTGTAGGCATGGGTACGCCGTATGCTGCAGGCGGTGTGGTGCACTATGGCAGGCATGGGCATGTATGCTGCAGGCGGTATGGTGCACTATGCAGGCATGGGCATGCCCTATTCTGCAGCCAGTATGGTGCACTATGTAGGCATGGGTATGCCATATGCTGTATCCGGTATGGTGCATTATGCAGGCATGGGAATTCCATATGCTGCATCTGGTATGGTGCACTATGCAGGCTGCAGGCATGGGTATGCCATATGCTGCATACGGTATGGTGCACTATGCAGGCATGGGTACGCCGTATTCTGCAGCCGGTATAGTGCATTATGCAGGCATGGGTACGCTGTATGCAGGCGGTATGGTGCACTATGCAGGCATGGGCACGTCATGCTGCGGGTGGTATGGTGCCTTCATACGGGGCAGTGCTTTTCGGGAAGAATAACTTTATTATGAAACGTCACTGTTTATTTTTTCTGTTGGATTCAGATGACCTCTGATAGTCCCCAAGATCTGATCTAGTAACTTATAAGTATAATTTACAGCGCTTCTCCTCTGGGTAAATGTCAAGGTGATCGGATCTGCACCTGTTATCTGTGCACTCCATAGGAGACAACTGAGGTGAGGAGCGTCATTCCGCTGTTTCAATCTGGTAATAATGCTCACTGAAATGATACGATGCATAATGTGGGGCATTGGACTTATTCACCCTTGTCGGTTACCAGTCCATCCATTGCTGCAGACATACTGAAAATGAAAGTCAGTCGGCATCAATACCGATCATTGTGAAACTATGAAGTTTGAACCCTGGTGTAACCCACGCACAGCACACAAAGCTCTCCCTACATGGTAGATGATCGTCATTAGCATCCTGGGCCTCGAGGCCATGTGTATCCTCAGCCCCCTGGAGCACACGTAGCATTTTCCTAATCGCCATGTGCACGCTTTACTCCATTGAAACTTCCCCGGATTATTGAGCCTCTGACATCTGTTCTCTTTCAGGGCTTGATGACCAGTTAACGGCGCTCTTCAATTGCTTGTAAAAAATCACCAAAGAGACATTTCTTCAGATCCACTGAACGTGAATGCTGAGATCCAAATGGTAAGTAGGGCATTATCAGTAACTGGATGGAGACATCTGAAGGCAAGCATAATGTAAGCTTTTTTTTCGGGAAGGATGAGTTGTTAAATTGCTCTCATTAAAACTTTCAACCTTCTAAAGGTTAATATTCTAGCCGATAATTCATGAAAATGCACTGGGAACTAGAAGTGCAATAATCAGGGCAGTTAAATCACCATGGAATTCCGCTCTTGACACGGGCGTTTCCTACATATTAGTAGAATGGAGTCCCTACAAGGTCCCATGTTCATCTTTGTACAGGTGATGGAGCGGTTTACAGCTCCTATTAAAGTCTCCTGAAATGAAGGAGTTGCAGAGAGAGGCAGTGACAGACACAAATTGTGCAGCAGCTTCTAGTAAGTGATTTATCTCGCCCTGTGCTGGATTCACAGATACACTGCTCAGTTCTGCTGCATAATGTCCTTTAAGCTTCTGCTTCTTCAGTCTGTGTGTAAGGTTGTGTTCACACATCCGTGTGAGGGGGTTACCAGCTGAGAGAAACTGTTTTTTATTGTTTTTTTTTTCAGGTTGTTATCCTTGTTGCATCCATTATTTTTAGTTTGCACTGCAATATGTATGCTGTGTAATTTTATTTTATCCATTGACTCTTCGCAATGGATCTGTTAAAAATGGGGGAAACTCGGATGTAATACTAAAGTGGAAAGTCTGTCCTCATTGGGTCATCTGGTTTATACAGATCCCCATAGACTTTAATCCCTGAGCAAACATATGGGAACAGAACCTGCTCTGTCTCGAGGACCAAAGACACAGACCTGTTTTAAAACTGATGTGTGTATGTATGGTTCAATGAAATTCGACGGATCCTTGTGGGAACTTATTTGAGTTTCAGTCACAGAATTCTTCTGTAAGGGCCACGTTACACGCTTCAATGTCCCAACGATCCCACCAACGATCCAACGTGGATGGGATCGCTGGGGCATGGTTAGCTGATTGCTGGTGAGCAGTCACATAGGCAGACTCACCAACGATCAGGACCAGAGATAACGCTGGTATCCAGGGTAAACAGCGGGTAACTAAGCACCGCAGGGCGCTTAGTTACCCGCTGTTTACCCTGGATACCTGATCAGGACCAGAGAGCACGCTGGTATCCAGGGTAAACAGCAGGTAACTAGGTAACTAAGCACCTCGCTGCACTTAGTTACCCGCTGTTTACCCTGGATACCAGCTCCCAGCGTCTGCTGTATGGCGCTGGGAGCTCGCTGATCGTTGGTCTGTCGCTGTCACACGCAGCGATGTGTGCTGCCCAGCGGGAGACCAACGATAGATTTATGGCCCAGACCATTAGGCAACAATTAACGATCAGTCAACTGATCGTTGCTACATGTCACACGCAACGATGTCGTTTCGACATTGCTGTAACGTCACCAAACTGGTGACGTTGCAACAATATCGTTCACAATATCGTTGTGTGTAATGGGGCCTTTAGACCCTTAGGGATTAATCACACGCTTCATTTTTTGCCGCAGAAAAACGCAGTTCACTATTTACAGCAGATTTCTCCGCTACAAAAAGAAGTGTGGACAAGAAAAATGCAGTGTAAAATGCCTGCGCTTTTTGTGGCTTTTTTTCCCCCCATTCATTTGAATAGGTGAAAAACGCAGCAAAAAACGCTGAAAATTTTAAACTTCTAAAGTTCAAAATCTGCAAGTAAAACCTAAATAGCATATGCATGAGATGTCCTTAATCTCATTTACTTTGCTGGTAATGTAAAATACTGCGTCAAGAATGCAACATGTGAACAAGCCCTTGCAGTATGAGGAGAGTGAGTGACATTTGTGGAATCTCATGCACTTGCTGCTTATTGTAACTTGCAGAATTCATCTTTCAGTTCATTTTTTCAACTTTGCAAAAAATTCTGCTTGTGCCCCTACCAGTAGTGTGACCAGTTTTTGTCTATGGAGTTTCTGGGGCTGTCTGCTTGGTTTTCTCCACCTATGTATGGCTGTAACAACTGATTTCTGTGACTGGAAGCGGCCATATTGGATTACTGTGATTGGAAATTTACTGTAGATTTTTCTTATTACATGAGTGGAAATGTGGAAGTTGATGCTGATTGTCTGAAAAGCAGAAATGACGATGGCCGATGACCGTACGTGAGAAATGTTATAGGCGTGCTGTGACATGATGGAATCTCACTATATGTGACTCCTAATGCGTCACACGTGACTGGTAATTGGGCCTAGTAATAGACTTTAGGGCATGTTCAGACGTCGGTGTAAGTTGGTCCAATCTTGTACCTTAATGGACAGACTGTCCGCAGGTCTCCTGAACGGAGCGTGACAGCATCATATATTTCTATGAGGCTGTTATGTTAGGGCTGGGAGAGCCGCCACCAGACCCTGCATTGTGGACTGAAATCGGACCGATTTGCACAGACGTCTCAGTGACCGTTTGCTAGGAATTATCTGTGCTTCATGGGCAGGATTCTGCCAATAATGAAGAAAATCAACAATGTCTTGGGTGCTGATCATCAATGGTCAATCATGTGACGGTAGGCCGAAGTCTGTGAATGGCCCACACACAAAGGTTGCACATTTATGAAATTAAATGCCAAAATTATAGCATGGGGCAGCATGGTGGCTCAGTGGTTAGCACTGCAGCCTTGCAACGCTGGGGTCCTGGGTTCAAATCCCACCAAGGACAACATCTGCAAGAAGTTTGGATGTTCTCCTCTTGTATGAGTGGGTTTCCTCCAGGCTCTTCGGTTTCCGCCCACACTCCAAAGACATACTGTTAGGGAATCTAGATTGTGAGCCGGGCCCCATCGGGAACAGTGATGATGATGTCTGTAAAGCGCTGTGGAAGTTATGGCACTATATAAAACAGTAAAATAAATCTGTCATTAATTATATATAATTAATTGCTCATGGGATATGGATTTGGTTAATGGAGAGCATCCATCATCCTTACCCCAATTATAGTGCATAGTAAAACAGCCAGAAATTTACTTTAAGTTTTGGCAGTCTAATCCAAAAACTTACTTTAAGCCAATATAGAGTAGTGTGAACTTACCCTAAGGCTATGTGCACATGTAGCGGAACTCTCACGAAAGTTACCGCGAGAATTCCGGAATTGCATTCCGCTGGAAAATCGCATTTTAAATTCCCGCGGAAAAGCTAGCGATTTGCAAGCGTGATTAGCTTGCAGAATGCTAGCGTTTTCCAAGCGATCTGTAGCATCGTTTGGAGAACTGATCGACAGGTTGGTCACACTCGTCAAACATAGTGTTTGACCAGTGTGACCAGCTTTTTACTATGGAGGCCACCTATGCGGCCTCAATAGTAAAAGATAAAATGTTAAAAATAATAATAATAAAAAAAATAGGTGTTATATTCACCTTCCGGCGTCCCGCGCAGCCTTCCCGGGCCTCATCGATGCTTATGTTCCAGTAATGCCTTGCGAGACCTTTGATGAGTCGCGGTTTCGCGATAATGTAGCGGTCTCGCGAGGAATAGGGACCGCTACATTATCGCGAGACCGCTACGTCATCAAAGGTCTCACAAGGCATTACTGGGAACGTAAGCATCGATGAGGCCCGAGAAGGCTGCGCGGGACGCCAGATGGTGAATATAACACCATATTTTATTTTTTATTCTATTGTTTACAGGGATATGGTACCCAGAGCCCGGAGGACAGTCTCCTCTCCTCCGGACCGTGGGTACCATCCGCAAATGTTCTGCTTACTTTTCGCATGGTGGGCACAGCCACATGCGGGAAGTAAGCGGAACAATGCAATCCTATGGGTGCGGGATCGCCGCGATTCCGCTAATTAATGAGCATGCTGTGTATTTTTCCGCGATGCGATTCCACCGCGGGAAAATCCGCAGCATTAGCACAGCATTGCGGAATCCCACAGGATTGCATGGGATGCTGTTTTTTTGCGTTTTCGCAGGCAAAATCACGCGTTAAAAAAAGCAGCGAAAATGCAAAAAAAACCGCGACGTGTGTACGCAGTCTAAAGCTACAGAGCCACTTTTTTTCTTCCAGTGCCGCTGTGCTTTGTATACCCTGCACAGGAATATGGGGTCTCTACATTTTAAGACCTCATCGTTCTAAACTAAACAGGTTAGTAAGGTTAATTTTCATAGGTGATAATTTGCTAAATGGTGAGTGTCTGATCGGTTAGGGATCCGCATCGTTTGACAAAACTGGTAGCGGTTATCCCCATATGGGATTTTTTTAAATTCCTATTATAAAATGGAGTGGCGCGTCAGATGCCCATCCACCCTTTCATTTTCTATGAGGCTCTTGAAAAAGCCGAGTGCAGGAGTCGGCAACTCCATAGGGAATGTATGGCGCAGCGGGTGGCGCACTGCCACAACATTGTAGTGGGGATAAAAGTAGAAACATGTAATCTTTTATAAAATGCCGCTGTTCTTCTGACTTCTGCATTGCTTTTCTCTTATTCTTTTGCTTTTCCGTTTCTGAGCTATGGCACCCTTTTCCCTGTATATAAGTATAGTTATCCAAGTAGGCGGGGTCATCAAGATTTCCAAAGAGAAGAGTTGATAACCGGGGAATAGGGGGCAATATATCAGGAATGAAGAGAAACAGGTACAGAAGAAAATCAACACCAGATTCTGTCCTATTTTAAGATATTGATGCCAAAAATTTTTTGTCCAGTTTCCCACGCACAGCGTACGCCATTAGTAAAAAATGTGGACCAATGATGTAAATTATTTCCATGTCCAAGACCAATAGCCAGAGTTGGGTCGTGTCTATCTTACTGACTATAATGAGGACTGCACAATGTGAAGAATTCTGTATGAACATGTTCCCCTAATAAGTCTGCTCATGAATATTCATTAGAAGTTTTGCTCCAGTCCAGCTGTCATACAAACATAATATACCATGGCTTGTGAAAGTATTCACCCCCTTGGCTTTTTCCCTGTTTTGTTACATCACAACCCGCGTTTAAATATTTTTGTTATCTGATTTGTGTGTGATGTATCAGCACTAAATAGCTAAGTTGGTGAAGTGAGAAAAACATAGGCATAAATTTACATTTCTGGGATTAAATGGCTAAAAATTGGCATGTGTATATGTATTCACCCCTTTTGCTATGATGTCCCTAAATATTTCTGGTGCAAGCAATTACTTTCATAAGTCACATGTTTAGTGAAAGGAGGACCAACTGTGTGTAATCTAAGTGTCACATGTCTGTCAGTATATACACTTTACCTTTTCTGAAAGGCCACAGAGGCTGCAACACCATTAACAAGAGGCAACACTAACCAACACCACCGTGAAGACCAAGGAGATCTCCAAACAAGTCAGCGACAAAGTTGTTGAGAAGGATAAGTTAGGGTTGGGGTGTATTAAGACATCTCAGTATCTGAAGATCCTCGGAGCACCATCAAATCCATTATCATTAAATGGAAAGAACATGGTACCACAACAAACCTGCCAAGAGACGGGCGCCCACCAAAACTCTCAGCCTGAGTAAGGAGGGCATTAATCAGAGAGGCAGCATAGAGACCAAAGCTAATCCTGAGGGAGGTGCAGAGTTCACAAGCAGAGACTGGAATATCTGTTCATACAACCACATTAATCTGTACACTGCATAGAGGTGACCTTTACAAAGAGTGGTCAGAAAAAAGCCTATACTTGCACACAAAAATTGTAAGTATAGTTTTGAGTTTGCCAACATGTGGGAGACTGCCCAGATGTATGGAGGAAGGTGCTGTCGTCAGATGAGATCAAAACTGAATTCTTTGCCACCAATGTAAACACTGTGACCGGCACCAAACCAACACAGCTCATCACCCCAAGAACACCATCCCCACAATGAAACATGGTGGTGGCATGCTGTGGGAATGTTTTTTGGCAGAAGGGACAGAGAAAAATGGTCCAAGTTGACGGGAAGATAAATGGTGCGAAATACTGGGATATTCCTAAGCAAAACAACCTGTTTCAGACTGGGACAGAGGTTCACCTTCTAACAAGACAATGACCCAAAGCATACTGTTAAAGCAACACTCGAGTGGTTTAAGGCTACATTCACACGCAGCGGAAATTACCGCGAGATTTCCAGATTCCATTCCGCGGGAAAATCGCATTTTAAATTCCCGGGATTATACCGCGGAAAAACTAGCGTTTTGCAAGCGTAATTAGCTTGCAGAATACTAGCGTTTTCCAAGCGATCTGTAGCATTGCTTGGAGAACTGATTGACAGGTTGGTCACACTCGTCAAACATAGTGTTTGACAAGTGTGACCAACTTTTTACTACTGATGCTGCCTATGCAGCATCAGTAGTAAAAGATAGGATGTAAAAAATAATAAAAAAGTAAAAATATTGTTATTCTTACCTTCCGGCGTCCCGCGCAGCCTTCCCGCCTCTCTCCACGCTCCCGGTCCCAGTAATCCTTTGCAAGAATTATTGCGATGGCGTCAGTTCTCGCGGGATCGCGACGTCTCGCGGTCATTCGCAATGATTTCGCGCTCCGACGTCATCGCGAATGACCGCGAGACGTCGCGATCCCACGAGAGCGGACGCCATCGCGGTCATTCTCGCAAAGGATTACTGAGACCGGGAGCGTGGAGAACGGCGGGAAGGCTGCGCGGGACGCCGGAAGGTGAGAATAACAATATTTTTTTATTTTAAATTCTATTTTTTACAGGGATATGGTGCCCAGTGCCCGAAGGACAGTCTCCTCTCCTCCGGACCGTGGGTACCATCCGCAAATGTTCTGCTTACTTTTCGCATGGTGTGCACAGCCACATGCGGAAAGTAAGCAGAACAATGCATTCCTATGTGGGCGGAATCGCTGCGATTCCGCTAAATTAATGAGCATGCTGCGTTTTTCAGCGCAAAGCGATTCCGCCGCGGAAAAAAAACGCAGCATTAGCACAACATTGCGGAATCCCATAGGAATGCATGGGATGCTTATTTTTCACGGCAAAATCGCGCGTTTAAAACCGCCGCGGAAACGCGAAAAAAACGCTACGTGTGAACTCTGCCTAAGGGGAAATGTGTTAATGTTTTGGAGTAGCCTAGTCAAAGCCCAGACCTTAATTTAATTGAGAAGCTGTGGTCAGATTGGAAGAATGCTGTTCACCATAGGAAACCGTCTAATTTTAAGGAGCTGGAGCAGTTTTGCCTTGAGGAATGGGTAAAAATCCCAGTGGCAAAATGTGGAAAGCTCATAGACTTATCCAAAGCGACTTGTAGCTGTAAGTGGTTCCAAAGAAGGCTCTACAAAGTATTTTAGAGGGGTGAATAGTTATGCACACTGAAGTTTTCAGTATTTTGTCCTATTTGTTGTTTGCTTCACAGGAGAAAGAAAATCAAGTGTTCTTTACATAAACTGCTGTAAACCCTAAAAAAAAAGTGAAATTCCAGGTTGTGAGGTAGCAAAACATGAAAAATGCCAAGGGGTGTGTGTGTGTACTTTTGCAAGCCACTGTAGCAGTTGGCTTTAGATTTTGACTGCTGATTGGCCGTCATATTTATTATTAAACAGAAGTCGATAGGCTCCACCCCAGAGGATCCTTCACACCTAAAGATTCCTTTAGATAGTGCAGAGGGAAAACAAAAAGAGCCACCATGTAAGTGAGTCCCCCTGTAAGAATATGACGTAATTTATCCCTGACTGTAATGGTGATGGATGCCATGATTTTATCTGCGGTATCTTATCCGCCATAGTCTCTATGTGGACACTATAACTGCTTGGTGGTAGTTGTTGTCAGTGAGCTTTTGTCACAGTGATCTCTGGTCTCTAGCTCTTGTGTTGAAGTGGTGTCGCCTTCTGCTCTATATTGATAACAGTGCTAGTTATTGCTTTTGTCCATTTTCGGTGTGAATATTATGTTTTGACCAGATAAATGATTCCTGCTGTTTCATTGCTGCTCTGATACATCAGATTATCCCTATTTTTTTTTTCTACGACCTGCCTCTCTACTATCTGCCAATGTCTGAGCACTTGATCCTGACGCCTGTGGTCAGGAACCTCTCCGCACGAAAGTTTTTGTAGGATCGTGCAGGGCGAGGGGGTGTCTATGTATGTACCCCATTTAATAAATACAGTAGTAACATTTCCGTTTGGCAGGTGTATTCTGCAATCCTACACTTACTGATAGACTGTATTGTATATGGTCAGTGATCCTGCACACTAGTGACCGCTGCAGTGTTGTAAGCTGGAGCGTTACCGGAGTTCATACAGGTTCAGTGGACAGAATTAACTCTTTACAAATCTAAATGAAGATGTTCACGGCCCAGGCTGTTATTAAAAAGGGTGCAAGAGTAAAGCCACATCTTAAAGGGAATCTGTCACCCCTTTTTTTCAGATATCATATAATGATATCATTCAATTGTGTGTCACATAAGGATTCTCGTAGTACTTTTGCTTCCCCCTGACCCCGCACCTTTCATGCATAAATACCTTTTTTATATCGGTTCAGATGTATGTAAACTGTCGCTGTCCGGTCCGCTGGGCGGGGCTTATTCACCTGCCCCCCCCTCCCTGTCTTGCTCTACACAAGAAATGCATACAGCAAGACAGGGAGGGGGGGAGCAGGTGATTATCCCCGCCCAGCGGACCGGACAGCGGCAGTTTACATACATCTGAACCGATATAAAAAAGGTATTTATGCATGAAAGGTGCAGGGTCAGGGGGAAGCAAAAGTACGAAGAGAATCCTTATGTGACACCCAATTGAATGATATTATATGATATCTCAAAAAAGTGGTGACAGATTCCCTTTAAAGGAGTTGTGTAATTGTCTCTCTTCGAGAGTGCACCGCCACTCTGCCTCCCGGATTCCTGCTTGCTGATGGACAGTGCTCTCTTAATGTTGAACACTTTGCCCCTGATACAGTTTTTTGAACACTATACAATACAATAAGAATATGGGCATGTAGTTCACAGAAAGTTGAATAAAATGGTAGCTTGATCTCTACTATCTGATATTTTATGCTAAAGAAATCCATTTATTTTCATAATATGTAAATGAGCTGCTAAGATCTATGGACGGAACATGGATCTCCCTGAGAGTGTGCCTTGAGAGATTATTATGCCAGTTACACTGCTCAACAAATTTCAAGGAAGTTCTTGTCCCCTGAGAAAATGTTATTGTGTCCTATAGATTTTGATATGCTGAACACGAATATGTGCTCCAAAAGTCTGTATCACGTAAGGTTTTTAAGAAACAACAGTTTATAGTCTACACTATGAGCATTATATTAGGTCTATTATTCTGTATGGAGCGCCACATGGGATCCATTATTCGGAGTGGCTCTGTAAGAAGCATTTCAAGGTCGTGGAGTGGCTTAGCTGATCTTCAGACCTGAACCCAATAGAAAATCTTTGGAGGGAGCTGAAACTCCAATTTGCTAAATGACAGCACCGAAACCTGAGAGATATGGAAAAGATCTGTATGGAGGAGTGGGCCAAGAACTAAAGGAAACATCTGACCTCTGTAATTGTAAGCAAAGTATTCTGTACTAAATATTAAGTTCTGATTTTCTGTTATATCGCTTATTTCATGAAATAAAGTGTAAATTAATTATGTAAAAATCATACAATGTTTAGTATTATAGTAGTTACATTCTTGAACATAGGAGGCAGTATTATAGTCGTTTTATTCTTTCACTTAGGAGCAGAAATATAGTAGCTATATTCATGTACATAGTGGCAGTGTTATAATAGTTATATTCCTGCACATAGGAGCAGTAGTATAGTAGTTATATTCTTGTACATAGGGGGCTGTGTTATAGTAGTTATATTTTTGAACATTTGGGCAGTATTATAGTGATTATATTCTTGTACATTATAGATGGTATTATAGATGTTATATTCTTCTACAAAGGGGCAGATTTATCATAGTTATATTCTTGTACATGGGGGCCATATTATAGTTGTTATATTCTTGTATATATGGTCAGTGTTATAGTATTTATTTTATTTTACTAATTTATAGTAGTTATATTCTTCTACATAGGAGCAGTATTATAGTAGTTATATTCTTGTACATGGGGCAGTATTATAGTAGTTATATTCTTGAACATAGGGGCAGTATTATAGTAGTTATATTCTTGAACATAGGGGCAGTATTATAGTAGTTATATTCCTGTACATAGAGGCAGTATTATAGTAGTTATATTCTTGAACATAGGGGCAGTATTATAGTAGTTATATTCTTGTACATAGGGGGCAGTATTATAGTAGTTTATATTTTTGAACATTTGGGCAGTATTATAGTGATTATATTCTTGTACATTATAGACGGTATTATAGATGTTATATTCTTCTACAAAGGGGCAGATTTATCATAGTTATATTCTTGTACATGGGGGCCATATTATAGTTGTTATATTCTTGTATATATGGTCAGTGTTATAGTATTTATTTTATGTTACTAATTTATAGTAGTTATATTATTGTACATAGGGTCAGTATTATAGGAGCTATATTATTGTAAATTGGAGGCGGTATTATGATAGTTCTCACATATAGGAGGCAGAATTAGAGGAGTTATATTTTTGTACTTATGGACAATATTATAGTAGCTATATTATTCTACATAGGAAGTAGTATTATAATTGTTCTTGTATACAGGGTGCAGTATTATACTAGTTATATTCTTGTACATAGGAGGTGGTATAATAGTAGTTATATTCTTATACCTAGGTGCAGTATTATACGAAGTCTATTCTTGTACATAGGAGGCAATATTATAGGAGTTATATTCTTGAACTTATGGGACTGTTTTATAGTAGCTATGTTCTTGTTCATATAGGAGTAGTATTATAGTGGTTATATTCTTCTACTTAGGGGCAGTATTATAGTGCTTATATTCTGTACATAGGGGCAGTATTATAGTAGTTATAGTCTTGTACATGGAGCAGTATTATAGTAGCTATATTCTTGTACATATAGGGCAGTACTATGGTAGTTATATTCTTATACATATAGGAGAGTATTATGGTAGTCATATTCTTGTACATTGGGGACAGTATTATATTAGCTATATTTTTGTACATATCAGTATTATAGTTATATTCTTGTACATAGGAGCAGTATTGTAGTAGTTATAATATTGTACATAGGAGCATTATTATAGTAGTTATATTCTTGTACATATGAGGTAGTATTATAGTAGTTATATTCTTGTACATATGAGGTAGTATTATAGTAGTTATATCCTTGTACATATGAGGTAGTATTATAATAGTTATATTCTTGTACATAGGAGGTAGTATTATAGTAGTTATATCCTTGTACATATGAGGTAGTATTATAATAGTTATATTCTTGTACATAGGAGGTAGTATTATAGTAGTTATGTTCTTGTACATAGATGGGCAGTTTTAGAATTATAACCGAATATTATAATGTTTCGTATCATTTCTCAAAAACCTTATGTGATAGGAAAAATCTGAAGTCATTTCTGAAATCAGCATGAAAAAAATTATCAGGAACACTCAAAATTGTCCAGGGAACAAAACCTTGGTAACACAGTGTTATTGCTACCAGTGTTTGACTTGTAGTCCAGGAGAGAGGACTGTCAGTCATTACATGTCCCGGATGGCAGATGTCAAGGTATCATCAAATTCAGCTTCCTATGTCCTTCATGCCCATATATAGATGGCTTAGGAGGGTGGATCCTACTGACAGGTTCCCTTTAATAACTGGTAAATTACAAAATTGCTTGTTTTCACAGTCACTTTGCATTTTTACACTTTGAAACAACCCCTTGAAATGGCAAAATAATGTCATCCATAATGTATACAGAAAATGTGTTCACAGCTGGGACGGGCGTCGTAGCTGTCACTGGTTACTTGATGTGTCACCCGCTGCCTAAGACCTGGAGATAAGCTCAAGTTCACATGAAGGCTGCTCCTATCTGTGGGGACCAAACCTAGTCAGGAAGATAGTTGATGTTTGCAGGTTTTTTTATTATGCCTGAAGCAGGCTGAGGCGTGTATACTGTCCTACTGTTAGCACCAACATGCGTGTAGGAATTATCACCATCCTATACCATCTTATACATGGTCATCGAGTCTTTTCTGCTATCTGTAACTATTTCACCAAGTCCCTGCAATTAGATCCATAGGCGGCCCTCTTATATTTCTGAGATCGTGGCCCACATTTCTCAAAAAATAGGGAGTCTAAATGTTGCAACCTGACAGCTGATACATGAGGCCCGATCCACGGGCGGCATGTATCGCACCCTGGCCGTACGCTTGACTGTGACACGCTGCTGAATTTTAGAGAAAAACAGTTTAATGGCCGCTGGACCGAGCCGCACAGGAGACTAGTCGGACAGGTGGGTCCCCAGAGGTTTCTCTCCGCTGGAGTGACAGGTCTCTCTAGACACACAGGGAGAGAGCTCTCCCTCCAGATGAGTGGTCTGGGACCCGCCTGTCCCAACAAGTCTTCCATGTGGCTCAGTCCCCGACAGCTTTTAAGCATTATTTCTCTGCATTTCGCCAGTGTTTCGGAGCCACCCATACCTGGCTGAGATCATACAACCAGTGTCTCAGTCATGGTGCCCATAGATCGGGCAACACTTTGGTGCTCTGCCCAATCATAGATGAGCATCACAAAACAATCACTGACCTCAGGGAGACCAGTCAAAGAAAACACTGCAGCATCCGGCAAAGGCGCTCAATCACAGTGAAATCCTAGGTGCAATGTTCCCTGGGAAATACGAATATGCAAATAAAGTCCGTGGAGCCCCATTTAAGAGTCTCAAACACGGGACTGGCCAGATCTTCCTCCAGGGAAGGACCCAGCCAAGGGGTGGCTCCTTTCGGAAACCACCATTACCACCATGTTAAGTGGCCCTTTAAGTCAATATCCAGCTCTTTACGAGTTTACAGATATGACAAGGGAAATCATAGATGAGAGCAATGTGTCACACACAAGTCACTACCGTTTTTTGTACAATTTACGAGTTTCTATACATGAGTTAAAAATGGCTGCTATATTTATTTATTCCATGCCTTTTTATGATCGCTTTTTCCTGTCTAAAATATATAACTTTTTTTGCAACTTATGGTAGAAATGCATTTATAAGTCTGGCTTCAGAACAAAAGTTTACCGTATCTCCCCTTTTCTCTTAATTTTTCAGTTTTGGCATATTATACGAAAAATGCTGGGCTAAATGGAGCAAAATATTGATGAATTTAGCTTCGGTATTAAAACTGAAAAGTCATAATTTGAATAGTCACAATATGCAAGAAAATGTTGGTGTAAACGCAATGATGAATGTCCATCACTTTACGCAGACCCCCTACATACAGAGAGGGATGTAGGCATAAGGCCTGAGGGTACACTCGGAAATCCCATTAGAAGACCCAAGGAAAGCGGATGGAGCTGTCCGGCTCGTGCCCGGCCAGCACTGGCGTGTTGGGTTTGCTGTGTTTTGGCCTTGGATTTGATTGTACTTCTATGGTTTTATTAAAGCCAATTTAGTTTTAAAAAGCTGTTCTCCCTCTGACATAATAACATGCTCTATGTGTATGTGAGAGTGCACACAATTCTGGGGAGTCGTGTAGAAAACGTTTTCAGAAAACCAACCCAAATAGCCTGTATGTGTATGTATATATATCATACAGCCCTGTAAAAAGTTTTAGACTAGTATGAAAAAAATGCTGCAGAGCAAGAATGCCTTCAAAAATAGAAATGTTTTATTTTTATCAATTAACACAATGAACAAAACCAAAATCTAAATCAATTATTTGGTGTGACTGCTCCAGAGCTGTTTACCCCAGTGAATCTTTCCACCCCTCTCTCTGCTGTGTAATATATCTTACGTGGTTGTTCAGGCTGGCAGCACCTGTGAACTCTGGTCATGTGACTCTGATGCACTTCTATGTTGGTGACTGCCTATGATTGGTCAGCGCCATACAGGCGGCAGAAGTACACTCCCCTAGTGAAAAATATCTAATAACACCCACTTGAATTTAGCTAAAGTCACCTCATTAGGTGCCAAATATTTGAGAACGCGAATGTGCCAAATTAGCAAAAAAAAACTAGAGTGTTATTCCACTCTGCAGCCACTATTACAGTATACAGTTCAACATGAAAAATTTGGTGAAAAGTCCTCTTTAGTAGATTTGTCCAGCCTGAGGCTGCAAGTCTGCATTCACTCTATGTGACTGCATACTCGTGACTCCTCACAGTGCGCACACTGTGTGTTGTGAGGATTTTCTAGAGCCAGCGGTGGACGCTTGACCATAAGTGGTTGATACGTATACATGCAGGCACATGCTAAATAGACATGTGTGACCTTGCTCAATGCAAGTGTATTGAGGGTGGCCAGACAAATCTAGTCTGAATGTGACTGGAAGTAGGCAAATCATATACTTGAGGCAAATGACCGCTCGCTCCCGATGCCAGAGAATCCTCACAGTGCGCAGTTCTCGTACTGTCACATAGATTGACTGCAGACTTGTACCCTAAGGCTGGACAACCCTTTTACACAGCTGTTTCTGTTTCAGTAGATAATTGAGAAATGAAAATGATCATTATCACCGGTTTGGTGTAACTCATTACACACCTATCTATAATAAAAATAAACTGTTAACACGTCTACTTTTTAAAGCATTCTTGCTTTGCAGTATTTTTCACCCCGCCTAAACATTTGCCCAGTTCTGTATATATGGGTATGCTTTGTGTGTACGGTCCCACGTACAGATTGTCCGCAGTGGTGAGTGTCCTATATCTGTGCATAGTGTCCGGCTGGTATCTGGGTTGCCGGTAGGGCTGGCAGAGCCCGGTATATACAGGGAAGCTCAGTGGCGGGTTGTCAGTTAGTGCAGAGGATGTCAGTTTATGGCAGCTGTTAATGGCAGGTGTGTTATATAACAGGAACTTGTAACGTCTCTCTATTTTCTGTTGTGCTGTGGATGGAGCGACAGACTTTTAAAGATTTATTACTCCTGTGTTTATATACAGTACCTGGAAGAATCGGGCGTATGGATAGTGAATGAAGAGGGGCCCCTGTGTTTCCACGTATCTGCTGATGGGAAGTGTGGGAATAGTCGCTTCTGTGTGCGGCCGGCAGTGCTTGTGTAATAGCTAATAAATGCTGACATTTACAGCAGTAATCAGCCGTGCGTTTCTGCATCCGTAGCACTGACGTATGTGTAGTGGGTTGTCACCACCACGGAGTGATGAGAATGAATGCGACCACTGTACAGCACCGCATGAATATGCAATATGAGCATAAGTAGGGTTATCCCCCTCCTCATATTTCTCCCAGCCCTCCTGTCTGGTAATCTGCTCCTCTCTGCACTGTGTAAATAGGATTCTCAGTGCACTGATCATTATTTAAAGGGAATCTGTCACCAGGTTTTTACTCCCTCATCTGAGAGCAGTATATGGTAGGGGCGGAGACCCTGATTCCAGTGATGTGTCACTTAGTTTACTGGGTGCAGCAGTTGTGACACAATCCGTTTTAGATGTAGCAGAGCTCTGAAAGCTGCCCCCGTTCACCCCAGGCTCTGTGTGTACACTGTATAGTGACAGTGAGCTGCTAATCAGAGGGGTGTGGTCTGACCGCTTGGTGAAGTGAGTTAATCTAGGCAGGGATGATTTCCTGATGATAAAACACTCATTGTATGGAAATAACAGCACCCAGCCTATTAAGTGACACATCCCTGAAATCAGTGGCTCAGCCCCTACCTCATGCTGCCCACAGATTATATAGCACAAATCTGCTGACAGATTCCCTTTAATAGAATGGTATCAGTCACCAGAATAGAGTCAACATTTTACCACACTTCCTATGCAAATGCTGCCCATCGCCGCCTCAGCAGTAAGAATGGCAGAGGGCTTCTTTTACTTTCCGTAGTCTTTCTGCAGCAGGCTGCTTGCACTTTTTGATCATTACTCACACCAGGTTTCACTTTCATAAAATAAGTTTTCAAATGCTTTAATGTAATATCCAAGTGACTGGTGCCCCTTAGTGTAATTGTGTCTCTATTAATGCCCATATGACTTATCCAATAATGCAGAGTATTTTCCCTCTACAATAGCCCGCCGGCCTCCTTATGCCATCGCTGACTGCACACACTTTTTGTTTTTGAAAGTTTTATTTAATACCACCCTCTAGTGGCTAAAGAAATATTGCATGTAGTACACACGAGATGTGTGAAATGTCTCCCTCTGGTGGACCGTTTTTGTATTTTACACAATTCAATGGTCTAAGTATGAAATTGCATATCTGCAGTTAGTTTTTTTTTTTTTTGGCAAATTTCTATATAAACTTATTAAAATACCTGCTCTTTTTAGGATTGAGGTCAGCTTTTTAAGCAACTCTTTAGCTGGTCCCTATCCCCCATCAATACACCTTTTGCATAAGAGAAAAGTTAGCTAAACCCACAGACAATGGCATATCTGGAAGTATATAGACCCCAATACAAAATCTACAATAAGACCCCCACCTATAACAAATCTTTAATAGTATTGTTTTTTTATATGGTCCAATGGAACCTTTTGAGCGCCTCCTACACTCCAGGACCCAGGTAAAAGTGCAACTCCTGCACTCAATATTGTTACGCCCCTACCCACTGATATCCGTGAGACCACCGATTTTTCGCTCCTAAAACATGCCGAAAGAAAGAAGGATCCAGCATGATACTTCTGTTCTCAGGGCACAAGTGCCAAATGAGTCTGGAAACAACTTGCTCCCCTCTGCCCATTGAGAAGGCAGGACATATATGTGTCTGTAGATGTCAGGAGGAAGCATTTTCAGGAAAATGAGCGTTTTACAGCCTGCTGTAATGCACGACTTCCACAGACTTTTGAATATTCTGGATATTTTCCTTGCACTGCTGACTTTATCCACTAGGTGTCACTAGCATTCTATAGTTTTTTACTTCAGTGATGCAGTCAGTAACACCAGCAGCGGCTAGAACACCGGCTGTAGTGCGGACTGATCTGTCTTTTTAATAATTTGCACGCCCATCCCACCCACATGATTGATTTCCTGTTATTTACGTGGTGTCCGCATGTTACACTGCTATACACTGATTGTCGTCACCCGCGTAAATCCCTACCCTGAGTGCAACTGATTGAAGCGGTTGTCCGGATTAAAAGAAAAGGTCCCCATTGGCTTGGCGCTATAAAATGTACCACCTAAGAGATATTCACCTACTAGCTCCCATGTGCCATGAGAAAAATATCTGACTACGTGCTGCTCAAGTCACTTGACCGCTGCTATCAGTCATAGTCTGCAGCGGTCCTGCTTCTAGTGAACCAGTGACATCTCTTCCTGTGTCAGCCCAGACCACGGAGTGGAGTGCGCTGGATCCCGGTGGGTGCCGGTAGGGAAGTGTCACTTTATCATATTTTACGGCGTCAAGCCCCTGAAGGGACCTCTCCTCTTTACCTGGATGATCCCTTTAGCTTATTTCCATTTTCTGATATTCTGACTTTAGTATGAAGATCTGTTTACAGCTCGGTAATTTACCTCAGGCCCTGCCAAGGTGGCTCTCCCAATACCACACTTATAGCTGAAAAAGGCCGTCTTCTCCAGTACCCGGCTCCGGACCTCTTCTCACTCACCTGATGTCTGACCCCAGTTGCTGTCTTAGGCTAGTTTCACACTAGAGTTTCTGCCGTCTGCGCAGGCCGCCAATAAGCCCCACCCTCTCCCAACATCACCGCCTATTATCGCTCATGGCCGCATGCGATCTGCGCACCCTATCTTTAATATAGGGTGCGCAGACTGTGAGCGGACCATGCGCTAGTAGAATTTTTGAGTGTGTGCGCACTTTTGCGCCAAAATGCAACATGCTGCGTTCGGCACACACCGGCACACCTACAAAAGTGCGCAGCGCACTCAAAAATCCTACTAGCGCACGGTCCGCTCACGGTCTGCGCACCCTATATTAAAGATAGGGTGCGCAGATCCCATGCGGCCATGAGCGATAATAGGTGGTGATGTCAGGAGGGGGCGCGGGGCGGGGATTATCGGCGGCCGTGCGCAGACTGCACAAACGCTAGTGTGAAACTAGCCTTACTGCACTCTTTGTGAGCTGGAATTCCTTTAGGCCATGTTCACACGTCCACCCCCACCCTAGTCAGTGAAGCCATGGTTGCACGCTCAGTATTTGGTGACTTTTTTACCTCAGTATTTGTAAGCCGAGACCAGGAGAGGGACAATCAGAGGAAAAGGAGAATAGAAACACGTCACCACTTCTGTATTTATCACCCACTCCTGGTTTTGGCTTAGAAATACTGAGGTAAAAAACTCACCAAATACTGAATGTGTGCACGTGGCCTTACCATGGAAGTCTATGGAAGCGTCAGAACCAGGTTTCCATAGAGCTACATCGCGAGAACGACTTCCTCCTCACGCACAGAACCCGGTGCGAGCCAGCAGGTCCGAATAGAAGTCGCGTGGCCCAGAAGCTGCAGCGGTGACCGTATACGAGCACAGTTACACTACATCACTTGTACATTTAGGGCTCATTCAGACGTCAGTGATGTTTCTCCAACACTGGATTCTCAATCACTTGGCGTCAGGAAACGCTTCAGGTTTTGTGACAAATCTGTGCAGGAAAAAAAGCTTTGTGTGCACAGGTCCTTACACAGATTTAGGCAATAAACAATTTGGTGGGAGCGCTTCTTTAACTCTAAATTCCCCAATAATAATAAATAAAATAAAGTTTCTTTTTAGCCCCTTAGTGACGGAGCCAATTTTTAAAATTCTGACCAATGTCACTTTATGTGGTGATAACTCTGGATGGAACGCTTCAACAAATCCCATTGATTTTGAGATTTTTTTTTTCATGGCACATTATAATTTATGATAATGGTAAATTTAGGTTGATTTGTTTTGTGTTTATAAAAAAAAAATCAGAAACTTGACAAAAATGTAAAAAAATTGCAATTTTCAAACTTTGAATGATTATCCGTTTAATCCAGATAGTCATACCACACAAAAACAATAATAAATAACATTTCCCACATGTCTGCCTTACATCAGCACCATTTGTAAAATGTTAATTTATTTTGTTAAGCTTTTAGGAGGTTTAAAAATGTAGCAGTAATTTTTCATTTTTTCAAGGAAAGTTACGAAATTTATTTTTTGAGGGACCTATCCAGGTTGGAAGTGACTTTGGGGGTGCTACATATTGGAAAACCCCAAAAAAGTGATAAGATTTTAAAAACTGCACCCCCTGACATATTGAAAACTGCTGTCAGGTAGTTTATTAACCCTTCAGGTGATTTTCAGGAATTAATGTAAAGTGGTATAGCAGAAATGAAAAAATGTTTGTTTACTACCCTAAATGTTGCCGACTTCTGAACTGACCACTAGAGCCGGGAGACTCTAAAGGCCCTGTTACATTTAGCGATGCACCAACGGTCCCGACCACAATATCACCCGGTCAGGATCGCTGGTGCGTCGCTAGTGAGCTGCCAAACAGGCAGATCTTACTAGCGATGCAGCAGTGGTCGGCGGTCGATACTCACCTTTCAGACGCAGCGATGATGACCGTCTTCCGCCCGCGTCATGGAGTCGCTCGTCAGCGCCAGCAGGAAGCCGACAACAAGAAATGGACCAGGTCGATCTCGCGCGATCAATGATATCCAGCGGGGAGCCGGGTCGGAGGTAAGTGTCACATGTAGCGAGATCGCTACCGATACAAAATCGGTGACGCTTTAGCGATATTGCTAGCGATATCGCTGTGTTTAATAGGCCCTTAAGGCCGCTATTTGGCCATTAACTGCTATGGCAAACTTCAGGATCACACGATCATAATCTCGGTGTGTCAATTAGTTTAAAGGTACTGTCACACTAAGAGATATCGCTATCAATATCGCTATAACTTGTGACGTAGCAGCGATATTGCTAGTGATATGGCTATGTCTGATACTTACCTACAACCCGCTCCCCCGCTGGTTATCGCTGATCGCGCGAGAACAGGCTGGACTGTTTCTCGTCGTCAGCTTCCTGCGGCGCTTCCTGTGGAGAGACGAGCGTGGAGCCGGGCGGGAGGACGCAGGATCGCCTGGTGTGACAGGTAAGTAGCGACCCCCGACCGCTGCTATGTCGCTGGTGAGATCTGCCTGTGTGGCAGCTCACTAGCGACCGCTTAGCGATGTACCAGCGATCCTGACTGCGTCATATCGCTGGTCGGGATCGCTGGTGCATCGCTAGGTGTGACAGTACCTTAAAGCGGAAGCCCCCACAATCTTTTAACCATTTTTCCGATGTCACTTTTAACAGCAGCAACTAAGGGGTTAAACAGATATGGATGGTGCCAACACTGATCGTTTGTGATACAGCAAGTTGTCAGCTATGGTGGACAGCCGACAGCTGCTGGATTGTCACCTGTATGGGGATAATATTCTCTTATATCTCAGGTCAGTAAAAAGAAGTATTGGCTGTCATTAAGGGGTTAATCTAAGTAATCCATTTAAATCTCCATTAACTTAAACTTGTGGGTTTTTTTTTGGGGGGAGGGGGGCAAAAATGAATAATGAAGCATTACAATGAGGGACTGTCCAAGATAATGCAGCACCCAGGCAGCTATACTTGTGAATAATTTATATCCCATTAGTCGCGCTCTTACTCCAGGCCGTCCCTGCGCCGTGTCTCCGACGCTGCTCGCTCCTTATATGATTACTGTGGCCTCTGATGTCACCGTCCTTACACCCCATGGGACAGCTGCAGCCGGTATATGGCCCGAAACCATAGAGTCCATCGATCCTACACCAGGTGGAAGCTGATCATGAGATTTATTGTATGAAATAAGAACACATTTGTAGTGAAATTTCCTCCATGGATATCACTCCAGTTATTTATTTATTTTTTTAATTCGCCCCTGGGAATGTAATGAATACAATCATGGAAGCGGGGACGTTGGACCGTCATGAGGGTGTTGATAAATATCCCAAACAGAAGATTAGTTAAGGATTGTCCAGTGCTTCTATAGTGATGGATTACCTTTAGGCTAGGTCACCAATATAAGATGGGTCTGGGGTATAACATCCAGCACCTCCACCAATTAGGTGTTCACGGTGCTGGCGGCGGTAGCCAGATGTGAACGGTTGCGGAGCAGAACAGCAGAGCTCCGTCAGCTGTGTAGTAGCGCAGTGGGGTGCTGCAGATCTACACTTATACATTCAGATAGGTGTGACTGTGCAGATGATGGAGCTGATCACATTCGGCTGTCGCCAGCATCGGGAACAGCTGATCAACGGGAGTCCCACCGATCTGATATTGATGACCTACGCTAAGGAGAGGCCATCAAAAAAAAAAAAAGTACTCAACAACCCCTTTAAGCATGCTGTTCTTGGGAATACTGGTTCTCCCAATGGAGATTCTTACTGACAATGCTCTCTGGGGAAAAAAAATGTGCAAATTAACTGCACCACAGGAAATAACTGTGTCTCTGGTGCCAGCTGGAGGTAACTACCTGGTATGGCTGATATCCCTAGTTTGTCTCAAGGCCCTTTAATGGGTCAAGCCTAGACTTACAGCCGGGCTGTGGAGTCGGAGTCGGAGTCGTGGAGTCGGAGTCGGTGCTCATTTTGGTGGAGTCGGAGTTGGAGTTGGTATAAAATGGACCGACTCCGACTCCTAAAATATATAATAAATTGGGTACAGTAATTCAATGCAGGATGTGCTGAATATTTTTTCATAGGAGTTTGGGAAAGTTATGAAATGTCCTATAAATGGCTGTTATATTCCTGATCTAAGGCTACATTCACACACAGCGTTTTTCCTGTGTTTTTTGAGGATACGTTTTTCAGCTGCAAAAGTTGATCATCTTTTTAAAAAACTGCATCACCTGAAAGGTTTTTGAGCTCATAGATAATGTTACTCAATAGCAAAAGCAGATTAGAAATCTGCTCTATCTATCCATTTATCCATATCTGTCTATCCATATCGTATCTGTACCAAAAAGAATGAAAACCAGGTAGTACACCAATATATATTCTGTTCTATCTAAATATCTTGATTATTGGATCATAAAAATGATTAAATGTCTGAGGTTCACATTGTACTACAATAAATTTTTCACTTAAATATAAGCAATATGTGTGGGAGTCGGAGTCGGAGTCGTGGAGTCGGAGTTGGAGTTGGAGTCGGAGTCGGTGTAAGGGAAATTGAGGAGTCGGAGTCGCAGGTTTGGCTTACCGACTCCACAGCCCTGCTTACAGGGTCACTACTTACTAGGTGGCATTAGAGGTGGGGAGCGAGATAGGCATGCTACAACATGGCACACGGGTAAGAAGAGGTCAGAAAGGTTACTTCTTTATTCACAATTGCATGCATTATAACACTTGAAACAACTTTGTTAATCTCTATGTATAAAAATTAATGTGTGTGTGTGTGTATCACCAACCAATCACGAAGCATCTTTCATTTCACCAGAGCTGTTCAAAAGAAGCTAAGCTGTGATTGATTGCCATGAGCAATAGTTTTCCTTGCAAACAATCACTAAGCATCTCTCATTTCACCAGAGCTGGTTAAAAGAAGCTGAGCTGTGATTGGCTGCTATGACCAACAGTTTTCCCACTTGACAACACCTCAGCAGACACTGTCATGGTGGGAGTAATCTAGCATCCCTGGGAACATAAGCTCCCAGCCATTGTCTGCCCCCCCTGAAAGGAGCAGAGAGCACATGACAGAAATGAGTCCCCCTCCCGTGCCCATATTCCCATCACACATCCTCCATCCTGTAGGCACATCTTCCCTTTTAAAACCAGCACTTTGGTTTTGACCCCAGGGTCTCTTAAAGGGATCCCCCGGTATGGAAGTTAGGACTGTTCCACTAAGCTCTGTGGTTCTGATCCCAGGGTCTCTTTAAGGGATCATTGGTATGGAAGTTAGGGCAAATCTACTCTGTGCTTTGGTGTACTAACCCCAGACCTTTCTTAAAGGGATCTCCGGTATGGAAATTAGAGCAAATACCTCAGTGCTCTGATTCTGACCCCAGGGTTCTAATAAAGGGATCATTGGTATACAAGTCAGGGCAAATCCACTCAGCGCTCTGGTTCTGACCCAAGGCCCCTCTTAAAGGGATCATTGGTATGGAAGTGAGGGCAAATCCACTCTGCGCTTTAGTACTGACCCCGGGCCTCTCTTAAAGGGATCTCCGGTATGTAAGTTAGGACCGTTCCACTCAGCTCTGTGGTTCTGACTCCAGGGTCTCTTAAAGGGATCTCCGGTATGGAAGTTAAGGCAAATCCACTCTGCGCTTTGGTATTGACTCCAGGCCTTTCTTAAAGGGATCCCGGTATGGAAGTTAGGACCGTTCCACTCAGTTCTGTGACTCTGACCCCAGGGTCTCTTAAAGGGATCATTCGTATGGAAGTCAGGGCAAATCCACTCAGTGCTCTGGTTCTGACGCCAGGCCTTTCTTAAAGGGATCCCGGTATGGAAGATAGGACCGTTCCACTCAGTTCTGTGACTCTGACCCCAGGGTCTCTTAAAGGGATCATTCGTATGGAAGTCAGGGCAAATCCACTCAGTGCTCTGGTTCTGACGCCAGGCCTTTCTTAAAGGGATCCCGGTATGGAAGATAGGACCGTTCCACTCAGCGCTCTGGTTCTGACCCCAGGCTGACGGGATGATGTGGGATATTAGTGGTAGTAGTCCGGTGGCTCTGGCTGATGGGATGATGTAGGATATTAGAGGTAGTAGTCCGGTGGCTCTGGCTGATGGGATGTTGTGGGATATTAGGGGTAGTAGTCCGGTACCTCTGGCTGACGGGATGATGTGGGATATTATAGTGAATGTGGCTATGCGGAATGGTGGGCCGGGCTCTGCACTCAGCTTTATATATATATATATATATATATATATATATATATATATATATATATATATATATATATATATATATATATATATATATATATATATATATATATATATATTCATTATGATTTGTTATAACTAACCGTAGTTAGTTACTATGCCCGGGCAGCGGCGGGCTCTTCAGCTAGTGACTTATAAAAAGAAAAAAATGAACATGTCCAAACCAGAATGATAACTCTGAAGGGGAAAAAAAAGGAGTAAGGAGGCCATGGAGGGGGGAGCAGGAATAAAGCTAATAAAAGCACCACCTATTCTTAGTAGGACACCATCCTGTGCACAGTGAAGCAACAAAGCCTCGCTGCTCTGTACGTTTAGATGCCGGTGTGAGCCCTGGGACTGCGCCTGTCTGTATAATGTATTGTACTGTGTCCTAGATACCGTAACTGATACTATAGCTTTAGTATAGTCATTTATCTATGACCAGTCCTGCACAAACCCCAGAAGCCAGGAAGTGCCAACATTTCTGGCCCTGGTCTCATCACAGGAAGCAGAAAATGCTCCCAACACTTACCCTAAACAGAAGCTGTGTCCGATGGCCCAACAGTGGCATCCATCACATCACCAATGGTATCCGCATAACGGATGGGTCAGCAGCTTCTCAATAGATTCTTACATTGTCTGCTAAACAGATGCTGCTGTAGCTTGTTACATAAGCTATACGGTGGCAAAAGCCACCCTTATGTATAAAGGAAGAGCTGGTTATCCATGGAAATAACATCACCATATCTTCTTTATTGCGCAACAAAACCCATACAAACATTGCGCTAAGTATAGTTCACATGATGGTCATGGCCGACTGATGTGGTTTTGCCAAAACAATAGCTCCCTTAGTCATAGAGACTATAATTAAGGGCTCTATGGTTTTGCCAGAAACGCTTCAGTTGGTCATGACGACCATTTTTTTTTCTACCTGAAATGCATTAGCATTATGAGATTTCTTTTTTAATATGTCCACAGTTTCCCATTTTTTTATCCTGTACTGTTAAAGGCTAAGTTTTAAGTTCTTTCCTCTGGTGCTGGAGAATATCCCCTGTTGGACCATTGAGAAACGTTTGAATTGATCTGAAGCCTCTGTCACTCCAGCTCTATTCCCTGCCCAGCGTCTCCTCCTCGTGCTTGACTGACGTCTCCTTTGTAAGCAGGAGGAGGTGGCGCTTGGTGGGGAATAGAGCTAAAGTGACAGAGGTGCCAGATCTACAAATGGCTCTTTAGCCTCATTTGCATATCAGTTCAAGTGCTGATTTCTCAGCCATGTGAAGGTATTACTGGACCTGTCTTTTAACCCCTTCATGACAGCCAATACGTCTTTTTACTGACCTGAGATATAAGAGAATATCATCCCCATATAGGTGACAATCCAGCAGATTTCGGCTGTACACTATAGCTGACAACTTGCTGTATCACAAATGATCGGTGTTGGCACTGTCCATATCTGTTTAACCCCTTAGTTGCTGCTGTCAAAAGTGACTACATCAAATAAATGGTTAATAGATTGTTGGGGCTTGCACTCTAATCTAATTGACACACCGAGATCATGATTGTGTGGTCCAGATGTTTGCCATAGCAGTTCATGGCCAAATAGTGGCCTTAAGGGGCCGTTACACACTGCGATATCGCTAGCAATATCGCTGTAACGTCACTGGTTTTGTGACGCAGCAGCGATATTGCTAGAGATATCACTATGATACTTACCTCCGACCAGCTCCCCCGCTGTCTGTCGCTGATCGCGCGAGACCATCCTGGACCATTTCTTGTCGGGCGCTTCCTGTGGCGCCGACGAGCGACGCATGGACGCTGGCGCTGCTATGTCGCTGGTGAGATCTGCCTGTGTGGCAGCTCACTAGCGACCACTTAGCGATGCACTAGTGATCCATATCGTTGTCGGGATCGCTGGTTCATCGCTTAGTGTAACGGTACCCTTAGAGTCTGCCGGCTACAGCGGTCAGTTCAGAAGTTAGTGACATTTAGGTGGTAAACAAACACTTTTTCATTCCGGCTATACCACTTTGCATTAATTCCTGAAAATCACCTGAAGGGTTAATAAACTACCTGACAGCAGTTTTCAATATGTCAGGGGGTGCAGTTTTTAAAATGGTATCACGTTTGGGGTTTCCCAATATATAGCACCCCTAAAGTCACTTCAAACATGGATATATTCCTCAAAACAATAAATCTTGTAAATTTCCTTGAAAAAATGAAAAATTACTGCCACATTTTTAAACCTCCTAAAAGGCTAACAAAATAAATTAGCATTTTAAAAATGGTGCTGATGTAAAGCAGACATGAGGGAAATGTTATTTATCAATGTTTTTGTGTGGTATGACTATCTGGATTAAAGGGATAATCATTCAAAGTTTGAAAATTGCAATTTTTTTTACATTTTTGTCAAGTTTCTGATATTTTTTATAAATAAACACAAAACATATCAATCTAAATTTACCATTATCATAAATTATAATGTGCCACGAAAAACAGTCTCAAAATCACTGGGATTTGTTGAAGCGTTCCAGAGCTATCACCACATAAAGTGACAATGGTCAGAATTTAAAAAATTGGCCAGGTTACGAAGGGGTTAAGGAGTTATATAAATACACTGTGTGCAGAATTATTAGGAAAGTTGTATTTGAGAGGATTCTTTTTATTATTGAATAACAACTATGTTCTCAATCAACCCAAAAGACTCATAAATATCAAAGCTTAATATTTTTGGAAGTTGGAGTGGGTTTTTTTTAGATTTGGCTATCTTAGGAGGATATCTGTTTGTGCAGGTAACTATTACTATGCAGATTCATTAGGTAACTTACCGTAATGAAAACCAAATATACAGTGCCTTGCAAAAGTATTCGGCCCCCTGGAACTTTTCAACCTTTTCCCACATATCATGCTTCAAACATAAAGATACCCCTTTAACTTTGTTGCGCCCGCTTTTGCTGCGATTACAGCTGCAAGTCGCTTGGGGTATGTCTCTATCAGTTCTGTACATCGAGAGACTGAAATTCTTGCCCATTCTTCCTTGGCAAACAGCTCGAGCTCAGTCAGGTTTGATGGAGAACGTTTGTGAACAGCAGTTTTCAGCTCTTTCCACAGATTCTTGATTAGATTCACGTCTGGACTTTGACTTGGCCATTCTAACACATGGATATGTTTATTTGTGAACCATTCCATTGTAGAATTTGCTTTATGTTTGGGATCATTGTCTTGTTGGAAGACAAATCTCCGTCCCAGTCTCAGGTCTTTTGCAGACTCCAACAGGTTTTCTTCAAGAATGGTCCTGTATTTGGCGCCATCCATCTTCCCATCAATTTTAACCATCTTCCCTGTCCCTGCTGAAGAAAAGCAGGCCCAAAACATGATGCTGCCACCACCATGTTTGACAGTGGGGATGGTGTGTTCAGGGTGATGAGCTGTGTTAGACAGAAGAAAAGGAACGTTCCAGCTGATAAAATTTCCTGCTTTATTTAAGAATTAAAATATAACACAGCGGCTTTCTCATCATGAATAAATGGATGTGCAGTGAGGCACTGAGACACCAGCTACGCGTTTCGATCCTACATGGATCGTTATCACAACTGCAAACCTTATACCTAGTGCTGACAAATGAGAACTGCAATTCAAGTCACATGCATATTCCAAAGATCCTGTGAGCATTACAATGCCTATGCTCCATAAGGACCAATGACGATATCACCTTCTATCACATGTTCAAATAGTAAGGTCCTCCACATCTTTTAGGTTTGCGCAATAATAACAAATAAAAACATATTAGTACATATATATACATAGATAAAATATAGCAATAACCATCAGTAATGATACATAATCTCTGTTCTTTTGTTTAAACCATTTGGACACCTAGACCCCAGACAGAATATCCAAAAAGCCTCTCTTGTGAGAAGGCGTCTTTTTCCATCGCCACCACGTTTTTAATTTTTTACACATTCAATTCCTGCGACTGACATTGCCTCCAAATTCCCATTATGCTGCATTAGAAAATGTCTAGAGACCATAGAAATGTTACGTGTATTAACCCCTTCATGACCAAGCCTATTTTGACCTTAATGACCAGGCCATTTTTTGCAATTCTGACCAGTGTCCCTTTATGAGTTAATAACTCAGGAACGCTTCAACGGATCCTAGCGATTCTGAGATTGTTTTTTCGTGACATATTGGGCTTCATGTTAGTGGTAAATTTAGGTTGATAATTTTTGCGTTTATTTGTCAAAAAATCAGAAATTTGGTGAAAATTTAGAAAATTTTGCAATTTTCAAATTTTGAATTTTTATTCTGTTAAACCAGAGAGTTATGTGACACAAAATAGTTAATAAATAACATTTCCCATATGTCTACTTTACATCAGCACAATTTTGGAAACAAAATATTTTTTTGTTAGGAAGTTATAAGGGTTAAAAGTTGACCAGCGATTTCTCATTTTTACAATAAAATTTACAAAACCATTTTTTTTTAGGGACCACCTCACATTTGAAGTCACTTTGAGGGGTCTATATGGCAGAAAATACCCAAGAGTGACACCATTCTAAAAACTGCACCCCTCAAGCTACTCAAAACTACATTCAAGAAGATTATTAACCCTTCAGGTGTTTCACAGGAACTAAAGCAATGTGGAAAGAAAAAATGGACATTTTAATTTTTCCAACAAAAATTTTTTTTAGCATCAATTTTTTCATTTTCACATGGGAAACAGGATAAAATGGATCCTAAAATTTGTTGGGCAATTTCTCCTGAGTACAACGATACCTCATATGTGGTCATAAACCACTGTTTGGGCGCACGGCACGGCTCAGAAGGGAAGGAGCGCCATTTGACTTTTTGAATGGAAAATATGCTGGAATATTTAGCGGTTGCCATGTCGTGTTTGGAGAGCCCCTGTGTGCATAAACATTGGAGCTCCTCCACAAGTGACCCCATTTTGGAAACTAGACCCCCCCAGGAACTTATCTAGATGCATAGTGATCACTTTGAACCCCCAGGTACTTCACAAATTGATCTGTAAAAAAAAAAAAATACTTTTTTTTTCACAAAAATTTTCTTTTAGCCTCAGTTTTTTCATTTTCACATGGGCAACAGGATAAAATGGATCCTAAAATTTGTTGAGCAATTTCTCCTGAGTGCACAGATACCTCATATGTGGTCATAAACCACTGTTTGGGTGCACGGCATGGCCCGGAAGGCAAGGAGCACCATTTGACTTTTTGAATGGAAAATTAGCTCCAATCGTTATCGGACACCATGTCGCATTTGGAGAGCCCCTGTGCACCTAAACATTGAAGCTCCCCCACAAGTGACCCCATTTTGGAAACTAGACCCCCTAAGGAACTTATCTAGACGTGTAGAGAGCACTTTGAACCCCCAAGTGCTTCACAAAAGTTTATAACACAGAGCAGTGAAAATAAAAAATAATTTTTTTTCCTCAAAAATGATTTTTAGCACACTATTTTTAATTTTCACAAGGCTAACAGGAGAAATTGGACCACAAATCTTGTTGTCCAGTTTGTCCTGAGTACGCTGGTACCCCATATGTGGGGGGGAACCACTGTTTGGGCACACGGCAGGGCTCAGAAGGGAAGGAGCGCCATTTGACTTTTTGAAATGCAAATTACTTCCAATCGTTAGCGGACACCATGTTGTGTTTGGAGAGCCCCTGTGTGCCTAAACATTGGAGCTCCCCCACAAATGACCCCATTTTGGAAACTAGACCCCCTAAGGAACTTATCTAGATGTGTAGTGAGCACCTTGAACCCTCAAGTGCTTCACAAAAGTTTATGACGCAGAGCCGTGAAAATAAAAAAATTTTTTTTTCCCTCAAAAAATTATTTTTTAGTGCGCAATTTTTTATTTTCACAAGGGTACCAGGATAAATTAGACCCCAAAATGTGTTGTCCAGTTTGTCCTGAGTACGCTGGTACCCCACATGTGGGGGGGAACCACTGTTTGGGCACACGTCGGGGCTCGGAAGGGAAGTAGTGACATTTTGAAATGCTGACTTTGATGGAATGGTCTGCGGGTGTCATGTTACATTTGCAGAGCCCCTGATGTACCTAAACTGTGGAACCCCCCCACAAGTGACCCCATTTTGGAGACTAGACCCCCCAAGGAACTTATCTAGATGTGTGGTGAGCACCTTGAACCCCCAAGCGCTTCACAGAAGTTTATAACTCAGAGCCGTGAAAATAAAAAATATTTTTTTTTCCACACAAAAAAAATGATTTTTAGCCAGCAATTTTTTTTTCACAGGGGTAGCAGGATAAATTGGCCCCAAAAGTTGTTGTCCAGTTTGTCCTGAGTACGCTGATACCCCATATGTGGGGGATGACCACTGTTTGGGTACACGTCGGGGCTCGGAAGGGAAGTAGTGACATTATGAAATGCTGACTTTGATGGAATGGTCTGCGGGCATCATGTTACATTTGCAGAACCCCTGATGTACCTAAACTGTGGAACCCCCCCACAAGTGACCCCATTTTGGAAACTAGACCCCCTAAGGAACTTATCTAGATGTGTGGTGAGCACCTTGAACCCCCAAGTGCTTCACAGAAGTTTATAACGCAGAGACGTGAAAATAAAAAAAAATTTGTTTTCCTCAAAAAAAATGATTTTTAGCCAGCAATTTTTTTTTCACAAGGGTAGCAGGATAAATTGGACCCCAAAAGTTGTTGTACAGTTTGTCCTGAGTACGCTGGTGCCCCATATATGGGGGGGAACTATTGTTTGGGCACACGTAAGGGCTCGGAATGGAAGTAGTGGCGTTTTGAAATGCAGACTTTGATGGAATGGTCTGCGGTCGTCATTACGTTTGCAGAGCCCCTGATGTGCCTAAACAATAGAAACCCCCCACAAGTGACCCAATTTTGGAAACTAGACCTCCCAAGTAACTTATCTAGATGCCTGGTAAGCACTTTGGACCCCCAAGTGCTTCACAGAAGTTTATAACGCAGAGACGTGAAAATTAAAAAAAAATTTTTTTCCACAAAAATATTTTTTTAGCCCCCAATTTTTTATTTTCCTAAGGGTACCAGGAGAAATTAGACCCCCAAAGTTGTTGTGCAATTTTTCCTGAGTACGCTGATACCCCATATGTTGGGGTAAACCACTGTTTGGGCACACGTCGGGGCTTGGAAGGGAGGAAGCACAGTTTAACTTTTTGAACGCAAAATTGGCTGGAATCAATGGTTGCACCATGTCGCGTTTGGTGACCCCCTGATGTGCCTAAACAGTGGAAACCCCTCAATTCTAACTCCAGCCCTAACCCCAACACACCCCTAACCACAGCCCTAACCCCAACACATACCTAACCCTAATTCCAACCCTAACCATAACCCTAACCCCAACAGACCCCGAACCCTAATCCCAACCCTAACCATAACCCTAACCACAAGCCTAACCCTCTTTCCAACCCTAACCCTCTTTCCAACCCTAACCCTCTTTCCAACCCTAACCCTCTTTCCAACCCTAACCCTCTTTCCAACCCTAACCCTCTTTCCAACCCTAACCCTCTTTCCAACCCTAACCCTCTTTCCAACCCTAACCCTAACCCTCTTTTTAACCCCAACCCTAACCCTAATGGAAAAATAAAAATAAAAATATTTTCTTTATTTTATTAGTTCTGCCTACCTATGGGGGTGATAATCGGGGGGTTTATTTACTTTTTCTTTCATTTTGATCACTGTGAGAGTGATCAAAATGAAAGAATGGAATCTGCAGCCAGCAGATTCGGGCGGGCGCACTGCGCATGCGCCCGCCATTTTCAAAGATGGCGGCGCCCATCATCCGGACCCGAGGGACACCGGGAGGGACGGGGGGACTCAGGAGGTACCGGGGGGGTGAGGGGGGGATCGGAGGCTGGCGGGGAGCAGAGGGAATGGGAGGGGGGCAGATGATGACAGCGGCGGCAGATCGCCGCTGTCATTCAGTTGCGGGGGGGCGATCGCCGGTGGGGGGGGTGGAATCGGTGTCTCCAGCCATGTCCGATGCTACAGCAGCGTCGGACATAGCTGGATTGTAATATTTCATCAATTTTCATTGATGAAATATTACTATCGCTCTGATTGGCTGTTTCACTTTTAACAGCCAATCAGAGCGATCGTAGCCACGTGGGGGCGAAGCCACGCCCCCTGTGGTGAATTACAAAGCCCCCTGTATCTGCGGGTCGGGTGACCTTTCAGTGACCCCGGTCACCCGACCCGCAGGGGGGCTTTGAAGTCATGACGCCACATAGGCGTCACTAGTCAGATTTGAACCAGGTTTCATGACGCCTATGTGGCGTCATTGGTCGTGAAGGGGTTAATGCTATTATTCTCCATATCTCTAATGTGCTCCAGAATGCGGGTTTTCAGTTTCCTTGTTGTGCAGCCTACATGGAATAAATTGCATATTTCACCGTGTACCCTATAGATTACATTTTCTGTATTGCAATTAATGAATTGTTTGATGTGATACTCCTGAATATTACCTGAGTCATTAAATGTTTTTGTTTTTTGTGCATATCTGCACATTTTGCATTTACTGGAACCGCATCTGTAGAAACCAGTGGTTTTTAACCAATTTTCCGAAGGTGATGCAGATGTAAAAAAAAACTAGGAGATACAATATCTCCAATGGTAGGAGCCCGTCTGGCAACGATATTAGTACCAGAATCTAATATTTTCACTAATATTTCATCCTCATATAGGATTGGTAGGCATTTGAAAAACATGCTCTTGATTTTATTAAATTGCAGACTATATTCAAGACTAACAAATGTTTTTTTTATTCAGGTCTTTCTTTTTACTGATATTAGCATTATTTTTTGGCTCCAATACATTTTTTCTGGCCCTATTTTCTGCCCTGGTTTTAGCTCTTTCTAACATCCAGTTTGCATAGCCCCGTTTCTTTAATGTCTTATGTAGCGCATCAAATTCTTTATTTTTCACTTGTTCTTCCGTACAATTTCTTTTTATCTTCTCCAATGGGAATGGATCTAATTACATGCCTAGGATGTCCACTTCGGGCATGCAATATAGTGTTCCCTGTGATGGGTTTGCAATAAGTATTGGTCGCAATTTTTTGTCCTGCGTTTCCCCATAGTTCCAAATCTAGAAACGATATTTGAGTTTTATTTAATTTATGAGTGAATCTGATATTGTAAGCATTGGAGTTAATATAATCCACAAATGCTGGTATGGTAGATACATCGCCCTCCCAAATAATGAGGGTGTCATCGATGTATCTACCATACCAGTGGATGCACTGCACATAGGGATTATTCACTGAATATATAAATTGTTTTTCCCAGAATGCCATGGTCAAATTAGCCAAGGATGGGGAGTACGTCACTCCCATTGGAACTCCAGACATCTGTAAAAAATTCAAAACATGGTGGTGATGGAAAAAGACGCCTTCTCACAAGAGGGGCTTTTTGGATATTCTGTCTGGGGTCTAGGTATCCGAATGGTTTAAACAAAAGAACAGAGATTATGTATCATTACTGATGGTTATTGCTATATTTTATCTATGTATATATGTACTAATTTGTTTTTATTTGTTATTATTGCACAAACCTAAATGATGTGGAGAATTGCACAGAGGACCTTACTATTTGAACATGTGATAGGTGATATCGTCATTGGTCCTTATGGAGCATAGGCATTGTAATGCTCACAGGACCTTTGGTTTATGCATGTGACTTGAATTGCAGTTCTCATTGGTCAGCACTAGGTGTAAGGTTTGCGCTGTGTTAGTAACTTGCAGCTGTGATAAAGATCCATGTAGGATCGAAACGCGTATCTGGTGTCTCAGTGCCTTACTGCACATCCATTTATTCATGAGGAGAAAGCCGCTGTGTTAAAATTTACTGCTTTATATAAGAATTAAAATATATCAGCTGGAACTTTCTTTTTCTTCTGTCTACTATCAACTATCGTTGGGTCCAGACGAGGTTCCGTGCTGTGGCTGCGGTTGGTGAGCTGTCTAGGGCTTTTTTTTAGCCCATTTTTTTCTATTTGTCATGAGCTGTGTTGCCTTTACGATAAACATATTGTTTGGCATTGTTGCCAAAAAGTTCGATTTTGGTTTCATCTGACCAGAGCACATACTTCCACATGTTTGGTGTGTCTCCCATGTGGCTTGATGCAAACTTTAAACGTCACTTTTTATGGATATCTTTGAGAAATGGCTTTCTTCTTGCCACTCTTCCATAAAGGCCAGATTAGTGCAGTGTATGACTGATTGTTGTCCTATGGACAGACTGTCCCATCTCAGCTGTAGATCTCTGCAGTTCATCCAGAGTGATCATGGGTCTCTTGGCTGCATCTCTGATCAGTCTTCTCGTTGTTTGAGATGAAAGTTTAGAGGGACGGCCGGGTCTTGGTAGATTTGCAGTGATGTGATACTCCTTCCATTTCAATATGATCGCTTGCACAGTGCTCCTTGGGATGTTTAAAGTTTTGGAAATCATTTTGTATCAAAATCCGGCTTTAAACTTCTCCACAACAGTATCACGGACCTGCCTGTTGTGTTCCTTGGTCTTCATTAGCTCTCTGTGCATCAAACAGAACCCTGAGTCTATCACAGAGCAGGTGCATTTATACGGAGACTTGATTACACACAGGTGGATTATATTTATCATCATTAGTCATTTAGGACACCATTGGATCATTCAGAGATCCACAATGAACTTCTGGAGTGAGTTTGCTGCACTGAAAGTAAAGGGGCTGAAAAACATTACACGCCCCACTTTTCAGTTTTTAAATTTCCACAAAAATTTAAAATAACCAATAAATTTCGTTCAACTTCACAATTGTGTCCCACTTGTTGTTGATTCTTTACCAAAAATTTACATTTGGTATCTTTATGTTTGAAGCATATGATGTGGGAAAAGGTTGAAAAGTTCCAGGGGGCCGAATACTTTCCCAAGGCACTGTATACCCATCTCATGTGTTTATTTTCACCAGGTAAACCAATATAACAACACAACATTTAGAAATAAACATTTCTGACATTCAAAAACCAAAAAAAAAATCAGTGACCAATATAGCCACCTTTCTTTACGATGACACTCAAAAGCCTTCCATCCATATATTCTGTCAGTTGCTTGATCTGTTCACGATCAACATTGCGTGCAGCAGCCACCACAGCCTCCCAGACACTGTTCCGTGAGGTGTACTGTTTTCCCTCCCTGTAGATCTCACATTTTATGAGGGACCCCAGGTTCTCCATGTAGTTCAGATCATGTGAACAAGGGGGTCATGTCATTATTTTTTCTTCTTTTAGACCTTTACTGGGCAGCCACGCTGTGGAGTATTTGGATGCAGGTGATGGAGCATTGTCCTGCATGAAAATCATGTTTTTCTTGAATGATACCGACTTCTTCCTGTACCACTGCTTGAAGAAGGTGTCTTCCAGAAACTGGCAGTAGGTCTGGGAGTTGAGCTTCTCTCCATCCTCAACCCGTAAAGCTCCCGCAAGTCCATCTTTGATACCAGCTGATACCAGTACCCCACCTCCACCTTGCTGGCGTCCGAGTCGGAGTGGAGCTCTCTGCCCTTTACTGATCCAGCCTCGGGCCCATCCATCTGGCCCATCAAGAGTCGCTCTCATTTCATCAGTCCATAAAACCTTAGAAAAATCTTAAGATATTTCTTGGCCCAGTCTTGACGTTTTATCTTATGTTTCTTGTTGAAAGGTGGTCATTTTCCAGCCTTCCTTACCTTGGCCATGTCCCTGAGTATGGCACACCTTGAGCTTTTTGATACTCCAGTAACGTTGCAGCTCTGAAATATGGCAAAACTGGTGGCAAATGGCATCTTGGCAGCTTCACGCTTGATTTTCCTCAATTCATGGGCATTTATTTTGCGCCTTTTTTTATCAACACGCTTCTTACGACCCTGTTGGATATTTGCCATGAAACGCTTGATTGTTCGGTGATCACGCTTCAAAAGTTTGGCAACTTCAAGACTGCTGCATCCCTCTGCAAGACATCTCACAATTTTTGACTTTTCAGAGTTCGTCAAATCTCCCTTCTGACCCAATTTGCCAAAGGAAAGGAAGTTGCCTAATAATTAAGCACACCGTATATAGGGTGTTGATGTCATTAGACCACACCCCTCCTCATTAGAGATGCAAATCACCTGATTTACATAATTGGCAGTTGGCTTTCAAGCCTATACAGCTTGGAGTAGGACAACATGTATGAAAAGGATGCTGTGATCAAAATACTCATTTGTGTAGTTTGGGGGCTTGAATTCCTGCTGTCAGATTCCCTTTATTAATATTACTCTCGTCTTTTTTTTTTTTCTTGCTTCCTTACACTTTTGAGGTTTCAGGGTTGTCATCATACTAAAGCAGTATCTGCATACATTTATTTCCCTATGTTTGGACATTTTTCTTGTTTTCTTCCCTGTTCATAAACCTGTTAGAGTAATGGAAATCCAAATGAAAGTTGCTTTTGTGAGCATGTGTGTGTCTGCCTCCTAAAGTGGTCCCTGTCTGCGTACGGTGCAGTGGAATATGTCGGAATCCATAACAATAGCCATCAATGTACATGTGTAACCCACCATATAACCATGTTCACACGTCCCTGTGTCGTGGTCAGTGTGGACACCACAGCAGCAGAAAGGGTTAACCCGGGGTGATGTGAAGTGTTGGAAAACTAAAGTGAATTTTCTGTTTGTAAGAAAGCGCTAGGAATGTCTGACTGCACATGTAAAAATAATTCCTCTAACAAACCCGCTGAGCAGGAGAGACACAAGGTAACGTTACCCGCGGTATTCTGGCAACCAGTACATGATAAGCAAACAGCTTAATTGGTTTTCACAGGACCAGACGGCTATGGCAGTATTTTCTTTAACAGTATTAGAGACCTGATTGGGAATGATTTGTTCCCATGTCTTAACTCGCACCCCCCTTCAGAGGAGAGTTAAAGCGGCAGTGTGTAGAGAAACAACAATATCCCAAAGATGGACGTTGCCGATATAGGATATTAAAAGGGGTTCTCCACTTTAGGTTTAGGCTGCCGGCGACTTGGGCAGTGACACGGGTTATGCGACCGCACATCGCTATGTGTCGCTGCTACATTGCAACACCATGCGAGTGAATGGGGTCACATTGCGACCCTCTAGGGCAGGGTTCCCCAACTCCAGTCCTCAAGGCCCACCAACAGGTCATGTTTTCAGGATTTTCTTTGTATTGCACAGGTGAAGCAATTATCACATGAGCAATACTAAGGAAATCCTGAAAACATGATCTGTTGGTGGGCCTTGAGGACTGGAGTTGGGGAACCCTGCTCTAGGGTACTGCAACAAGCTCGTCGCAAAAAAGCCAAGCGGTTCTGATTTTTCTTTCTTTTTTTTGGGACTTTTTCTGTGTGCAGCCTGTGTGGTGGCAAAAGTCACTGTTTAGCACTAGTCTTATTTTGCCATGATTTTGTGTGACCAGTTCTGTTCATCAGCCTCCTCCAACTGGAAAAAAAAGGTGGACAGGTCCTTATGAAAAGAATCTGTTAGTAAGCTTAATCTGAGAGTAGCATGATATAGGGGCAGAAATCCTGATTCCACTGATGTCACTTGCTGGGCTGCTTACTGTAGTTTTGATAAAATCAATATCCTGCTAATACAGTATCATTAGTGGACTAGTAGAGCTGCTGCCAGATAGTCCTTGCTATTCATGAGTTCTGTATAATCCCACCCCACTACTGATTGGTAGCTTTCTGTGTACACTGTGCATAGCCAGAAAGCCAATCAGTGGTGTGGGTGGAGTTATACAGAGCTCCGCATTCAGAGAATGCGCATGAGCTATAAACACAAAATTGCTCAGGCATCCCTATCCTACTGGAAGATATGAAAGTGGGCCCAGTGTGAGCCCCATTTCTCTGTCTCTCTCAAGTCAGGAAACTTGTGTAATTATGGAAATCACAGGAACTGTAGACCTGTTAATGATATGTAAATTGAATCTAAATTTTCAAACCATCTCAATTTATTCAGCATCATGCATGACCTCAATGTGCAGAAATTCCAGCACTTACACACCTTGGCATGTTATCAGTGAGGTTATTAATGGTTGAGGAATGTTCTGCCATGCTGAATGCATTTGGGCATGCAAATCATCAAGATCCACTGCTTTCAGCTCCTTTTGCAATTATCGATCAACGATGTTCTTAAAAGTGTACGATGGAAGACAAGTCCAGAGACGCTGCAGGCCATCGTAACACAACATGTTTAGGCCTTACAGGCTGTTCACAGTAACTTGAGGAACATGTGGCATCGGAGTTGTCTTGTTGAGAAACTGCTCCATGGTTGAACCATCCTGTTCACACTAGTGAGATTGGACATAACATGACAAGCCTAAGGCCACATTCAGTATATAGTCAGTATTTTACCTCAGTATTTGTAAGCCAAAACCAGGAGTGGGTGATAATACAGGAGTGGTGACGTGTCTCTATTATACTTTTCCTCTGATTGTTCCTCTCCTGGTTTTGACTTACAAATACTGAGGTAAAAAACTCACCAAATAATGAACGTATGAACGTAGCTTAAGCCATCAAAAGGTGTCTACGTAAACTATAAGAAGGTGTTTGCATTACATTGTGCTATAAGCCAGACATCCAGATACAGGTGTCCATGGACCTCACGCCACCGCTATCATGGTGCAGAGTAAGACTGCAATGGAGGTCTATCGTCTTCAGCCATGAGCGCTGCTGTTGTTTTAGATACAGTGATAGCCGGAAATGGGCGTAGAGGCCATGTTGGCAACACCGTGAAGGGTCATTCCATGGTAACTTGCGTTACAGCACAGTAACTTACGTTACAATAAGTTTACTTCTCATATGAAGTAATGGTATTGTAACGTAAGTTACCATCAGCTTTGTAACGTAAGTTACTACATTGTATTGTATCGTAAGTTACCAAGAAATAACACTGTATTTTTTATTTAATTTGTATTCTTGGAAAATCAAACTGTGTTGAAATCTATTGAGAATAGTTTAATGTACAATATACATTCACCCATTTTTGTGCCTGCCTTCAAAGAACAGTCTGTAGCCATTATTAACTCAGTTTTGGCTTGTGAATGTAAAGTAAGTTACCATGGAATGACCCTTTGACCCTGAAGAGGCCTTCATGAGGTAACGTCACACTTGTCCTACTCCTAAGATTATGGTATGTGATGGCATACCGTATGGTAGTTGGACACTTCTTTTATTTTTATTATTTCCAGGTACACTAACAACTGATTTGGTCATGGTACCAGTGGTACAACCATGTCCCCATACTGTACCAGGTGCATTTTTCCACTCAACAGTGCCAAGCCACATGTTGCTTGTGTTACTGTGAGCAAGCCTGCGTGTTCCAAATGTGCTACCATTGCATGCAGAATCTCCGGACTTGCCTCCTATCAAGCACATCTCGGACATCATTGGTCGGCAACTACAAAGGGAGCTGCGAGCAGTGGATCTTGATCATTTTTCCAAATGTATTCAGCGTAGCAAAACATTCCTCATTGATAGCAGATTTATTATATATATATATATATATATATATATATATATATATATATATATATATATATATATATATATATATATATATATATATATATATATATACAGCATACAGTTGTGCTCAAAAGTTTACATACCCCGGCAGAATTTTGGCTTTCTTGGCCTTTTTTCAGAGAATATGAATAACATCAAAAAATTTTCTCCACTCAAGGTTAGTGGTTGGGTGAAGCGATTTATTGTCAAACTACTGTGTTTACACTTTTTAAGTCATAATGACAACCCAAAATATCCTAATCACCCTGATCAAAAGTTCACATACCCTGGTGATTTTGGCCTGATAACATGCAAAGAAGTTGACACAAATGAGTTTAAATGACTACTAAAGGTAACATCCTCACCTGTGACCTAACTAGGGGAAGAGTCCTGAAGAGAGAATTCTAATCATTGTGTGTGCATCAAAGCTGAGTTTCTGGGATCCAGACAGACTCTTGCATCCTTCATCCAGCCACTGACATTTCTAGATTGTGAATCATGGGGAAAGCAAAAGAATTGTCAACGGATCTATTGGAAAAGGTAGTTGAACTGTATAAAACAGGAAAGAGATACAAAAAGATAACCACAGAATTGATAATGCCAGTCAGCAGCATTCAAACTGTGATTAACAAATGAAAAATCGGGGGCTCTGTAAAAACAAAACCACGGTCAGGTAGACCAACAAAAATTTATCCACAACTGCCAGGAAAATTGTTCAGGATTTAAAGAAAAACCCAAAAATAACATCAGCTGAAATACTGGACTCTCTGAAAACTAGCAGTATGGCTGTTTCAAGATGCACAATAAGGAGGCGCTTGAAGAAATATGGGCTGCATGGTCGAGTCGCCAGAAGAAATCCATTACTGCGCTAATGCCACAAAGTATCTCTCCTACAATATGCAAAACAGCACAGAGACAAGCCTCAAAACTTCTGGAACAAGGTAATTTGGAATGATGAGACTAAAATTTAACTTTTTGGCCACAACCATAAATGTTACATTAGGAGAGAGGTCATCAAGGCCTATGATGAAAGGGGAACACCATTCATACTGTAAAGCACGAAGGTGGATCGCTGATGTTTTGGATATGTGTGAGCTACAAAGGCATAGGAAACTTGTTCAAAATTGAAGGAATGATGAATGCAGCACGTTATCAGCAAATACTGGAGGCAAATTTGCAATCCTCAGCCAAGAAGCTGCACATGCAACATGACAACGATCCAAAACAAAAGCCCAAGTCGACCATTCATTGGCTACAGCAGAACAAAGTTAAGGTTCTGGAGTGGCCATCTCAGTCTCCGGACCTCAATATCATTGAGCCACTCTGGGAAGATCTCAAGCACGCAGTTCATTCTAGACAGTCCAGGAATTTACAGGAACTGGAGGCTTTTTGCCAAGTAGAGTGGGCAGCTTTACCATCTGAGAAAATAAAGAACCTCATCCACAACTACCACAAAAGACTTCAAGCTGTCATTGATGTTAGAGAGGGCAATACACGGTATTAAGAAATGGGGTATGTGAACTTTGATCAGGGTCATTTGGATGTTTTGGGTTGTCGTCATGTTTTAAAAAGAGAAAACACAGTAGTTTGAGAATAAATGGCTTCACCCATCCACTAACCATGAGTGGAGAAAAAGGTTTGGTGTTATCCTTCATATTCTCTGAAAAAAGGCCAAGAAAGCAAAAATTCTGCCGGGGTATGTAAACTTTTGAACACAACTGTATATATACACACACATACACCGCACACATTCAGTTTCCTATATCCCATGTATGTATGATAGAGTGTTAGATCACGTTATTCTACATCCAGCTGTTCGTTCTCTGCATTCTCTAATGCATATTAATGTCAGTAAGCCTCCTCCTTACACAGAGAAGAGGATTACATAATTTATATATGGACCCTTTCAGATTCAATAGCTAAGCCATCTAGCCGGAAAACTGACCTTGAATCATCGGTATAAATCCCTCCTACAAGCCATGAATGAGCACAACAAACTACTCCTAGCCAGAATAGAAAGATTTGAGCAAGGCTGGCTACAGCTTTAAATGTTTTTGCAGCCGGATACGATGTGTGAATGATTGTCACAGTGCGGCTGTCTTTCTCTGTGGGTCTCGGAGACCTGCAGTAAAGCATCCAGTGCAGGGTCGCAGCCTGGGGTCCCAGCTTAGCTTCTGGTGGAGATCAAAGCGGAAAAGTGGCCCCGGGGTCAGCCAAGATCAGCAGTGACGTGTGTTCTGGGGGCCTCTAACTGCACTGCCAGGGATTGGGACCATTTGTGGATCTGCCATGTGACCATCATTAGTCTTTATTCTATACACCTGCTGTGGGATTCTGGCTTGTAACTATTAACCCATTTTGGCTGTAGTTTTTACAAAGTGAGGTAGAAGGCGGATTACCTTAAAGCCATAGATTCCATTGTACGTGTGATTTCTGCCTTGATTACACATAGTCGCACCAGTAACCAATATGGCTGTTACAGCTTGTGCAGTCGACCGTAGAAATCGGATGGGTGACATCTGTGGTTTTGATGGCTAGCACTTGTACACATGTTATTCTATGGGGCTGTGCACCTGTCTGTTTTTTTTTTCCGTGAATCTAATGGCACTCGTCCATTCATGTCTATGGGTCTGTGAAAAAAATAGATTGTAGTGAAATTTTCCGTTCGCTTTCCACCTCCGAGAAAATTGGATCCCACTCTGATCAGAGTCCGATTAGCATAATTGAACCAATTTTCTTGGATGGCGAGAAAAGGGTCATGTGACACCATCCTTTAAAGACGTTGACCATTTTTGGGGGACATTTTTTTTTCTCTTACATGCATGTGTTTCTTGGAATTGGGATTCATTAAAAAAATGCACGATTTTGTCTTCTGCAGACTCTGTGTTGCACTATTGCTGGCTGCAGCAATATGAGTTAACGGAGAATCAGTCAGCGAGCTTGTTCTGCAGCTCCGATAGAGTTTGTAACTTTCATCTGTCTTTTTTGTTAATGCTCTTTTGAGCTGATTTATGACTACTACCATCTGTAATATACCAACGATGCAACATTTTTTAATGAAACCCAATTCCAAAAATGATTTTTAGCCCCGAATAAATGCATTTAAGTAAAAAAAATAATAATAATTGTCCACAGAGCTGGACAAACCTTTTTACATTATTATATTTGTGATCATGTATGCTTTTCTATGGGCCCACTATAATGAATGGACCTTCCAGTGATGAAGGAATCAGCTCGTGTGTAGAAGAACCTTGGTTGTATATAAAACATTTAGAAATGCCATGTTTTAGGGTTTTTATGGGTCAGTATCCTAAAAACTATCATCTCCCAGATCAGTGGGCTTTCTGAGCTTGGTAGTTCATTGGCACTATGAGCGTTCCTGTGGTTGGCTTGATGTGATGTATAAGTTGGTAAGAAATGACTAGTTTGTATTAGACCAGATATGTAAGGTGACTTCTCGTCATACTCTGCCGAGCTCACCATGTCCATGTCAATTTTTGTCCTTCTAGATTATAAGCACTCCCCAGAGACTGAGCGCGGGAGCAGATCTTCTCATAGGGAGACAGTTCACCGCGGCCACCTCAGCCATGGTCACCCAGACTCACATCACGGATGCCACCAGCTGGATTCCTGGGTAATTGTTGGCGCGTGTAATTTATTTAGGAGAACTGAAAACCTCTGCAGTTTCTCATCTTTGGTGCCTCATTTGGTTCTGGTCAAGTCTTGCTTTTCTATACAACTGTAATAGTTATGTATGAGAGAAACGTGTAAAGGTGAAGCCAGACAGGGAAGCGAAGACTTAAGTTTCCCCCAATTTTAAAATGACAGAGACGGTAAATGTTAGAGAATGTCATGTCATCAGGTAGGACGTACATGTCCATGCAGGACATATGGCCAGTAGGACCTAATAGGTTAGGATAATAATGAATGAACTTGTAAGTAGCACATACATAATGTTACAGGTATATTCAATTACTAACACCAGAAATATTTTTTTCCACAGGGATCGGAAACGTTCCCGTGAGTTCATAGAGTCTGACTTCTCAGAGAGGTAAGGGCAAACAAGAGATGAGTGGTGGTGGGGGATGGCAGTTTTGATGAAGGTCACACTATTCAACCTGGAATGTGATCTATACAATCTCTGGTGCACTAGTTTCAGGAATTGTGGTTTACTCATTATAATATTGCAGGAGATCATATGTGTGTCCAAAAAAAAAGAGAAACAGATTCGGCACCGATGCACCACCGTGGTCTCTTAAACAAATCTAAAGAGACCCCACACACACAATATGAACACCATATACCCCAAGGAACGGGTGCTCAATCCTGAGAAAATATACACTGTCCAATAGCACAATGAGAGAAAAAAGAATGGCACTCACCGTTACTGAAAATAGAAGTGATTATTTCGTGGATAATAATGCATGTGCTCGGCAGCAATGCAGAGACTGCGGACAAAGGCCGTTTCACGCTCCTGCGCTTCAACGGGTCCTAATGGGTCTGAATGGTTGATTAGGACCCGTTGAAGCGCAGGAGCGCGAAACAGTCGTTGTCCGCGCTCTCTGCATTGCTCCCGAGCCCATGCATTTTTATCCATGAAATAAAGACTTCTATTTTCGGTAACGGTGAGTGCCATCCTTTTTTCTCTCATTGTGCTATTGATCATATGTGTGTGCATGTAGAGTATCGGATTGGGGTGGCAAGGGCCCACCAGTAACTCATTCTTGAGGACCAATGCGAATTTTACAATTTTCTCATTCACAAATTTACCTATGTTTCTTAAAGGGAACGTGTCAGCAGGATTGTGCACAGTAACCTACAGACAGTGTCAGGTCGGCTCTGTTACACCGATTAAATTGATACCATGGGTGATGAAATCCGTCTTGTGGTTGTCGAGTAATCTTTATTTTCAGTTTGTAGTTAATGATATGCTGTGCTCCGGAGCGGCCTGTGGGGGGGTCTGGGGGGGGGGGGGGGGGTGCCTGTGCTGCAGCATGATCGCATGTGTTATGTGCATTTAATGATTTTATTTCATGCTATGAAGAAATTCATTAAAAGAAAAATGTCTCAAAATGGCATCGGCCGTGCCTGCGCAGTAGCAGCTATTGGCAATTCAATAGATGCTACTGCGCAAGCGGCACCATCTTGCTAGAGAAAAAAAATGGCCCCTTTTTTAATATTTATACAGCTCTGACAAAAATTAAGAGACCACTGCACAGTTTTATTAAAATCAGCTTCTCTACATGTCTGACAGCCATTCCATTCCAGTGTCAGTTGAATTCCAACCAGAGTACACCTCATTCTACTTAATGTGCTTCTGATTAGGTGATCACCTAAACCAAGTCTTATTTAATGCAGGAAAGTATAAAAAACCCTGCTGTGGTGTTCACAATCCTCTTACAATAGGACAAGCTGGATGGCAAAACAAGTGCTAGTAATATCCCAAAAGTAATAGAAATGAAAAAATTACTTTTAACCATGCCAAAGGAGTAGAAAAGAAAAGTCTTAACTGAGCTAAAGAAGGGCTCTATTCTGGCTTTACTATCAGAGGGATACAATGAGAATCATGTTTCCTCCATTCTTAAAATTTCTAAGATGGCAGTCCATTACAACAAGGTCAAGCAGCAGATATTGGGGACAACAAAGCTACAGACCGGCAGAGGGCGAAAACGACTCTCCACCGGGACCGGGATGACCGTCATCTTATTCGAATGTCACTCAACAACCCCAGGATGACATCAAGTGACCTACAAAAGGAATGGCAAATAGCAGCTGGGGTGAAGTGCATGGCAAGAACAGATCGTAACAGGCTCTTAGAGGCAGGGCTCAAGTCATGTAATGGTAGAATAATAATACGGTAATAATAATCTTTATTTTTATATAGCGCTAACATGTTCTGCAGCGCTTTACAGTTTGCACATGTTGTCATCACAGTCCCCATTAGGGCTCACAATCTAAATTCCCTATCAGTATGTGTTTGGAATGTTGGAGGAAACCCACGCAAACACGGGGAGAACATACAAACTCCTTAAAGATGTTGTCCTTGGTGGGATTTGAACCCAGGACTCCAGCGTTGCAAGGCTGTAGTGCTATCCAGTGAGCCACCGTGCTGCCCGATAGTACGATAATAGTAGAAAAAAGCCTTTCATCAATGAGAAGCAAAGGAGAGCCAGGCTGAAGTTTGCCAAAGACCATAAGGATTAGACCATAGAGGACTGGAGTAAGGTAATCTTCTCTGATGAGTCTAATTTTCCGCTTTGCCCAACACCTGGTTGTCTAATGGTTAGACGGAGACCTGGAGAGACATACAAGACACAGTGTCTTGCACCCACTTCGAAATTTGGTGGAGGATCGGTGATGATCTGGGGATGCTTCAGCAAGGCTGGAATTGGGCAGGTTAATCTTTGTGAAGGGCGTATGAATCAAGCCGCATACAAGGTTATCCTGGAAAAACAGTTGATTCCTTCTGCTCAGGCAATGTTCCCCAACTCTGAGGACTGTTTTTTTCCAGCAGGACAATGCGCCATGCCACACAGCTAGGTCAATCAATGTGTAGATGAAGGACCACCACATCAAATCCCTGTCATGGCCAGCCCAATATCCAGACCTGAACCCCATTGAAAACCTCTGGAATGTAATCAAAAGGAAGATGTATAGTCACAAGCCATCAAACAAAGAAGAACTGCTTAAATTTTTCTACCAGGAGTGGCATAAGGTCACCCAAAAGCAGTGTGAAAGACTGGTGGAAAGCAGCCAAGACGCATGAAAGCTGTGACTAAAAATCATGGTTATTCCACAAAATATTGATGTCTGAACTCTTCCTGAGTTAAAACATTAGTATTGTTGTTTCTAAATGATTATGAACTTGTTTTCTTAGCATTATTTGAGGCCTGCAAGCACTGTGGGGGTTTTTTTCGTTATTTTGACCATTTTTCATTTTCTGAAAATAAATACAAAATTTAGTGCTTGGAAATTTGAAGACATGTTGTCAGTAGTTTATAGAATAAAAGAACAATTTCCATTTTACTCAAAAATATAAAGAGAAAAATCAGAGAAACTGAAAATTTTGCAGTGGTCTCTTAATTTTTGCCAGAGCTGTACAATACTCATTATGTAAACTGATGGGCAGGTCAGTGAGGGGATACATACATACATGGCATGGTCTGCTAAGCTATCACTCTAGAATAGCAGTGAACAGATGCTATATACCTCCATGTGAATGTAGAGCAGTTCGGGCCGGTTGCCCCCTGGCAGCATCCTGACTCTTCCTCTTCTATTCACTTCCTCGTCCTATTCCTTCTTATTCCTAACAAGGAATCTGTAACGAATCCCTGTGGATTTTTTCAGCGAGTGACTGGCCACTATGGCAACCACTTGTTAGGAAGCATCTTTATCATGTGCCATATTTCTTCTTGGGTCTCTGCGTTAGACACCTATCTAGTGTTAATGCAACAAATTCCAAATGCAATGAATTCTTTCCTAGGAAGACAAAGGCTCCTGAGATATATTGGAATATATATTTTTTTCTTTATTCAATTATTTAAATGTCAGGAGTTCATCTTGTGTGTTCTTTTTAAGTACCGTAGATTTTTAATGCATTATGCTTAAAGTATACATTTTGTACCTGATATATTTGTTAGTTGTTTATATATTTTTATTCATTGAATATATAAATTAACAGTTATAAGGTATCTTCTTTTTTTTTTTTTTTTTTTATTTACATTTTCTTTTAAATGTCTGAAGCACAAGGATGTTTAGGTTCTCTTCCCATGTGCATCATACTCCTTTTTTTTTTTTTTTTTTAATTAAGTCCGGGGTCCAAATGGGATAGAAAGAAAAGCATAGTCAAAAAATACCCACACCACCCGACTGGTGTTGTGAGTGAATAGGATCTGTTCATAAACTGATCCGTCATGCTCCCATTACATCCTTACTAAACAAAGAAAAAAAGAAAGGCGCGCCAGCCAACTGTTGAAGAGATATAAACTGGGATACATACGAGATGGTAATAATGAACACGAGTCTTAGTATTCCATTATTATTATTATTATTTATTTATATAGCTCCATTGATTCCATGGTGCTGTACATGAGAAGGGGTTACATACAAATTACAGATGTCACTTAGGCCGGGGTCACACTGCGTTTTAGGCAGTCCGTTGACGGACTGCGTTACATCGCGGTATAACGCGGTGTAACGCAGTCCATTAACGCCGCCATTGAGCCCCATTGTCGGGCACATCGCGGCGCATTCCGTAAAGCGGCATGCGTTCGCGATATGCCGTCATTCGCTGATGGAGCCTTGGACGCGACCTGAGCGTCTGAGGCTCTGTCACCGCTAGCGCAGATGAATCATCTGTGCTAGCGGGTATAGCATAATGCGATTGCGTTATGCTATACCGTTAGCAGCCCGTCAACGCTATGCGTTGAACAGGCTGCTAAAATGTTATGTGAACCTAGCCTTACAGTAAATAAACTGACAGTGATACATAGGGGAGAGGACCCTGCCCTTTTGGACTTACATGCTTCAGGATGGTGGGGAAGGAGACAGTAGGTTGGTGGGTTGCAGCAACTCCGGTGTTGGTGAGGCGATAGCTCCGGTAGTGGTGATGAGGAAAGCGGGGTCATTGCAGGCTGTAACCTTTCCTGAAGAGGTGAGTTTTCAGGTTCCGTCTGAAGGATCCGAATATGGTTGATAGTTGTAGGTGTTGGGGCAAAGAATTCTAGAGGATGGGGGATATTCGGGAGAAGTCTTGCAGGCGATTAGGTGAGAAGTGAATATGTGTGGAGGAGAGAAGGAGGTCTTGGGAGGATCAGAGATTACGTAAGGGAAGATATCGGGAGATTAGTTCAGAGATACATGGGGGAGACAGGTTATAGATGGCCTTGTAGGTCAGTATTAGTAATTTGAACTGGATACACTGAGGGAATGGGAGACAGTGAAGAGACTTGCAGAGGGGAGTAGCGAGGAAAGAAATGAATTAGTCGGACAGCAGAGTCAAGGATGAACTGGAGAGGTGTGAGGGTGTTAGAAGAGAGGCCACAGAAAAGGATGTTGCAGTAGTCGAGGTGGGAGATGATGAGGGCATGCATAAGCATTTTAGTAGATTGAGGGCTGAGGAAAGGACGGATTCTGGAAATATTTTTGAGCTGGAGGCGACAGGAGGTGGAAAGAGCTGTTTGAAGGACAGGGCAGAGTCAAGGGTTACTCCAAGGCAGCGGACTTCTGTTGCCGGGGAAAGCGTGATGTCGTTAATTGTGATAGATGGGTCAGGTAAGGAAGATCTGTGAGATGGAGGAAAGATGATGAGTTCAGATTTGTCCACATTGAGTTTGAGGAAGCGAGAGGAGAAGGATATGGCTGATAGGCACTCCGGGATTCTGGAGAGCAGAGAGGTGACGACTGGGCCAGAGAGGTAGATCTGAGTGTCGTCAGCATAAAGGTGGTACTGGAATCCGTGGGACTTTGAGTTGTCCCAGGCCAAGTGTATAGATTGAGAAGAGTAGGGGTCCTAGAACAGAGCCTTGGGGGACTCCAACAGAGAGAGGGTGGGATGAGGAGGTAGTGTGGGAGTGGGAGAATCTGAATGTGCAGTTGGAAAGGTATGAGGAGATCCAGGATAGGTGGTTTATTTAAGAGTTCATACAATAAAAAAAATTGCGATATCTATGAAGTGGAAACGCTTAGTTATTTTTCTTCATATTTTTTTCTGAAATGGGTGTCTATTTTTCAAGCTTTAGGAAGTAGTGTATTTATATTTTTTGTATCTAATGTTACTTTTGTTGTAACGCTATGCATTCTTTAGGCCCCTGTAAACCTTAGTTGATGATAGCCAAAATATGTTGATTATGGTTTATCCTTTCTAGGATATTGTGACTCACTTTTATTTGTAATCAACAAGGAGTTAGCTGTCACTAGCTTCTTATCAGATGAGATAATATCCATCTGCACCCTTGCCAAAGCCATGACCCCACGTGTGCCTACTTTTTTATTTTTTTATTTTTTTCGAAAAATGAAAAGTTAAACAGTTTTACAAAATATCTTTATTCATCCATTTATTTCAAGATCTCTGCTTTTGCTATCATTCAACGGGAAATTAAGCTGATAAAAACCTGTCCCTCTGCTGTGAGGTGCGGGACGTGTTACAAGACACAGTTCTGATAATTCAGTTCTGATGACGGATACAGTACAGTTATCGACATGAGACAAACTTGAATTCACTGATCGCAGCCTGAGATCTGGAAAGGCTGTGAGTAGTGTTGAGCATTCCGATACTGCAAATATCGGGTATCGGCCGATATTCGCTGTATCGGAATTCCGATACCGAGTACCGATATTTTTTCAATATCGGATACTGGAATCGGAAGTCCCCATAATGCAATGAGCCACTGTTGTGGCTGTGATTGGCTGCTGAAATTATGTAATCATGATGCGCGGTCTGTGCACATCATGATGCGCAGTCTGTGCCGACAGCCGGGGGTCTGTACGGGCCTGCCGGGGGCTTGTCAGCTGCCGGGGGTCTGTACGGGCCTGCCGGGGGCTTGTGCCGGCTGCCTGGGGTCTGTACGGTCCTGCCAGGGGCCTGTGCCGGCTGCCGGGGGTCTGTACGGGCCTGCCGGGTGCCTGTGCCGGCTGCTGGGGGTCTGTGCGGGCCTGCCGGGAGTCTTGTGTGTGTGCAGGCATCGTCCGATGGGACTACAAGTCCCATTGGGCGATGCCTGCTACAATGACAGTGATTGACACATTAGCCAATGATGGGACAGTAGTAGTCCCATCATCCGGCTAATGTGTTGAATGTAAAAAAAAAAAAATATATATATATATATATAGTATATACTACATTCATACAACATACATACATACATACATTCATACTACATAATACATTCATACAACATACATACATAGTAGATAATACATACATACTACATACATACAACATGCTACAGACATACAACATACATACTACATACAATACATTCATACAATACATATGTATGAATGTACTGGCTTCGGGGATCAAAGTGACAAGTATTGGTGAGTATGTACTCTGTTATATGTACTGTATGTCTATATGAATGTATTGTATGTAGTATGTATGTTGTATGTATGTTGTATGTCTGTAGCATGTTGTAAGTATGTAGTATGTATGTATGTATGTTGAATGAATGTAGTATATATGTAGTATGTAGTATGTATGTAGTATGTATGTTGTATGAATGTAGTATATATGAAGTATGTATGTTGTATGAATGTAGTATGTATGTAGTATGTATGTTGTATGAATGTAGTATGTATGTTGTATGAATGTAGTATATATGAAGTATGTATGTTGTATGAATGTAGTATATATGTAGTATGTATGTATGCTGTATGAATGTAGTATGTATGTTGTATGAATTTTGTATATATATATAGTATGTATGTAGTATGTATGTATGCTGTATGAATGTTGTATATATGTAGTATGTATGTAGTATGTATGAATGTTGTATATATGTAGTATGTATGTTTTGTTTGTTTTTTTTTACATTCAACACATTAGCCGGATGATGGGACTACTACTGTCCCTTCATTGGCTAATGTGTCAATCACTGTCATTGTAGCAGGCATCGCCCGATGGGACTTGTAGTCCCATCGGACGATGTCTGCACACACACAAGACCCCCCAGCAGGCCCGTACAGACCCCCGGCAGCCGGCACAAGCCCCCGGCAGGCCCGTACAGACCTCGCCCGCACACACAGACACGCAGAGTGTCTGCCCACGCACCGCCCACACTCTTCCCCCCTCCCGAACTGGATGTGCAAGTAAAGAAAGGGTTTTTTTTAATTCCGATATTTCTGTCCCATTGGCTTGAATGGGACTTCTGGTATCGGAATCAGCGATACCCGATACTTTTTTGGATATCGGCCGATCCAATCCGATCTGATATTTCTCAATATCGGATGGTATCGCTCAACACTAGCTGTGAGGAATTGGTACAGAAAATATATTAGAAAGTCGTATAACTTCGTTTGTACAAAGAATAACATTTGTTTGTACTCATGGAGTTAAAGATGGAAGTTTGTGTTTCGGCAAAGTCATTGTCAGGTAATAATTGTTTATAAGATTGTAGATTTTTAGGATGTACCGTATTTTAGTTATGAAATCATAAAAAATTTGGAAAAGTCATGATCGATCCATATATTCTATAAATTGTTGCCTTCCCATCTACAGTAAAAGAAGTAAGAGAGGTGAGAAGAGCGGGAAGGGTCTGCGACATTTCTCTATGAAGGTTTGTGAGAAGGTTCAGACCAAAGGGACCACGTCCTACAATGAAGTAGCAGATGAACTGGTGGCTGAGTTTACCAGCTCTGCTGGACAGTTGCCTTCTGACTCTGTAAGTAAAGTCTACATGATTTTATACTATTAGCGGTTTTTCTTTCTTTCTTTTTGGGTACATAACCCATACTTCATTTGCACCATACAAAACTGCATCCAGATGGGACATTTCAGAGCACTGGTCTCTGGATTGGTCGGGGGGGTCCCAGCCCATGGAGCCCAAGCGATTCAGAAAGTTATCATCCTTTTGGACATTCACCGGAAAGGTTGTCCCATACTTTGCAACTTCTACTCTATGGGTATACTGCTGGTCACCTGGCATCAGTTCCTAGTGGGCGGTGTCAAATGGATGCTGCCACCAATCAGCAGCCAGGATTTGAGTGCATGGATATGTTGATTTGTTTTATTCACAGGTCCATTGATTATAAGTTGTAAAGTAAGGGATAACTTCTTTAAGAGCGCAAGGAGTGAGATGAATGGCCACCGAAAGTCCACAAATCAAGTAGCTGTTTTGGGGAAACACTATTTATTCTTGTAAAACCAAGATGTTCTTTGTATACCATGGAAATGGCTGATGGTATGGGCTAATTAATGGATGGTGTTGGAACACGGGTGGTCTAATAAATGTACACTAAGCCTCTTCATCAGGACTGGCGAGTTTCTTCCTGGTTTTCGTGAAGTAGACCTCACTGCTAATGTCACTGTTTAAATTGTCTTAACTTGTATTGAATTTGTCTGTACAAGTCCCCACTTAACTGTAAAGTGCTGCGGAATATGTTGGCGCTATATAAATAAAAATTATTATTATTATTATAAGGAGTGTGGTGGAGTCAGACGCTCCTGATCCATGAAGAGATGCACGCCTCTCCATGAATCTGATGAGTGGCACGTACCTCTGTTCGCCACGCAGAAGTCTTACACCAGTCCCTATTTTGGTGTATCTGAGAGAAAGTAACGAGAAAACCACAAAAGTTGCAGAATTTCTTTGCACAACTCTGAGTTGACTTTATAAAGCATTTACATCAGAATCTTGACAAAATTGCTTTAATGAATCGGGTCCTATATACTTTGTTGCTAACCTTGTTTTTTCCCTTTTGTCATTGCTTATGGTGCTCGTGTGTCAGGAGTAATAGTTCCTTATTTCATACTCAGGCTTATGACCAGAAGAACATCAGGCGGCGAGTTTACGATGCCCTGAATGTACTAATGGCCATGAATATCATCTCCAAGGAGAAGAAGGAAATTAAATGGATTGGTTTGCCGTCCAACTCTGTGCAGGAATGTGAGAATTTAGAGGTACACTGATAATATTGTCGCATGTATTTTATTTGAATTTCTTTTTACATGTTAAATAATTAATTTTTCCAAAATTAAAACTCTTTGTTAGATACTTTTTGATTAGAATTAATAAAAAAAAAAAATAGCTCTGTTTCAGGACTGTGGTTTTCACCATTGTTTAGGGAAGAGTTTTTTAAGCAATTCATCAATATCCTTCCTCTGCTTCTCCTAAGTATTATTTATAGACTGCTGAAAAAGTGTAACTACCAGGGTAGCAGTCTCTGCACCTTAGTTGAGTTGGCGGGAGGGGAATTGCTAAAGGGGTTTTCTAGGACTTCAGTGTCAGACTGGTGGGGGTCCAAATTCCCAGCACAACTGCTAAGCCGCTGTACCTATACACTTATAGGGCAGAGAGCGTGCAGTACCATTCATGACCATTGAGCAGTGTGTGGAGCTGTGCTGAGTGGACCTTTCAACCAGCTGATCAGTGGGGGCTGATGGGATTTAGACTCCCATTGATTTGATATTCATAACCTATCATTATTGAAATTTTATCACCCCAAAGAAACTTTAATGAAATCCTTAGTGATTTCTTTTCTCTTTCCCATAGAGGTAGTTAACAGGTTCTTTAAAAAAAAAAAAAAAGCAATGAGCTTTTCATGGCGCTGCCTTTGTGTATCGCAATACAGTGCAAACCCTGGATGAGCGGCAGTGGCTTGTTATACACAGACTGCCACTATATTACACGTAATCCCAGGGCGGACATATCATTTGGGCTCAAGAGGTAAGGGGGCCACTGCCACCTCCAAAGCAGGTGGGGATTGTGCATTGAGGAGCTACTGGACTGTAAAGGGCCCATATACAGTTCTTGTGTCCGCCAGTGTGCAGCCTATGCAGCCACACAGGGGCCCATGAGGTAAGGGGGCCACTATCACCTCCAAGCAGGTGGGATTGTGCATTATGAGGAGCACAGGGACCCTCTCCTGTCTGAGTCCGCTCCTCTTGTGATGTATCTCTGCGTGTGCTCATGGCTTTGTTCTATATACTTGTCCTATATGCTGTTACTCCGGTGCCGAGCAGATTGTGGTCCTGCTATAGTTAGGTGCCTGACATATTTTCTGAGATCAGAATGAATTAATCCTCATGCTAGGCTGAACCGGGTTATTTGGGGTGATTTTTCTTCCATGTCAGGGGACGGTCTACCGTATATCAGCCTGGATAGCATGCACATGGATGCACGTTGTGTGATACCCACAGTGTGTGTGTATTTCAGGCTGTATATAATACTGTATCGCAGGCAAGGACGTGTACATAGCCGAGGTCCCTGTACCCAGCTGTGGGGAGCAGCTGACTCGGCAGCTCATTACTCGTGCATCAGACCATGGCTGCCCGCATGAGCTGGGGCAGAAATATATGTGCCGATGAGAATCCACATTACGTAAGAACTTAGCAAAGTATTTTTTTTTTCTTTTCTGCAGAGCTATTTTTACGTATCACCAGGAAAGCTTCATCCCAATCGCTCACTGTTCTGCTCCCGTCTTCTCTGGCGTCTCATCTTAGTATTCTCTGCTTTGTCGGTTCTGTGATGTTGGCACTAATGTGCACATGACGATGGAATTATTATTAATTAGCTGGTCCAATATTTGGGGGGTTTCGAAAAATATAGTTTCTTGAGACGTGTTGTAAAAAGGATTGTTTTTCAAGTCTTGGTCAGGATTCGAAAATCAATCTTGTTAAACATCGGGTTGACCTGCCTACTCACTGAGAGACACTTACTAAATGAAACAGATGTCATCTGCTAGCAGTAGGAGATGGCAAATTAAGAGTATCAAAACATCTGTTGCACAAGGGTAACACAAGGGGAGAGCACAAAAACCGACCAAACAGTCCAAAAATATATAAATATATACTTTATTGTACAATGTTAATAGTAAAATACAGGTTCAAAACAAAAGGATATACAATGCAAGATGTCACAAAAATATGAATATCACAAAATGTGCGGAGCGTGCCCTGACGCTCGTTTCAGAAAGTTACTCCTTCGTCAGGAGATGATGGAGTAATTTCTGAGACGCACGTCGGGGCGTGCGCCGCACTTGTGATCACCATTTATCAGGTATTTATCTGTCTGCATCTTTACCCATCATGACAGCATAGGGTACATTTGCAATATATATACGGTATATATTTTCCTTTTTAATAGCAGCTGTGTTTACTATAATTGTCTGCATTTTAGTGGCTTTTATAAACTCTATTTGCAGCAGTTTTTTGTTCACTGCAAACTATAATATCTCTACATTATTGCAACTATTATAATGTTCATTCCAACATAGCAGCATATTTTGACTAAATTTTCTTCTCGTTCTTTCACTTATGTGCTTTATTTTTTTTTCTTGGTATATATTTGTCTATTTATTTTTGATATTTTGTTTATTTTCCCCACTTATTTGCACTTTGCACTAAGCACTTTTTTTGTATGCTTGTTTTTTCTATTTTTTACATTACAGTGGATATTCATGGATATAAATATCACTAGATTTTTTTCTCACTTTGAAGTCCTTTTAGCCACTACTGCTATTATGTTACATTATAATTTTTCTACTTTATTTCTCTTTTTTTTGTTGCGATGATGGGTATTTAACCCTTCTATAATAATTTTTTGCTATTCAAACCTGGTTTTGGTGGTCTCTTTTTTTCTAAGTTTTTTAATATATATTTTTTATGTCATAAATAAATGTTCTCACAATTGCAGGCACATCTTGTGCTGATAGTACTATTTACCAATATTAATAAAGGTATTTTAAGCTATATAATTTGTCTTTTTATTATTTTTTGTCTGGATTTCTCTTTTGGGCTGTTACTCACTGAGAGATCAGATTACATTTACTAGTAAAGTCTATGGAGAGGGGAGGGATGAAGGAGCAGAGTGAGAGAGAGTTACGGACACACACCTGTACTGCTGCTTTCTAGTAAGCATTTATCTCACACCAGTCCTGGAGTCACAGCTACACTGGTCAGTAATGCTGAATAATGTCCTTTACGCTTCTGTCTGCATGCTACAAAGAAAAGAGCAGGTTCTCCTCTGTTTCTAAAGGTACTGTCACACTTAGCGATGCACCAGCGATCCCGACAACGATATGGATCGCTGGTGCATCGCTAAGTGGTCACTAGTGAGCTGCCACACAGGCAGATCTCACCAGCGACATAGCAGCGGTCGGCGGTCGCTACTTACCTGTCAGACGAGGCGATCCTGACGTCCTCCCGCCCGCGTCCACGCATCACTCGTCGGCGCCACAGGAAGCCCAGCAGGAAGCTGACGACGAGAAACGGCCCAGGCCGTTCTCGCGCGATCAGCGATAATCAGCGGGGGAGCCGGCCGGAGGTAAGTATCAGACATAGCGATATTGCTAGCGATATCGCTTAGTGTGACAGGCCCTTATGGGCTCGGTGTATAGAAGACCTCATAGAAGCTAGTTTCCAGCCACTAGATCAGAGACAATTGCAGAGATTTGAAATGGGGCCTGCAGGGGGTAAAACTGATGAAAAATGAAGGATGCAAGAATACAGGACTAAAATGGTTTTATTTTTCCTTATGTAGACACTCAGAAGCTTACTTCAAAAAGTCCCCTGAAATAGATATGTGCGCTTTATAGGAATTGTCCAGTACTTTTTGTATTGATGGCCTATTCTTGGGGTATGTCATCAATACCAGATCAGTGGAGAGCGACAAATGACAGCCCTGACGATCAGCTGTTCCTGAAGCTGGTGGTGACCGGATGTGATCAATTGAAGAGCTGCACATCTCCGTCACCTGTATAGTAGCCACAGCGGGGTGAATCTGCAGTACCCTCTGTGACCACTATACAATTATCAGCGATGTGCTGTCAGCACCAAGAATAGCTAATCGGCGGGGTTGCCTGTTTCTGTCGTACTCCCACTAATCTGATATTGATGACCTATGCTAATTGTAGAACATCATTAAAAAGTACTTCCAAGGTCAGATCCCCCGCTTTGATGAAGGCTCCGGCGCTGAGCTTGCATCAAAGCCGGGATATGTTAGCTGTTTTGAACAGCTGATATGTGCCCGCAATAACAAGTGCTGCCGGGCCGGAAATACGCACATCGCTGACCCCCGTCACGTGATCGGCTGTCAACGATGCGTTGGCATAACAACCAGAGGTCTCCTGGAGACCTCTATGGTTGTTGTTGCCGAATTGCTATGAGCGCCACCCGGTGGTTGGCGCTCATAGCAATGCTGTAATTCTGCTACATATAGGATATCTAATCATCGCCTATATGTAGCAGAGGCGATCGAGTTGTGGCAGCGTCTAGCCTCCCATGGAGGCTATTGAAGCATGCCAAAAAATGTTTTTAAAAATATGACAAAAATAAATAAATAAATAACTTTAAATCACCCCCCTTTAGCCCCATTCAAAATAAAACAAAAAATAATCACTCATACACATATTAGGCATCGCTGCGTTCAAATCATCCGATCTATCAATAAAAAAAAAAGGTTTAACCTGATTGCTAAACAGCGTAGCAGGAAAAAAAATAAAAACGTCAATTACGTATTTTTGGTCGCCGCGACATTGCATTAAAATGCAATAACGGGTGATCGAAAGATCGTATCTGCAGATAAACGGTATTTTTAAAAACATCAGCTCGGCACGTAAAAAATAAGCCCTCACCCAGCCCAAGATCATGAAAAATGGAGACGCTATGTGTCTCGCAAAATGGCACTTTTTTTTGTTTTTTTAAGCAAACTTTGGAATTTTCTCTCTTCACCACTTGAAAACCTAGACATGATTGGTGTCTATGAACTTGTAACGACCTGGAGAATCATAACGGCAGTTTACTTTTAGCATTTAGTGAACCTAGCAAAAGAAACAAACAAAAAACAAATGTGGGATTGCACTTTTATTTTGCAATTTCACAGCACTTGGAATTTTTTTCCCGTTTTCGAGTACACAACATGCTAAAACCAATGGTGTCGTTCAAAAGTACAACTCGTTCCTCAAAACAAGCCCTCACATGGCCATATTGACTGAAAAATAAAAACGTTATGGCTCTGGGAAGAAGGGGAGCGAAAAAACAAAAGTGCAAAACCGAGAAAAGCTCCAGTCATTAAGGGGTTAATAATCGCACGTTGTGTTATGTAATTGATATCTCTAGATTATGGACTTTTATGGCTCAACTGGGGTCTTTGAACAGACATCTCTCTGATATAATTTCGGCAAAGGTTAAATCCTTTCCTTTCATGTTTGTGTTTGGTATTGCAGATAGAGAAGCAGAGGAGGATAGAGCGCATCAAGCAGAAGAGTGCGCAGCTACAGGAACTGCTGCTCCAGGTACGCTGCTCCGCCACCACACTGGTATCACAAAGTGCCGAAATGGCAAATACTTACAGAAATCTGACCATTTATTTTAGGCATTCTTCCTGAAGGTACTCTGCCTACGATGTATACACCTATACCCTTTCCATTCACTTTTCTAGGACCATCCTATAATCCAAAATGTTCCATACTTTGGCACCTACCATGTCCCATTGGCACAGTATTAATACAGTTCTCATGATGTACCGCTAATCAACATAAGTAGTAATTTCCTTCTATGACAGGATCACTGATTGGGTGGTTCAGGGAAATGCTGTAGATATAGTATATCTTGACTTCAGCAAAACATTTGACAAAGTCTCTCATACAATCCTTATTAATAAAATGGCTAAGTATGGAATGGACAAGGCAACTGTTAGGTGGATTCATAACTGGCTTAGTGATCGGACCCAAAGAGTGGTTGTACACTCCCTGACAGAAGTTATGTCGCTTATCCATGTTTTGTAAATAAAAGCTTATAACCGGACATTAAATTCATCCATTGGTTGTATTAATTATTCTTTTGAAAGCTGAAACCCTGCGAAATGTGGTTTAGGTTAAGAAAATAAATTGGCATCATTGCAGAAATATTGATCATTTAATGGACACAGATTTTGGCAAGACAAAAGTTTTGTCGGCCACAGAAAGTAATGTGATATTCAAACAAATAATTAACTTAAAATACAAATTTATGTTGCATAACATAGGTGAATGAAGTTGTGGTGCTATTAGAGTCATATTTAATATTTTGTGTGACTTCCATGAGCTTGAAGGACTGCATCCATGCGGTTCAACAATGGTTCATACAATTTGTTAATGAAGTCATCAGGAATAGCAAAGAATGCAGTCTTACATGACTTCCAGAGTACTTCTAGATTCTTTGGTTTTGTCTTCCAAGCTTCCTCTTTTATCCTACCCCAAACATGCTCAATGATGTTCATGTCTGGTGACTGGGCTGGTCAGTCCTTGAGCACCTTGATCTTTTTTGGCTGGAGGAACTTTGTTGTAGAGATGGATGTATGAGATGGAGCACCATCCTGCTGCAGAATTTGACCCCTTTTATGATTTGGAATATAAGAGGCAGCTAATACTTCTTGATATTTTAGGCTATTGATATTGCCTTCCACCGTGCAAATGTTTCGCACACCCCATACTGAATGTAACCCCAGACCATGATCTTTCCAACACCAAATTTAACTGTTTTCTGGGTGTATTTTGGATCCATACGGGCTCCAGTAGGTCTACTGCAGTATTTGCGGCGGATGTGGTGTAATTCTACTGAAGATTCATCAGAGAAATCCACCTTCAGCCACTTTTCCAGCGTCCATCTGTTTAGCAGGCTGTGGGACTTTGCAAATGCCACACGGTTTTTTATTTGCCTTTTGTTTAGAGCTGGCTTCTGGGCACTGATTCGACCATGGAGGCCATTTCGAGACAGAATCCTACAAACTGTTCTAGTTGACACAGGGACTCGAGGTGACCAGGCCTGTTGGAGCTCTGCTGCAGTGGAAGAGGGGCTTGCTTTGGATTTTCTAACCAAAAAACGTTCCTCCTGAGCAGTTGTCTTGCGGGGTCTGCCGGACCTAGGCTTGTCAAACACATCTCCAGTCTCTTCAAATCTTTTTTTAATTCTTTGTACTTGACGATGAGACCCATTAAAGGTGCCAGCCACCTCTGCAGTGGATCTGGTCTTCAGCCTCTTGATAATCCAGGCTTTGGTCGCAGGGTGGATTTTTGGCATGTTATCAGAGCTCAAGTTGCAGCTCAAGTGAAGGTATGGGGTGCTTGGTTTCTTTTTATACACACCCACTAATTAACGGATCATTTACTGAGCACAGGTGAGGATGTAAACTAGGATTGGGTGCATTATATGACCAGGCGACAAAACTTTTGTCTTGCCAAAATCTGACCATACTGTGTCCATTAAATGATCAATATTTCTGCATTGATGGCAATTTATTTTCTTAACCTAAACCACATTTCGGAGGGTTTCAGCTTTCAAAAGAATAATTTATACAACCAATGGATGAATTTAACGTCCAGTTATAAGCTTTTATTTACATAACATGGATAAGCGGCATAACTTCTGTCAGGGAGTGTAAATGGCTGCACATCCAGTTGGAAGAATGTCTCAAGTGGGGTACCACAGGGCTCTGTCCTGGGCCCTTTATTGTTCAACATCTTTATCAATGATTTAGATGAAGGAATTGAGGGTACACTGATTAAATTTGCTGATGACCCAAAGCTAGGAGGGATAGCTAATACTAGAGAAGAGAGAGAGGATTCAAAAAGATATAAATAAACTGGAGCAGTGGGCAGCAACTAACAGAATGGTTTTTAACAGGGAAAAATGCAAAGTACTACATCTGGGCAATAAAAATGAAAAAAGCATATACAGAATGGGTGGAATAAGGCTAAGCAACAGCACATGTGAAAAGACTTGGGTATATTAATAGATCATAAACTAAACATGAGTCAACAGTGTGATGCCGCAGCAAAAAAGGGAAATACAATTCTGGGATGTATTAACAGAAGCATACAGTCTAGATCACATGAAGTCCTTATTTCTCTCTACTCCTCTTTGGTCAGACCTCATCTGGAATACTGTGTTCAGTTTTGGGCACCACATTTTAAAAAAAGACATCAACAAACTGGAGCAAGTTCAGAGAAGAAGAGAAGAACAGCCAGAATGGTGACCGGTCTGCAAACCATGTCCTATGAGGAACTGTTACAGGATTTGGGAATGTTTATGGGAGGAGACATAATAGCTGTCTACAAATACAGTGCCTACAAGTAGTATTCAACCCCCTGCAGATTTAGCAGGTTTACACATTCGGAATTAACTTGGCATTGTGACATTTGGACTGTAGATCAGCCTGGAAGTGTGAAATGCACTGCAGCAAAAAAGAATGTTATTTCTTTGTTTAATTTTTTTTTAAATTGTGAAAAGTTTATTCAGAGGGTCATTTATTATTCAACCCCTCAAACCACCAGAATTCTGTTTGGTTCCCCTAAAGTATTAAGAAGTATTTCAGGCACAAAGAACAATGAGCTTCACATGTTTGGATTAATTATCTCTTTTTCCAGCCTTTTCTGACTATTTAAGACCCTCCCCAAACTTGTGAACAGCACTCATACATGGTCAACATGGGAAAGACAAAGGAGCATTCCAAGGCCATCAGAGACAAGATCGTGGAGGGTCACAAGGCTGGCAAGGGGTACAAAACCCTTTCCAAGGAGTTGGGCCTACCTGTCTCCACTGTTGGGAGCATCATCCGGAAGTGGAAGGCTTATGGAACTACTGTTAGCCTTCCACGGCCTGGACAGCCTTTGAAAGTTTCCTCCCGTGCCGAGGCCAGGCTTGTCCGAAGAGTCAAGGCTAACCCAAGGACAACAAGGAAGGAGCTCCAGGAAGATCTCATGGCAGTGGGGACATTGGTTTCAGTCAATACCATAAGTAACGTACTCCACCACAATGGTCTCCGTTCCAGACGAGCCCGTAATGTACCTTTACTTTCAAAGCGTCATGTCAAGGCTCATCTACAGTTTGCTCATGATCACTTGGAGGACTCTGAGACAGACTGGTTCAAGGTTCTCTGGTCTGATGAGACCAAGATCGAGATCTTTTGTGCCAACCACACACGTGACGTTTGGAGACTGGATGGCACTGCATATGACCCCAAGAATACCTTCCCTACAGTCAAGCATGGTGGTGGCAGCATCATGCTGTGGGGCTGTTTCTCAGCCAAGGGGCCTGGCCATCTGGTCCGCATCCATGGGAAGATGGATAGCACGGCCTACCTGGAGATTTTGGCCAAGAACCTCCGCTCCTCCATCAAGGATCTTAAGATGGGTCGTCATTTCATCTTCCAACAAGACAACGACCCAAAGCACACAGCCAAGAAAACCAAGGCCTGGTTCAAGAGGGAAAAAATCAAGGTGTTGCAGTGGCCTAGTCAGTCTCCTGACCTTAACCCAATTGAAAACTTGTGGAAGGAGCTCAAGATTAAAGTCCACATGAGACACCCAAAGAACCTAGATAACTTGGAGAAGATCTGCATGGAGGAGTGGGCCAAGATAACTCCAGAGACCTGTGCCGGCCTGATCAGGTCTTATAAAAGACGATTATTAGCTGTAATTGCAAACAAGGGTTATTCCACAAAATATTAAACCTAGGGGTTGAATAATAATTCACCCACACTTTTATGTTTAAAATTTATTAAAATTTAACTGAGCAACATAACTTTTTGGTTTGTAAGATTTATGCATCTGTTAATAAATCCTGCTCTTGTGTGAAGTTTGAAGGCTCTAACTTATTTGCATCTTATCAAACCTGCTAAATCTGCAGGGGGTTGAATACTACTTGTAGGCACTGTATATCAAGGGCTGTCACATTGTAGAAGGATCATCTTTATTCTCTTTTGCACAAGGAAAGACTAGAAGCAATGGGATGAAACTGAATGGGAGGAGACACAGATTAGATATTAGAAAAAACGTTTTGACAGTTAGAGTGATCGATGAGTGGAACAGGCTGCCACGAGAGGTGGTGAGTTCTCCTTCAATGGAAGTCTTCAAACAGAGGCTGGACAGACATCTGTCTTGGATGATTTAGCGAATTCTGCTTTGAGCAGGGGGTTGGACCAGGTGGCCCAGGAGGTCCCTTCCAACTCTACCATTCTACGATTCTATGAATACATTTTAGTGTCAGTCATAAACGTCATTTCTATGTCTCCGATACTGTGCAGGTTAATTTTATCATTTCTTTCTATATATAAGGGCCAGGGTTCTATATCTCTTGCATATACTTGGGATTCCTTCCATAGGGCGATTTTTTTTTTTTTTTTATATGCTCCCCTTTTTCCAAGAGAGATGGCACTTTTTTTTCTGTCAATATAGTCACATGAGGCCGTTTTTTGTGGAACAAGGTCCCATTTTGACAGACCGTTCATTTTACCATTTAAATGTACTGAAAAATGGAAAATAAATTACGAGTGGGCTGAAAATAGTGGGAAAAAATCCTCCATTATTTTGTGTTTGCATCTTTCAGTGTGTGGGTCAGCATTGGTGGCAATACAACTATTTGTTTTTTGTTTTTTTTGAGCAAATATTTGCAGGCATGGTGATACCAGATATGTTTTATTTTTTACATTGCAAGCTTGTGCGTGTACTGTGTACTACTGCACAATGTTTCTGGATACAAAGGTGGCAGCAATGAATGTTTCCATAATCCTTGGACAGTCATGGAAACCCATCTGTATAACATCTAGACCAGTGATGGCGAACCTTTTAGAGACCGAGTGCCCAAACTGCAATCTAAAACCCACTTATTTATCGCAATGTGCCAACACGGCAATTTAACCTGAATAATGAGGTTTTAGATTAGAAAAACAACTCCTACATTAGCGCGCTATAGCAAAGAGCTTGTAAGCCCTGCACTCCAAGCCTAAGATACAAGCCACCGACTGCAGTGGATGTCTGTTCTTGAGAATGGAGAGGATTTTTATTCAAAAGTAAAATTGCCACACATGATGATGCATACAGTATAATGGCCACACATGATGATGCATACAGTATAATGGCCACACATGATGCTGCATACAGTATAATGGCCCCATATACTGCTCCATACTGCATAATGGCTCCACATGATGATGCATACAGTATAATGGCGTCATATACTGCTCCATACTGTATAATGGCTCCACATGATGATGCATACAGTATAATGGCGTCATATACTGCTCCATACTGTATAATGGCTCCACATGATGATGCATGCAGTATAATGGCCCCATATACTGCTCCATACTGCATAATGGCTCCACATGATGATGCATACAGTATAATGGCGTCATATACTGCTCCATACTGTATAATGGCTCCACATGATGCATACAGTATAATGGCCCCATATACTGCTCCATACTGTATAATGGCTCCACATGATGCTGCATACAGTGTAATGGCCCCATATACTGCTCCATACTGCATAATGGCTCCACATGATGCATACAGTATAATGGCGTCATATACTGCTCCATACTGTATAATGGCTCCATATGATGCATACAGTATAACGGCCCCATATACTGCTTCATACTGTATAATGGCTTTGCATAAAAAAAAAAACTACTCACCTCTGCTCGTTCCAGCGCTGATCTTGTCTCCATCTATCAATCCTACCTGTGGGCACACGCGCCATCTCGGCAATAGCGCCGCCGCCACTCTCCTCAGCCCGCGCGCCATCCCCGTTCTCAGCACATTGCTCAGACTGATGGAACGGCGCACGGCCTGATGGGAGAGTGCAGGGGAGAGGGGCCGCAAGATTTCGAGTGGGCTGAGGAGAGTGGCGGCGGTGCTAGTTTTGAGGAGATGGCGCACGTGCCCACCGGGAGGGCTCTGCATGCCACCTCTGGCACGCGTGCCGTAGGTTCGCCACCACTGATCTAGACCCTACCATGAAAGGTGCGGGCTCAGCTCCTGAGCGTGCTCCATACACGAGCACTTGACATCCATTTGTGACATTCGTTGTAGATATACAATGGGGTTACATTTTTCAATTATTTCTGCTTGAAGATGCCACTAAGGGGTGCTTGCAGCTTAGAGTGAATCTGTCACCAGGTTTTTACGACCTAATCTGAGAGCCACATAATATAGGGACAGAAACCCTGATTCCAGTGATGTGTCATTTATTGGACTGCTTGATGTACTTTTGATAAAATCAGCAGCAGATTATCACTAGAAGACTAGTAAACCTGCTGCTAGGTAGTCCTCCATATTGATGAGCTATATATAATCCCTCCCCCACTACTGATTGTGCGCCGTACGTGGGCAGAAAGCTGCCAATCAGTAGTGTTGGTGGGGTTATACAGAGCCCAGCATTCAGAGAACTGCTAGATCTGCAGCAGATAAATCAGTGATTTTATCAAAAGGACATCAAGCAGCTCAGTAAGTGACTCATTGCTGGTATCAGGATCTCTGCCCCTACAGCTGGGGAGCAAAAACATGTTGACAGGTTCCCTTTAAGGATCTGTATAGTTTCGTATGAGCTCTGTAATAAAGTTTATAATCTCGTTTTTTTTATCCCTGTGAGGGGGGATTCGGAGATTATATAATAAATCTGTAACATGGAATTAATCCGCACATAATGTTGGGCCTAAAAGCTGCTAATATTCAACCTTTTAAAGTAAATCTTTAATTTAGTTTTAGTTTTGTTTTGTGTAACTTGTAATTTTGGAATTGGCAATCGAAACGGATATTAAAGTGTAACTATAGGCCGGTAGATCTGTCACAACAAAATGCAGGACCTTCAATGTATGTGTTCCACAGTCCTACTATAAGCACTTTACCACCAAATACCTAAGACAGTGTCTCTTATGTAGTCACTCGCATCACATTTCTTAATGAATGTTTGTCCTGTCGCCGAGCAGAGACTGTATAATGGCCGGTTTGCCAGCCCTACAAGAGCGATGGTCCTAGGTCGAGCCGTCTGCTCACAGATAGTGACGTCTGAAGCATCCATCTATCGTATTCTCATCTGCTCATTGTGTTCCTATTTTCCATTGAATACAGAGAGATTCCTCTCCCTGTTTGCCATATTTAGAGACTGAGGGTCCTGTGTGTGTCCGTTAATTTAGGCGGGCATCATGTGAGCCGCTGGTCACAGGGCCACTCGTACAATTCCTGCTGCAGAGGCCTGTGACAATGGAAGTATTTGTTAGGTCCCATCAGATACCGGAATCTCTCATGGGCGTCCTGCCCTCCGTTTAGTGGTTCTTTAGTCATTTTTATTTGGGCTGTGTACATTTATTACAAATGCAGGACACTCCTCTGTCCCACCATATATGAAGGAACACGTGGTCTCCAAATATAATTTTGATGACCTCTGGGCTGTCTGTAATTATACGGAAAAGCTACAGGGGGCATCACATCTTCCTCCCCCTGACTAGTGTGTTCCCGATGACAGACCTATAGTACCAGCACATCATTCATTATCCCTTTACAAGTGAGAGTTGTAGTCAGAGTCCGACTCCGCAGCCCTGCTTATAGCTTCCTTCTACCATTGCTAAGATTCACGACTTCTAAACTTGTAAAAATAAAGAATAGTAATGAGTGTAGAATGCTGAGTATACCGCGCTCCCTGGACAGACAAGAGCATGATGATATGCCGGAGAGTTTAGGTCAGCTTAAATATTTATTCCATTGGCTCCTGTCCGTACCTCCTGCCGTTCCAGTGCCAGCTCTGCACTACGACCTCCAGTTTTTGTTGATATGGCCGCAGTGGTGATGTCATGTCGACATCAAGTGACCTCTGCAGCCAATCACTGGGCTCATTGGTTTGGTATTTCTATATAGGCATCATCGTTAAGACCAGTGATTGGCTGCAGCGGTCACATTGTGTTAACGTGATGTCATCACTAAAGCCATATCAACAAAGTCTAGAAGCCACTCCGGAGAGGAGCGGCAGGAGGTAAGGACAGCTGTAGTTGTTATCTTTATGTACAAGAAGCCTATGAAATAAAGTGGACAGCCCCGTAATGTTACACACTACCCCCGGGCATATATGTCGCTGCAACTGTTCTATATAGATGATGAGCTGATCTGATGATTTTCTCTTCTTACCTTCCTTCCCACAGCAAATCGCCTTCAAGCACCTCGTACAGAGAAACCGTCAAAACGAACAACTGAATCAAACTCCTCCCGCTCTAAACTCCACCATCAAGCTGCCATTCATCATTGTGAACACAAGCAAGAAGACCGTCATAGACTGCAGCATTTCTAGTGACAAGTGCGTACAAAGAAGTGTTAATCCTGGGACCCGAACTAAAGCCAGAATGGGCCCATGAGCTTGTTAAGTCCAAATTTAGGCCTGACTATTTTTATAATGAATTCTTTTCTTAAATGATATATTTTTGTCTGCGTGCTCCCACCACTAGTGGGCGCTCTTCTTTAACATTTATACAGATGACATAAAGAATCCAAGATGTATAGTGAGCTCCCCCTAGTGGTGGGCGCAGGTTGTCCTATAACAAGCTGGCCTCATAGATGTGTTTTTATATTGGTGTATTTATGTCATCTGCATTCTGATATATGAATATATATTAGTAAGGACAGTTTATCCTTCCGTTTACCTCGTATCAATCACTATTTTTTATGTTCCCACTCTTGTGCTTCTCTAGTTTGTGTGATTTTTGTCTTTTCATCCCGGGCTGTGCTTTCTTCCCAGGTTTGAATATCTTTTCAATTTCGACAATGCCTTTGAAATTCACGATGACATTGAGGTTCTGAAAAGGATGGGGATGTCCTTTGGCTTGGAATCTGGAAAGTGCACATCAGAAAACTTAAAACTTGCCAAATCTTTTGTACCCAGAGCTTTGGAAGGATATGTGTCAGGTGGGTGACATTATTTGGAGGGAGTGGGGGGGGGGGGGGATAATTTTTGCAATTCGGCTCTATTAGAAATATTGTACTTTTTTTTTTGTTTTTTTTTGCCATTACAAACTTTGATGTGATCTGTGCTCATTGGACCATCGGAATGAGCTCACTGATGGACTCTCAGTGAACTCATTCTACCACAAGCAATACAGTGCATCACAGAAGCGGAAAAACCTTTAATGAAAATCCAATTACTTCAATGCATATATTTTTGTATAAAAAATTAAGAAAAAAAACTAGCCCCAAATTATGGAGAGCCCCTTGAAATCAAAACTATATTTAATCTAGTGCCATTACATAATTACTAACAGCAGGGGGCAGAATACATTCATATAAAAAAAAAACAAAGGGATTCTATGATTTTTTTTTTTTTATTAATTTTTTTTGGTGGTAATAAGTTTTCAGGTTTTGCCATGAGATGTCGGGCACCAAGCTCAAAAGACTGAGCTTGGTGTGACTATGCAGGTGCAGCAGGAGTTTATACATTTTATTGCAACCAGCAGATGGAAACATTGATTATTCTTGTAATAACATCCTCCTTCTGCATTCTGCCTTTTCACAGTGGTCTTCATGAGCAGACCCCTGCTGTTCAGACTGTTGGGGGGGGTTTAAAATGACACCTCTAGTAGGTACAAACAGGAACTAATATGGGACTTTAAGTGAATTGTCTAGGCCCCATCTCATCAGAAGGAGCCTTAAGGCCCCGTCACACAGCAAGATCGCTGATTTTGTGACGCCACAGCGATCTTTCCAGCGATATCGCTGTGTGTGATGGGGATCAGCGACCGGCCCCCCTGCCGGGTATCGCTGATCGTGCTCGATCGGCCTGGGCCATTTTTTGATCGTTGGTCTCCCGCTGGCCAGCACGCATCGCTGTGTGTGGCAGCGAGAGATCAGCGATCAGCGACTCTGGTTTCCAGGGTAAACAGCGGGTATCTAAGAGCCGTCTTGGTTTGCTTTGCAATTAAGTGTACTCATGTTCTCCGTTATCAGCCACTGAGCTGGTGCTTTGCAGTGAAATTAATGACTGTAAGTTCAGAAAAAATGTCTGCCGCCATGATCCTGAAATTATATCCTATATCTGCACTCTCGGGAATTTGTGCATATATTTAATATTCTGCCTCTAGGGTTACTGGCCTTTTAAATAGCACCTGAATTTCTTATTTAGGCGCCAAGTTTGCAGTGTTCTCAGATAGAGAGAACCCATTATTTTGTTGATGCTGAAAGAGTTAAAAAGTGAAGTGGTCTCGGGCAGGGTTTGGATGCATGATTGCAGAATACAAAGCCATGAAGTGGCGGGGGCGCCTAGTCTTGGGCATTGTCTGCAGAGCTGGCTGTAGACAGGCCGTGCATATTAACAGGGACTGGGCCATTCATTTCCTCCCCGGTGCCATCTCTGCTTAATGAAAAGGGCTTTTCCTGTTGATCACTCGGAACAGTCTGTCCACTGAAGGGAAATCCCATTCACATTTACTGGACAGAGCGCTCCCCCATTATCTGCCTAATGTAGAGCCCTGTCCTCAATGCCAGATACACAGATTACATTAGTATGCATAGTCACAACTCCTATAGCATCAGGGTAACCGTACTGTCAGCTATAGGCTGTCTCCATGTCTACCAATCTAATGCTCAATGTTCTTACATTGAAGGTGTGGGGTCTATCTTTGGTATAAAATAATAGATATAAGTAATTAGCACTTGTATTGATTAAAGGCGTTGCCTCCACACAACTAATTTGCCCATTTAGACGAGCCAATATAATCAGAGAACAAGAACCATTCTATCGGCCAATCTAAACTGGCCAGCAATAACACAAGCAATGCGATTGCTCATTGGAAGTAGTGATTTTTAAAGAGGACCTGTCTATTGCTAAAGCAAAATTGAGTTAGATACCTTAAAAAATCCTTGGAGATCCCCTGATCTTGTCAATCTTTTCCGTTTGTCACTGGATTTCGCCGTTGCAGAGATATTCACAATTTATGAATTTTGGAGCTCAGTATGTGACATCTCTGTTAGCAGTGTAATTTGCCGTTTCTACTCTTTCACCTTTCCTCTTCAGAAGCCAATTATAGCTTAGCAGCTGGTCTAGCGGTCTCAGGGAGGGGAAGAATGATAGCACACACACCCTCCGTTGAACTGCAAGCTGAGATTTCACATATTGCGCACCAAAAACAATATTTGAATATCTCTACATTGATGTGACGCAGCGCAAAATGGAAAAGAGTGGATGAATCAGGAAAACTGAGGGCTTTTTACAATGTATTTTACTACTTTGTTTTTTTAGTAAGTGACCGGTCATCTATATGTAGGTAGGTTTAAAGATCATCATTATTGGCAACACATTGTCCAGACTAAATATCCACTGCTGAAAATATAGAGGGATAGAAGTATCGTATGTATGTGCATACAATTTTTGTTGTCTTGTGTAAGCGGGCAACTAAGCGACCACCCATCAACGTGTACCTATCTGATGGGCAGTCATTAAATGGCCTGGATTGACCCATTCAAAAGGGCAATAAAGCTGGTCCTACACATTAAATGTACTTTGGGAGACTTGAAAAGCCATCGGCGAGGTCAGCCAGACAGCAGATGATGGAGGAGATGATTGATTTTTAGCCCTTCTGAAAATGAAAGCTTGTCCCCAAGAGAAGTTCTGTTTTACATATAGAAGCTGTTCTTTATAGTAGGTTTTCCCTCTTCGTTTTTTTTATGCAGATTGGTGCTTCCCAAAGTGTGCTTTCTGTAAATCCCACTTATTGTAGAGAAAAGCATCCATACGGCCACCACTGGCCATCTTGGTTTGCTGAGATACTTCTTTTTATAGGCGGAGTCCTATCGGTGGGACTACTACTGATAAGACCTTAATAGCATGGTCTGAATTTGTCACACAGCAGATAAATGGGTCATATATGAGTATTGCCTGGGATTTACCACTACTTCTACTACTTTGCAAATCACTATGTATAGTATAATTTCTTATTAAAAAGCCCACCTCTGTGAAGTGGTAGAATGAGTCACAGATATTGTAGTAGTGTTGAATCCAACCGGATCCGGTGGCTGCCATCAGCAGATGCATGTAGCTCGGGCAAGGTCGGCCACTTCTCACAACAATTTAGCTACATGGGAACTACAAGTTGGCACCAACCAGAACGAGGATCTGCAGTTGTAAGCTCCTCATTCCTGAGGGTCATGGCATTGCTCTCTCACTCCCTCATTCTCAAGGTCTTGCTAATCAGATCTTAAATCACAAGTGTTAGCCGGGCATGAAAGCATCTGGGTGTATCAGTGATATGAGTGAGAACAACCTGAGTTCTTGTGTGATGAGCGAACATACCAGGCATGGTGTAATGTCTGGGAACCAGTGGAATAAGGAACGTGTGTATTGGGGATGATGGAGAGGTGGAGACAGTTAATATGACAAGTAGTGTATGCTTGGTTTGGTAGGAACTGTTATTAATATATTGGGTTTAGTTGAACCAGGAGTATAGAAGTATCTTATTTTATTTTGTGGGATCAATAATAAATTGGGCTGTTGTTGGTATTTTCTGTCTGTAGACATGGCCTCCGGGACTTCTTGGGCAGACCAAGGACTTCCTTTCAGCACATCTCAGACGGCCTCCGCAGCGCACATTGCTGGCACTACTACGTACTCACACTCCAGGTATGGTTATGGCCAGAGTTGCGATGAACGAGCGTGCTCAAGCAAGGTGTCTCGAAAAAAAATTCTAGATTTGCTGCGGGTGCATGCCACGCGGCTGTTCGACAGCCACAACACCTGCAAGGATTGACCGGTTTGTTAGACAATCACTGCATGTGTTACGGTTGTCGAACAGCCGCGAGAAATGCAGCCGCGGGGACTCGAGCATTTTTTTCGAGGATGCCTAAAATACTCGATTAGGACACGGGCATGCTCAGATAACACCTTATCCTAGCCAGCTCACTCATCTCTAGTCCAGATCTTCGGGACATAATGCACATATAGTGATTTACTTTTAATGGTGATGTACAGAATTAGGAAACAATGTCCCCGTTCCATAAACTGTGCCATTACATCTGCAATACCAGCCACAACCAACGGCGCAGATTCTGTAAAGCAGCCATGTTTTTCTAATCCCGAAAAACCCTGATAGTAGACTTTTGCGATAACTCCATTCTTTTCCTTCTTTGTGTTTTGTCCTCACAGTGTGAACACGGGATTATTTTTTGACACTGACCTGTCATTGACTAGCAGCAGCCACCACTCCAGCTCTGGAACATCCCACTATACAGAATCTCGAGGTGAAACCCCCTGTTCATTCGATGATGACGAAGATGATGAAGATGACTCTTCCTCCTTGGAATAAAACAGAAATGCGACACATCTGAGTGTTTGTGAAAGAGTGTATTAATAGTTTAGTCTTCCAACGCAGTTTCGATGGGAGATCACATCGGGATCAACAAAGTTTTTTTGCTTGTTTTTTTTTTTTTGAAAATGAGAAAATGCCATGGACGCTGTCATATTTCACAATGGCGTCTTGCCGGCTGAGAGGTGACTACTCTTGCTCCAATAATGCCGTTGTGATTGTTGGAATTTTAGATACTGTTGTTTCTGCAAGGATTATGCACAGGGTATATTGATGGACCTGTATGAGCCGCGAGAGTGAACACTCCTTTACCTGCAGACTGTCGGAGCGATCACTTCACTGCCTTCGAAAATTAATGCATCTTTTGTAAATTCCTATCTTACTCATGAAGCCACTTCAGAAACACAGAACCCCCAGCTAAGCTAAAAGTGATGCCTGCCAACGATCTGTGGGAAAGATGCTGCTATGTTCTAATTCCTGCAGTTATTGAGAAAATCAGAGGACATTTCTGTAACGGAGCCAGTCTTGTACACACAGGATTTCTAGCGCCATCCATACAGAAAAAGGGAACACTTTGATGGAGAATGCTGTCAAAAATTTTTTTTGCAGTTTTATGTCATGACCATTTATCCCCAACCCTTTTTTTATTTAGCGCTTTTTTTTTTTTTTTTGAATAATGAGCAACATCACAAGGGAAAATCATCCATTGCAATAAGTGCTGCATATGAGCTCATGCCGAGTCCTGGAGGCACATTTAATGTGTATTACCGCACCGCCTATTTTCCCGCACATACTAATCTGGTCTTCACAGGTTAATAGTGATCTGGGCAAGTGAACATTGGTCCAGGGTAATTGGTTGTCTCTGTCACATGTAGGAAACGAGTATGGTCCTGCATAGGTTTATTGTTCCAAACCTGTTCTGATCAATACCTGACCCTCAAGCGCTACGGTCGCCCACAATTGTCATTCATCTCTACCAGTTTCAACATTTACCCAATAGAAAATGATCTAACTGAATATAGGACTCTGGTGGTGTCATTATTTTCTGAAAAATATATGTTTTAGAGTCGCTTCTGTCTGCTGTATTTCTAGAGCATGCATGTGATGGCGCGGGAGTCTCCTTGAGTCTTTATTTCGTGGCGCTCTCATTAGTCATCCAGTCCTGCTCTTTAGCTATACACCCCAGTGCCTGTTAGATTTATTAATTACATGAAGCATTTCCAAGAAACGTGAAATGAGGGCTCCACTGCGTATGTTTTTTATTTAGAAAGTACCCTGTATTAGATTGGTTTCCGCAATATAGAGAGTAATGGAATATCCCAAGAATATGCGGTTACTTCCTGACTGCTGGGACTCCACGATCCTCCGGATATAGGGAGTTGTACTGCTTGTTAAGAGGGTCCATTTATGCTGCAAGACTATTGTGAATGAGTATTCCTAGAGGGTTTGTTTTGATGATAATCTTGGTGTAAATAGGCTGCCCATCACCCAATGAATGAGCAGATAACTTGATCGTAGGGTGAAATGATCTTTTGGTCTGCACTAATGATTGTTCTCAGCGGTGCATAGTCTTGTGTAAGCAGGACTTGTGCTGCTAAGAACAATGGCAGCCTATGCGCACAAATCGCTCAGTGTGCATCATTAATTGCGCTCTTCCTGTGTAAACAGGATATTAAACGACTCCTCCGGATCAGTCGAATTGCCAGGTATATTGTAGAAAGACAAACCCTATTCCCTTTTCAGTGCTCTGTCTGTCTGTCTGTCCTCTACGGTACCTGTACATGCAATGGTCTCCTGCTATATGGGCACTTCTCTTTGGAAGCATCACTGATTGCAGTGCCATCTAATCACACATGCCTGACAAAATTGGAATTACTGCCTTTTCCAAAGAAGCAGATTACTAAAGTCTTTTGACAGCCCTGAACACACTTGGGTGCACTACCGACCATAGCGGGTCCTTGCTTTAGCTCTGGACCCCACATTTGTACTATTCTCCCAAGACGTCACAAGTAACGAAACATGAGTACATTTGCATATTCATTTTTTTTTTTTTTACAAGGAAAACGTCTTTGTAAATTAAATCTAATGCTGCTATTAAGGCTGGGTTCACATTACTGCTATTTTTATTACTTTATTTCAGAAATGGCAGCAGATTCTATTCATTTCTATAGGAACTGCCGGATGCATGCGTTTACCCGGGGATACAAGGATCGCGGCATGCTGTCAATGGAATACAAAGTGACGTTTTATGCTTCAGATCTAGAAATACATGATTTCTTATACAAGAGAAGAAACATCTCCTCCATTCATTATTTCATATTGTTTGTCCCATTTTTTTTTTGTACTTTTTCCATAAATGGCCAAAGTCTTATAAACCTATAATGAACCTGTCTCTAGCCTGTAATGTAGAGAGCCCATGTAGGCGCCTAGTCATGGAGTCGTGTATGTGCTGCTGCAATGTCTTGCTCCATTTTCTGACACCGTAAGACACAATGATAATTCAGAGGATTAATTTGCAAAAGGTTATGGTTTAGGGCATTTTTCAAGGGCTATGGAAAACGACAGCTGTAATCTTAATTGATTGGCATGGGTGGTGCATCAATCATTTTCCCGATGTCGATGAAGTTATTGTGGCGCTGTGATATCATCGTGCTGCAATAATGTGTCAACATTCCCAACACTTCCCATTCAGCATATAGCAATGGCTCCTTTTGCCTTCCCCATTTATGCTTTTAATTATCTTTACCAATATGAAACGAAGGATAAAAACCTCATGCGAATGTACGGTAAAAGTGGAAATGTGTTGAGGTCTCATCTAAAAAGCTCTCGTCACTTCTCTGCTGGAGCCTCTGTCTTATGAGTGCTGCCAAAAACACCCGACAAAACGGTGCTGGATTATTTTATTCTGATGACATGATGGCTGATGTGATAGGAGCAATAGGCATCAAAAGTAGTCAATGAGGTTTTTTGGGGCGCAGCTGTTTTTTGGCTTGGATGGAGACTAGCAATGCCATTAGTTTCATTGTTAGGCTCTGCAGTCGTCAGCGCTGTAGGAGCAAAACAGTGGGATCACGCTGTCAAGTTTTACAGTACAAAAATCAAATATTCCACTAACATACAGGAAGGGCAAGAAAACATATTTGTCCTATATTGCAAACACTTTTGTAACTTTGTATATGTAAGTAACTTTGTATTTGTATAAGAAAACTTTTGAAAAAAAATGTCAGCTGTCTGTGGTGGTCTCCGAACCTGGAATTAATTGGACAAATAAAGTATAAAAAGGTTTAGTTACTCTATAACCCTTTTTATCATGAACATCCTCTATTTTTCTATGACGCTGGCTCAGGAGCAGAGTCTGCTCCATGTAGCACAGGCGCCAGCCTTGTTACGTAGCCAGCATGTGATAGTAACTGATAGTTTTACCCAGTGACATTTAAGTTATTTGACAGCGGCTTCAACATGATGGCTGTCTCTTCTGACGGCCATCGGCACATGGCGTGCTGCGGTCACGGGTGTTGGTCAGTTTTGATGGCAGCTGGAGATCTTGTAAAGGTTAGCCCACCTTGTCTTCATTGGCTATGAAGCTTTTGCCTGTGGCTCAATGTCTCAAGAGATCTTCAGTACTATTATATTGTATGAGCGATCAAGTGATTGCAGGTTCAAGTCTAATTAAAAAAAAAAAATATTAAACATTTACAAAAGTTTACAATTCCTCTGTTTACCACAAAATGAAAATTTTAAGGTCCAATCACTTCAGCGGCTTGTGTCTGATAATGCAAATCGGCCTCATTGAAGTGGAGATGAGCTACAATACCACTCACAACTAGTGTTGCGCGAATGTGCTTGGATAACGTGTTAGTCGAGTATCTTGGGCGTGCTCAAAAAATATGTTCTGTGTCCCTGCGGCTGCATCTTTTACCATCCCCTGCATGCGTTGCGTCTGTCTACAGCCGCGAATCATGCAGGGACTCGAACATATTTTTCGAGCACGCCCAAGGTAATCGAATAACACATTATCCAAGCACGTTTGCTCATCACTACTCACAACCCATGGTCAGGGGTGGCGCAGTTTCTGAAAGCAGTCATATTTTTCCAATTTTGGACAACTCTTTAAGAGAATAGAAATACTTTCAGATGTAGCATTCCCACCATGCCACCAGTTGACGAGGAGCTTTTTTTATGCTGAAACAATATTATTTATTTTTTTTAAAGGACTTGTCCAGAATTAGAAAATAGGTGATGACCTTACTCTAGGCTGTGCCTGGTATTGCAGCTGATCTATATTTAATTGAATGAGGCTGCAGTACTTCACACCATCTATGGACAGAAGAAGCACAGTTTCTGGATTTAGAGGGGATTGTTTTTTTTCTTTTTTTCCCATCCTGGAAAATCTTTAAGCCCACCCACTGTGCTCTATTGAAGTATTGCAAGTCATCTAATCCTGACTCCTCCAGGTGACGGAATGCCATGAGACAGCCTTGCTAACCCGACATTTCGATCTATGCTGGACTATACGAGATATACTACGGATCTGCGATGCTTGTGATCTTTGAGTTCTGCTCGTTATATTTATCTTTGCACCAGTGTGATGTTTCCTCTAGTTTTATACAGCCAGTGTGTGACACAATGACATCTTTACGCCTTCGCTGGCAGGCGTACGCAAGGAGGTGCCCTGTTTGTTAATTGTATTTAATGCTGTAAATGCCCATTATCTTTCCGAGAAATTGTGTAACATACTAAATGTTTATCTCAGTAAACCTATTTTTGTTTTCACAACTTTCTTTTATTGGAAATTAAGTGACGCTTAAAAAAACGCACATCTTACACAATTACATTACTTTTATACCGTAAATTGTGATTCATAAATATCTTGTATGGGAGGTGAAACATTGGCTGAGAGTGACACAGAGATGACACCGTGGATACTTGTGGAGGGGAGCTGGAAGCATTGCAGTCTTCTTACTCCCTGGTTTCTGGCAGGGCGGGCTCTCTATGAATGACCATTCTGTTGAGTATTATAGCTGTAGTATAAGTACAGCTCAGCACAAGTTCTGCTGTAACACATTCAGCTATGTTCTGGAGTCTACTCTGTTATCTCTATATGTAAATACAGGGCTAACAGGACATGTGAACAAGCACACAGGTCAAGACAGTGGGAGCTGTGATAAGCTGTCTATTGTATTATTGCATGGGCTGGTGATTTTGCAAGATATGTAGCAGTAGCTTGTCAGATAGTGAGAGGGAGGGGACCTGCTAATTGCTATACAGCAATCATTAAGCTGGAGATAGGAAGGATGGTATGTTAGGTGTTAAGTCATGTCTGAAGGGCCCGTCACACTAAGCGATATCGCTAGCAATATCGCTATGTCACTGGTTTTTGTGACGTTATAGCGATATTGCTAGCGATATCGCTATGTCTGATACTTACCTGCGACCGCTGGTTATCGCTGATCGCGCGAGAACGTCCTGGGCCGCTTCTCGTCGTCAGCTTCCTGCTGTGACGACGAGCGACGTGTGGACGCGGGCAGGACGTCCGGATCGCCTCGTTTGACAGGTAAGTAGCAACCCCCGACCCCTGAGATGTCGCTGGTGAGATCTGCCTGTGTGGCAGCTCACTAGCGACCACTTAGCGATGTACCAGCGATCCTGACCGCGTCATATCGCTGGTACATCGCTAAGTGTGACAGTACCTTTAAGGTCCCGTTACACTAAACGATGCACCAGCGATCCGGACAACGATATGACCTTGTCAGGATCGCTGGTGTATCGCTACATGATCGCTGGTGAGCTGCCAAACAGGCAGATCTCGGCAGCGATCAGCACCAGCGAGGACGCTGGTATCCAAGGTAAATGTCGGGTAACTAAGCGCGCTCGTTGCTTAGTTATCCGCTATTTACCTTGGATACCAGCTCCCAGCACGAGCACGCTGGTATCCAAGGTACACAGCGGGTAACTAAGCGCCACGTGCGCTTAGATACCTGCTATTTCCTTGGATACCAGCTCCCAGTGTCTGCTTACAGCGCTGGGAGCTCGCTGATTGTTCCTATCCCGCTGCCACACGCAGCGATGCACGCGGGCCAGCGGGAGACCAACGATCAAAAAATGGCTCAGGACATTCCTGCACGATCAGCGATACCCGGCCACTGATGCGTGTCACACACAGCGAGATCGCTGTTGCATCACAAAATCGGCGATCTCGCTATGTGTGACTGGCCCCTTAGAATGTAACTACTGCACAGGCTCGGCCAGAGCTCCATAGATACCAGATGTACTCTGAAGGATCATAGGTCTCTTTACAGGCGAATGACAGCAGAAGTAGATAGGCAAGTTTGCAATAGACTTGTTTTTCCATGTTTAATTAATAAAATTTAATAACTTAAGAATACCTTTACAAATTCTGGTGACTTGTTAGGCAGAGCTAGGCTATATGCCCTGTCACGCGAAGCTCTGCGCAGCTATGAATGTCACCAAGCCACTCTCGCTAAGCATTCTGCTATGGTATGGGTTGGTTGAGAACTGTATTAGAAGTGGAAATGAAGAATAAAGACAAAAAAAAAATCGGAACAATAATATTGGAGAAAGAGAAACCGATCCCAAACAAAGATGTTTCTATACAAATGCACAAAGCATGGGGCAACAAACAAGGAGAATTGGAGCTAGTAACACAGGAAAAGAAATGTCATGGCATCACTGCAACTTGGTGTTACAATACACATGATTGGAATACAACATAATTGCAAGAAACAAACTTAATAAACGTGGAGGAGAATATCCACAGAGAATGAAGCTTCAGAGACTGGGAGTTCTGTGGAAACTTTGGGTAAAGGGACTTTTACATATAGCGATATCGCTAAAGCGTCACCGATTTTGTGACGCAAAAGCGATATCGGTAGCGATCTCGCTACATGTGACACTTACCTCCGACCCGGCTCCCCGCTGGCTATCGTTGATCGCGCGAGATCGTCCTGTTCCTTTTCTCGTCGGCTTCCAGCTGGCGCTGACGAGCGACTCCATGGACGCGGGAGAAAGTCGTCACCAGAGCTGCCGTCTGACAGGTGAGTAACGACCGCTGCTACGTCGCTGGTGAGATCTGCCTGTTTGGCAGCTCACTAGCGACCATTTAGCGATGCACCAGCGATCCTGACCGGGTCGTATCGTTGTGGGGATCGCTGGTGCATTGCTAAATGTAACGGGACCTTAAGAACACAAGGAGAGAACAACGGAAAGGACACCAAAGTAAACGTTTACTTTAGGCCACCTGGGCAAGCTGAAGATAGGGATGAACTCTTTATGCATCAGATTGCAAAGTTCTCAAAAAAAGTTGACAGTGATTATGGAAGATTTCAACCATCAAGACATTTGTTGGGAATATCAGGCAAAAGTAACATGTCTGGCAAATTCTTATCCTCTCTTGCTGACTACTTTATCTTCCAAGAGGTAGAAGATAGAATAAAGGGGATCTGCTACCTTTGATCTAATCCTCAGGAAATGGTTGAACAAGTAGCTGTGGCTGGGATCCTAGGAGACAGCGATCAAGCTATCATAGAATTTTGGATAACAGGCTGCAGTACTTCACACCATCTATGGACAGAAGAGGCACGGTTTCTGGATTTAGAGGGGATTGTTTTTTTCCCATCCTGGAAAATCTTTAAGCCCACCCACTGTGCTCTATTGAAGTATTGCAAGTCATCTAATCCTGAATCCTCCAGGTGACGGAATGCCATAAGGCAGCCTTGCTAACCCGACCTTTCGATCTATGCTGGACTATACGAGATATACTACGGATCTGCGATGCTTGTGATCTTCGAGTTCTGCTCGTTATATTTATCTTTGCACCAGTGTGATGTTTCCTCTAGTTTTATACAGCCAGTGTGCGAGACAATGACATCTTTACGCCCTCGCTGGCAGGCGTACGCAAGAAGGTGCCGTTTGTTAATTGTATTTAATGCTGTCAATGCCCATTATCTTTCCGAGAAATTGTGTAACATACTAAATGTTTATCTCAGTAAACCTATTTTTGTTTTCACAACTTTCTTTTATTGGAAATAAGGTGACGCTTAAAAAAACGCACATCGATCAAGCTATCATAGAATTTTGGATAACTTCAAAAGGTTGGAGTTCAGAAAGGGGATGGGAGGAATCCAATGGTTGGATGTGTCCTTAAGGACAGAAATGTCCACTGAGGGTGCAAAATTTGGAATAACTTGATTCTCAAAGCACAATCGTTAACTCCCTAAAAGAGTGAAGCATTTAAAGGGAACCTGTCAGCAGGATTGTGCACAGTAACCTACAGCCAGTGTCTGGTCAGCGCCGTTATACTGATTACAATGATACCTTGGGTGATGAAATCCTTCTTGTGGTTGTTGCTTAATCTTTATTTTCAGTTTTGAGTTAATGATATACTCGTGCCCGTGGCGGCCTGTGGGGTCTTCATGTGGTGTTCTGATTAGTTATTCACCAGTAAGGCTTCTGACAGGTCACTGATTCATCACCTTCTACTGCAAAGGTGCCATTTTCAGACACTTTTTCTTTTGCTGATGAATTTATTTGTAGCATGATATATAAGAATGCACTGCACATTACACATGCGATCATGCTGCAGTGCCAGCCTACTGCAGATTATTTTATTTTTCATAATTATATATATATTTTTTTCATCATGTAAATTAGGGGGCAGATCAGTGACCTGTCAGAAGCCATAGAGGTGAATACCTAATCAGAGCACCACATGAAGACCCCTCACAGGCCGCCCCAGAGCACGAGCATATCAATTCAAAATAAAGATTAACCCCTTAAGCCCCAAGGGTGGTTTGCACGTGTTCGACCGGGCCATTTTTTTTACAATTCTGACCACTGTCCCTTTGAGGTCATAACTCAGGAACGCTTCAACGGATCTAGGTGATTCTGAGATTGTTTTCTAATGACATATTGTACTTCATGTTAGTGGTAAAATTTCATTGATATAACTTGCATTTAATTGTGAAAAAAACGGAAATATGGAAAAAAATTTGAAAATATTACAATTTTCAAACTTTGAATTTTTATGCCCTTAAAATAGAGAAATATGTGACACAGTAATTACTAAATAACATTTCCCACATGTTTACTTTACAGCAGCACAATTTTGGAAACAAAATTTTTTTTTATTAGGAAGTTATAAGGGTTAAAAGTTGACCAGCGATTTCTCGTTTTTACAACAAAATTTACAAAACCATTTTTTTTAGGGACCACCTCACATTCAAAGTCACTTTGAGGGGTCTATATGGCAGAAAATACCCAAAAGTGACACCATTCTAAAAACTGCACCCCTCAAGCTACTCAAAACTACATTCAAGAAGATTATTAACCCTTCAGGTGTTTCACAGGAGCAGAAGCAACGTGGAAGGAAAAAATGAACATTTAACTGTTTAGTCACAAAAATGATCTTTTAGCAACATTTTTTTTTATTTTCCCAAGGGTAACAGGAGAAATTGGACCGTCCAATTTGTCCTGAGTACGCTGATACCCCATATGTGGGGGAGGAACCACAGTTTCGGCGCATGGCAGGGCTCAGAAGGGAAGGAGCGCCGTTTGACTTTTTCAACCTAAAATTGGCTGAAATACAGATCGGACGCCATGTTCCGTTTGCAGAGCCTATGTTGTGCCTAAACAGTGGAAACCCCCCACAAGTGACCCCATTTTGGAAATAAGACCCCCTAAGGAACTCATCTAGATGTGTGGTGAGCACTTTGAACCCCCAAGGGCTTCACAGAAGCTTATAACGCCCGGGCGTAAAAATAAATCATATTTTTTCCACAAACATGATCGTTTAGTCCCCAATTTGTTATTTTTCCAAGGGTATCAGGAGAAATTTGACCCCAAAAGTTGTTGTCCAATTTGTCCTGAGTGCGCTGATACCCCATATGTGGGGGAGAAACACTGTTTGGGCACACACCAGTGCTTGGAAGGGAAAGAGCGCCGTTGGATATTTTCAACCTAAAATTGGCTGAAATTGAAATCGGACGCCATCTTCGGTTTGGAGAACCCATGATATGCCTAAACAGTGGAAACCCCCCACAAGTGACCCCATTTTGTAACTAGACCCCCCTAAGGACCCCCAAGTGTTTCGCTAAAGCTTATAATGCCCGGGCGTGAAAAAAAAATATTTTTTTCCCACAAAAATGATCTCTTAGTCCCCAATTTATTTTCCCAAGAGTATCAGGAGAAAATGGACCCCAAAAGTTGCTGATCAATTTGTCCTGAGTGCGCTAATACCCCATATGTGGGGGAGAAACACCGTTTGAGCAGGGCTCGAAAGGGAAGTAATGACGTTTTGGAATGCAGACTTTGATGGAATGGTCTGCGGGCGTCATGTTCTGTTTGCAGAGCCCCTGATGTACCTAAACAGTGGAAACCCCCCTCAAGTGACCCCATTTTTTAAACTAGACCCCCTAAGGAACTTATCTAGATGTGTGGTGAGCACTTTGAACCCACAAATGTTTCGCTAAAGCTTATAATGCCCGGGCGTGACAATATAAAATCCTATTTTGTTTCCACATAAATGATTTTTAGTCCCCAATTTTTAATTTTCCCAAGAGTAACAGGAGAAATTGGACGCCAAAAGACGTCCAATTTGACCTGAGTACACTGGTACCCCACATGTGGGAAAAAACTGTTTAGGCACATGTCGGGGCTCGAAAGGGAAGTAGTGACGTTTTGGAATGCAGACTTTGATGGGTCTGCTGGCGTCATGTTCCGTTTGCAGAGCCCCCTGATGTGCCTAAACAGGAAAAAACCCCACATGTGACATCATTTTGTATACTAGACCCCCAAAGAACAAATCTAGATGTGCCCCCAACTAAACTAATGTAAATTAGTAGTGCATGGAGGTGTGGTACAATTTGAAGAAATCCTTCATACACAGGCCAGGTTTTTCGGGGCAGGTGTCGCACTGGTAAATGGTGTCCTTGCGTATTCCCTTTTTGTAACACACTCGGCACCTTTTTTGCGGCTTACCTTTTCTACCAGTTGGTGGGACCACCCCCGGAAAATGCTGACCTGGTACGATACGAGCACCTTCAGTTCCGGAAGTACTGGGACCCGCTCCTTCCTGAGCGCCAAACATCAGGGCCTTAACCACTACCTCCTGGAAATGAAGGTACGACGTATCGGTGTGGCGTGCACATTGTGACAGCAGGAATGCGTTGAGCATTGCCATTTGTACGATGTGCACGGCCAGCTTTTTGTACCACGCCCTGGCCTTTCTGAGAGCATTGTACGGTTTGAGGTATTGATCGGAGAGATCAACGCCCCCCTTGTTTTTGTTGTACCCCACGACACAGGGCGTTTTGCTGACCTGGGTGTTGGTACCCCGTACAGTGAAGAGGATGCTGCCATCACCGTGTATGATGGTCAAGAGATGGACATCCCTCTTGTCCTTGACCACCAGTAGGTGGTCGCTACATTGGGCTCTGCTCTCACCTTTTCTGAGCATCTGCCCAAGTAGCGTCTTCGGAAGGCCTCTCTGATTTTTGCGGACAGTACCGCAGGCTGTGGTACCTTGCGCAGAGAGGGATTTGTAGAGTGGGATGCTGGTATAAAAGTTATCAGTGCAGAGGTGATAACCTTTATCCAGCAGTGGGTGAACCAAATCTCACACAATTTTCCCACTCACTCCCAGGACAGGAGGACACTCAGGGGGTTCAATCCTGGTGTTCTTTCCTTCATAGACTCTAAACCTGTGAGTGTACCCTGAGGTACTCTCAGAAAGTTTATAGAGTTTGATTCCGTAACTGGCCCTCTTACTGGGCAGGTATTGACGGAATCTGAGCCTTCCCTTGAAATGGACCAAGGACTCATCCACGCTGATCTCCCTTTGGGGCACGTACACTTCAGCAAACTTTTTGTTGAAGTGTTCGATGACCGGCCGAACTTTGAACAGACGGTCAAAGTTGGGGTCATCTCGTGCGGGACACTGTGCATTATCGTTATAATGCAGAAACTTTTGGATAGCCTCAAAACTCGTCCGGACCATGACCATTTGGAGCACTGGAGTGTTGTATAAAATATCAACACTCCAATATTGCCTAATTTCCAGCTTCTTCAGTATCCCCATGTGGAGGACCAGGCACCAAAACTGCATAATTTCAACTGCGTCCACAGGAGACCAGTTGGAATATGATGAACGCGGGTTTTCCGCCAAAAATTGACAAGCGTACAAATTAGTTTGCTCCACCATGAGATTAACAAAATCCTCAGAGAAAAAGACTTTGAAAAAGTCTTTCTGTGAGGCCGGTGGTGTCAAACTTGATTCCTGATTCTGCCACAAAATCAGGAATCAGTGGCTCATAATTTTCGGGGGGCGAAGTCCATACAGGGTCTACTGAATCAGCTTCGGGCATGGTAGGCGCTGCCTCATCTTCTGTCCAGGAGCGTCTGCGTGGCGGTTCCGCAGGACCCGAGGAGGAAGATGAGGAGGGGGAAGAGGAAGAGGAAGAGGATGAAGAATCCGAAAAATAAAGAAAAGTTGGATCCTTGTCCTCGCTATCAGTGTCGGAGGCAAGGTAAGAATATACCTCCTCCATTGAATAGCGCTGTTGGGATGAACGCGATGGGCGGGACATTTTTGTGAAAGTGGTGCTTGGGTGTACTTTATTTATAACTGTGTATGTGTGGGGGGCAAGTGATTGGTGCACACTATCCTGTAAAGAAAAAGCTAAAAGAAAAAAGGAAATGGGGAGAAAAATACCTGTGAAAAGAAAAGTCTAAAACAGCAGGCCCTAGCTCTGATAAGTGAACGGCGTCACTTATCAAAGTTCAGTGGCGGCTGCTGGGTGTGCGTACAGGTGTGGTGCAAGGGGGGGTGAAAAAAAGGAAATCAGCAGGCACAAGCTCTGATAAGTGAACTATGTCACTTATCACAGTTTGGCGGCTGTGGGATGCGAATAAGGAGTTGGCGCTAAGGGGGCTGCTAAATGTGCGCACAGAGGCGGCGCAAAGGGGGATGGAGGGGCTAAAAAGAGGGGGAAGGGGGGGATGAAGAGAGATCGGATAGGGATCAGGGATTAGCACTTACGCTTGTAGTTAGGTGGCACAAAGGGGGGGTGAAAAAAAAGGAAATCAGCAGGCACAAGCTATGATAAGTGAACTATGTCACTTATCACAGATTGGTGGCTGTGGGATGCGAATACGGAGTGGCGCAAAGGGGGCTGCTAAATGTGCGCACAGAGGCGGCGCAAAGGGGGATTGAGGGGGGTAAAAAGGGGGAAGGGTGGGGATGAAGAGAGATTGGACAGGGATTAGCACTTACGCTTGTAGTCAGGTGGCTCAAAGGGGGGGTGAAAAAAAGGAAATCAGCAGGCACAAGCTATGATAAGTGAACTATGTCACTTATCAAAGTTTGGCGGCTGTAGGATGCGAATATGGAGCAGGCGCAAACGGGGCTTAGGGAAAAAAAAAAAGCAAGCACGAGTGTTGATTGGTGAACTGCGTCACCAATGCTCGGCGGCTGCTAAATGTGCGCACGGAGGTGGCGCAAAGGGGGGGTGATGGGGGGTAAAAAGAGGGGGAAGGGGGGATTGGGGGGGATGAAGCTAGATTGGGCAGGGATCGGGGATCAGGCAATACTTACAGTTGTAGGGTTTTCTTTCTTCTTTCTTTAGCAGGTATTGTGATGCTACAAGCTGCTGTGGCACGACAATACCCAGCACACCAGGAGATCCAGACGTATGACCGCTCTCTAGGGAATCCTCAGCTAGTGTGAGGACCCCCTGCAGAGCTGTCATACAGGTCACAGGCAGGTCAGGGACAGGTCACAGAGCGGTCACATCGCTGCTGTGACCTGTCATTGGTGGGATCGAATGATAACATCGATCCACCAATCACTGCACTGCCTGGTGACCATGACAACTGTCTAGGATCGGAGCTCACAGCTCCGATTCAAAGGCAGGTCATGCCCAGGTTACCAGCAGGGCACAGAACGGTTACAGAGTGACCGCAGCTGTGCCCTGTGGTTGGCGCGATCGCCGATCTAATCGATCGCGCCAACCAGTCCTGCAGGCCCTCCTGGGCCTGTATCAGGTCCCTGCCTAGGATCGGTGCTAATACAGCACCGATCCGGACCGATACTGGCAGGGCAGAGCGGCACTATAGCGCCGCTCTGCCCTGCGATTGGCGCGATTGATGCGATCGCGCCAATCCGGGGGGGTTTGCCGGTGCCTGGCGTTGCTAGGCACTGGATCCAGGATCGAGTACATCGGTACTCGATCCTAGCCTAGGACATCATTGTTTCAGCAGCGCCCGTTGGCTGAAACAATGAGAAGAGCTGTGATTGGCTGTTTCGATTTCAAAAGCCAATCACAGCGCTCGGGAGGAAGGGAGGGTGGTGACAGACCCCAGGATGTCGAGGCCATCTACAATAAGGTACGATGGTGTCGGAATTTTAATGCGATCATCGCGACTTAAGTCACGATGTCGCAATAAATGCCATGACGTACTATCCCGTCCCTGGGAATTAAGTCCCAGGGCACATGGACGGGATAGTACGTCTCATGGCAGAAAGGGGTTAAACCACAAGACGGATTTCATCAACTAAGGCATCATTTTAATCAGTATAACGACGCCAACCTGACAGTGTCTGTAGGTTACTGTGCACAATCCTGCTGACAGGTTCCCTTTAACCCCTTTCTGACCTTGGACGCAATAGTACATCCAAGGTCAGATCCCCTGCTTTGATGAAGGCTCCGGCGACATGTGCCCGCAATAGGCGTAGGTGGAATCGCGATCCACCCATGCCTATTAACTAGCTAAATCCCGCTGTCAAACGCTGACAGCGGGCTTTGACTAGCGCTTCCGGGCGCGCGGCCGGAAATATGTGCATCACCAACCCCTATCATGTGATCGGGGGTCAGCGATGCATTGCCCTGACAACCAGAGGTCTCCTGGAGACCTCTATGGTTGTTGATGAGGCATTGCTATGAGCGCCACCTGGTGGTTGGAGCTCATAGCAATGCTGTAATTCTGCTACATATAGGCGATCTGCTCATCGCCTATATGTAGCAGAGCCGATCAAGTTGTGGATGCTTATAGCCTCACATGGAGTCTATTGAAGCATGCCAACATTAAAAAAAAAAAAAGTTTTAAATATGAAAAAAATATAAAAGTTAAATCACCCCCCTTTCGCCCCATTCAAAATAAAATAAAAAAATCACAGATACACATATTAGGTATCATCGCGTTCAGAATCGCCCAATTAACCTGATCGCTAAACGGCGCAGCGAGAAAAAAATCGAAACGCCAGAATTAAGTTTTTTTTCCATCGCCGCAACATTGCATTAAAATGCAATAACGGGTGTTCAAAAGAACGAATCTGCCCATAAATGGTATCCTTAAAAACATCAGCTCAGCACGCAAAAAATAAGCCCTCACCCAACCCCAGATCACGAAAATGGAGAGCTACGGGTATCGGAAAATGGCGCCAAATTTTTTAAAAAATTTTTAAACAAACTTTGGAATTTTTTTTTTTTTCACCACTTAGATAAAAAACATAACCTAGACATGTTTGGTGTCTATGAACTCGTAATGACCTGGAGAATCATAATGACAGGTCAGTTTTAGCATTTAGTGAACCTAGCAAAAAAGCCAAACAAAAAACGTGTGAGCTTGCACTTTTTTTTTTGCAATTTCACTGCACTTGGAGTTTTTTTCCCGTTTTTTAGTACATGACATGGTAAAACCAATGATGTTGTTCAAAAGTACAACTTGTCCCACAAAAAATAAGCCCTCACACGGCCATATTGACAGAAAACTATAAAAGGTATGGTTCTGGGAAGAAGGGGAGCGAACAACAAAACCAAAGAAAGCTGGGGCCATTAAGGGGTTAAGGAAACCAGGATGGCTGAACGCAAACATTTCTTTATTGCTTTTTTACTTTGTGTTTATCAAATGGAAAGAGGGAGGCATATCTAAAAAGAATATAATGCTGTCAGAGGAAATTATTGAACCCCTCTCCATAATCTTTGAAAGTTCTTGGAGAACACAAGTCCCAGAAGACTGGAGAAGAGGGAATGTTGTCCCTATCTTCAAAATGGGAAAGAAGGTGGACCCAGGCATCTATAGGCCGGTGAGTCTGACTTCTATTCCAGGAAAGATCTTTGAACAAATTATTAAATAACAAGTATGTAAGTACCTGGATAAGAAAGAAGTGATTAAACAGAGTCAGCATGGGTTTCTAACTAATAAGTCATGTCAGACTAACTTAATTTCCTTCTCTGACAATCACTGATTGGGTTGATCAGGGAAACAGTGGATACAGTAAATTTTGACTTCAGCAAAGCATTTGACAAAGTATCTCACACAATCCTTATTGAAAAAATGACCAACTTTGCAACGGACAAGGCAACTGTTAGGTGGATTCATAACTGGCTTAGTGATCGGACCCAAAGTGGTCATAAATGGTTGCACATCCATTTGGAAGAATGTGGAGTTTTTCAACATCTTTATCAATGATTTAGATGAAGGAATTGAGGGTAACCTGATTAAATTTACAATGAAACAAAGTTAGGAGGGATAGCCAGTATTAGAAAAGAGAGAAGATTCAAAAAGATCTAGACAAACTGGAACTATGGGCTGCAACAGAATGCTTTATAACAGGGAGAAATGCAAAGTACTCCCTCTGGGCAAGAAAAACGAAAAAGCATATACAGAATGGGAGGAATACGGCTAAGCAACAGCACGTGTGAAAAAGACATGGGTATACTAATAGATCACAGACTGCACGTGAGTCAACACTGTGATGCAGCAGCAAAAAAAAAAAATTCTGTTCATGTATTAACAGAAGCATACAGTCTAGATCACATGAAGTCATTATCCCCCTCTACTCCTCTGCGTCCAGTTCTGGGCACCACATTTTAAAAGACATGATCAAACTGGAGCAAGTTCAGAGAAGAGCATCCAGAATGGTGACCGGTCTGCAAACCATATCCTATGAGAAACGGTTACAGGATTTGGGAAGGTTTAGCTTGCAAAAGAGAAGACGGGAGACTTTAGTACCTGTCTACAAATAGCTCAAGCTTTATTCTCATTTGCACAAAGATAGACTAGAAACAATGGGATGAAACGGAATGGGAGGAGACACAGATTAGATATTAGAAAAAATTTTTTGACAGGGTGATCAATGAGTGGAACAGGCTGCTACGAGAGGTGGTGAGTTCTCCTTCCATGGAAGTCTTCAAACAGAGGCTGGACAGACATCTGTCTGAGATGGTTTAATGACTCCTGCATTGAGCAGGGGGTTGGACACGATTACCCTGGAGGTCCCTCCCAACTCTACCATTCTATGACTGTTGGAAGCAATAGCAATCTCTGTTCCATTTAAACTCTGGAATGTATTGAACCATCTGTGAGCACCATTCAGACCTCCACCAATATGGCAGCAATTTCACCTATGCAGGGATTAGGTGATAAATGTGAATAAATCTCTCTTTAGTGCAAAACTGCAGCATATAAAGTAGCTGGTGAAAGCCATTATATTTCTTCAGTAATGGTGGGAAAACAAAGGTCTCTCCTCAGCAGCCCCCTAAATTTTAAAATGTCTAGATAAACAGATCCTCCTCTACCCCGTTGTAGTCAATGTTTAAAATGAGCCATAACATTCCCCAGTACAATAAGGGTTAATTAAACATATTGTCTAAACTAACAGGAAAGTATAGAGCACAAGACAAGAGTTTCCTTCATCCCAATTCACTGACCTTGGTGCCAGAATACCATTGTCTGCTATAAAGGATACACTTCCCTGCAGAGGAAACAGAAAGCCCCAGCTAACAATTCACACACTTGTGCATATGGTTTGGCAAGTTATTGGAAGGAAAAAAAAGAAAAATAACGTGTCTCGTATCACTTAGTTGGAGAAGGCAGAGGAGGAGATGGAACTGTCTCAGTGCCCATAAGCACCAATTTTATACCTATGGATAGAGCACATGGAGGTGTAAGGCAATGTACCAACTCCAATCCTCAAGTACCCCCCTCCCTTCCCAAAAGATCACTTTCAGGATTGCCTTAGTTTTATACAGGTGATGTAACTATTGCCAGTGTGTCAAAAATGTCCACGTGTTCTCCTTATAGGATGTCCTCAGTGTGAGCAGCTGCGGGTACTGGACTTGGGGTTGAGAGTCCCATTTGTAGTTTAATTCTCATGTATTCTTTCTCCAACTTGTTTACCTAAAAATGTGGCTTGGTTAGGTCGGGTTCACACGGCTGGGTTTTCGGTCAGTGTCCCGTCCTTGTGCACAATGTAGAGCGGGGTTCCCCAACTCCAGTCCTCAAGGCCCACCAACAGGTCTTGTTTTCAGGATTTCCTTTATATTGCACAGGTGAAGCAATTATCACCTGAGCAATACTAAGTAATCCTGAAAACATGATCTGTTGGTGGGCCTTGATGTAGAGTAGAGCCAAACAAGTCAGCACCTGGGGCCAGTGGTCACATCAGGTATCGGTGGCTCCCGGAATAGAGCACTGCTACCATCCCATATGCGCCACCTCTTCTGAATAATGCATGTAATGGCAGTCGGCTCCTGTACCAACAATATGAAGCTGCACACAGACCCATAAACATCTACACTACGTAGAGGCGACTGGCCCAATAAGTACAACCGTGAGCCAGGACTAAGAATTACAGGATCAATGAAAGGCAATAACATCACAGAGTTGGTTGGTTTTATTGTGTTGCAAACGTGAATAGCCTTAAAAGTGAACCCGTTAAGGGGGAGGGAGGGGGTGGGGAGTCAACGGGGTTCTCTCCATTCCCAGCCATGATAGAGCAGGGGCCCGCGATGAGTGAACGTGCTCGAATAAGGCGTTATCTGAGCATGCTCGGGTGCTAACCGAATGCCTTTGGCCCCGAGGACTGGAACATATAGTTTTTTGAGCATGCCAAATTCACTCGGTTAGCACATGCTCATCACTAGTGTGAACAGGAGCCTACTCCCCATAAAAGCACAGTAGAACACGGTTCGAGCACGCAGGATCGGATTGCAGCTGTGATGTCGATTGTAAAGGAACATCTCGTGGATGCCCAGGCAGACCTGCGCATACCATAGAAAGGCCACAGTCTTTTCAGAAGTTTCATTATCCTCACAGACATGATTAAAATGATAGGCAACTCCTCTATACACATCTGGTAACACAAGATCCACCAATCACAATAAGTGATGTCACAGATGCTCATAACATAAAACCCTGATTTAAACATTGCATCATCTTCAGAAGACATGTTCCCTCTAAATGGAATCTGTCAGTGGGTATTTGCTATGTAATCTGAAAGTAACATGATGTAGGGGCAGAAAGCCTGATGAGGAGTTAATTACAGGACTGCGTGCTGCTGTTTCAATAAAAGTAGTGTTTTACTCAGCAGTAGACTAACTGCAGGACTAGGTCTCTTGTGTCTTCTAGTTCTCCTGTTCGGTGTAACCCCTCCCAACACTGATGATTGGCAGCTGTGTACACAGTGCATAGGCAGAAAGCTACCAATCAGTGGTGTGGGCAGGGTTACACAGAGCTCAGCATTTGAGCCCTGCCAAATATGCAGTAGAGAAAACTGATTACATCAAAATGCCAGCAAGCAGACAAGCAAGTAACACATTGTTGGAATCTGGGACTCCAACCCTACATCATGCTGCTCTCAGAGTACATAGCAAAAACGGTAATTAGACTTACCGGTGATTGTGTTTCCAGGAATCCATCCTAACAGCACCATGGAGGACGTCCTTCTTACCCTCAGTGTGACAGGACACAACGAGAGTTTAAAAAGGACCCTCCCCTACCAACCTTCAGTGATTTTCCAAAGAAACACATCTGGATGGATGCAAAAAAGAAAGTTTTATTTCCACATAATTGTCATACAAATGTTACGTCACATTAGCATGGAGAATATAACAAGGGAGGGAACTACTAGTGCTGTCAGAATGGATTCCTGGAAACACAATTACCGGTAGGTCTAATTACGGTTTTCCAGGTAACCACCTGACAGCACCCTGGAGAAGTATCAACAAGGGGGTAGTGGAAAACCACTAATAAACGACCAAAGATCCAATAATAAAAATATTATACAACTTTATTAAATAGTTATGCAGGAAAAAGACAAAGACCGTCACAAGTGGATGCAGATACGGACAAACCGCGCCAATATTGGGAGAAAAACGCTTAGACCCCCAAGACCCAATGCATCAATTAGATAGATATAAAAATTATGATGAACCCATGGTGGTAATTGCATCTCAAAATAGTGGCAAAGTCACTACTACAACTAAATGGGTTGCCATACAAATATCATGTCAAAAATTGACTACCAGCCAGGTCCATGCTTGTTAGCGATTGCTTTAAAATCAGTGACAAGTGTCATGTATTATACGACGCTGTAAATTGCCCAATCTTACTGTTCACATTACCTCTAATGAGCGGCACTATAGGGGTCGCAGGGGTCTGCGCGTCTGCCCCGACGTGCATGTTAAAACCGGAAACCTTGAAAAGGAGTCGGCCCGGAAGATGGGAGGCGTGGATCGGAAATGACGCGTCCAAAGTCATGACAACCGAGGATGACGAGCGGCGCCAGCATCTAGCAGCAGGAGCCAAGGCGTCAGCAACACTATGGCAACCCGCCGCTTGCAGACACCGGAAGCCGCGCTGCACCCCGGAGCATGACGCGCATGCGTACTAGTCCAGCCAACTTCACCAATACTATCTAAAACAACCGTCACAGAGAACGGAACCTTTCTCTACCAAGCCCAACACTGTGTATCTCTAACATTTTAGATCTGCATGAGGATCTTGTTCCAAAATTGTAGATTGAAGTAGTTGTGGCATTCTATAATCATAATGTACATATAAATATGCCTCAAGCAAAATACATATAAATAAATATACTGAAAGATGAATATGAAAAATCACTGAATATTAAATAACATTGCATCATACACATTGTGAACAAATTTGGAGGATAATAAGACAGCCACCCCTCATATGTGTATATACAAATATTTCAATGATAATTACACCAAATTACATGCTGTCATATTTGCACACAATATCTATTCACAGTGTACAAGCTAATGTCAACAAACATATGTGAACATAATGTGCAACAAAGAAAAATTTTTCACTCCATCAATACATGAAACGACAATTGACGTGATATTGGCAGTCCCTCTTGAAATGGTGATGTACTCCGGGTCCGACAACACACTGTTGTATACGATACATGGTTACAAACAACCTAAAATCAAAAAAGAAAAAATGTTAAAAACTGGATAAAAACAACCAAAATTAGCATGAATGCCCAGACTGCACCAAACGGTGGAGCCGGACGGCGATCACAGAAACGATACAAAACTTAAACATTCGTTTAATCCATTAGGATGGACCGTATTTAGGGACCAGATCCATCTTACTTCAAGTTGAGCCAGACGTTGTGCAGCTTTGCCCCCACGGATCCCTAACTCCAAGCTATTTATCCCTTTAACCCTAAACACTCTGCTGTCACAATGGTGATACATTTTGAAGTGTTTGGGTATAGTTTTAAGCACCGAGAGATATTCCTCATTTGCTGCAGCCTATATACCCAGGACGAGCTCCCTGATCCGGACCTTAAGTTGGCGCGTAGTTAGTCCTATGTAGATCAGGGAGCACGGGCAAGTGGCATATGTCACATATTTAGATAGACATGTGATATTTTTCTTTATCTTATAGGTTTTAGTTCCTGACGAGTCTGTAAACGTGTCACTGTGATCGACATTGGTACATGCTACGCAGCGCCCACATGTGAAACAACCCGGTCTTGTAGTGCCACTATTCAAAAAAGCGGTTGGAGAATTTCCCTCATAGTGGCTCCTAATTAGATGCCCGTGCAGATTTTTAGCCCTCTGATATATTATCATCGACTTGTCTGGTAACAATTTGGCAATAATCGGATCGGTTAATAGGATAGGCCATGATTTCTCGAGCACCTTTCTAACGTTTTCCGATTGAGAATGAAAAGTCGTGATGAACCTTAGCTGTTCTGATTTATGTGGGTTCAGCTCAGTCTTGCATAGTAGAGAATTTCTCATGCTGTACTTAGCCCGATTGTAGGCTTTTTAAATCAATCTATGACTATAGCCCATCTCACAAAAACGTCTCTTAAGGTCCTCCGCCTGTTCTTCGTAATCTGTGTCTGTCGAACAAATCCGGCGTAACCGTAAAAATTGGCCCGTCGGTACCGACCTAATCATGTGTTTAGGGTGAGAGGAGGTGGCGTGCAGCAACATGTTTGTTGAGGTTGGTTTCCTAAAAATATTGGTTTGAATCATGTGATTCGAATCTGTCTTCAATGTCACATCCAGGAATTCAATTTTATACTGATCGTACAAAAAGGTCAACTTTATATTACGATCATTGCCATTCAGCCGGTGAAAAAAAACTTTCCAAGGACCCGATGCTACCCTTCCAGATAAAAAAAAAAAAATGTTATCTATATACCGCGTCCATAACAGGTCGTGGTCCATAGATTCATGCAGATCAGACAGGAAGAGGTCCCTCTCCCACAGACCCAGGAACAGATTAGCATAGGAAGGTGCAAAGGCCGCTCCCATTGCTGTTCCCTGGGTCTGTAGGAAGAAGGACCCCTTAAAAACAAAAAAATTATGCATTAATGTGAATTCTAGTAACTCCAGTATGAAAGCTTTCATACCGGAGGACATGTTGGAAATATTCAAAAAGAATTCAACAGCACGCAGTCCGTCACAGTGTCTTATACTAGTATACAGTGACTCTACATTGGCTGCAACTAGTATGGAGTCCATGTCCAAGGATAACCCATCTACTCTACGGAGCAACTGGTCTGTGTCCTTGAGAAAGGAGGGTAACTCCTCAACCATGCAAAACCGAATCAATCCATTGGCTCACACTTCAGGTAATTCCCCCGTCCCGAAACTATAGTAGGTAGACCCTGGAGAAGTACCAAAGGATGAAGGTCCTAGGGTGGGACTACCGCATTAAGCACCTTTCTACCAAATGTTAACTGTGCTGAAACCACATTCAATTTATAATGTTTGAAAAAGGTACTAAGACTGGACCAGGATGCAGCCCTGCAGATCTGTTCTGCCGAAGCCCCCCCTTTTTCCGCCCAAGAGGCGGACATAGCCCTAGCTGAATGGGCCGAGTCGTTCCGGGGGGCTCTTCCCCTGTGCATTATAGGTTAGACCTGTCATTGTTCTGATCCATCTAGCAATTGTGGATTTCGAAGCTTTTTTCCCTTTATTTGGCCCTCTGTACTGAACAAATTGTTATCCCAACTCCAAGGCCTGGTCGCCTCTAGGTACCTAAGAACAGATTCCGTAAAGTCTAAGTTATGGTAGACGCTCTCTTTCTGGTTCTTAGGGAGTTGGCAAAACAAGGGCAGAACCACCTCTTTATTTATATTCGCTTCTGAAATAACTTTTGGGAGGAAAGCTGGGTTGAGTCTTAAAACTTTCCGATCATCGAAGACCTGCATGTACGGGTTCTGAATATACAGGGCCTGTAGCTCTCCCAGCCTCTTTACTGATGTAATGGCGACTAGGAATGCAGTCTTGAGAGAGAACGTACTGATCTCAATCTCGCCCTTTAGCTCCCTACATAATGTGTTCAGAACTAGATTAAGGTCCCATGGTGGGATCAACCTTCGTATTAGTGGTTTTAGTCTCTGAACAGCCCTGGAGAACCTAGCTATCCAGGGATGGGATGACAGAGGGGAATCATAGAATACGCTGAGGGCTGCAAGCTGCACTCTTAGGCTATGTGCACACGTTGCGGATTCTGCTGCGGATCCGCAGTGTTTTTGGCTCTGCGGAACCGCAGCAGATTTAGCTGCGTTGTACAGTACCATTGTTTTCAATGGTAAAATGAAAAACGCTGTGCACATGCTGCGGATTTTTCCGCGCAGATTTGCTGCGGGTTCATATCTGCAGCTTGTCAATTCTTTGTGCGGAATCCGCAGCGGTTTCACACCTTCTCCATTGTAGAGGTGTGAAACCGCAAGGCTAATCCGCAGGTAAACCACAGGTCTTTTGACCTGCGGATTTACCTGCGGATTTTTCCAAATCCGCGTGGAAAAATCCACAGCACCTTTCACTACGTGTGCACATAGCCTTAGTGCACTAGGCCTAAGCCCTTTTTTGAACCCTGACTGAAGGAACTCAAGGATCCTGGGAATTTCTGTATGGTCATTATCTACTATCTCTCCACAGAAGCTGCAGAATCTTTTCCAAATCTTGCAGTAAATTGCGGATGTTACTGGTGTCCTGCTTGCTTGGAGTATCGAGATAACATCATCCGACAGGCCTTTGGATCTCAGGATCCATGCTGATAACTGGAGGGATTCTGGACTCTGATGAAAAACCGGCCCCTGGTGGAGAAGGTCCTTCCTTCTTGGTAGTAGGAAGGGTTAGTCTTTCGCCATTTTCTTTAGCAGTGGAAACCAGCTGATTCCCGGCCAGAACGGTACCACTAAGATCACTGTCGCTCCCTCATCACATATTTTCTTGAGTATTCTTGGGATCAGGGAAAGAGGCGGAAAGGCGTACAGAAGACCTCGGGTCCATGGGCTGGGACAGGGAGTATACCCCTTCTGGGCGTGCCTCCGCCAGTAGCTCCGCCTACGGGCGCATGACGCTGCATGCGTCCCCTATCTTTAGCACTGGGGACGCAGGCCGTGCGCAGGTATGCATTTGGTGGCGCAACAGGTTGCGTTTGGCGCAGCGTCAAAAGGACGCATGCGCCGCCAAACGCAAAAGATAGGGGACGCATGACGCATGCAGCGTCATGCGCCCGTAGGCGGATCTACTGGCGGAGGCACGGCAGGGGGCGGGGCTTAGCGGTGGCCAGGCACAGGCCGACGCTGCGGCCTTAAAAGCAAGTGTGAAACCACCCTAAGAGATTCAGTTTTTTCAAAACTGCACTCAATTTCTTTCCATTAATATATTGCTTTAGCTGCAATTTTTTCATTTAGTTGAGAAAATGTACCCCAAAGTTATACAAATTTATTCCAGAAAGTGGAAATATCCCACATGTGATAAAAATAAATAAATAAAACTGTTTGGGCACATGGTGCAGACTATAGATTGTGAACGTCATGACACATTTGCAGAATCTTCTTCCCCATGTGACCCCCATTTTGGAAGTTAGAACCCTCAAGGAATTCACATATGTGTGTTGAGCATTTCTAACCCACAGCTGCTTTACAGAACTTTAACATTTGGATATTAAAAGGATAAAGAAAAAAAAGTCTCCAGTAAAATATATTGTTTTAGCCCCAAGTTTGTAATTTGGGGTAAACCGAGAAAATGAACCCCATAATGTGTTACACAATTTCTCGTCCTGCCATTTGAACGCAATGTTGCATTTGCAAAGCCCAAGAGGTGTAAAAAGAAGCAGAGACACTTACAAGTGACCGCATTTGGGGAAACTAAACCCCACAAGGAATTCATCTAGGGTTGCGGAAAGCATTTTTTTTTAACCCACAAACTAATCACAACCTGAGATGTGATGGTCATAAGTATCGGCATACGAGATCACGGAGCGCCGATTGGTTTAGAGAGCCTATACTTGGCAGTGCCATCAAAAAACAAAACAAAACAAAAAAAACAAAGTTAATGCACCGCGATAGGGACCAACTTTGGAGGGCGTCAGCTGTCAAATACAGTCGACACCAGCTGCACTTTCATCCGTCAATTTATCCCCATCGATTAGGATTAAGGCCCCTTAATGGCAGCCATTAAACCTGGAGGGGTCCCTTTAACCCCTTATACACCTTTAAGTATTAGGACAAGTTTTTCTATTCCCCAAACCTGTGTAGATAGTGTGTTATTGATACAAATCCACTCCAGAACACAGCCTCACTTTTAAAATCCACTTTATTTTGCTTTTTCATACAGGACTTAAGGCATCTGCACAAGACACACAATTCTTGCAGAGGTTATAAAATCTTTCCTTTTTTTTTTTCATTTTTTTTCCCATTTTTATTTGTTTGTACATGTTGGTCAGGTACCATTCACTTATTTGTCATTTTTCGTTTGTTCCCTAAAACGGTGTAGGCGTTTGAGATATGACCGTTAAACCAGTGTTAACTCAATTAAATATTTACATAGCACAACACATTAAGCTTGTAACACTCACAGAGGGGCTTCGGGGAGGGAATAAAATCACATCAAAAATAGGACGAACACCACCAGTATTATGTTCGGAATCAGCTATTTACAGGTCCCCTAATATGAAATGATAATTTACTTATTCCTTTTTGTTTGTAAACTGGCCCCTCCGCACTGGGGCAGAGAAATGCGTGCACGGACGAGTTTAACCTCTTCACCGCTGGAAAGGCCCGGCGAAACTCTAAGCTGCCTCTCTGAGCACAGAAGAGGTTAAAGCATCATAGTGGAAGCACATTGTTATGCTACCCTGAATCATGTGCCATTTACATCATCTTCCCAGATGGTTTCAGGTCCTACAAAAGCAGGTATGGCTGATTAAAAAAAATTATAATATTAAAAAAAAAAAAAAATAAAAATAATCTAATGTCTTCAACTGGACACTGTTCAGCTGCCTATTTTAATCTTTAATTTGGACTCTGAAAATCACTCGACCAAGGAACTTGTCTCGATCATCTTCATTCTTCAAGTTGGAGGATCCGTGAACCTTGCACTCGAGCACTATTTCCGATGTGCCGGTGGAATTGGAAGGCGTGATTTTCACAGCAACCAGCGGCTGCACGTAATTCAACTGCAGAGAGAATAGACAGGTTTATAGCCAGAGAAACAGAAGAACTGGATGTAACTCTAGAGACGAGCCAGAATAGACAGTAAGCAGAATCCAGAGCAGGTCTAGAGACACCGCTACACAGTGTGCTGCCTCGAGGGGCCTCGTCATGGAGAAGTTGTCCTCTGGAATCATTGAGAAGTCTTACAAGGTGATGAATGGAAGCCATAAGACTCAGGCCTTTGTTGGCTTTCATGTGGAAAATTGCAACGTACCTTACAATGCAATGGAAAGTACAGAGTTCACAAGGCCTGTTAGTTTCCCTGACTCATAGGAAGAATTATAGTGGGTCTGTAGCGCAGACTGTGTGAATTAAGGGGGGTCAATTTTGTAATACAAAAAAAACACAAAAAAAAAACAAAAACACTTCTCCTACTGAAAGAACACATGGCATTTATGTCTGCACAGGTTCTGAAGGAAGGCACTTAGCGTGGCTATGGCTCCATATTACAGACCTGTAGGCAGTCCTTATGTCCCACCCATGTAGGTAGCCTCAATCAGGCAGGTGATGATCTATGGCACAATGCCAAGAAAGCATAGGCAGGAAAATCTAGAATTTACTACATTATTGGCTGGGTGGGTGAATGGGTTTCCAAACATTACAGGATAGGAACAGAAGTAGAGCCTGCAAATCATGTAATTAAAAAGGGTTTATCAGTCTGAGAAAACTGGTCCTCTGCCAGAGTTTTCGCTGTAGTTTTCTTTTTTAAAAACACTCTCCTTTACTCACCCTCCCCAGGTCCAGCACAGAGTTTCCACTGCTGCTCCTGTCTTCAGTGCTGCAGCTAATAACAGACACCTAAGAGCAGTAGCAGAGACGCAACACTGAACCTGGGGAGGGTGAGTAAAACGTGGGGGCAGGTTTTCTGAACCTTGAAAGTGTCCAACATCCAGAGTGGTCTAGAAATTATCTTATTGAAATAAATCAGTGCAAATGCTAGCAAGTCTCTGACCTTTTTTTTTTTGATTGGAGTTGTGCTTTGAGGTCATTCTTCTTACTGGAGATTGCATTCACAGGCTGCACCACTTATAGTCAATGACATTCTCAAACAAACTTCAGGGATCAATTAAGGGTTTTAGTTGTGAAAACCGATAATGGAGCAGCCAAGGTACTCACATTCACAGCAATCTGTAAGATGTGGACAGGTTGGCAGCCGTGTACACTCTGTGAACGTGATCCCAAGAGTCACATCTGACCTCTGAGGCCACCAGATTAGCAGCCATGATCTACATCCAAGTACTGAAGTTACTCAATGGTATTGTTTGCTGTGATATCATCTGTTTAATAAGCTGTCAGCTCCCATAGACCATTACTCGCTGTCTACAACCAAAGTCATGGACATCGACAGACGCCAAAGCAAGCGTTGTCACAGAACACTTCAGGTTAATGTAACGAGTCAAGAATCAAACAGAACGAGCATTCATACAAAACTTACGTGGGTTTTCTTGCCGTAGTATGGAAAATACATCAAGTCGATCTTCCCGTACTCTGGGTAATATTGCAGGCTTACGTTCTCTGCCTGCACAAAAGAAGTGTGATGTCAGTCCTGGTCAGTAAAGCAGAAGCTGCCAGTCAAGGAAGGTCTGGGAGGAGATAGTTGGAAGTAAAGTAGGTGGATGGTGCGCCAATCTCTACGGTAGGGTGCCCCGTGCTTGTTTTCAGCCTCTTTATTGCCCAATAGTTTGAGCATTTTATTCTCCACTGAAATAAACGAGCTTGTGCAGACAACCATAATAATCGGACAAGTGCGATGTCGTTTTGACGCGAATAGCACTCATCCCCATGTTATTTTATGGAGCCATGCACACGTCCAATTTCTTTCCTTGGACAGAGCTCATCTGGTGGAGACAGAAAAAAAAATAAAATTGTAGAGTGCGATTTGCTCAATTGAACAGATTTGTCTTGGATGAGAGAATTTACACTGGTGAGACTCTCAACCATCATGTAGTGTGGGGCTGACGCTACTGAAACAGACGTCAGCAGTCAGATATTTCAGAGAAAACCTTACGGGCTCATGCAGATGTCCATGGATCTCGGTCTGATCACAGACAGCAATGTATGGTCTGGCTGCCTGGCTCCCGACTGGAGCACAAGTGTCATATTTCTATGAAGCCGTCATGCTCGTTCTAGGAGACTCATGGATAGTCTATGCATTGCTGTCCATAATCAGGCAGAGATGCACCGAGGTCTGTGGAAGCCCTTATGGATTTTGAATGGGCACTAAATTGGCAAGACTGGCAATATTTTGACACCAGCATAGGTAGAAAAATCACCATTCTAGTCTTTATCTCATGTGCGAGCAGATCTTTTCTGCCATAACTGTACAGGTCAACCTCAGATCATCTTCTGATGGCCTCAGTGGTCTTCAGAAATATATAGACCCACAATGTAAGGAGAAGGAACTGCCATTCCAGGCCTCTATCTCCTCCTTTCTCTCATTGTGCCCAATCCTTGTTCTTCACTTTTGGACAATTTCACTCATCTGTAAGTGAATCTACTTGGACCATGCAAGGTACAGACTCTTGTATGTTCAGTGGATTTACTTCTAGGTATACAACGTACTAAAAGTGTTGAAACAAATGCAGGTCTATCTGGGGCCAACATTTAGGTCTTTATCTCAAAACTTCAATAAAATGCACCGGAGGCAGCAGGAACTCAGTTTGTTTCATGAGCGGATGACCACAAGGCACAGATACTACAAGGATTTATGAACATTTGTTCCACGGCTTTTGATGAACATGGTGACTTTGTGTATTCAGCTGCTCTCACAAACTGAGTGGACGGAGCAAAGTTACAGCTGCCTGAAGAAAAACAAAACCCATGAGGGAATGAGTATGGGTGTGACTGTATGACAGGGGGTAAAGGGTGCTGGCTTACAGCCGCTGACACAGGAACAAGCCCCGCTGTGTCCTGCATACCCCAGCAGTGCCCCATGGAATTGTGGGAAATGTCCCACATACTCTAGTGAGCAGAAGAAGAAAGCAAAATGGTGCCACGATGCCATGTGATCAGATGATAGACGCACTGGTGGTTTATGAGGAATCCTTATTATAGGAAACACTCCTTTCCCCTGATTTATAGTGGTTTATTAACACTTACCTTAGTAGTACAGTTTATTTTAGGATTGCCAAGGGGTTTCAATCCAATAATCTAAAAACAGTCAAACATAAATTAGTTCAGCGCTGCGTTACTAGAAAATGATTAAAGCACACACAGATTACCACATTTGCAATTAAACTCCTACCTAAGGGCGCAGTCACACATAGCGATGCACCAGCGATCCCGACAGCGATATGACCTTATCAGGATCGCTGGTGTGTCGCTACATGATCGCTGGTGAGCTGCCAAACAGGCAGCTTCACCATCGATCAGCACCAGCGACACGTGGGTAACAAGTGACGCACGTCGCTTAGTTATCTGCTGTGTATGTTAGAAACCAGTGCGCTGGTGCAGGGAGCTAGTAACCAAGGTAAACATCGGGTTTCTAAGTGCCGCACGGCGCTTAGAAACCCGATGTTTACCTTGATTACCAGCTCCCTGCACCATCGCACTGGTTTCTAACGTACACAACGGGTTTCTAAGCGCCGCTTAGAAACCCAATGTTTACCTTGGTTACCAGGCTCCAGCTCGCTGATCTCCCGCCTGCCACACGCAGCGATGCATCCTGGCCAGCGGGAGACCAAAGGTCCAAAAAATGTCCAGGCTATTCGAGCACGATCAGTGATACCCAGCAGGTGAGATCGCTGTTGCGTCCCAAAACTTGTGATTAGCAGCGATCTCGCTAGCGAGATCGGTGTGTGTGACGGGGGATTAAAACAGGCCCACTTCCAAAGCTACTAGTGAACGTGCCTGTTGTAAAAGACCTGTGGTTTCCCCCTTGCTGCTGTAGTCGCAAGTGGGCTACGTGACCCCTTACTGCTGCAGACACTGTTAGCATGTAAAAAAAAAAAAAAAAAATCCAGAAGGAGAAAAAAATGCAGCACTCTTCAACTCTGTTAAAAAACCAAAGTCTTGTTCTGTCACTGCATTTTGTTCACGCACCTAGCCCTATGTTAACCTTGTCCAACTGACCCAATAAAGGACTTTATTTTTTTAACGGAGTTGAAAAGTGCTGCATTTTTTCTCCTTCTGGATTTTTGTTTTGATACTACGTGTGGTTCGTGCAAGCACCAGAGCAACCGGTTTGAAAATCACCCAGACGTCCGGAATTCAGATATCTATATCTCCACCAGTGAGTAGACCCTGCTTAGTGCCGTTTTGCTGTTTCTATCTATTAGCATGTCTTGACAGATTAGTTGCCGGACAGCTAGGGTGTTGCAGGTTGCCAATCTCTGAACTAGCCCAACAGACAGGAAATCTGATCAGGAGACTACCCAATTAGTCAACCTTGGCTCTCAAAATACAACAGAACATACATTATAAAATTGATCCCTTAGAGTTAATGAGGCTGGTATATTTAATTGGAAAATGAATTTAAGAAAGGCTATATACTCTACATAAGAGCTATTCAGTCGTCGTCCACCTGACAGCTGCAGCTTGTACTGAGCAGTGAGATCTTCACAACACCAGGGAGGGACACTGAGGAGCTGCCAATAGGGCTAGGTGGGCAGAGGCACGTTAATCTTCTAAAAAGGATTACACTGCCATTCTGACATGGATTTTCATAGTAAGTACACTAGCTTTGTTGGGTCTAGGAGATCCAGTTAAAAACAGATGCACACATTAATAAAGAAGGTTGTCAAATCCACACATTTGTAAGATTAGGGAAGTTTTTTCCCCAACATAATAAGTCTACCATCCACACAATTTATGGTAGGACATCTAACGAAAAAAAACTACATCTCTGTGCCAACCTCCCTCAAGAAATAAATGTGAAATGGGCAGTGTTACTCCTGACTATGCCATTTATACCACATTCTCTATTCGATCTCACACGTACCCTGTTCATTTTCACTATTACACATGGGCTCCCTTCATTGTACCCAAAGTACTCATTGCCCTCAAGCCCGGCACAGGGTCCCAGCGAGGACCTGTTGAACTGGCAAGACTTCTTTTCCTCCACTCCATCCTGCTCATAGTAGTGGCCTTGCGTGCACGGCACATTTGACGCTTGTATGGAGTCGTTGTATGCTGGAAGACACAAGGACAACATCTTTACAAATAACTGTGCTGGGTCACCCTAGTACAATAAACATGGAACATGCTTCCTAAATCCATCACACGAGTAAACACCAGAGAGCGGGGCTTTAATCTGACCCAGACCAACAATGAAGAAATAGCTTGTTATGTGTCCGAGAGTTGAAATGTTGGAAATCGCAGTCTTTGCAGATATTTTTCTGCCTCACTTCTAGTAGGACAGAAGGTCACTTTGGCCCTGCTGAGAACTGAACAACTGACCTCCTGATCACAGCATGCCCAAGAAAGGCACATGTAATCATTTCACTGCTTGAAGGCCGAGCACAGAAACTGCTCTAACCTCGAGAGACTAGGAGTAATGGGCTTTCTGGCAAAATAAAAAAGAATCTTGGCTAAAAATCCTGGATTCCTTTCTTCTAGGTCCTAATTGATAGGATTATGATCGACCAATGGGAGCTTTGGAGTATTCGGTGATGGGAAATAAGGAGTTTCATATTATAGTGCACCTTAAGAGGGTATTCCAGAAAGAGATCACCCATCACATACCCGTCTAGACCAGTGGTGGGGTTGATCTTGCAGTTCTGTCCCCAGTTGAATGTGGCGGTGTTTGAGCAAGCAACCCTCCATCTCAATTGCTTTTATATAGAACCTCCAGAGATCATGTACAAAGCCCAGATATGTCATGGCAGTGCCAGCATGCTCTCACCAATCATATGAGTTATTGCTGCTGGTTCATCGGTGGAATCTTCTTACCAGTGATGCTTTCTTAATAAGTCTATACCAATGTGTTTTGAAGTGCACTCACTTCTTAATCAGGAAAAATTTGGGGTTTCCTGATGAAGGGTGTGCACTTCAATACGCGTGAGAAAAAAAACCCACCTGACTCGGTCTACTTTCTGGACATCGGTATTTATAGGAACGTCGGCAGCGCAGCATTTCCGCTGCTCCATATCAGTTTTATGGATGTATTTGCCAACCTGCAAAACAGCAGCAGTTGGACGCCTAATTTCTGAGCCTGTCTAAGCGATGTGCGTTTTCAGGATTGTACACCTACTGGAGACAGACATAGTAGACTGCATCAGTGTCCGACCCCAGTAGGTGTAAATGCCGAAAACTGATGAGGTCGGCACATACGCCCGAATCCCATTTTGCAGGGGGTCGGATGCAAGCCCTAACTGGGGACAAAGAACAGGTGCCTGAACGCAAGGTGAAAGCACCCTTACAGTGGGAGCGATTTTAGAAAAACATTGGAGAGAAGCTGCAGAGAATTAAGTAATCTGCGGCAGCTCTCCTTTGTTACCATAATCATTCGGCTTGTGAAAGGAAGCACTTGGACAAGCGACGTCACCGATGTGTCAGACATATACTTACGCCCCAGAAATGAGTGAAGAACCTTAGTGTAGGCATCATATGAAGACTTTTCATTCTTGTTGAATGTAAGCTCCAAGCCAGCAGATTTGGGAGAAATCATAAGACCTAACATACAAAAGGAAAGTTACATATAAATTATATCAAGCTGTATGATTACAAAATCAAAGTAAATCACTTCCAGAGCGGAGAGCATTTTATTGTGGTGACGGATTTCTCATCATCGCATTTAAATCAAATATTAAAGTTGAGATCATAAAATAAATCAACATCTGAATTTTATGACACAAGGCAGCATGGGGTGACGGGATCCAGCATGGAAGGAGTTGCATTTCAAAGCCAGTCTTCCATGCAATCTTTGTAATCGTGTATAGATCTGGTGGAAGGTGGAGCAGAGCCTTTATAAATAGGGTGCTCAGAGTGCACGATGCCCAGGAGACAGGCGGGTCAGGTCTCACAAAGCCGTGTGTGTCCTGCTGTGGGATTGACGATGTCATGTGGAATTTTGGTGTGAAAAGCTTTTGTGCTTCTATAGGGGGAAGGTGCGGACCGCCGATGAACGCTGCGCACTGAACTTGTTGCCAAGGGGGCTTTATAATACATTACTATAGCGCCGACATATTCCGCAGCACTTTATATTTCAGAGGGGATTTGTACAGACAATAGACATTACAGCATAACAATAATCACATAGATTATAACAGATACCAAGAGGAATGAGGGCCCTGCTCGCAAGCTTACAATGTATGAGGAAAAAAAGGTAGACACGAAAGGTGGGTGGTAACAATTGCCCTGATTGTTTGGACCAGCCATAAGGTTAAGTGTGTAACAGTACAGACACAGAGGGCTAATGGATGCATAAAGCATGTGGGAACATGATGCGGGGAACCTGGTTATGGTAAAACTTTTGGCTGTGCCACACAGGGATAGATTAGGTTAATGCGTTGAGGCGATAGGCCAGTCTGAATAAATGCGTTTTCAGGGCATGCTTAAAATTGTGGGGATTGGAGACTAATGGTATTGACCTGGGAAGTGCATTCCAAAGAATTGGCGCAGCACATGTATAGTCTTTGAGACTGGAGTGGGAGGTTCTCATTATTGAGGATGCTAACCTCAGGTCATCAGCGGAACGGAGGGGGCGGGTAGGGTGGTGCTGAGCCATGGAGAGCTTTGTGGGTGAGGGTAATAAGTTTGTACTGGATTCTGGAGTGGATGGGTAGCCAGTGTAATGACTTGCACAAGGTAGAGGCGTCGGTGTAACGATTGGCGAAGAATATGATCCTGGCTGCAGCATTCAAGACAGATTGGAGGGGGAGAGTTAGGTAAGAGGGAGACCGATTAGAAGAGCGTTACAATAGTCGAGAATAAGAGAAACAGTAAGAGTTTTTGCAGAGTCAAAAGTAAGAAAAGGTCGAATTCTAGAAATGTTTTTGAGGTGCAGATAAGAGCGAGCCAGTGATCGTATGTGGGGGGCAAAGGAAAGCTCGGAGTCAAGTATGACCCCAAGACAGCGGGCATCTTGCTGGGGAGTAATAGTGGAACCACACACGGAAACGGCAATGTCGGGTATAGGTACATTAGTAGCGGGAGGAAAAACAAGGAGTTCAGTCTTTGACAGGTTCAGTTTCAGATATAGTGAGGACATGATGTTAGACAGCGTTTAGACAATCGCTGGTGTTTTCTAGAAAGGCAGGCGTGATGTCAGGAGAAGAAGCATATAATTGGGCGTCATCAGCATAGAGATGGTACTGGAAACCAAATCTACTGATTGTTTGACCAATAGGGGCAGTGTACAAAGAGAAGAGGAGGGGGCCTAGGACTGATCCTTGAGGAACCCCAACAGTAAGGGGAAGATGAGAGGAGGAGGAACCAGCAATAGATACAGTAAAGGAGCGGTCAGAGAGATAGGAGGAGAACCAGGAGAGAACGGTGTCCTTGAGGCCAATGGAACGGAGCAAAGTGAGGAGGAACTGATGATCCACAGTGTCGAATGCTGCAGAGAGATCCAAGAGAATTAGCATGGAGTAATGACCATTTGATTTAGCTGTAAGTAGGTAATTAGAGACTTTAGTGAGGGCAGTTTCAGTAGCGTGTAAAGAGTGGAAACCGGATTGGAGAGGGTCGAGAAGAGAGTTATCAAAGAGATAGCGGATAAGACTGGAGTGGACCAGGAGTTTAGAGATGAAGGGAATAGTTAGCGGCACAGTTTTGGTCGAGGGATGGTTTTTTTAAGTAGTGGATGTATGATGGCATGCTTAAATGAGGAGGGAAAGATACCAGAAGAGAGAGAGAGGTTAAATATTTTAGTTAGGTGAGGGGTGACAGCAGGGGAAAGGGCTGGAGTAGATGTGACAGAAATGGGTCACTGGTGCAAGTGGTTGGGCGAGAAGATGCAAGGAGCCTGCTTACTACTTCTTCTATGACTGGTTCAAAATCAGAAAGTGAGCTAGATGCAGTGGGGGAGAGAGGACAGTGCATGTTATGAGGTGATTGGAAGATAATTTTTTGTCGGATCTGGTCAATTTTTTCTTTGAAGTAATTGGCCAGATCATCAGCTCGAAGCTCTGTGGTTGGGGCCTGTACTCTTGGGTTGAGTAGAGAATGAAAAGTGTCAAAGAGACGTTTAGGGTTATTGTACAGTGAGGTGATGAGGGTGTTGAAATAGGTTTGTTTTGAGAGGTGAAGAGCAGTATTGTATGTTCGAAGCATAAACTTATAATGGATGAAATCTTCGTGTAGATTGGATTTTCTCCACAGACGTTCGGCGCACCTGGAGCAACGCTGCAGGAAACGTGTTTGCAGGGTGTGTGCCAGGGTTGTTGAAGTCAGTGTTGTGGTGTTCTATGTATAGGAGGTGCAAATTCATCCAGGGCACTTTGAAGTGTTTCATTGTAATGCTTCAATGCAGAATCAGGACATGAGAGGGAGGAGATAGGGGCCAATGAAGACTGCAAGTTCTTCATAAGTTTCTGGGTGTTAATGGACTGTATGTTTCTATAAGTATGGACAGTGGGGGTGACCTGAGTGGTCTGGCAGTTTTTGCTAGAGAATGAAAGAAGGTTGTGGTCAGAGGGGCTTAAAAAAAAAAAAAAAAAAGACAAAAAAAAAAAAAAAAGGACAAAAATCAACCCATACGGTACCTGAGGGGTGTTTGTAAACCAAATCATGTGACTCAGATATAACAATCCATCAGCTTGATGCTGTGTTAATACATATAAAAAAATGACATTTACAACAAAAATAAAAAAAATTATTGTGCTGGCCGTGAGATCGCTGCATGTAAAGTCTACACTTGTCTTCAGGAAATACCTTTTACTTTCCTGGAATAATTTTTGATTTGAGTCCCCCCCACCTCCATGCATCCCCCTGAAGTACTTTTTTTTGGCTTTGTTTTGATTGAACAGCGCTTGAATCCTGCTTTGAGTAGGGGGTTGGACCAGATGGCCCAGGAGCTCCCTTCCAACTCTACGATTCTATGATTCTAGTTTGGAGCAGTTTCCATCACGATCAGCTTCAAAAGAAGCGACATGCACATTTGTTTCCATTTTTCCACCAGGCATTTTGAGGCGGTCTAAAACGACAATTTTTCTAGCAGAAACTTTCAAAGGTCAATTTTTGGAGAAGTTTTTTTTTTTTTTATCTCCTGAAGAGCCTTTGAAGAGGTTTTTTTTATCCTGCAGTCTCATTGGACATTGCCTAGTTTGGAAAGATTTCCATCTGGTTCGGTGGCAAAGAAGTGATATGCACTTTTCTCCCACCAGCTTTTTTTTTTTTGAAGACCTGAAGCAGAAGGAAATCACTGAAAAGACCAGCAAATTGTTTTACTATAGAAATGAATATAAGCATCTTTTCAGCCTTTAAGTATATAATTTTCTGAGTTTTTTTTTTTTTTTAATTTCCTTCTGTAAGCTCCTCTACAGGACATAAAAGTCCAGGAAAAATATGCAAATATGTAAGAAAAAAGAAAAGCCACTGGAGACCCACAGAAAAAGGGACCTAATCACACCATATAGCAAGCTCATAAAAACTGTGTGAAAACGGATGTGAGGCAAGTGAAGAAACAGATGGTGCAGTATTGTGTTATGCGCCTCACATCTGCCCAAAGTACAGGCAACAACCTTGACCACACTCACTGGTCACATCTACCCTAAAGGATTCTTAGCATTAATGACGGTGAAAAAGAAGAAATCCAAGATATTCATTAACACAGGCACAATGGTTTTAGAAAAATATATCATAAGTCATATTACGGAGCTTAAATATCAGATCCACTAAGGTCAGAAACAGAAGTGGCCCGGGCACCGGCTATCAGGAAACCAAAAGGAGACTTGTCAGTCCAGGTTCACGAGAATGCCACACGTCCTGCCCGAAGGCCTTAAAAAAATGGCAGAAGGAGAAGTAATCGTGAGCTGCTCGCAGGAAAATTCCCTTTAATCAAGAATTAATGGGACCCGACAGAGGCCGGAGTATAAAATATTCTGGATAATCGGTAAATGTGGAAAACTAGATTGAGAAATTCAAGAAGAGGTAAATTAGAAAGTTGGGGTTCAGTCACGACATGTACAGATTATCAGGAAGTCAACAAAACACTTAAAACGCACATAATGGAGGGACCCCAGCTTCTCACAGGGTCTGATTAGGAAAACCGTACAGGGAAAGATTTCACACATCCATTAATGATCAATATCCTAAAATCAGACCCCTCAGATCAGGTGATCATTCATAATAGTGTCGACAACACAGACGAATAGCACATACGACAAGTGTATTGACCGAGACCCATGGACCAAGCACTGCGGAGAGAGAACAGGTTATGTAACAGGATAAGTACATTATCAAATAGACAAAGCGCAATGCTAAGCTCCCTCACGAGAGATACAACATGGATTCTCCAAATTATTAGAGCATCGAGATGTTCCAAAAAAATGACTGTAAAATAAGTAGGACCTATCATCAAGCTAAAAGTGGCCACCTTTTGGCTTGTAATTTATTCCTTGAATATTCCAGTTTGTTTAACGGTTCCAGAGAGATGGGCAATTTTATTTCATGCTAATTTTTATTGTCTCTTTCAATGGTGCTCTGCTCACAGGATCCTCTAGGGCGTGTACTTAGGCAGTTTGCATTATCACAACGAGCTTCGCCACTCTGTAAAATCTGCTAAATGTTAGCACTAAATAAAAAAAAAAAAAAAAAAAAAATCTGGAACCATATAGCTAATTTAGAGAAAAATAAATTAAAACATTGAGTAAATCGGAGAACCAGTGGGAAAATAAAATGGAAAAAAAAACTGGCCACTTTTGACATCCGGTCAGGAACTATTTAAATAGGAATTACAGTATATAAACCAAGGATTAAAAGGGATTATCCACTACTCTGACAACCCCTTATCATTATATCCCACGCCCCCCCTTATAACAACACCTAAATTCACCTACAGTGATGGCGCCGTTCCAGCAGTTTGGCACTGGAGGGTTTGAGCGACCCGCCACAGCTCTCACTTCCACCGGATGTCAGTTACGTTTGAACGTGGAGGCAGTGTAGTGGCTGCAGGGATAGCATGACAATGTCACGTGGGCCCCAGGACAGCCATTGCCTACACTATTGGAACGGTGCTGGCACTGGAGATAATTTACAAGGAAGGGGGTGATCAAGTAGTGGACAACCCCCTTTAAGCAAAAATTAAAAAATCAGCTGTTTCATGTTGCCCCATAAATAATAAATTTTATTTCCATAGCGCCAACATATTCCGCAGCACTTTACATTTCAGAGGGGACTTGTACAGACAATATACATTACAGCATAACAATAATCACATACATCATAACAGATACCAAGAGGAATGAGGGCCCTGCTCGCAAGCTTACAATCTATGAGGAAAAAGGTAGACACGAAAGGTGGATGGTAACAATTTCCCTGATTGTATGGACCAGCCATAATGTTAAGTGTGTAACAGAAGAGACACAGAGGGCTAATGGATGCATAAAGCATGTGGGAACATGATGCGGGGAACCTGGTTATGGTAAAACTTTTGACTGTGCCACACAGGGATAGATTAGGTTAATGCGTTCAGGAGATAGGCCAGTCTGAATAAAAGCGTTTTCAGGGCACGCTTAAAATTGTGGGGATTGGAGACTAATTGTATTGAGCTGAGAAGTGCATTCCAAAGAATTGGTGCAGCACGTGTATAGTCTTGGAGACGGGAGTGGGAGGTTCTGATTGAGGATGCTAACCTCAGGTCATCAGGAGAACGGAGGGCGCGGGTAGGGTGGTATACTGAAACAAGGGAAGAGATGTACAGTTGTGGCCAAAAGTATTGACACCCCTGCAATTCTGTCAGATAACTCAGTTTCTTCCTGAAAATGATTGCAAACACAAAGTTCTTTGGGATTATTATCTTCATTTAATTTGTCTTAAATGAAGAAAAAAAAAAAAAAAAAAAGAAGAATTGTCCTAAAGCCAAATTGGATACAATTCTACACCAAAAAAAAAAAAAAAAAATAGAGTGTGGACAAAAGTACTGGCACTGTTCGAAAAATCATGTGATGCTTCTCTAATTTGTGTAATTAACAGCACCTGTAAGGCCGGTTTCACACTAGCGCATTTTCAGCGCGCGCACGGCCGGGGGTAGCTCCGCCCCCGATCCGGCTCTGTGCCCGCCCCTTCCTTGTAGCGCCGCCTCCTAGCGGACAGCGGCGCCTGCGATCGGCGCACCCTATCTTTAGCATAGGGTGCGCCGATCGTGCGCAGGCCGTGCGCTAGTTGCGCTTTGACCTGCGCTGCGCACTTTTGACGGTGCGCCGTGCGCGCCAAAATCCGAAAAGTTTGATTTTGGCGCGCACGGCGCACCGTCAAAAGTGCGCAGCGCAGGTCAAAGCGCAACTAGCGCACGGCCTGCGCACGATCGGCGCACCCTATGCTAAAGATAGGGTGCGCCGATCGCAGGCGCCGCTGTCCGCTAGGAGGCGGCGCTACAAGGAAGGGGCGGGCACGCCGGGCAGAGAGCCGGATCGGGGGCGGAGCTACCCCCGGCCGTGCGCGCGTTGAAAATGCGCTAGTGTGAAACCGGCCTAACTTACCTGTGGCACTTAACAGGTGTTGGCAATAACTAAATCACACTTGCAGCCAGTTGACATGGATTAAAGTTGACTCAACCTCTGTCCTGTGTCCTTGTGTGTACCACATTGAGCATGGAGAAAAAAAAGAAGACCAAAGAACTGTCTGAGGACTTGAGAAACCAAATTATGAGGAAGCATGAGCAATCTCAAGGCTACAAGTCCATCTCCAAAGACCTGAATGTTCCTGTGTCTACCGTGCGCAGTGTCATCAAGAAATGTAAAGCCCATGGCACTGTGGCTAACCTCCCTAAATGTGGACGGAAAAGAAAAAAAATTGACAAGAGATTTCAACGCAAGATTGTGCGGATGTGGGATAAAGAACCTCAACTAACATCCAAACAAGTTCAAGCTGCCCTGCAATCCGAGGGTACAACAGTGTCAACCCGTACTATCAGTCCGGCGTCTGAATGAAAAGGACTGTATGGTAGGAGACCCAGAAAGACCCCACTTCTTACCCAGAGACATAAAAAAGCCAGGCTGGAGTTTGCCAAAACTTACCTGAAAAAGCCTAAAACGTTTTGGAAGAATGTTCTCTGTTCAGATGAGACAAAAAGTAGAGCTTTTTGGGCAAAGGCATCAACAGAGTTTACAGGAGAAAAAAAAAAGAGGCATTCAAAGAAAAGAACATGGTCCCTACAGTCAAACATGGTGGAGGTTCCCAGATGTTTTGGGGTTGCTTTGCTGCCTCTGGCACTGGACTGCTTGACCGTGTGCATGGCATTATGAAGTCTGAAGACTACCAACAAATTTTGCAGCATAATGTAGGGCCCAGTGTGAGAAAGCTGGGTCTCCCTCAGAGGTAATGGGTCTTCCAGCAGGACAATGACCCAAAACACTTCAAAAAGCACTAGAAAATGGTTTGAGAGAAAGCACTGGAGACTTCTAAGGTGGCCAGCAATGAGTCCAGACCTGAATCCCATAGAACACCTGTGGAGAGATCTAAAAATGGCAGTTTGGAGAAGGCACCCTTCAAATATCAGGGACCTGGAGCAGTTTGCCAAAGAAGAATGGTCTAAAATTCCAGCAGAGCATTGTAAGAAACTCATTGATGGTTGCCGGAAGCGGTTGGTCGCAGTTATTTTGGCTAAAGGTTGTGCAACCAAGTATTAGGCTGAGGGTGCCAATACTTTTGTCTGGCCCATTTCTGGAGTTTTGTGTGAAATGATCAATGTTTTGCTTCATTCTCTTTTGTGTTTTTTTATTTAAGACAAATTAAATGAAGATAATAATACCAAAGAATTTGTGTTTGCAATCATTTTCAGGAAGAAACTGAGTATTATCTGACAGAATTGCAGGAGTGTCAATACTTTTGGCCACAACTGTAGGGTGGTGCTGAGCCATGGAGAGCTTTGTGGGTGAAGGTAATACGTTTGTACTGGATTCTGGAGTGGATGGGTAACCAGTGTAATGACTGGCACAAGGTAGAGGCGTTGGTGTAACCTTTGGCGAGGAATATGATCCTGGCTGCAGCATTCAAGACAGATTGGAGGGGGGAGAGTTTGGTAAGAGGGAGACCGATTAGAAGAGAGTTACAATAGTCGAGACGAGAATGAATAAGAGAAACAGTAAGAGTTTTTGCAGAGTCAAAAGTAAGAAAAGGTCGAATTCTAGAAATGTTTTTGAGGCGCAGATAACAAGAGCGAGCCAGTGATCGTATGTGGGGGGCAAAGGAAAGCTCGGAGTCAAGTATGACCCCAAGACAGCAGGCATCTTGCTGGGGAGTAATAGGGGAACCACACACGGAAATGGCAATGTCGGGTATAGGTACATTAGTAGCGGGAGGAAACACAAGGAATTCAGTCTTTGACAGGATCAGTTTCAGATAAAGTGAGGACATTATGTTTAGACATTATGGACGTTTAGACAATCGCTGGTGTTTTCTATTTCTAGAAAAGGCATGATGTCAGGAGAAGAAGCATATAATTGGGCGTCATCAGCATAGAGATGGTACTGGAAACCAAATCTACTGATTGTTTGACCAATAGAGGCAGTGTACAAAGAGAAGAGGAGGGGCCTAGAACCGATCCTTGAGGAACTCCAACAGTAAGGGGAAGATGAGAGGAGGAGGAACCAGCAATAGATACAGTAAAGGAGCGGTCAGAGAGATAGGAGGAGAATCAGGAGAGAACGGTGTCTTTGAGGCCAATGGAACGGAGCATAGTGAGGAGGAGCTGATGATCCACAGTGTCGAATGCTGCAGAGAGATCCAAGAGAATTAGCATGGAGTAATGACCATTTGATTTAGCTGTTAGTAGATCATTAGAGACTTTAGTGAGGGCAGTTTCAGTAGAGTGTAAAGAGCGGAAACTAGATTGGAGAGGGTCGAGAAGAAAGTTATCATGTATTGATTGTATGATGTAGAAGGGGTAGACATGTCATCCATGCTGTCAAATAAAAGCTCCAGAAAGTCCAGATGCAAGATACTGGTTAGGATATAAAGGGGTTAGCCACTTCCTAAAGTGATTGCCTAGCCAAGGGGCACGCCATCAATTTTAGCAGGATGAAGAATCCCATCACTCCGCTGAACAGCTGTTTGTGGTGATGAGGATGCTCTTGCGAATGTGGCGTGCCCTTTATTACTTACCAGGTACAATTTAGAACCCTAAGTAGTGTCCTTCCCCGGTATTACAGCCTTGCATAAAAAAAGCAGCATCCCATCCAGGTGATGAAAAAAATCAAAGTGAATTTGTTCTGTCATGATGCAACGTTTCGACCAATATAGGTCTTTGTCAAGCATGCACATTACATAAAATGGCAGCCTTCTACAGAGTGGTGGCACATGCACACCAATCACTCACAATTTCTTGCATGGAATAGCCTTCATTTCTAAGAACAAGAATAGACTGTCGAGTTGCACATGGAACCAACAAACGTAATGCTCCAGATGCACAACTAGCTCAAAGGAAGGTCAGGTTTATAGCTTCTCTATTCAGTCAAACTGTTTTCAGCTGTGCTACCATACTTGCACAAGGGTATTCTAACCATGCATTAGCCTTCTTACACAGTGCGCAAACACAAAGTACCATAAGAACACTGGAGTGATGGTTGTTGGAAATGGGCCTCTATACATCTATGAAGATATTGCATTAGAAACCAGACGTTCGCAGCTAGAATAGTCATTTACCACATTAACAATGTATAGAGTGTATTTCTGAATCATTTAATGTTAGCGTCATTGGAAAAAAAACGGTTTTTCTTTCAAAAATAGGGAAATTTCTAAATGACCCTAAACTTTTGAACGGTAGTGTAGAAAAAAAAAAAAAAAAAAAGTCCACTCAGGACTGACCCAGCAGTTTACCTCTATATAGAACCAATCCATATCGATATCACCTTTGGCGCTCAAACCACTGAGGTTACTGACTAATCAGAGCCACTTACACCAGTATCTTGTACCTAAAACATGTTTCTATTCGCTGTTCCACCGTCCACGTACAGGCACCCAGTGCGCGTGTGCAGTAGACCGCTGACGACAGAACGCTGCCACATGACAATGTCACATGACCGCTCACAAACACAGCAGTCAGAGCACCAGCACAGTGCGGATAAATGAGCGTCCAACCATCACCATAGTAATTAGGTCACCTGACCACATCTAAATATAAGCTGCACTATTCATATCCATGACAAAAATATTATAACAAATATATACACACACACATATATATATATATATCTCTCTATCTCCTATATCATACATACAACCCCCATAGTGTAAGTGGTAAATCCCTCTAGTTGTGTTTAACAAATTAGTCCACAAACTACATCTACATATTATTTATTGTCACATTATCACTGTTGGGAGAGAAAAAGGAGGCATGGGGAAACAACATAGCCATGATATACACATCAATGCCGTCCATTCTCCAGGTTTCAGTTCCCCATGTCTTCTATCCACTCCCCGCTGTCAGTGACAATATCTATAATAAAAGAAAAAAAAAAAAAAATATATGAGTACACAAAAATAAAGTGAATAAAAAAATAACACACAAAAACACCTCAAAAGATGCCAACATTTCAAAAAGGAGGTCAAATAGTCAGAAGTCTAGATAACGGTACTGATACATCCGCAGGAGCTACATCAGGATGGATACTTTATGGACTTCATGACTATAATGTGTGAAGTTTGGTTTCAGTGCTGAAATCTCATCTCCCGAAATCTTGACGCTTAGATATCCATCTGTGCATGCGCCGCCCCCTGGCTACCATTTTGCCAAAGTCCTCCGCACAGGAAACAACGGAACTGAAGGGACTCGGGCCTATCACAAAATGTCGGCAGAGCCCCTCGCAGCACCACCAGACACACCCGCAGCGGCGCACTGCACATCGAAACACCCCCTCATTCCAGCCTGTGGCATCACCCCACTCCTGCCTTCTCCAGCGGCGAACCTGGGACCCCACTTCACCGCAGCCACCTCCCCCCGGTAAGCAATAAGACATATGGATTATAAGAAGCACCATTTTATAAAGAAAAAAAAATTACTTATTTTTCTCATCAAAATTTGGGGTGTGGCTCTGGTCAATGGTGCAATCTTAAGAAGGCTCGTCCTCTCAAGAGGAGAGCCAAATGGAGGAAGAAGCGCATGCGCAGACTGAAGCGTAAAAGGAGAAAGATGAAGCAGAGGTCCAAGTAAACGTCTCTTCCTTTGCCGCTTACAAGGCCTGCAAGCTAAACACAGCACTCCAGAGAAGGATGAACCTACAGCCTGTGTGTGATCTTCAAGATGCTTTCATTCTCTGGCTTATTGGCTCTGTATGGAAGTGACCACCCTTCTGGCTGTAGAAGATGAACAGCCCATGATGTCTTGGACTGACATGCTAATGCCTCCCTGCTTTCAGGATTTGGACTTGTTAGTTTATGATCTTGTGCAGCAAGTGTATTAAACATGTTTTTGGTATGGGGGGCTGCATTATACTATAGAGGCCTATGGGGAGTTCATTATACTATATGGAGGCCTATGGGGAGTTCATTATACTATATGGAGGCCATCATACAGTGGAGATTACAGGGAGGGGGCCAACATACAGTGTAGAAGCCATTAAACAGTTTGGGGGCTACTAAGTGGTCAGTATACTGTGTAGGTGGTACTATAAAGCGAGGGGTCATTATACTGTGTATAGGGGAGACTTGGGACATTATTAAATGTAAAGTGGGCATGTATTGCTATAGGGGAACTCGGTTTACTGTGACTGTCAAAGGGGCACACAGGGCATTATTACGTTCTAGGTTTCAAGGGGACAAAATGTGGGCACTGTTTTCTAGGGCACTTATACCCGGCATTACTATATTCTAGAAGGTTGCTTTAGAATTTAGAGGGCACACAGATTCCCCCAGCAAGTGCAGCAATAGGGACACATATGGAAGCAGCAGCTTAGTATTTGGGGTATTAGCAGGATAAGGAGTTTGTGCAGGTTGGGAATAGATGGTGATGGGGCTGGAATATGAGATGTGAAACGTGTCTTTGTTGTAATCTTTGCAGCAGAGTCCTGGCTGGAAGAAGTCGTCATGTCAGTCTGGATAGATGGAAAAGACAGGAAAAGTGAACGATTCCATCAGAAAGCTCGTCAGCGATAAGTCACTATCCGTAGCTATGCTGTAATCTCTTATATGTTCTGTAAGACTGGTATTTACCACTAGAACTATGGCGGTAATATCAGCATTGGTCTTTGTATAGAGTATTTTCAGTAACAGCGCAGTCATCTGCTGAGGTTCTCCTATATCCAACTATTAGGGTGCGTCACCCAGTTGTAATCAAGGTTACCTAGTTAGGGGTCCACTCAGAAGTTTCGCCCCCTGAACCAAAACCCTAGCTATGCCTCTGTATACACGTATAGATTAAAAAGAACCCAGGAGAGAACAAATGCCAACAAAGCGATCAAAATACAATATAACAAAAATCCTTTATTTATCAAATACGAATCACAAGCTGGATGTCCAGGGAGCATGCAACAAAAAAAAAAAAAAAAAAAAAAAGGCACATAAGGTATAAATAAGAATACAAAAAACACTTAAAATACAAAAAGTTGTGTAAGAAAACCCATGAAAAAGAAACTGCAAACAGCAATGTGTATGCCTATACTGTGGCCAACAAAACAAATGTGTCAAAGCATAAGAATAGCAAAAGGTACTAATAGCAATGTTATAGTAGCATCAAAAATAGTGGCAGTGAGGATAGCGATGCCTACGGTACGGAAATGCTGACTGGAAAAGCTCATAACTGCAAGTAGTTATCTAAGTCTGCATGCAGTCATGTAATGTCAGCATGCAGAGTCAAGAAGAAAAAATAAAAGCTATTATATGCTTATAAGAGCCACTTTGAAATGTCTTATCTGTTAGTGAGCCGCAGTCTCTTACAAGAGGTGCGTCCACCCCAACGCGCGTTTTAGCGTTGCCTTAGTCAGGGGCCCCTTACGTTGATATGAGCCTCCTTTTATTGTTGAATGAACCCTGCACATCTAGCTTTTGTTTCATACTTGATTTGTAAAAGGATTTGTGTTTTATATTCTATTTTTACCACATTGTCCATTTCTTGCTCTCCTGTGTTCTTTGCAATTTTCCAACAGGTTTTTCATATGATGGTCTATTTAATCAACGCACACTTCCAACACCACATTCAACAGTCATGTAAATTACACTCACCTTGATTCAGACACCTGAGCATTTATGTATGCATACAGGAATTTTACTAACCCTTGATTTCCTGACACATACACATTGCATATCTTTTATACATGGTCTATAGCTTAAACATAAATTTAAAAAAAAAAAAAAAAAGTAGACAGGATATAAAGATACAAAAAAAAAAAAAACCCTCCGAGGCAGATGGTAATAAATGGTAATGATAGCTGTACATTTCTCGTCCCTTCCATCCGTCGGCTGCTGCAGCAGGTGCTGGCCCCCACTGATCACATAATGATGACTTATCCTGAGGTCAATAGTTTGCAAGTCATGGAAAACCCAATTTAAAAGAAAAAAAATGTAATGTGTCAATATACTAATATACTCCCTTTAAATAAGGTCAGGTTCACATATGGGTTTTGGGGGAACGGAAATGGGAAAGTTGAGCCGTAGGTTTGACATATTGAATAGCAGATTATTCCTGATTACAAAACAGATACACAAGGGCATTACCTGGGGTGGGAACCCTATCCCGATACTTGGGTACAGAGTCGTCCAGTGTTTGCAGCATTACCCACATTGTCAGGGTAAAGAGTCCCGCCAGGAAGCCATAGAAGATCAGGTAAAAGAGCAGGATCAGAGCTGTGGAAGGGAACAGAGCACAGTTACTTCACCATCATCACCGACAAGCAGCTATTAAAAGTGATGTAACACAGTTTATAAGAAAGGACAAGCAACCCAAACATTCCCAAAGTCAGGCGTGGAAGCAAGAGACATGGTAAAGTAGAGCCAACAGCATCTTTTCAGAGCCGCCGTGTAAAGTTTATTCAGATATTTCTTTTCCCCGCCATTATAGAAAACCTACAACAATGCTCAGCCCACGGTGCCTCACCTCTACCACTGTACTAATGGCTCCTGAATACATCCAGGGAACGTACAGCTCGGCATGGTCATGTATACGGCAGGCTTACCCTAGAAAGTGACGTGCATCCCTCCCGATCGCCATTCATGCATGCTCTGCCGAGTGCGCATGTGTTCTGAATGGGGAGAGGAGAGTAAGCCGCTGACAGACCTCCTCAGTGGTGGGTTATGTTCCATGAGTGTATGTTGCACACACACATTAGACGGTTGGTTGGCCAGCTGAGCGGTTCAGAGCACCTAACATGCATTCCACATTATTAAAGTTCACTTTAAAAGGGAGGAGATTAACACAAAACACAAACACGTATTTTAGTAAAGCACCAGCAAGAAAACAGCTTTATTTGGACAGGAAGACCACCGCAGATCTGGGTGGAGAGATTCTGCTTCAAAAATATCAAAACGTAAAAGTGATTGAAAAAAGTATTGTAAAAATTTGCACCATGAATTTTGTTACAGATCAATCACTATCTCTCTATTAAAATGCATCAGCCTTGCTCTCTATGACTGAGCACAGAAAGATCTGCACAAGCCAGAGAATTAAAAAAAAAAAAACCCACACACAAAAGAAAAAAAGTCTGTGCCATCATGGAGGAAGACAACTAGTGGGAGCATGAGATGTAATAAAAAGGGGCTGTGCAGGACTTAAGATGCCCGTGTTGCTCATTTGTCCAACAGCCTCACGACTTCCCCATGCACATGAATGCTCAGCTCTGCATTCATGTTTTCTCACCAGAAGTCAGTTAACAACCCATCCAATCGACACAGGAAAAGAAATCAAACCATAGGTGTCTATAAATTAATTTAAGTGTGGTAATGAGAACGGACAAGGAAAAAAAAATTGAACACACTTACTGAAATCTATTTAATATTTTGTACAAAAGCCTTTGTTGGTGATGACAGCTACAAGACACTTCCTATATGGAGAAACTAGTTGCACACATTGCTCAGGTGTGATTTTGGCCCATTCTTCCACACACTCTCCAAATCCTGAAGGTCCCGTGAGCTCCTATGTATTCTCAGCTTTAGCTCCTTCCATAAATTGTCTATTGGATTCAGGTAAGGTGATTGGTTTGGCTGTTCTAGCAGCTTTATTTTCACTGAAAACAATTGAGTTTCCTTGGCTGTGTGTTTGGGATCATTGTCTAGGACATTTCAGCATCATCCTGGTAGATGGCAGCAGATTAACAAGCATGTATCTGTACATTTGTCTATTCCTCCTAATTTTACCTTATATGCAGTTTGCTAGCGCCGTATGCTGAAGAACCGCTCCACACCATGATATGTCCCCACCTCCAAATTACACTGTTGGTATGGTGTTTTTTGGGGTGATATGCAGTGTTCATTTTTGGCCTTCTCTGATTTGACTATATTTTCTCAGCATTTTACAAGCTTGTTTAAGGCTATGTGCACACGTATGCAGAAAATGTCTGCATAACAGGACTCCTTCCCAGAAAACGCGCGTTTTTTTCCGAGCATCCCCAAACACATAGAAAATAGCCAGAAATGCGGAATTTACCGCAAAATTAATGAGTATGCTGCGTTTTTGTTTTTTTTTTACCGCGAAGCGGTTTTTTCGCGGTACAAAAACGCATCAATATGCACAAAAAGTGCAAAATGCATTAAAGTTAATGGGAAGCTTCTTTTAAGCGGTTTTTGAGCGGATTTTTTGGTAAATCCGCGGGGAAAACGCTGTTTGTGAACACAGCCTAAATGTTAAGCAAAACGTTAAACATCCTTGATCATGCTTTTTTTCAGCAATGGAGTTTTGCGTGGTGAGCGTGCATAGACACCATGGAGGTTGAGTGCATTACTTTTTTTTTTTTTTTTTTTTTAAACAATTGTACCTGCTTATTACAAGTCTTTTCTGTAGCTCTCCACATGTGGTCCTTTGCTCTTGGACAAAAATTATGATAATTCTTTTCACTCCTGTATCCATCTAGCTGGGAGGACCTGGTCATAGCCAGTTTATGGTGAAACGTTCTTTCCACTTCTGGATTGTGGCCCAAACAGTATTCATTGGAACTTTCAGTAGTTTATAAATTGTTCTGTAACCAACGCCATCAGTATGTTTTGCAACAATAAGGTTGCAAAGATCTTGAGACAGCTCACTGGTTTTATCCATCAGGAGAAGTTTCTTATGTGACACCTTTTTATAGGCCATCAGTTGAAACAGCGAAGAGACATTGCCACAAGGAAAACAGGTTACTCCTTTCCCTTCCTTCTGGACACTTTGCTCTTCATTTCAGTCACATGCCAGCCATGTGGCACAGAATCTTCCCAGTATCCTAACCACTTGTTTCAGACCATGGGGAACATTTGTCGACAGCAGTTTATAAATGAGAAAAAAAAAGGCACCCCAGGATGCAAATCAAAGGATCGGCTATGATTTCCCCCCTAAAATAATAGCATCAAACTGATTACTAGTAACACAAAAGGGTGAATTCTCGGCATATCTGCTCCAGAATCTGCATACTACACGAGGATTTGAGGTCACATCAGCAGGAGAAAACTAACTATACTTGTTTCATTTTATGCAGCTCGGAAGATAAAAATACTATTACAAAAAATAATAGAAGCCTAAAAATATAACGTGAAAATACTGGAAAAATAAATAACTGGAAATCATCAGCATAAAACTTTTTTCGGTCTCTGGACAGTCCCATCAAGTAATCTCTTGGCTGAAAGACACGGGCCTCTTGTTCCAGCACATCAGTCACTTGTCAGCAGAAGAGGTTTGCAGGGAGCTGTGAAGTGGACGCCGTCCGCCGCACCCTGTGCCCATCATGCAGATCCATTTTAGGAAACTTTACTGGCTGTCAAGAATCCCATCATTCAAAATAAAGAAGATTTCATGTAAAATTAGTTATGGTGAGATTGCAGATCAATAATGTAGAGATTCCTTATATTTGTAGATCTGCTGAGCGGCTCTGCACCATTACAAGTGCCAAGTGGCTATAATGAGCCATAATTGGAAGCCTTCGTCTGAGTATTTTTTTAGATATTGGCCTCAGATTCATCATTTGGACTCTCTTCTAAGTCACGTTTCTTCTTGTTTTGTCTTGTGGCACTTGCAGCATTTTTTTTATTGCTCTGCATGCCTCAGAGGGTGCACAGGGTTCAGGAATTTAGCCCAAATCCAAAAATGGTTTGTTTTTTACCCCAACTTCTTGCAAAATTTTAGGTCAGAAAGTTGCTAATTTCCTAAATGGACCCAACATTTCTGCAAACGATTGACAAAAAAAAAAAATTCTAGAAAGGGAGGGGGAATGAAACTTTCCACCGCGAAAATAAGTAAATTTTAGTTAAAAAAAACTTTTTAAAAAGTTGAAAATTATGAAACAGGCTAAAACCCCAAATCCCACCTACAATGGACGAAAAGAAAACCCCACACCAAAAATTAGCAGAAAAAGGCGCAGGTGCAATAATGAATTGGCCCCATTGTTTCTCCCACTTTACGACGCGGGGCTGCACCGCTTTGGTTGCGAGTCTGAGTATGGGGATTGAACTTCAACACAACTTAATACATGTCATAAAAGTACAGACCAGCTCCAGAGTATCCTCAACCGGACCCTATAGTCATCTTCAGGAAAAGGCAAACAATTTATGGAAATAGCTCATGAGCCATCACCTATAAGGAGAGGATTACCCAAGACCAAGGCAAGCAGTGGGCGAGGGAAGCATTGGGGTTCCAGGCCATGAACTATCCTAGCTGTAGTTAAGAGAACACCTTCATCAAATTTCCTGACTCGTCTGCTCGTTAGTTTCTAAAGGCCCCGTGTTACATAACGAGATCGTTAGCAAGATCGTCGAAACGTCACAGGTTTTGTGACCAGCAGCGACCTCGCCAGCGATCTCGCTATGTGTGACACATAGCGGCGACCAACCCCCCCCCCACTGGATATCGCCGATCGTGATCGAATGTCCTGGGCCTTTTTTCATCGTCGGCGTCCTGCTGGCCAGCGCGCATCGCTGTTTGACCCGACGAGCAACCTAGTTGGCGACGCAGAACTCAGGGACGCAGGCGTGAGTCGTCAGATAGCTGCTGTGTGACAAGGTCCCAACGACCGCCGAGGTAGTTATATGGATCGCCGTATCGTTGCTGTGTCGTTGAAGAGATCTGTCTGTTTTACAACTTATTAGCGACCATGTAGCGACGTACCAGCAATCCTTACTAGGTCGTATCGTTGTCGGGATCACTGGAGCGTCACTATGTGAAACGGGACCCTTACTGCTCAGATCCCCAGCAATCAGTGCAAAGTGTTCTATCCCTCCCTATGCAGCATCACCACAGGAGGAACAAAGCATTACACAATCCCATTGAACTCATGGGATTATAAAGCAAAAGCTGCACTAGCTAAAATGCAAACTATACAAGCATTTTCATCATTAGAATAAATGGAGGGATATGGTCAGAGGTCTCCTTGCAAAATAGAGCAATTTTTTTTTACTAAAATGCATGTATTTACTCAAACCCTTCTCAATCCATATGTAAAATAACTAAAATAAGTTACATTCACCTCCAGTGTCAGTACTAGCTCTCTCAAGATTCACGCAACATTGCATTGTAATGTCAAACAATCCCTGAGGTTCCACTATGTTTCTCCTGATGTATATGATTTGTCTGTAGGCAGGAAGAGTGAAGCCAGGGCTGATTGGCTGTAGGGATCATGTGACAATGTAATGCGATCCCTGGGAGAGCCAGCGCTGACACTGGAGGGGAGTATAAGGGCATGTTCACACATTCAGTATAGGAAAAAGAATAAAGACAAGTCACCACTTCTGTATTTATCACCCACTCCTGGTTTTGGCTTACATATACTGGTGTCAAATACTGACCAAATACTGAACATTTGACTGTGGGTTTAGCATTATTTTACTGGGGGCAGGCGCACAGGTGGAGAAGGGGTTGTCCAAGTAGTGGACGCCTTTAAAAAAAAAAAAAAAAAAAAATGTTGCACGTTTTGATTTTATGGGCTCCTGGTGTCACTGCCCATTACAATGATGTAATCTGTGGTCATAAATCAGCTAGAGGAGCTTAGAAAAAAAAAAGATAAAGTCACAAGATCCCCATCAGTCATAGTGGCAAACTGATAGATTCTCAGTTAACTCCTCATTGGACGGTAGAATGAGTCACTGGGGAGAAAACGAGATTAACCTCCAACAATGACAAAAGCACAGGTCACGGCAATGGCCCAATCAACATCTGTTGCTACCCGGCTACTTGCCTGTCCCCAATTTAGGTGGAGAAAAAAAAACAAACACACGCTATATTGGCAGAGAAAAAAAAAAAATAATAATATAGCCAAGCAAGGTAAATCTACAGGGAAAATATAAGCAACATGTGCATGAGCTTTCAGAAATCTCAGGTTATGCGCCCAAGATCCAGAAGTAGCAGAGCAAGAGAAATAGACATGCTGTGGTTCTGAAAGACGCGCCGCATGTCCATCTCAGCGGGTGATCTGCAAGCGTCCGTGGACGCATAGTGGGTAAAGGATTTCTAGAAATCCCATCTACTATGCTGTAACATCTGGCCACTGCGGTTTTGACGCTGCATAAACACGCAGCGTCCAACCCAACCCGTAGCAATTCCTGATCGTCGGTACGACACCGCTATACAGCAATATTTCTAAGCTAGCACAAAACGATCCTCTGTAGAGATGAGGGAATTTGTTCAGATTTGTTTCCGAATATGATCGGATTGAAATATTGTTTTTGCAATAGTCGAACACAGCCGAACATCATTAGGGTCAATTGAAGTAGAAATTTCCAAATATGTTCAGAGCCGATCACAAGACAAACATTCGGCACGAATAGTGTTCGAATACGTCAAAATCAGATTTGGGGACAAAATCCGAACAAATTCGCTCATCTCTAATCCTATATAATTTCAGTGCCTCAACATGTCCAATCGGCTCCCACATATGGAAGTTGCAAAAAAACCCTCATGTCTTCAGGAAAACTTACAATAACCTTGCTGCTACTGCAACCCCCCCGACCTCCCGTCTCCTTCCACACTACCCTGTATACTGTAAACCCATAAAGGCCATGGTCTGAGATGGGGGGGAGGATTATATTAATATATATATGGGCTACTGGAACAAACCATTCATGGGCAAGGCAAGAGAACCTGGATCTGATGAAATGCTACTATAACAGCAGACCAAATGAGAGAGGATATATGAAGCGTATGAGGAAACTCTGGATGGCTATAAGACCTGCATGTCCACTGACTGAGAAACAACTAGTCACTCAACGTTTCAATATCATAAAGAGAAAGCTATTATCTCAACTTGAGATGGTTCAACTGCACACACGCAGATCCACCCCACATGAAGACATGGAAGAACAACATGTGCAACCCCCTGAAGATCCTGATCCAATCCTACAACTAGAGAGCACTGCAGCTGGTCTGAAACAGAAGATCTTAGATAAACTAAATACCATCAATACCAGAGATGACTGCCAAGGTCAAGCAAACACCACCAGACAGTATGCTAGAAGATGCCAATAGAGTACTTGCATCAATACCTACCTCCACTATAACTCAAATTAATAAACTGATCTATGCTACTGCCTCAGCAATCATGGAAATGCTTGGCTATACAACCAGCAATAACAGAAGTATGTGACCCCCCTGGAAAAGAAGGCTGGAGACAAAAATCAAGGTGACACGAAGGGAAGTCAGCCAACTAAAAGAAATACAGAAAGGTGTAAAGAGCAAGAATAAGACCAAGCTGGACAAGTACAAAGACATGACCCCAGCTGAAGCCCTAGAGACTGCTAAGCAAAGGCTCACAGCACTCGCTGCAAGACTAGGGAGATACACTAGAGAAGCTGAGGCCAAGAAGATAAACGCCTTGCCCTCCAAAGAACCAAAGTGTACTCTCAACTACAGAACAACAGCACAAAGGCAGCAACTCCACCAATAGCAGAGACTGAACAATACTGGAGGAATGTATAGAAGGAAAAAAAGAAAAAAAACAAACACACACAACACCAGTGCAATGTGGCTGCAAGATCTGAGAATGAAGCCCAGCAACCACCTAGAACAAGAACCAGTCACCATTACAGAAGCAGACATCCAACATCGGGTCAAGAACATGAAGAGCTGGTTGGACAGCACCTGGCCCAGACATGATCCACACCTACTAGTTAAAGAAATTAACAGTGGTACATGAATGCATGGCAAAGCAGATGAACCAACTGCTAGAAGAAGGCCACCACCCAGGGTAAAACAGTGCTGATCTTGAAGGATCCTCATAAAGGAACAGTTCCATCCAACTACCGCCCAATAACCTGCCTTACTACAACATGGAAACTCCTGTCAGGCATCATAGCCACCAAGCTAGAGCAGCATATGAACCAGTACAGTACATGAATCCAGCTCAGAAAGGCATCGGGACCGACACCAAAGGCTCTTAGCACCAGCTCCTAGTAGATAGAGTAGACACTCAAGATCCAGACAGACCAATCTCAGCAAAGCCTGAATTGACTACTGGAAAGCCTATGGGCCCCGTTACACACTTCAATGTCCCAGCGATCCCTCCAACGATCCGACGTGGATGGGATCGCTGGGACAGTTAGGCAGACTCACCAGCGATCAGGACCAGCGAGCACGCTGGTATCCAGGGTAAACAGCGGGTAGCTAAGAGCTGCGCAGCTCTTAGTTACCTGCTGTTTACCCTGGATACCAGATCCCATAGTCTGCTATATGGCGCTGGGAGTTCGCTGATCGCTGGTCTCTCGTTGTCACACGCAGCAATGTGTTGCCCAGCGGGAGACCAACGATAGATTTATGGCCTAGACCAATAGGCAATGATTAACGATCAGCCAACTGATCGTTGCTACGTGTCACACGCAACGATGTCGTTTCGACATCGCTGCAACGTCACCAAACTGGTGACGTTGCAACGATATCGTTCACAATATCGTTGCGTGTAACGGGGCCTTATGACTCAATGCCACACACATGGATCTGTGAATGCTTGGCTCTCTACAATGTCAACAGGAAATTAAGAACCTTCCTCAGAAACTCAATGGGGCTATGGAGAACAACATTGGAAGTCAACTCAAGACAACTAGCACAAGTGACCATCAAATGCGGCATATACCAAGGTGATGCACTGTCCCCATTGCTGTTCTGCATAGGCTTGAACCCCCTCAGTCAGATAATTACTGAGTCTGGCTATCGATACAAGTTCAAGGGGCACCATCAGCCACCTCCTCTACATTTCACTGATCCAACTGACAACGATCTACAGTGAAGACATCGGAATGTCCTTCGGACTGGAGAAGTGCGGCTGGTTGGTAATAGAGAGAGGCAAGGTAGTCAAGACCGATAGAGTGGAATTACCAGCAGAGCATATAGCAGATGTACACACATGCTACAAGTACCTCGGCATCCCACAGGGATACAGAAACTATGATGAGGAAGCAAGGAAAGCAGCAACATCCAAATATAATCAAAGGGTAAGACAGGTCCTGAAGAGCCAGCTCAATGGAAAGAATAAAATCCGCCCCATCAATACATATGCCCTGCCAGTTATCAGATACCCTGCTGGCATTGTGTGCTGGCCAAAAGAAGAGATGAAGCGGCGATGTGAAGACACAAACTCCTCACAATGCATGGAGGTCTCCACCCTAAGTCTAGCACTCAAAGATTGTATACCAACAGAAAGGCAGAAAGGAGGGTGGTCGAGGCTTGATAAGCATCCAAGCCACCATCATGGATGAAACAAGGAGTATCCAGGAATACATCAGAAGAAATGCTGAGAGAAAGCCTAAGGCAGCAACAACAACAGTTCTGGAAGGAAGAACAGGAATATGAAGCGCCATGGAAAGACAAGCCACTGCATGGGATAATGGAAGTAGCTGACACGCAGAAACCCTACCAATGGCTGGAGAAAGCTGGACTCCGAGACAGCACAGAGGCACTAATCATAGCGGCACAAGAGCAAGCACTAAGTACAAGATCCATAGAAGCAGGAATCTACCACACAAGACAAGACCCAAGGTGCAGACTATGCAAAGAAACCTCAGAAACAGTCCAACACATAGTGGCAGGATGCAAATTGCAGGAACAGCGTATACTGAACACCACAACCAAGTAATGGGAATTGTATACAGGAACATCTGTGCAGCATATGGGCTAAGCCCCCCTAAGTTCAGGTGGGAGACCCCAGAAAAAGTGGTGGAAAATGAAAGGGATAAAATCCTGTGGGACTTCAAGATCCAGACAGATAAGCGGGTGTTGGCTAACCAACCATACATTGTCATAGTAGACAAGGATCAGGAGACAGCAATGATAATAGATGTGGCAGTGCCAAGTAACAGCAACATCAGGAACAAAGAATATGAGAAGATGGAGAAATACCAAGGCCTCAAAGGAGAACTGGCGAAGATGTGGAAGGTGAAGGCAACAGTGATTCCAGTGGTGATAGGAGCACATGGAGCAGTGACCCCTAAGTTGGAAGAATGGCTACAACAGATCACAGGAGCAACATCTGAGCTCTCGGTCCAGGCCTATGGAAGAGGACCTGAGAATGAGAAAGGACAACAAAGACCACCCCGATTGAGGGGCGAGATGGAAGTTTAAAAAAAATAAAAAAGAGATTATATATATATATATATATATATATATATATATATATATATATATATATATATATATATATATATATATATCTATCTATATCTATATCTATATATATATATATATATATATATATATATACACACACACACATACATATACACACTAACTCGCTCAGGTGCAACGGGTGGAAATCAGGAGGCATGTTCCTTTTAAAGTACACAGGGTTTATTGCTTCACAAACCCACAAAACAGAATGGGAAAAAAAAAAGCTCGGTCCTGAAGCCTCACACACAGGAGGCTTCCCACTCCCCACATACAGCCCTGTGTTAAGCAGTAGCCTACATTATATAGGTATAACCACCCCCACGAACCTATCACATGACTAGTCATGTGACCATGACATCACCGCAGGTCCTCAAACACAGATAGAGGTACGGTGACGTCCCTTAATGCTTAAACACTCTGGGCTACATCACAGAGACAAGCCATCTCTGTGACAAATACCTCCCATCGACTATATGACCCTTAGCCACGCTACATACCTCCCCGCTCTGCCTAAAGCCGTGGGGCTTGGCACTTTCCCTCACTAGACAAGGGATTCTTGAGGGGGAATCGGTATTACTGTGTAGCTTCCCTACCCTATGTTCTACATGGAAGCTGAAGTCCTGCAGAGCTAAGAACCAGAGGGTGACTAGCATTTCTACCCTTTGTTTCCCTCATCCATCTGAGTGGGGCATGGTCTGATATCAACCTATACTTACGTCCCACCAGATAGTACCGTAACGTATCCACCACCCACTTTATGGCCAAGCACTCCTCTATGACTGAGCAATTCCTTTTACATGAAGATAGCTTCCTACTCAGGTAGAGAACAAGATGCTCCTCCCCCATGTATCTCCTGGGAAAGAACTGCTCCTACCCCGACATCTGAGGAGTCTGTCTGAAGAATAAACTCTTTCTTAAAGTCCGGGGCCATCAGAAAGGGTTGCTTACACAGAGCCCCTTTCATTTCTTGGAAGGCTGACTCTGCCTCTTCGTACCATCTGACCATTACTGATTTTGTCCCCTTAAGAAGATCGACAGAGGCCCAGCCACCATGGCAAAGTTTGGGATGAACCTCCTGTAATATCCCACGATCCCCAGGAAGGCTCTAAGGGTATGTGCACACGTTGCGGATTTGGCTGCAGATCCGCAGCAGTTTTCCATGTGGTGTACAGTACCATGTACACCTATGGAAAACAAAACCGCTGTGCACACGCGGAAAATTCCATTTGCCAAAAAATCCGTGGGAAAAACGCGAAAAAGAAGCTTCCCATTCATTTCTATGCATTTAGCACTTTTTGTGCACATTGATGCGTTTTACCGCGAAAAAAACCGCATTGCGGTAAAAAACGCAGCATGCTCATTAATTTTGCGTTTTTTCCGCGTTTTTGGCTTTTTCCATGTGTCTAGAAACTGCACGGAAAAAAACGCAAAACAAGCGCGTAAAACGCGCAGAAAAAACATGCGGTTTCTGGGAAGGGAGTCCTGTTTTTCAGCAGAAAATTTCTGCTACGTGTGCACTTAGCCTTACAATTCCATTATAGGAATCTGCAGGTGTAAAAACACAGGCGAAATAGGCACAAAATCTGCTGCAAATCCGCAGGGATTCCGCAGGTAAAACGCAGGTCATTTTACCTGCGGATTCTGTAGAATCTGCGCCAAAAAATCCGCAATTGAATCCACAATGTGTGCACATACCCTAACTTGCTTTTTGGACAAAGGACTCAGCCATGTTTGAATTGCCTCCACTTTATTGACTTTTTTTTGGACAAAGGACTCATCGGGGTTTTATTTCGCCTCAACTCACTGCATATCCCAAGTACTTGGCTGCTTCTTTACCAAAGACACACTTCGGGTTTATTGTAAACCTCGCCTCCTTAGAGCATCAAACACTGCTTGGACCTTTTCGAGATGACTCTCCCAGTCGAGGCTAAAGATGACAATATCATCCAGGTACGCAGTGGCGTATAGCTTATGAGGCGCAAGGATTCTATCCATAGCCCTTTAGAAGATCGCCGGAGCTCCCTGCAGGCCAAACTGCATCCGGACATACTGGAAGCATCCGTCTGGTGTAGAAAATGCAGTCTTCTCCTTGGCTTTTTGTGCCATGGGGATCTGCCAATATCCCTTCGTCAAATCCAAGGTGGTTATGTACCTGGTGGGCTCAAGTCTTTCGATGAGCTCATCAACGCGTGGCATGGGATATGCGTCGAGCTTGGAGACCTCATTCAGCTTCCGGTAGTCGTTGCAGAACCTCCATTCACCATCAGGTTTTGGGACCAGGACAAATCGGGCTCGACCAACCGCTCTTGGATTCCTCAGTGACCCCGAGCTTCAACATACGCTGCACCTCATTGGAGATTACTTCTCGACGGGCCTCAGGAATTCGACAAGGCTTCACGTTCACCCACACATGTGACTGTCAGAACTTCGTGCTCAATGACCTTCGTGCACCCCGGCAACTCTGAAAACAGGTCCCTGTTTTTCTGGAGCAACTCCCGGCACTGCTGTTTCTGGGCCTTCGATAAGAGTCTCTGCTATAATAACCCCTCCAACCTCACCTTGTGGGTTGCTCAGCAAGCACGGAGTTACTGCTGGCTCTCTATCTTGCCATGGCTTGATGAGGTTGACATGGTAAACCTGGTTTAATTTCAGTCTTCCTGGTTGGTGAATCTTATAGTTTCTCACCAAGCTTCTCCACCACCTCATACAGCCCTTGCCATTTGGCCAAGAACTTGCTCTCCACCATCGTAACTAGCATGAGAACTCGGTCTCCCGGACTGAACTGCCTCACTCTTGCTGACCAGTTGTAGACCCTGGCCTGAGATTCTTGTGCTTGGCGAAGGTGTTCTTTCACGATGGGCATCACTTTCACATTCCTCTGCTGCATCAGTGCCACATGCTCAATGACGCTTCTGTGGGACGTGACTTCGGCTTCCCAGGTTTCCTTGGCTATATCCAGGAGACCTTCGTGATGTCGGCCATACAGGAGCTCGAAGGGCGTGAACCCCATGGAGGCCTGTGGAACTTCACAGATGGAAAACAGCAGATACGGCAAGAGACAGTCCGAGTCTCTACCGTCTTTCTCTATGGCTTTTCTTTACATGCTCTTCAGTGTCTTGTTAAATCTCTAAACAAGGCCATCTGACTGAGGATGGTACACTGAAGTCCTCAACTGGGAGATTTGCAAGACCTTGCACAACTCCCTCATTACCTTGCTCATAAAAGGTGTCCCCTGGTCAGTCAGGATCTCCTGCGGCAAACCTGTCCGGGAAAACACATGGAACAACTCGTGGGCTATACTCTTCGCAGAGGAATTCTCAGGGGAATTGCCTCAAATGGCACCTCGGGGCTCCGGAAATGAGAGGTGGGGGCAGTTAACTGACATGCAGGGCAAGACCTGCAATAGTTTACTACTTCCAGGTGACACCCAGGCCAATAGAACCTCTGCACAACCCATTCTAGTGTTTTTTTTTTTTAACCCCCAGGTGTCCCCCCAAGATGTCTGAATGGGCCATGTCCACACCTTCCATCTATAGGGGCCTGGCACTATCAACGCTCTACAAACTCCTCTTATTTTCGTGACCCGGTACAACTCCCCACTCATCATAAAATAGGGAAATCTTGTGTGTCACCCACAAAGCTCTCTACAGTTCTGCACCACACCATATCTCCTCCTTTGTCTCTGTCTATCACCCTACACGCGCCCTCTGTTCCGCCATTGACCCAAGACTAACATCTTCAATAGTATGAAGCTCCCAATTCAACACTTCTTGAGTGCTGCAACAATTCTTTGGAATGCACTACCCAGGACAATTCGGTTATTTCCCAATATCCACAGTGGGGCCCAAAACCGGATTTCTTAATCTGGCATATCGCCTCATCTCATTTAACTACCGTGTTTTTCAGACTACAAGATGCACTCCGCACCCCAATTTGGGGGACAAGTAGGGGGTGCAGCTTATAGTCCGACTGTAGCTTACCAGGTGTTACTGCGATGGAGTGTGATCACAGGAGGCAGGGTCCCTTCCTCAGGAAGCCGGCGGTAGAAGCGGTGCTGTGGTTCTGATGTCGGCGGTGAGACAGAGTGCACTGCTTTCCCAGGGTGCATTTTCATGAAACCATGGGCCGCAGCACCCACGGCATAGCACTGCTGTGGCACCGTCTTCTCCCACCCAGGGTCCACAGCATTTCCCACTTTTGCCACAGCTGGCTTCCTGAGGAAAAGACCATGCCTCCTGTGACCACGGTCCAGAAGTAAGCTACCATAAAATTTTGACTACAAGACGGACCCCCATCTTACTAAAAAAGTATGTTTTAACCCCCCCTTAACATTTGGGGTACATCTTATCGTCCGGCGCGTCTTATAGTCTGAAAAATACGGTATCCCAATCAGCGCCAGTGTCACCATCCCCACCTTGGGCCAAATTGAACACAAAGAGGAAGTCCGGGTTGCAGTGACGCCAGCGCTGATTGGGCTCCGGGGTTACATGTCACAACAGCAGCACGGGAGCCCAAGAGCAAGTGCTGACACCGCTGGAATGGTGCCAGCACAGGAGGAGAGTTTAAGGATATGTTCCCACGGTCAGTAAAATCTGCAGGTTGGACGCTGCATACATCTGCAGCGTCAAATCCGCAGATGTTACAGCATACTGGATGGAATTTCATGAAATTCCACCTCCATTATGCGTTCAGAGATGCCCGCGGCTTCCCTGTGTAAATGGACACGTGAAGCATCTTTCCAGACCGCAGCATGTCTATGTTGCGGAGACGCTCAGTCTCCGCAGTGTAAATTACCCATAGGATTTAATTAGATGCGGTAAAACTGCATTATCCTTCTTGTAACATGCGTATTAAGTGCGGGAACGCAGCTTACTTCACATGTGAACTAATTTATATAATGTGGTATCTTGTGACACAACCGGAAGTTCACTCCAACTGCAGTTCTCGCGATGAGCTGAGCTGACCGCGAGAACTGCCGTGCACGTGACTGCCGGGGACATCTCCGGTCACTAGGCAAGTTCTCATGATCAGCTGACCGCGAGAACTGCAGTGCACGTGACCACCGGGGACCAAGTTCTCCGGTAATCATCTTCAAGCACTGCTGTGTTCTGGATGTCAGGCTAAGTGGTGGCATAATGCCACCGTTCAGCCAAAGGCATCCAGATGTAGCAGAGCTGGACTTGTCCTGGGACAGGATGTATATTTTCTCGGTGGACAGGTATGGTATATTGTTGCTTTATTTTATTTCTCTTACAGGAGAACAAGGGCGTTTGTGAAATAGACGAGGCAGCAAGAATGGTTTAATTAAGATCTATTAAAAGGAGTCTCATTATTTCAATTAAATGACTATTCAGGCTGTCTTTACTTACCATGCAACTATAGGATTAGTAATGGATAGGTATCTTATTGACGTTACTCCATTACTAATCCGCAAGCTTGATGTTACCGGACAATACAAAGGTGACATCAACCCCACAAATATTACCCCACTTGCCACCCCTACAGGGCAAGTGGGAAGAGCCCAGTAAAGTGCCATAATTGGCGCATCTTTGGATGTGCTAATTGTGGGGCGGCTGCGGACTGCTATTTTAAGGCTGGTGAGGGCCAAAATCCATGGGACTCGCCAGCCTGAGAATACCAGGCTGCAGCTGTCTACTTTTTCCTTGGCTGGTTAACAAGAATAGGGGGACCCCACGCTATTTTATTTGGATGGGTTCCCACTATTTTTGCTAACCATCCAAGGTAAGCAAACTGCTGCGGCCTGGTATTATCAGGCTGGTAAGGTTCATGGATATTGGATCCTTACCAGCCTGAAATACCAGTCCCAGTAGTCTGCTTTACTCTGGCTGGTTAACAAGCATAGGGGGAACCCATGCCATTTTTTTAAAATTTTTTTTTAATAAAAAGAAGAGACCTTCTCTGTGCTTTCTTTCACTTCCTGTGTCATGTACATCCAGCTGTGTCACAAGATTCACCATATTATGTAAATTAGTACACATGCGTAGTAAGCTGCGTTCTCGCACTTAATAAGCATGCGAGTAGGAAGATAATGCAGTTTTACCGCATCCAATGAAAGTGTATGGGTAATTTAGGCAGCGGAGACTGAGCGTCTCCACTACTAAAATTGACATGCTGCGGTCTGGAAAGACGCGCCGTATGTCCGTCTCTGCAGGTAAGCCGCAGGCGTCTGTGCACGCATAGGGGGCATGGGATTTCTTGAAATCCCATCCACTACATTGTAACATCTGGACTCTGCGGGTTGGATGCTGCACGAGTATGCAGCGTCCAACATGCAGCATTTACTGACCGTGTGCACATACCCCCAATATATCTGCAAAAAGGAAATCACTTTTTTCCTTCCCAGAAGCCAACTTTCAATTAGCTATATTTCAAGTGACAAAAAAAAAAAAAAAGAAAAAAGAAGAAGCATGCAATGAAAAAAACGCATTAAAAATGCAGGTGACACACCAGTGACCTCAGATGCAGATTTGCAGCACATTTCACCTGCGTCAAATCCTGAGCAAATACTGAGCCATTACTGATCGTTTGCATATACCCCAAGTTATTTAATTGGGGCATGAAGTTTTCCTAGTAGTGGAAGTCTTTAATAACCCTCTGTGTCTTCACTTGTACACATAATGGCTGGTGACCAGTTCATGCAGCGTTATGTGAATACCTCATTTATTATATTCATGGCTGGACTATATACGACAAGCAATTACCATTTACCTTTTGTGTCTCCCCTATTTTCTCAGATTGTAAGCAGGGACCTCACTCCTTTTGGTATGTGTGGACTTGTGTTATTCTGTAATGTCCTTATTGTCTGTACAGTTCCCATCTAAAATGTAAAGTGCTGCGGAATATGTTGGCGCTATAGAAATAAAATTATCCTAAATGCGTTAGCAGCTGTAGCTCTCACAGCTCTGCTGTATTGTAACAATATTGCAGCCCTGTCTGCCTGTGAGATGAAAGCTGAGAGGAAGCTGCCGATGTGTCAGGTATAATCACACACAGCTCTGCAGTGAGATCAGGAGAGCGGCCATCACACGGGTAACACTTTAATCATTACACATCAAACTGGTAACTCCTCCTTTCATTTATATTTATTAGTGATGAGCGAACGTGCTCGTGACTGCATGTCTCTTTGTTCGACACTGGGTTAGCACACGAGCATGCTCAGATAACACCTTATCAGAGCGCATTCACTCATCACCAATAATAATCTCTGGAGGCAGATTCTCCCGCAGATCAGTGTCTGGCCCATAAGATCTTAATAGCTCATTTACATATAAGAAAAAAAGGTGGATTTCTCTGGAATAAGGCCGGTTTCACATTTGCGTTAAAGGCCGCAGCGTCGGCCTGCGCACGGCCGCCGCTAAGCCCCGCCCCCTGGTGCGCCTCCGCTGGTAGCTCCGCCTTCGGGCGCATGACGCTGCATGCGTCCCCTATCTTTATCACAGAGGACGCAGGCCGTGCGCAGTATGTGTTTTGGCGATGCGCCGACCAGCGCCAAACGCAACCTGTTGCAATTTGGTTGCGCTCGGCGCACCGTCAAAAGGACGCAGGCGCCGCCAAACACATACAGCGCACAGCCTGCGTCCTCAGTGATAAAGATAGGGGACGCATGACGCATGCAGCGTCAAGCGCCCGGAGGCGCGGCAGGGGGCGGGGCTTAGCAGCGGGCGTGCGCAGGCCGACGCTGCGGCCTTTAACGCAAATGTGAAACCGGCCTAAGACAGATAACATATCAATGTGTCATTTTATTCAGCTTCCTATGACCTGTGTGCCCATGTAGGCGACTTAGTAGGTAGATTCTAGTGACAGGTTCCCTTTAACACGTGCTTGGAAAATGATAGAATAGCACTTTCTAATATACTCAAAGCCTGGAGTAGTGATCATGGTCGCTTCCCAGCAGATTATAGCACAGATGGGTACCAATTTTACCATCTAACAATATATGCAAGTTATTCCAGCACTAAACAACAAGTCTCAGGAGCAAGCTTTTTATTTAACTCTATAAAACTTAGGGAATGCATCTTACTAGTGCCTAAGCTTTAAAATAGTTTTAGAAACCAGGCCTGCTGCACTGCAGAAGTATGTGAAGCCTAGATTGCTATCCAAGTTCCCCCCCACACATGTAGGAGGCCAGACAGTACAGGATCCAAGTGTTCAGTCCTCCAGAAGCCGACTGCCCACAACAGGCAACATGGGACCTTCACAATGTGCTAAGGGGCTGAAGTGCAGTATTAGCACATCGAGGACGACAAATCTAGACCCTTATCGGGTTATCAGACTAATCCCAGAAAAAAAAAAAAAATCATTACTTACCCTTCCTGGGTCCAGCACAGTCTCCGGTGGCCGCTTTAGCCGACTGTTGCCCCTGGAATGATGTCATAAAACTTTTTATTTTAAATACAGTATTAGCCAAAATATTTAGTTTTTTTGCATCAAAAAAACATTAGAAAAAACTTTTTGACAGTTAGAGTGATCAATGAGTGGAACAGGCTGCCACGAGAAGTGGTGAGTTCTCCTTCAATGGAAGTCTTCAAACAGAGGCTGGACAGACATCTGACTGGGATGATTTAGCGAATCCTGCTTTGAGCAGGGGGTTGGACCAGATGGCCCAGGAGGTCCCTTCCAACTCTACGATTCTATGATCATAATAGAGGGTATAGAATTTTTTTCTGGTATTTTCTCTCCCACGTGCATTAGACTGTCAAGATGAGGAGTGAAGCTGGGAGGGGACAACGCAGCACATTCTTGAGAATTGCTAAAATTTTGTTCGCTGTGGGGAAAAAAAAAAAAAAAAAAGTCTTTTTTTTTTAATCTTTGACTTGTTGGATTTTAATGTGGCCTAATACAGAAAGCAAATGTAATCCCCAGAACAATAGCTGTCAGGACAAATCACTAGGGCCGCACGGTGAATAAACTAATCTGGCCGCCGTCGCTCCTGCACTAAATAAGGTAAACACTTCCGGCATGAAGAATAGCCCCACAAACCCTTGTCCATGGGACGCTTAGTCAGCTGTGATGCCACATGGAGGCCCGCCGCTAAAAAACTGTAGGCACGGAAAGTGCCCGTTTACCAACGGAAAGGGAAGCTAGCAATATTTTTGACAATACTAATGTTATTTGCAGAGGCTGCCCCAGAAACTGAAAATTGTTGGCCAACTTCCACACCGTTCAGTGGAGCAAGGTAGACGAGCGCTTGTTACACAATTGTGGAGGAGCAGCATAGGGGGCAAGGTGGTGGTGGGAGACCAAGCTGTTGTCTTTTGGGAGGTTTCTGAGAACATATAATTGATTATGCTTTGGATAGGTCGCCCATTTCTGACCTATAGTATAACTTGCTAATCGTTGGGGGTAGGGTTAGTGGGGGGTTGATGAACGCTAGACCCCAACCAATCCATATCCAAGAGTATGGTTATCAATATTGTAGTCCCTGAACACCTCTTTACAAATGGGGCCACACACAGCTGCAAGATAAATGCCGTATTACATGGCAACAGCTCCAAATAAATGACCACCCATGAAACAGAAGGTCAGCTCAAGTCACTACATAGAGAGCTGCTCGCACAGATAGACTGTCCGTGCTGACTTTTAGGGTGGGGGGGTCCCAAATGAAGGACCACATGTATATCGTTCATATTCCCAAATAGCACATGCACAGGGGTTGTCATGAGAAAATCCTTTTACTCCACAGACGTGGTGGTACATGCCAACAAATACTAGGTCTCTGATCGCTAAAGCTGGCCATACACATTTGGGGCTTTTCAGAGGACTACGATGTAACCAGGTACCCAGTGTGTATGGGAAAAACTGCCATTTTTCTACTACCCATCTCCAGTCATGGGTCAGATACCACTCATCTGCCTTCCCTACTCATAAATCAGGGAAAATTGCTACCGACAGAATAAGCTGATAAGATAGGTGTAGAATTTAAATAGGTACAGGCTATTTCTCTTATCTATTCTAATAAAAGGCCGACTAGTTCTTATACATGGAGGACACACCATTTCCAGTTCTCAGACACTTCTTCAGGGAGCTCTCAATTACATGGGATCTATGCACTATGAGGACCACTTATCCCTCTTTTTTGACACCCAAATGGACCAATAAAATAAACAAAACACCATTTGCTTTTGGGAACTGGGGTCTTCACATGGGATATAGAAATAATAATAATAATAATAATAATAATAATGTAGGCATGCATGCGACAGATTGGTTGCAGACATTTCGGTGCCCATCCCATTCCTCTGAATGAGGTTTGTAGAACTCATTCACAAATATAGAACAGATTTCAAATTGTATATTCTTTTTGCAGTTTTGAAAGTGAAATAGAGATTACATACAAATGTGACTGACCTTGGGCTAGCAGAAAAGCCTGATAGATCAGCGCGATAGAGGAAACATTATACAGGGAGACATTGCATTTACTGCGATAGAAAGATAGCAGCATACAGCGCTACAAGGTAGCGAGCATGTAAGACAAGCTGACGACCGGCAAAGATGGAGATCGACACTGAACTTAACTGCAATATAGATTAAAATATATCACATATTAATAAAACCACATTCGGAATTAGGCCGGCAGCAATTAACTCTTTCATTGGCCCAATATGAGAATCGCTCTGCAGAGTAATGTCGCAGCACCCCGAGAACTAGAAAAACCTTCTAATTCCACTTCACCTAATTAATACTGCATGAATAGAGGCCATTTTCTGCTAGGGGAGGGAGGAAAGGGGGATTCAAGTCGGGAGAGGTACCAGAGCCAAGACCCGTCCACAGAACAGCGCAGTGCAGCACACGGATCTATACCTGCACTCCAGCAATGACTGCAGTGCATTAATGAGGGGTCGTGACTGAGATCTGTACTGCAACGCAGGCAGAACTGCAGCACTGCAATAACAGGGGAAAAAAAAAATCCTGATCAGAAGATTATAGAGTGGGTGATTTATTTTTGCTCAACGATCAAGACAACAAACAGGACACATGCAGAAGGTTGTAAAATGTAGGGGAAACAGAAGTTTAGCAACCAGTGTTTGTGTATGAGTCAATATACTTCCTATGATCTGGTGCTGACAGGACATCAAAGCGTCGGCTTACTAAATAATCTGGATTACCAGACTGACTAATGCCTTATCAGAAGTTATGGTCTAGGTAAAGCAGAATAAAGGAAGTTTTTCATCAATTTACTTTTACGTTAAGTGCATTGTGTTAACTGTGATGAGGTTGCCAGGTGTCCAACAAATCACAGGGACACTACGCTGCCCTGCTACGTCCGGCAAGGTCCGCTCTGCTACCCAGGGATGCACCTCTACAGTCCGAAGGAATATGTGGCCTTTATGCAATCTTGCAGCCATCACTGCGGTACAACCAGCGTCTAGCTGTATGCTGGACATTCGGCTGGGTTTTCACGTTGCGGCTGCAGCATGGAGTTCACAGCACCAAATTTGCTGCAAGTGCATGTAAAGGAGTGCGCCATCTTTGTTGTTTAGCAGTTTAGCCACTTTGATCTCAAATGCATACTCTGCTACCACTATGCTTCAAGTCTGGCCCAATGTTGGAGCATGGCTGCCCCGTTAATTCACCATACTGAATATGAAGCAGAACAATGGACAATGCCAGGTTTAAAATTGGCAATCTAGCTCTTCTCACTTCCTGGCAAGGGGGAACAGCAAATTCATGGCTACAGATCGTTGTCAAGTCAGCAAGTCTAAAATATGCCAGGTCCCACTCGTACAGGTGACCCGGCACAATATTTATTTTTATTACTTATATAGCACCATTAAATCCACAGGGCTTTACAGACATCATCATTGTCCCCATTGGGGCTCACAATCTAGATTGCCTATCAGTATGTCTTTGGAGGGTGGGAGGAAGCCAAAGAACCCACAAGAAACCCATGCAAAGTACATGAGGAGAACTTGCAGATGTAGTCCTTCGTGGGATTTGAACCCAAGACCCAAGCGCTGCAAGGCTGCAGTGCTAACCACTGGAGTCACCATGCTGCCTCTGTGGATTTCGCCGGCACTGCTCGCTTCCCTTCTGTGGAAGTGAGCGCAGCCGGATTACCCTTTAACGAATCTGGAAACGAAAAAGTAGAGAACTTTAATCCACCCCGTTTCCCCATCATTGTCATAGTGATGTTGATCGGATTTGTGAAGCGCTGCAGAATATGGCGGCACTATTTCATCAGTGGTCGTTATTGTAAAACAGTAGTGTAAGATTAAATCCGAGCGGTAATAAAGAGAAGCCCTGGCACAGGACTCGGCAGCGTCACACCAAGTACTTGGCAGATAGAAGGTTAACCCAGAAAAGCTGCAGAACAGCTAAGAAAAGAGCCGGCGAATTCATGCGGGTTCTGTAACGGTTACTGTGACACTCACCTATTCATTCGACCTACGCACGGAATGAATAAAAAGAGGGAGGAAGAGAAAAGGAAAGAAAAAAAGTGCTGATTGGGTTCTGAAATCACAAGACAGCAGCAGCGGGAGTGGAAATTTCCCTTCCTCTCAGTCAACGGCATTACCAGGGTCTTATTTCCATTTCAATTGTGGAGAGGCGGCACATCACAAGAGCTGCCGGGAACAGTTAGAAAGGGCAGACAGCGACCCCCTTCCCAAGCCCTTAAAGCAGCAGTGATGTACGCCGGCGATTGGGCACCCCCAAACCGGAGAGGCGGGGGTTCATTTTTATGTTATTTTTAAAGACGGGCATCTCCGTTTATCACGGAGATGCCAGAGGGATACTTGGAAACGGACATAGCTGCAGCATTGTTGGCAGCGGTGACACAGGGGCATCACGCCGAGGGGGCCACATTTGTATCCTCTTGCACAGAGGCACCAAAATAAATCATGGGGTTTCTTCCAGTGTAAGGTTATATGTGAGGAGATGGCGGCAGAGCTCACCTGGAGGAAACCTTCTGGGTGGTCACAGTGGTTCAAGTGTTAATGGGGTTTTAACCCTTTGCTGACCAAAGAAAGCAGGCCCAAAGAGGAAGCGTCGTCGTATCTGTGACGCACCTCTGAGTGGCCTACTAACGGAGGCCATTTTGAAGGCTGCAGCAGCAGTGATTTGTCCTTTTCACTTCATACTTTTTATTGTTAAATGAGCACATATACATGACCGCTGCAATCACCCAGCAATGCAATACTAGAAACTTTACCACAGACATGTAAATCACAGCCATGTTCAATCAAATATAGACAGGAGAGAGCCTAATTATACGTTACTGTAGTGGGTTTTCATTTGTTTTAATTGTGTAGCCCACAAAATGGCTGACCAAGCCATATGCAAAAACTGGTCATAAAGGGATAAAGTATAACTCGAAAGCCCCCTCATGCACCTTTAGATGTCAGTCAGACAATCATTCAGCCTGGCAAGCATCTCATCCTACTCTCTCACACACAGAAGCGCTCACTGACCGGCTGCCTGCGAGTCTCCTGGTCCAAAAAAAAAAAAAAACCCCTCAACATCCTTACAGCCATATAGAAGTTAGGAGACCCGTGGCCCGTCAAAATATGGCGGTCTGTAATCCAAGACCATGAACCCGGCCAAATTCTGCATAAAGGAAGTTCTTTATCACATGGGGTGCACTGTACCCGTGATGTTGCCCATAGCAACCAGACTCCATTTTGAACAGCACCTTTCAAAATGGCAGTGGAAAACTGGTCGCTATAACTAATGCACTAAGATTTTGCACCAATTTTGAACCCACCCTGGATGTCTTATAGAAGGAAAGACCACCGTGCATTACGCTATAGCATGTCGCTGACTGAATGACTATTGTACAGACGCTGCAGAACAGTTTAGGCATTCAACTTGGCCACACATGTTCAGCGGCATTGGGAAAGGAACAATGTTTCCGTGGAGAATTCTTCTTTATTTTTATTACCCCCCTTCCTCCAATGAATACTATTGATGGGTGACAAATCTTTCCCCCACCATTCTTTTGGGAAACATCTTAGGCAAAAAAAAAAAAAAAAAAGCCAGCCAAGATGATCGACCATCTGTTCTTTAAGATTTTACTTGACTAATAATAGTTATTTGTATCACCTTTAATCTATTGTTTAATGGGGGCCTTAAAGAGTAACATGTTACAATTTTTATTTCAGAAACGAAACAATACACATGAAAATAAAGTTTTGTAATATATCTTACCAGAGAAATCGGCTTCCTTCACCAATTCTTGTAAAAAAAAAAACTGAATACAGTTTTTACCCATTAATGAGCTAAAAGATGACAGTTGGTACAGATGAGATTCTATGCAGAGGGGGAGGGGCAGTAAAAAGGAGGAGCTGGAGACAGCTCCTCCCACCCCTGCTTTTACATGCAATATTACCAGCAGCCACTGCCATCTCCTCTCTCAGTAATGTAATCTGTCTTCACTGAATACAGATTTTACCTGGGAATGGAGAACGAAAGATCAGTCCCGGAGGAGAAAGAAGCAGATTTCTCTAAAATATATCACAAAGTTGCTTATTGATTTATGGAAAAATATATATATTTACACTTTAAGTAAGGTTAGACTACGGTTACTCTATAACGTTCACGTTATCTGATAGCGAATATTCATCATCACCCTCAATTCATGTTTTCTTTTTTCCACGACTAGAAAAATCCCATTAATGCTAAGCTGTCTAATGCTAAGACTGTCTTCATGAAACAAAGGACACACGCGCAAATGCCAAGCACTTTCATTTGGACTCTGGTGGAATCTGTTCCCAAACTAGGTACCATTTAATCAAAAGGCTACCAAGCAAAAAAAAAAAAAACACACCTCCCAAAACTGCTCCAGTTAATGCTTTAGTTACAGGAAAACGCTTACCAAAACAGGTCAATTCCTGAAAGCTTTTGCTTGAAATTTTGTTTAACTCAAATCAAAAACCTCCGTGTGCACCTAGTCCAAGAGGTAGCCTGGGATTCATAAGGGCTCATTAACCCTTGGGGGTGGGGGGGAACATGCATAGCGCAACATTCCTTACAATGATGATGCTGCATTACATGTGCCAGATCACCAAATATTCTGGACCATCATATGAATACAAAATCTCCAGAACAAACACGATGAGGTTTAAAAACCCGTACCACATTTACACGACTTTTTTCCCCCATTACTAGCTAAAATCTCAACTTTTCTGCCACTGTGATACATGGCGAATTGTCCACACAAAAAATCAGGATGAACGTGCTGCAGCTTTTCCAGATCTTACGTCTCCGCAATATAAATGGATATGCTGCGGTCTGGAGAGACGTGCCGCGTGTCTGTCTCCGCGAGTGAGCCGCGGGAGTCTCTGGATGCATAGTGGATGGGATTTCTTGAAATCCCATCCACTATGCTGTAACATCTGACCGTGGGCACATACCCTTACTCTGCTACGGTCTTGTGAAATTTTACATTACGCTGAAGATTGATGCTGGAAACACTGATGAATTGTCAGATGCCAGAATAAAGAAATTTTACTGAACGCAAAAAGAAAGCAAGCGCTGCAGTCAGTCATTGGGCACATCCTCAATCCAGCAGCGGGCTGCACAAACTGCAACTAAGGACAATGTAAATGTGCTCGTGCTGAAATCCAGCGAGTTGGGGTTTCTGCTGTCGTGACACGGAAGAGGTAACTTACAGGTCATAAAACGGCCACATTTACCATTAGTAGCTCTGTGACACTGAAACCTCACGTCTCCGTGGCCTAGATTCAGTCTGATGAGAAGGATTTAAGGCATTGTTTAGACTTTTGTATACGGTCAGCTTTACATCAGACCAGAGGGACCCTAAACCAGCCCTCATCTAAGTAATCCGCATGCTTGGTGACAAGTGACATTTTTACCACTTTACTGTATATTTTGGTTATTAGAAGAATTGCCCATTTGGGAATATTCCACCAACAATCCATTAAATCTGGCCATGCACATAACAATTTGCTTCAGATCAAACCAGCAATCTGACCCCTTTCTCCACTTTAAAGCTGGCTGTACACTCAGGTCATGTTCACTGGTTTTGGCTTACAAATACTGATGTAGAATACTGACCAAATACTGAACGTGTGCACGTGGCCTTAAAGGGATTTTCCAGATAGATATATTTGTAACAATAGGCCATCAAATATCAGATTTCTGTTAGTCCGACTCCCGACAGTCGCATACAAAAGCGTAATAGGGTTTTATTCAAAGCGTAGTGATAATAGAGAAAAGGTAACGCTCTCCTGGTTCAGTTCTGTTATACACAACATACAGTAAACTGCCGCAGCACCAAGGGATGAAAAACCAATAAGATGCCATGTAGGAAGAGGAAGGATGGCTGCTCTGCGCTGCTGGTAGGGACAAAAGTGAAGACTCAACGAAGGCAACAATGCGATCCATTGTCAAGGCGTTTTGAAGTCATCCAACTTCATCAGGAAAAACTTCAACATTATAATTTTTTCTGATGAAGAAGTTGGATGACTTTGAAACGCACTGGAAATAAGCTGCATTGTTATCTTCATTGAATCTTTGTTTGGATCCCTACCAGCATCGCAGAGCAGCCATCCGTTCTTTTCCTACCTAGTGGCTAAAAATGGCATTGCAAGTTCTATGTATTTGGGATCTTCAGTCATCCTATTGGTAGAGATGCTAGATCCCACTGAGCGGTTATTGATGGTGGGTGCCAAGTCCCAGAAAACCTCTGTAAAGATTCAGATCGATCAGACTTGGACCGATAAATCGTACATCTGGTGTTTTGCATGAGCAATCTCACCATTGACACGTCAGATCCAAGACACTTTTTTTTTTTTAATTTATTTTAGAAAAACTTTAGGTCAGGCTTGCACAAAATGGTAATCGCTTGGCCAATCTAGTCATACACATCTCACTTCAGCCGACAATAGTCCATCATGACAAATCACTGTAGTTTGCCATCACCAAGCTATGAGCAAAGGGAGTCATGTCAGCTTACTCTTCTGTGTACGGCCAGCCTTGGTCCTCTATGGGGCCGAAAACCGCAGGATATCTGTGCACATGTCCTGATCAAAAAGGATTATTTCATATAATCCATAACGAAAATGTAGTTACCACCGATGGTGCAAACGTTCCATAGTCAGAATGACTCCTGGGACCGTGATACTAAGCAATCATCAGTGATTCATAGGGTTGTCCTGAGCTTTGGGGGGCTCTCTGTTAGAGCGACGTGTGTGTGTCCGAGGACGTCATCAAACATGTGTGTGTTGTGCCAGCAAAATTAGAGGGAAAGTAGCAATAAAGTGTCAGGGGGACGCTAGCAATAGTAGTAAATGCAGCGCTGCCCGAGGACACTGGTAATAATAAATGTCACGCTGCCCGAGGATGCTGGCAATGCTCGTCTATAGGATTCCTTGTTATCCCATCAGGATGACAAGGAGTTAACAGATTGTGGTCTTGCAGCAGATCTGCAGTTGTGACTATGACAGACCATCCCCCCATGCCTCCATCTCCTCCAGAGGCTGAGAGCTTCATTCAAAACAAGAAGATGGGGAAAAAAAACCCCACCAAGACTGTCAAAAGGGAAGCCATGAAGGAGGTGAAGCTGCAATGACCACCGACCTCCACCCCACCTCTCCTTATCAAATGTGGAGGAGGGCTGCAAATTAAAGAGCGGGGATGGGGAAGAGGGGGGTGTATGGATTCTCTGCCAATGTAGAATAAGATGGCAGCCCCCCTCTGCTGTCTCCCATCCACAGTCACACAGAGCGCTATTTTTAGCATCCAATGCGGCTGACTTCAGAAGCGCCCCCCACCTCCTCCCATCCACCACGAAATGTGTCACACCACCGATACAGAGACTTCCCCACCACTGCCATTATTTAACCTCGGCCAACAAATGGTTATTAATGCCAGGTGTTCTGCATTGTCAGGGTTGTACAATGATGAGGAGATGGAGGCTCTAGAATGCCTATGGGCAGAGCAGCGTCATGGTGCCAGCGCCAACCATGGCGCTACCTCCTGGAGATGGACGGCTGGCCAGTACCCATCTAGTCACAGGCAATGTATCAGCCGCGAGATATACGAGGATAGAACGTGATGTCACTTATCAGGATGCCCTTGTGCCACACCTTGACGCGCAATCTACCAACCAAAGGATTCCGGAGCCATTTCCCATCATCACACTGTATCAAGTCGTCCCCAGACATCCCAAGCCCCACACCTGCCATGGCCACCAGATAAGACCCCATTAGTGATGGCCCTCATTGTCACCCACCAGAGGTCACCACTTTATGGAGACGCCATCACCGCAGTCATCGCCCCCATCCCATGGGCCATCAGCGGGGCTCGCGGGCGCTACATCTAGGATTATTTATAGCACCATTAATTCCTGGAGAAGGGGGTTCACCTACGGGTAACACATAAGCGTTCAAGAAACTATCAGCCCGGGGAGAGCACCTCCAGAGACAGGAGAAGAGGAGAAAGTCACAATGAATCCTGTGGAAATGTATCATTGAAAACATCAGAAGTCAGCAATACAAAAAAAGAAGTCAATCCCCTATCCTCCAATATGGAAGGTAGCACTGCTGCTCCCACAATGACTCCCATCATCCTGACATTAACCCTTAGCATACGCCGCTCTGTGGCTGCATTCTCTGACGATCGGTCACCTCTGCAGGACTCTACCCCGTGACCGCTGCCTGCAGTCAGGATGCACAGCTGCATTACAGGGAGGGAAAGTCACCGCAGCCATCCATTCCCATCAGTCACTGCAGCCGAGCACGGGGGGGCCGCACTCACAGCGCCGCCTGCAGCCGCTCTCCCCCACCCCGATGAATGACGGCGGCGGCAGCGCTCACCCCAGCTGCTGGCTGTGCGGCCCAGGATCTCCCCACTTCTCGGGTTGTAGATAAACTGCTTCCATTCAGACGATGGCTGCTCCCCATCCTTGTTCTCCTCCTTGGCCATGATGATGCTGCTGCTGCTGCTGGAGATGGCGGGGTGGGTGAAGCAATGTCTCCCGGAGCTGCGATGCGCTCGATAACGCGGACTTGCAGCCTGGACCACTACGTCCCCGCCGGCCGCTTTCCAATGTGAGGCCGCTGCGGCACTAGCACGCAATTCCCCGGCACAGCAGATTCAGGGCGTGTCGATGTTTAGCCAATCAGGATCCAGTTAGGGAACGTTAGGGCGGAGTCTAACGTTTTGGAAACCCAGTAATAGGCAACTATGGGCGTGACTTTAACGACTAGTGGAGGGAAGCCCTGCGCAGGAGGGCGGGGTCACAGAGCTACAGACCAATCAGAATTATTGCTGCATAACGGGGCTCGCGCCCAGCCTGCTAGCGGGCGGTTTGTGTAGCTGGACGCGGGGACGAGCCTGGTAGAATGAAGCAGTGCGGGTCCCCGCCTGAGCACGTCATCGTGTAGCGGGAACTGGTGCTGCCCTCCAACATCTGCAGCCTGGTCACGTGTGTCCTCATCCCGGCACCGGCGGCGGTTCCTGACGTGAGTGTAATATGTGCTTACACCTGGAGACCACCGGCTGCCTGTGTGTGGGGCACCCGCCTATTCTATCCAGGGAGTTTTCTGACAACGCCCCACCCCTTTCAATATAAGTCACACCCCAAAGTAATGCCCTTGAGCATAGCAGAGACTGGTTACTTAGTAAGTGATAGTCTCTGCTATTTTCATCTCTTCCATCAATTGCTCACCTTCGTTCAAGTTACCATAGACTGTGTCTCAATTACTGGGAGTCACCTTGGAGAGGGGCCATCGCCGCTTGGGAAGTGCCCAGGGGGACCCGAACCTGGAGACACAGGTACGATGTACAGTGAATTGTATTTTTCTGTGAGAGAAGGCCTGGACGCTGATGCTTTAGTGTCTCAGGCCACGACCACAGTCCTGGCCAACCCTTACATTTGGCGCAGTCGGCAGGATGCGACTACCTCGCAATGCGGAGAACCCGCGAAGAGAAGAGCTAATGATGTGTGTGCGACTGCTGTGCCCCTGAAAAATGACAGGAAAAGGGAGCAAGTGGTTGCTGTATCTGGAGAAAAGAAAGGAGAAGATTTTGTAAATATGGACGAAACAATGAATTTGACTGCTGAAAATTACTTGATTACCAAGTTGGACTTGGCTTATTTGATGAAGTCTGACACCATTACTGTAACCAAGATGGCGGCTGTGGAATTGGCGGGAGATGGCGATGAAGGAGATAACAACAAGAACCGCATACTTTTTGGGCGTTGCAGCTGTCCCCTGGTTTCAAAATCTGCCTGTCAGTATGCCCCAGTCTGCCCCTAGTGGGTGCAGATGAAGAGGAGAAAACCCTGCCCTCCTCCACTGACTAACAACAAATGGGTGGAGTTGTCGGAGGCGGACCCACCTGGAAGTGGGTGGGGCCCAGAAGGAAATCCTGGAAGAAGCTGTGTGACGCCATTTTGTGAACTTGAACCGGTCATGATGCAGCACTACTGCATCCGTAGCTGCCAGGGAGTGGGCTGCATTGAGTGGAAGTGGCAGCAGAAGAGAGCGGGAGCCCAGCCTGGCAAGAAAAGCGAGGAAACGGCAGAGATTCCCACCTGTCCGCCCTCGGAGTTTCCTCAGCCGCGGAGTCGGCAGCCAACGGAGCCATCATCTACTCGGGAGCTGAACTTCTCGCGTGCAGAGCCAGCGGTCCAGCGTCGGACCCAAGGAGCGGGTGATCCGGAGCTCTTGCTGTTTGTGCAGTGGAGACCGGAACTGGCATCTGCCCTGGAAGTGAAGAACGAGCCGGCACTTCATTCTTCCGCCAAACGCACGGGCGTCTCCGCGGAGGGTGCCAGCATTCCTGGGAAAGCCACGTCCATCATATCCTCGTCTGAGCGGGTGAGTGTACCTTTATCCCTGAGGGAAGGTCCTCCCCGCAGAGCCCTGTCCCGGAGGCCGTCGTCCGCCCCCGCGTCCCCATAGGAGGGTCCACCCCTCAACCCCAGCTGTCGGAGGTTCAGCCTTCCTCTTACTCCGTTATGGCACTGGGAGCCACCCACTCACACCCGGCAACAGATGGTCCCTTTCCCACTCTGCCTGTGTGGAAGGAGTCATCAAAGATAAGACGCAAAGGGAGAGGAAAGTCTGGACGGAGCTGTGGCGGCCTAGTGTGGGCGCACTGGCAGGGCGACGTACCCGTGGATGGCTGGTTTATACCGACACCGAGCGAGGCTATGGCTTCATCAGGGAGGAAGGGACTAACGCCAAGGTCTCCTTTAAGGAGGACTGTCCCTCGTGGATACTTCGCGGTAGCGGTCACTTACTATGACGAATACGACATGGGGCATTTCCCGAAATCGGTGTAGGCCCAAACGTCAGCTGGCACCCAGGAACCTGCCATCACTACCGCTGTTGCTGCTTTGCAGCAGTCTGCATCCTCTGCAGCCGCAGAGATGTCCTCGGATATAATATGAGTGACACGTGATGCGTGCCCCGTTCAACATTTCTGATTTGAGCAAGTTGTCCATTTGCTAAAAGTTGTGCACGTTGCAACCTAATTAATTTGGGACTGTTATGCATCCCCATTGGTTAGGGAGCCTTGCTATGCTCTGCAGTCAAAGAGCCACACAGCTGTTGCGTCCCATTAACAACGTTGAAGCGAAGCATTGTTTACTCTTATTTTATTGTTTTTGTTGTGCCTGTTGCGCCCATTCTGCTGGAAAAGCAAAGACTGTCTTCTCGGCTAGAGCCAAACTAGAGAAAGACTGTACTTCCCTCAAGGAAAGGGGGAGCTTACCCACAGGACTGCTGTCCCACGCGTAGGACACAAACTTCGGTGCGTAACGGATGTGACTACCTTATATGATCTCCCTGCGCAGAGTATGCGTTGTAAATAATAAAGTTTGGGAAATGATTGGTCGGGGATGACCAAATTTAAGGAAAAAAAGTGTAAGGGGGTGGAATGATACTATTCCCTTGCTCTTAATGTTCTTAATGTTTATATAATGATCTGATGGTACTGCTACATGTCATCATGTATTATCACCGAGAATTAATGGTATTGCCACACTGTTATATGTGTTACCATTTGCTGTAAATATGTTGTGTTTCATTGCATAATGATATGTTTTAGATAGGGAAAGTGTAGTGCACTCTTTGGGACACTAGAGGGGGGCACTCAAGTATATAGAGTTCTTCGTAGGATAGGTTTAAGTGTATGAGGGGTTGTCGGGAGTTAAGGTTAGACTAGAAGGAAGTTAGTTGAGATGGGGCCAGGGTGCTGAAGTGTTCACATGGGCTATAGGACCTGGACAGCTCAGCAGCCACACAACGTTAAGCAGCGTCATTCCAAGTTATCCACGGCTATTGGACATCACTATAGTGGGCCAAAGCAGTAAAGAAGATGTGGCGACTTGTAGCCTGGGTGGACGCTCTTGGGGCGGGAGTCGGATGGAGTGAGGAACAGAAGGGATGCTGTAGCTTCACAGGGAGCAGAACAGACGGGTCGGATGCTTTTCCAGAGGCAACCAAACCAGGTGCCGGATGATTTCAAGTCTGGGGCGAAACAGGCAGAAGGAATTGTCATCATGGCAAGGTTAGGCCAGGAAGAAGCTGGGAAGAAGTCTAAGACGGTCCGATCTGGGTACGTCCCGTATAGAAGAGTCAGCAAAGTAGGGAAAGCTGAGGAAGGAAGTAAAGGCGAATGTGTTATCTATGATGTGCCAACTGTGGATATATTGTGTGAAGTTGTCAGTAAAGAAACCGTTCAAGTTACCATAGACTGTGTCTCAATTACTGGGAGTCGCCTCGGAGAGGGGCCATCGCCGAGTGGGAAGTGCCCAGGGGGACCCGAATCTGGAGACGCTGTTACGCCGTACAGTGAATTGTATATTTCTGTGAGGGAAGGCCTGGACACTGATGCTTTAGTGTCTCGGGCCACGACTATAGTCCTGGCCGACCCTTACAGCGTCATTGACACAAGCAATGAGATCACATGACTATGTGACATTCCAGTGCTAAAGTGAATTCTTTAACATATTTTTTTTAGTTTTACCTTTTTCTGGCTGAGGCGTCAAAGTGGAGATTTGCCAATTTTACCAGGAGTCCATAGAGCTATCCTTTATTTGGAATTTTCCCAGACATTTCAGGATTGTTGACAATTATGCATAAAGCAATGGTATGGGAGGGTATGCCATCACGTAATGATTAATGGGGTTCTTCTGACCTCTAGATCCACCAACAGCAGTCTTGAAAATGAAAATTATGCAGAGGTGGGACAGCACTGTGTCCTGATCTCTGGTTTTCCCTAAACAATAGAGCCTGACCATTCATCTGTGCAGGGAGTTGTAGCATAGCTCTGCTCTGCGTGAAGTCGCTCAGGGAAAAATAGAAATAGGGTGTAGTGTCCACCAGCACTGCATCCCCTTTACTGCTGGGAGTCTCAAGACGTTGGATTCGCACTCTCAAAAAAGTGATGTTTTGTCTCGTTGATATGCGATTTATAACTTGGGGATCCCCTTTAAACGGGTTTACCAGTCTTTCGTTACAGACTTCTGAATCCTTACAGCATGTGCACCGCACACTGTCAGTTTACCCCGGTGTTGCTGGTGAGAGCGAGTGGTCACTTGACCATATACAAGTGCTTCTCATTAAATTAATATATCATCAAAAAGTTAATTTATTTCAGTTCATCAATACAGTGAAACTGATATATAGAGTCATTACTAACAGAGTGATCTTTTTCAAGTGTTTATTTCTGTTAATGTTGATAATTAAGGCTTACAGCCCATGAAAACCCAAAAGTAATTATCTCAGTTAAATTAGAATAATTTAGTAGAGTGGATAGCACTGCAGCCTTGCAGCTTTGGAGTCCTGGGTTCGAATCCCACCCATGACAACATCTGCATGAGTTTGTATGTTCTCCCCGTGTTTGCGTGGGTTTCCTCTGGGTACTCCGGTTTCCTCCCACATTCCAAAATACATACAGTTAAGGGAATTTAGATTGTGAGCCCCATCGGGGACAGTGATGATAATGTGTGCAAACTGTAAAGAGCTGCGGAATATGTTAGCGCTATATAAAAATAAAGATTATTATTATTATTTAAAAACACCTGCAAAGGCCTCCTAAGCGTTTAAAAAGCTCCTTAGTCTGTTTCAGTAGGCTCCACAATCATGGGGAAGACTGCTGACTTGACAGATGTCCAAAAGGCAGTCACTGTCACACTCCACAAGGAGGGTAAGCCACAAAAGGTCATTGCTAAAGAAGCTGGCTGTTCACAGAGTGCTGTATCCAAGCATATTAATGGAAAGTTGAGTGGAAGGAGAAAGTGTGGTAGAAAAAGGTGCACAAGCAACTCGGATAATTTTCAAGAAAAGGCCATTCAAAAATTTGGGGGGAATTCACAAGGAGTAGACTGCTGCTGGAGTCATTGCTTCAAGAACCACCACACACAGACGTATCCAGGACATGGGCTACAAGTGTCGCATTCCTTGTGTCAAGCCACTCATGACCAATAGACAAGGCCAGAAGTGTCTTATCTGGGCCAAGGAGAAAAAGAACTGGACTGTTGCTCAGTGGTCCAAGGTGTTGTTTTCAGATGAAAGTAAATTTTGCTTTTTGTTTGGAAATCAAGGCCCCAGAGTCTGGAGGAAGAGTGGAGAGGCCACAATCCAAGCTGCTTGAGGTCTAGTGTAAATTTCTACAATCAGTGATGGTTTGGGGAGCCATGTCATCTGCTGGGTCCACCGTATTTTATTAAGACCAAAATCAGTGCAGCCGTCTACCAGGAAATTTTAGAGCACTTCATGTTTCCCTCTGTCGACAAACTTTTTGGAGATGGAAATTTCATTCTCCAGCAGGACTTGGCACCTGTCACACTGCCAAAAGTACCAATACCTGGTTTACAAACAACAGTATCACTGTGCTTGATTGGCAGCAAACTCGCCTGACCTTAACCCCATAAATCTTCTATTCACCCCTTGTCATTTTCCTTGATTTCCTACCTCACAACCTGGAATTTAACTGTGCTTTTTTGGAGGGTTTGCATCAGTTCAAGTAAAGAACATTCCTACAACTGTGAACATTTTGTTTCTTTTTTGTTTTTTTGTGAAACAAGCAACGCTTTTTTTATTTATTTATTTTACTCACATATCGCACCATTAATTCCTCAGTGCTTTACACACATTACTGTCATTGTTCTTATTTGGGCTCACAATCTAAATTCCCTTTCCATATGTCTTTGGAGTGTGGGAGGAAACTGGAGAACCCGGAGGAAACTCACAGAAACACGGGGAGAACATACAAACTCCTTGTAGATGTTGTCCTTGGTTGGATTTGAACCCAGGACACCAGCGGTGCAAGGCTGCAATGGTTACCACTGAGCCACAGTGCTGCCTAGGACAAAATAATTGAAAACTTCAGTGTGCACCCCCTATTTACCCTCTCTTAAGTCAGTACTTTGTAGAACCTCCTTTTGTGGCAATTACAGTTGCAAGTCACTTTGTATCAGTCTTTATGAGCTTTCCACATCTTGCCACTTGGATTTTTGCCCAAAACTGCTCCTTCAAGTTAGATGGTTTCCTCTCTTGAACAGCAATCTTTAAGTCTGACTACAGATTCACAATTGGACTAAGGTCTGGGCTCTGACTAGTCCACTCCAAACATTTAGACATTTCACCGTAAACCACTTGAGAGTTGCTGTACCAGTGTATTTTGGGTCGTAATCTTGTTGGAAGGTGAACCTTCGTCCCAGTCTGAAATCACAGACTGAAAAATATCCCCACAGCATGATGCTGTCACGCCGTTCTGTCTGTATCTGCTTGTCGGCGTGACAATGCATGTGTTTGCTTTAACCCCTTACTACTTTCCCCCTAATTGAGCTGGGATACTGCTGGCTGTTACCTGTATGAAGCCTGCTCAGTTCCCGGCTCTGCTGCGTAGCTGCACATGTGGTGTTAGGTCTTTGCTCTGCTGCTTGACCATTCGCATGTGCAGTCCCTTGTCGCCACTGTGGAAGCTGTCCGCGGGTTGTGAGGTCATTTGCAGCTGGTGCATGACTTTCCACGTGTGTCTAGGCTTGCAGACAATGCCAGGTACTCTAAGCTGCAGTTCCTGCACTGATTGTGCTGCAATGGTTTCTGTGTGTGCTTAGGGCGTGCGCAGCCACACCTTCCCTGCTTTTATCAGGGTTAGTGTGTGTACTTGAAATGCTGTCCCCAGCCAATTGCTGAGGGGCAGCCCCTTTATAAACTTACCCTGCCCTATGGGCGGGGCCAGAGCTACTCACAACTAACAAAGCTCCTGGACTTTGCCATGTGTGTCTCGTGTCTGTGTCTCTGGACCTCGTCTGTCTCGGTTATTGTACCAAAGTCCCTGCCTTGATTCCTGCTTTGTCCTGTACCCTCGCCCTGCCCCGGAGGCGGTATATCCGGGCCTGAATCCTTGATCCTGTACCTGTTCTGAACCTGATCCTGTCTAAATTCGCCCTGGCCTGGAGGCGGTGTATCCAGGCTTGAATCCTAGATCCTGTACCTGACCATGTCTGAACTGTCTGCTGTGTTATGTTCCTGGAATCCCTCTGTGTTTGGAGCCCTGCACCCAGTGACTCTGAGACTCTTGTAACCAGTGTTCCTGCTGAGCATCTACTATGCTGTGCTCTGACTATCATGCGGTGCTAGCTCCATGCAGGCCCAGCAATCCTGCGGTGTTAGCACCATCACGCTTGAGTTCCTTCCTAGGTCCGATGCCCGGAGCTTGACGACCGCAGTCTGGAACCTGATGACCGCTGCCTGGAGCTGGATGACTGCAGTGGTGCCTGTAGGTCGTGTTGGATGTCCGGAACCAAACGACTCCCGTCTGATGTCTGCCTGTGACCCTGATGACCTCGTGTACCCTGATGTCCTGCCTGCGTCTTGATGACCTCGTGTGTCCTGATGACCTCGTGTGTCCTGACGTCCTGATGACCTCGTGTGTCCTGACATCCTGCCTGTGTCCCGATGTCCCGCTTATGAGTGCCTCGGTGATCCAATGGTGCCTTGGGGTCCACTGGGTGGTACCCTTCTGGGAGGTGTGGAATCGGGAGCCTGGTTTAGCCCTGTTTTGTCTATGTACTGTGACTTTACTTTAAGTAAACTTTACTTTATTTATACCTGAAGTTGTGCGGTGTTATCTAGCCTACGTGTCTTCTTTGTCCACATGCTCAGCTGCCACAGAATCCCGGTCGCTGCCCTTCCCTAGTTCGAGTAGGCCCGGGTCCGCCTCTGTGGTATAGAGGGTCCATATTGCGTCCCCGGGGGACGCCCGCACCCTCGCCGTTGGCGTGGAGGCGCCTGCTGGGCCGTGTCTGCAGACGCAGTCGTGACAGTTTCATTGTGGGAATGGTGTTCTTAGGATGATGAAATTAGTTGATTTGACGCCAGACATAGCGTTTACCTTGGTGGCCAAAAAGTTAAATTTTGATCTCATCTGACCACAGCAGCATCTTCTTCCAAATATTTGGAGAGTTTACTACTTGTCTTTTGGCAAACTCAAAAAGAGCTTTACAATTTTTGTGTGTAAGTAAAGGCATTTTTTCTGCCCACTCATCTATAAAGACATGAATACGTTTGCAAGAAATTGTATATAACAGTATGATCGCGATGCTATTTCATTGCATATTTGGAACTGTAACTGAACATCTGAAGTCCTTAAAACTTACCGTCGCTAGTTAGACAATGAGAAAAAAATAACATGTAAACGGACCCTGAAATCATAGAATCAGTGAGTGATGGGAATTTATTAAATGTTTTGTGCATAATTTTGGTGCATTTTGTGTTGTGTTTAACTTTAAGACATTTATAAAAGTACATGGTTTAAACTATTTTACTTTTTATTTGTTTTTGCTTTTTTCTTTTATTATTTTGAGCTCTTCAAAAACAGGCATTTTCATAGTTTTTTACATATTTATTACATGAGTCTTTTTTTAAGATGCTGTACAAAATGTCAATCTCATTACAGTAGAAGAGGGAAGATTTAAAAGTGAAGAATCAGATGTGCAGAGAATTCTTATATCTAAAGATGCGGTAAATGTATCAACTATTGTGTTACAGGAAAGATGTATATCTTTGTACCGTGTTAGCCAGTAGATAGGAAAATAGAGTCCTCAGTGGTTGATACCTTTTAATGGCTACCCGAAAAGATGGTAACACATTGCAAGTTTTCGAGACTACTCAGGTCTCTTCATCAGGCTAGACTAATACATAATCTGAAGAATGACATATTTATGCACAACACATCACAGAAAAAATGCAATAGATAAGACAAGTGATGTGAAGTAGAACTATGAACTGGTCCAATATTTATGGCCATAACTGTCTATCACTCCCCCATAATGATAGCTCTGCTTCACTGTCACTTGTCTTATTTATTGCATTTTTTCTGTGCTGTGTTGTGTATAAATGTGATTCTTCAGATTTTGTATTCTATGCCTGATGAAGAGACCTGAGTAGTCTCGAAAGCTTGCAGTTTGTTACCATCTTTTCAGATAGCCATTAAAAGGTATCAACCACTTAGGACTCTCTTTTTCAACTATTGTGTGACACTTTGATTACTTTGTGCAAACAGCAACAATGCAACCACAAGTAAAAGTGACATCAAATGTTCCTCCCATGATGAATTTCCCTTAATGTGTTTCAGCTAAGGGTACCGTTACACTTAGCGATGCACCAGCGATCCCGACAATGATATGGATCGCTGGTGCATTGCTAAGAGGTCGATAGTGAGCTGCCACACAGGCAGATCTCACCAGTGACATAGCTGGGGTCGCTACTTACCTGTCAGACGCTGTGATTCTGACGTCCTCCCGCCTGCGTCCACGCGTCGCAGGAAGCTGATGACGAGAAATGGTCCAGGACGTTCTCGCGCGACAACCAGCGGGGGAGCGGTCGGAGGTAAGTGTCAGACATAGCGATATCGCTAGCAATATCGCTGCTACGTCACAAAATCGGTGACGTTACAGCGATATTGCTAGCGATATCGCTATGTGTAACGGGGGCTTTACTCGATTCTTTGGATTCCTGCATGAGAACAGGACACCATTTCATTAATATCTTGCATTAACACCTCGATCTTCTTCAGAAGGATGTAATTTCAGGCCGATTGAATCTTGCCAGCATAACATGGCTTAGGTTCACGAAGAGGAATGCTCCGTGCCTCTTGTGCTTTTCTCTTCTTCACAATATACTATTTGTATTACAGGCATTAGAAAATCAGATTCTTATAAAATGAAATATCGCCAGCTTTATATTGCCAATGACAGGACTTCACTGGCCAAGAATTGGGCAACTGATTAGAAGCACATTCTTTCATTTCATAAAGTCTGAGGAACATGGTCAGTTCAAATGCAGGTCAATATAATTGAATTACTTCATTGGTGTAAGCAATCCTCACTATTGTGTCTAAAGGCCCCCATAGGCATCAGATAGCTTATAGTTTGGCTGACCGCTGTCTCTCTTGACTTGCCCATACATCGGAACGAGATCTCAATCTGTGAATGCGGCGCCATTTTACTGAAGGCCACTGGGAGGTCAAGCTGCATATGCACCGCTACGGCGCCATTTTACTGAAGGCCGCTGGGAGGTCATTCTGTGTATGCAACGCCACGGCATCATTTTACTGAAGGCCGCTGGGACATCAATCTGCGTATGTCCCACCATGGCGCCATTTTACTGAAGACTGCAGGGAGATCGATTTGCGTAAGCGCATTTGTGAAACTGCAGATTTTTTATTCTGAGGATCTGCAAATCGTGGTTAGGCGAGATTGTTTATGGATAGGTGTTGTTATTGAGTGCTGTTTTTTGTTTCTTACTTTTTTTGTATAAAATAATGATGGTTACATAATACTGTTCGGGTCAATCAATGTGACCGAATAGTGTTTTATACTGATCTCCTGCCATATTTTCAGTTGCATACAGTGGGGAAAAAAGTATTTAGTCAGCCACCAATTGTGCAAGTTCTCCCACTTTAAAAGATGAGAGACATCATAGGTAGACCACAACTGTGAGAGTCAAAATGAGAAAACCATTCCAGAAAATCACCTTGTCTGATTTGGCAAGATTTAATTTGCAAATTATGGTGGAAAATAAGTATTTGGTCATTAACAGAAGTTCATCTCAATATTTTGTTATGCAGTATATCCTTTGTTGGCAATGACAGAGGTCAAACGTTTTCTGTAAGTCTTCACAAGGTTGGCACACACTGTTGGTGGTATTTTGGCCCATTCCTCAATGCAGATCTCCTCTAGAGCAGTGATGTTTTGGGCCTGTCGCTGGGCAACACGGACTTTCAAATCCCTCCAAAGGTTTTCTATGGGGTTGAGATCTGGTGACTGGCTAGGCCACTTCAAGACCTTCATATGCTTCTTACGAAGCCACTCCTTCGTTGCCCTAGCAGTGTGCTTAGGATCATTATCATGCTGAAAGACCCATCCACGTTTCATCTTCAATGCCCTTGCTGATGGAAGGAGGTTTGCACTCAAAATCTTACAATACATGGCCCCATTCCTTCTTTCATATACACAGATCAGTCATTCTGGTCCTTTTGCAGAGAAACAGCCCTAAAGCATGATGTTGCCACTTCCATGCCTCACAGTAGGTATGGTATTCTTTGGATGCAACTCAGCATTCTGTCTCCTCAAAACACAACGAGTTTTGTTCCTACCAAACAGTTCTACTTTAATTTCATCAGATCATATGACATTCTCCCAATACTCTTCTGGATAATCCAAATGCTTCTAGCAGACTTCAGACGGGTCCGAACATGTACTGGCTTAAGCAGGGAGACACGTCTGGCACTGCAGGATCTGAGTCCCTTGCGGCGTAGTGTATTACTGATGGTAGCCTTTGTTGCGGTGATCCTATGCAGGTTATTCACTAGGTCCCTCCACCCGTGTGGTTCTAGGATTTTTGCTCACCGTTCTTGTGATCATTTTGACCCCATGAGGTGAGATCTTGCGTGAATCCCCAGATCGAGGGAGATTATCAATGGTCTTGTATGTCTTCCATTTTCTTATTATTGCTCCCACAGTTGATTTCATCACACCAAGCTGCTTGCCTATTGCAGATTCAGTCTTCCCAGCCTGGTGCAGGGCTATAATTTTGTTTCTGGTGTCCTTTGACAGCTCTTTGGTCTTCACCATAGTGGAGTTTGGAGTGTGACTGTTTGAGGTTGTGGACAGGTGTCTTTTATACTGATAAGTTCAAACAGGTGCCATTACTACAGGTAATGAGTGGAGGACAGGAGCCTCTTAAAGAAGAAGTTACAGGTGTGTGAGAGCCAGAAATCTTTCATGTTTTTAGGTGACCAGATACTTATTTTCCACCATAATTTGCAAAATAAATCTTGCCAAATCAAACAAGGTGATTTTCTGGCTTTGTTTTCTCATTTTGACTCTCATAGTGGTCTACCTATGATGTCAATTACAGGCCTCTCTTTTAAAGTGGGAGAACTTCTACAATTGGTGGCTGACTAAATACTTTTTTTCCCCCACTGTACATGATTTATACTATCATTGTGGATTATCTATTACATCTACTATTGTTTATCGATTTCTCCAGTTCTGCCGGTCCGTGTACTCGATACATTTGTAAGTTACTGCAGATGGATGGGCTTTGAGTACAGGTCTGTATTGTTGTAGTATATAAGCTCTTATTGTTGCTAAACCGGTTAGTGTTTGCTGCGATTTTATAATTATTATTATTCTTTATTTATATTGTTCTATTTTATTCCACAATGCTTTTACCCTGTGAAAGTGGTGAGTGTCCATTATTTGGAAAGTTGGATAAAAATGGTGGCGAAAACATCCAGAAGATACCCAACTGGAGAAAGTGTCTGAAGATGAGGACCACCTAAGTGGTGGGGAAAGTGATTACGAGATTTCTGATTCTGAAGTTGAATCTGATGGGGCACGATAGTCAGGCAGCTAGTCGTTGCAACAAATTCAGGCTAAAAAAAAATGTAATTTTGAAATTGCAGCCTTCTGCCCAGGCAGGAATATTGTCCTCTGCTAACATCAGATAATTCTGCTATTAGAGAAGTTTGGGATAAATTGATATAGATTCTTCCAAAATGATACAGTCCTGAAGAAAATGTCACTGTCGATGAATAAAGGCCCCGTTACACACAACGATGTCTCAGTGATCCCACCAACGATCCGACATGGATGGAATCGCTGGGACATCGTGAGGCTGATTGCTGGTGAGCTGTCACATAAATCCCCGCTTGGATACCCGCTGTTTACCCTGGAAACCAGCGTGCACGCTGGTATCTAAGGTAAACAGCGGGTATCCAAGAGCCGCGAGGCTCTTAGAAACCCGCTGTTTACCTTAGATACAGCATGCAGTGTCGCTGATCGTTCGTCTCCCGCTGCCACACGCGATGCGTGCTGGCCAGCGGGAGACCAGCGATCAAAAAATGGCATACATGTTTTCAGCTCCCCGTTTGTAGATGATCTTATAGTTGAATTTGGCCATAAGAGCCACCCACCGCTGCTCTAGGGCCCCCAGTTTGGCCTTCTCCAAGTGGGCTAACGGGTTGTTATTAGTCCGCACCACTACTTCGGAGCCCGCCAGGTACTCTGCGAATCGCTCCGTCATTGCCCACACTACCGCGAGGAGCTCGAGCTTAAAGGAGCTGTAATTGTCCGGGTTGCATTCTGAGTTGTGCAGCGACCGGCTAACATAGTCGATCACTTTCTCCCGGCCGTCCTGCACCTGTCCTGCACCTGTGACAACACAGCTCCTAGTCCCTGTAGGCTCCCGTCGGTATGTAAGATGAACGGTTGCGAAAAATCCGCATACGCCAATACCGGGGCGTCCGAGAGTGCAGCTTTGAGGTCTTGAAAGGCATCCTCTTGCGGTTGCTGCCACTGGAACTTCCGTCCATTCACCCTGACGGGAGCCCCCTTCAGCAGGGCTCGGGCTCGGCGTGCAAAATTCTTCACGAACCGACCATAGTAGCCGGCCAACCCCAAGAAGGCCCGCACGTCTTTCACCGTTTCGGGGGGTATGCCACCCCTGGATGGCAGCGACCTTTTACAGGGATGGTCTGACACCTTCCGCCGAGACAGTATGTCCCAGATATTCGATCTGGGTGCGGAACAGGTGGCATTTCTGGGGCTTTACTTTTAACCCATACTTCTGCAGCCGGCCGAGCACCTGCCCCAACCGCCACAGGTGGTCCTCGAACGTGGCAGAATAGATGATATCGTCCAGGTATATCAATGTGGCTTCAAAGTTGAGGTCTCCAGACACCGCTCCATCAACCGCTGGAAGGTTCCTGGGGAGTTGGCCAGCCCAAACGGCATCCGATTAAACTCGAACAGTGCCATGGGGAGGATAAATGCCGTCTTGGCTATGTCTTCCTCCGACATCGGCACCTGCCAGTACCCACTGGCCAGGTCTAGAGTTGAAAAGTACGTTGCGTTCCCCAAGGCGGACAGAGACTCCTCTATGCGGGACAGTGGATACGAATCCTTGATTGTGCAGGCATTCAACTTCCGATAATCCACACAAAAACGCAGAGTGCCATCTTTTTTTACAAACCAGGAAAATAGGGGCCGCCCAAGGGCTCTGTCTTTCTCGTATGACCCCCTTCCGAAGCATTTGGGATAATAGGGTTTTCACTTACTGGTATAGCTGCGGTGGTATTTGCCGATATCCCTCCCGGATGGGGGCCGCTACTGCCGTAGGAATCCCATGCGTGATGGCCGTGGTACATCCGAAGTCGTCTTCGTGGCTGGTGAAGGCACTGTAATATTGTCCAAGAAGTGTCTCTACCTGGAGAAGCTGGGCTGGTGCTAGGCCCGAAAGTTCGGCCCGCATTCTCTCCAGGATGGCTCGACCTTTCTCTTGGGCCGAGGATGCGGCAGTCTGTTGGGTTCGTACCGTTACTGCCCAGGCATTTTCGGACTGCACCTTCAACTGGACCGCGGGGTCTGGCAGCATCTCCTCCAATGGCCTTACTAGTTTGGCCATTTCGGCCCGGGGCTTCAGGGCGATATCTTTGTCTTCCAGGTTGACACAACGCACCAGGACGGTCACTTCCCGCACCGTGGCCAGAGAGCGGGCCACCAGGATGCCAGGGTGCAGGCGCTCCGAGTAACATGGCTCCACCTGCACCTCCACGCCCTCCAGTGGCATCGGGACGCCGATCGGCAGTGCCACCACCGTCTGCCCTGGAGGAAGCACGAGTGGGGGGGGCCACCGGCGCGATGACCTTGTCCAGCGCCTCACCCTCCTAGCACTCCTGGAGCACTCGCGCCTCCCGCACCAGCCGCTGGAAGACCTGCCCTTGGGTCGTGCAAGAACCCCACTGACTTAGGGTCTCCTGCGTGGGATCGTGGTCGTTAGTCTCTCCTTGGGTTAGGACCACTCCCCGGCGGCCGAGGGATTTACCACACAATGTCATCTGGAGCCACACCACTCCGGCGACAGCTACTGGCAGTTGGTTTGCGGCCACTAGTCGTATCATGGGCCCCCACTGGGGCCTCGCCGCTTCCGGGAAATGCTGCCGGAAGTAAGCTGCCGGCATGGTCATTTCTTTGCGACCCCGTATCCACTAGGCACCCTAAAGCACGACCCTCGACTTCGGCCCATACTATTGGGCACTTAGTGACCAGTTCTTCGGGACTTCCACCACCCCTTGTTGTGGCTTCCGGCTCCGAGCGGCGTCCCCCATGCCCGGAGCCCTCTAGTTTAATGTCCGCCGGGGTGGGTATCTCCCACGCCGCAGACACTCCCGTGCGAAGTGGCCCAGTTCTCCACACTCATAACACCGGGGCGATGAGGCTCGGCCACCCCGGGCATTGTGAGGCCCCCAGGGCCTGGGATTGTAGCCAGGCCGGGCGCGGGCTCCGTTCTCTTCTTCACTTCAGCCAGCTCGCCCTGGATACTCTTCAGTTCTTGTCTCATTTCCTCAATCCATTGAGGCTCTTCGACAACGCTTACGGAAGCCTCCATGCTCCGGGCCTTCCCCATTGGAGCCGTCATCCCCTGCTCTTGCTCTCGTACCCGGGCCTGACTCCCCACTTCGGAGAAGGCTATACGTGGGTTCACTCGGACCTGTTCCGCAATGCCTGCTTGATTAGCGGGTCCCGGAGTCCATTCACTAGCCGGTCGCGCAGAGTAATGTTGATGGGTCCTACCCCTATTCCGTCTGTCCTCTCTATGGCTGTGTATAGCTCCTGGAGGGCGTTCATATACTGGGTGATGGTCCCTCCCCCTGCATCCGACTGAACAACCGGGTTCTCAACTCCCTCACGTCTGTTGGATCCCTGTGGGTCTCTTCCAGGATCTGCAAGACCCTGGCGAAGGTGTTGCGGCGTCCCGGGGGTCTCAACATCACTGACTTCCGGGCTTCCCCATCTAGCGCCATATGGGCCACCTCAGCCTCTAAATCGGGGGTCATGGGGTGCATGCGGAAAAGGCCTCGCATACGCTCTGTCCAGCTCCACAACAGCGTATCGGAGCCAGAGAACCGGGGCAAGCCCATTATCAGCAGCACCCGCAGCCCCACTCTGATCGGGCGCACCGCCGTCTGCGCTCGGAGACTGCATCCTGCCGACTACGCCAAATGTGGTACTAGCAGGTACGCAGGATGCAGTGACGAGTCGCGAGTCGGTTTGGTGCTTTTATAATGACGTTTATAGACCTAAAGGGGACTTTCCTCAGTCTCAGCCTGCTCAACCAAAGGGGGTAACAAGGGTTGCCCTCGCAGGGGCTCAATACAGTTCACACAAACAGAGGAGAACACGACTACGTCTGGCGAGAGCCGGTCACTATAGGGCCACGGTATGGCCGACTACGGGTCCTTAACTATATAGTCAACTTAGCCGTCCTGACGTCCCTCTGCATTCTGGACGGTGGTTCTTCGGCAGAGCAGCCTCTGGGCCCTGCTGCTGAAGAGTTGGCGAAGTCTTCGAGCGTTCCGCCGCTCCTGTGGCGCTGGGGTATTTCCAGCCCTGGAAGAGTCCTTGGACGAGTAGACCGCAGCCCCTGGATGGGGGCAAGCGGCAGCGATGCAGGGTGGCTGGTGACAGGCCACCTGTGCAGCTAGCCGCTGCGACGGGGACTCCGCGGTGAGCAGAGGCTCGGCCCTTGCCGCGGACCGGAGCGAGACAGTGGTGGCCGCTGAAGGCACTGGACTTGCCGCGGCCACTGGTGAGAGTAGGGCGGCTGCGATTGGCGGGGAACAGGCCGCAGCTGCGGGATGGCAACGGCCGCGGGTAGGCCGCAGCCGCGGGCTGAGCTGGGGCGGCAGTAGTCGCGGGCTGGAGCGGGGCAGCAAGTCTCGGACGGTCGTCTCGGCGAGCATCTTCCCTGGCACTGGTAAGTTGCTCTAGCTCTCAGTCGCTTCCACGGTCTCCTGCTGCCTCTGTCCTGGTCTGCTGACTCATCGTGACTGGCGCTCCCCGCCCCTTTTATACTGGCCCCTCCCCTAGCCCATCTGTCTATCTCAACGGTCCATCCCCGAACTCTGTCCCCCAGGAATAGTTTCCCCTGGAACCTAGATGACGGCTCCTTTGGTTCCGGCCCGGACTCTCGATGGGGGCCGTTCCTCCCACACTCGCATGTCGCTGGTGCTGATCGCTGGTGAAGCTGCCTATTTGGCAGCTCACCAGCGATCATGTAGCGACACACCAGCGATCCTGACAAGGTCATATCGTTGTCGGGATCGCTGGTGTGTCGCTATGTGTGACAGGGCCCTTAGCCTCACACCTCCCTGAGGGAGGGTACAGATAAGGGTTATTCTAGGTACGTGACCCCGGCGTGTAATCCGGGGGACAGGGATAGACTAGGCCGCCCCTAGTTCAAGGGATTGGAAAGGTGCCCACAATCCCTATTCACTAAATGACAGCACCAGTCAATACCGCTGTGGATTTTTGCTGTAGTGTGGGATGAGATGTCATAAAATGTCAATCATATTGCTGATGCTTTATAAGTCAGTGGATTTTTCACTTTGAAATTTCAGACAGAAAGTCCGCTGTGTATCTGTTAGGCGTCGGATTTCTGCGTTTACTCTGCAGGGATCCAGACCTTCACATTCTGCCGTCTCCTGCTGTTTATCTACTGCAGAGCAGATTGCCTTGCAGCAAATCTCTTCTGAGGCTAAGTCCTTCTGTCCTCCTACTGAGCATGCTCATGGGACGATCTCCCATTGGAGATTGGGAGTCATGTGCTCAGGTCCTACTCCAGATCTCATTGGTCCATCTCAGAGATCTGGAAGCGTGCGGAAGGTCCAGGCTGCTATAAAAAGGCACGCATGGCTGTTCCGCCATGCGCTAGTATAGACTTACTTGCTGCTGTGTGTATGAGGATGGATGTATGATTCTGGTGAATGACTCATTATAAAACCCCTTCCCTCTGATATTACGTATGTGGTCAGGGACTGAGTTAGAATCAGCGCCAGCGCTCCTCTGCTGCAACATCCACATCTGCTAGCGTCCGACATTGCGCTTGTGTCATAGCTTTGTCGTTTAGTGGCAGTGTCCACGCCGCGCTGCAGTAGCAGCTCTCCTTAGCGTCTGCAGCTGTGATGCCGCACACACGGTAGGTCTAGACGGACGTAGTGCCGCCGTCTTGGGCTACTCCTGTGACCTGATACCGTGTGTATTTTTTACTGAGTACTGTGACCTCAACAGGCTCAGTCTGTGTATTTGTGTTTATTTGGCATCTCTGTGACTTAACAGAGATTGCTCTGCGCACCTGAGTGACGGCTAACCCTGTGCGCATTACCGCCATATTGCTCCTGCCACCACTTAGCAGCGGTTATATCACCTACTGCACGGTGGACCCCGAGCGTCGAACGCACTTTATTATTTTTATTTAGTGCGTTCTGCCGTTCCTAACATTATCCTAGCGCCAGGGTCTGGCTATTGATGGCAGAACAGCAGCAACTGTTAGTGTATTCGGCAGCTCGAGGGCCGGCTGGCCACTCTTGAGAGGGCTCTCTCAGCTGCACAATCCACCGAAGCTGCTGTAAAGGCAATCACAGACGCGGTTTCCCGTATGTCCACGTCCTCCCTCGCGCCGACAGTTACCCACCTCCCGTTGCCCGATAAATTTTCTGGCGATGGCGCCTCCTGTAGGGGTTTCTTCAGTCAGTGCTCTATTCAGCTGGAGCTACTAGCTGCGCGATTCCCTACGGAGCGGGCCAAGGTGGGGTTTATTGTTTCCCTTCTGCCGGGCAAGGCGTTGGAGTGGGCAACGCCACTATGGGAGCGTGGTGACCCAGAGGTTCGGACTGCTGTTCAGTTTCTAACAGCTATTAAGCAGTTCTTCCTCGGTCCATGGGTCACACACGACACCTCTCTTCAGCTTCTTGCTTTAACTCAGGGTTCTCTCTCGGTTAGTCAGTATGCCGTCCGTTTTCGGACACTGACTTCCGAGCTGGAGTGGTCCGATAAAGCCCTCATCCCTGTGTTTTGGAGAGTTTTGGCGGAGCATGTTAAAGATGCTCTCTCTACCAGAGAGGTTCCTGCAAGTTTGGAAGAGCTGATTGCCATTTCCACCCTCATTGACCTCCATTTTTCGGAGCGCGGTATGGAGCGTGCTCAATCCAAACAGAAGGTTACCTCGGCTCCCAATTGTTTTGAGCCTCTGGAACTACCCAAGCCAGAGGTTCCACCCCCAGAGCCCATGGAGGTGTCTCGCGCCGTTCTCCAGGCGCGTCCGGCACAATACGCCAGTTGCGGTTATCATTGTCAACACGCTGTTTCTCAGGATAACAGTGGCCCGCAACGGTCAAACTCTGTGCCGCCGGGCAAGACCCTTGTTCCTCCTCGCCTTCGGCCGAAGGTTCTCGCGTGGGCACACGCGTCCAGGAGGGGTGGTCACTGTGGCTATATGCAGAGCACAAAACTCCTGGCAGGGTCTTACTGGTGAACGCACAGGGCTCGGGATCTTAAAAAATATATTCGGGCCTGCGCCTTTTGTGCTCGGAATAGCCTCTCTAAACGAAGGGTGGAGACGCCTGCTGACACACGGTGGCATTCCACTTTAAATTCCGCTCCCGTCGTCTCCCACGGGTCCCTTCTCAAACCTGGCGACCTTGCCGCCCCTGATGCCTTCCACTTGTCCCGGGTCTCTCTGTCACCTACCGGGGCATCTGACTTGCCTTCGGACGAGTCTGAGGTCTATACCTCTGATGGGCACAAGTTGCTGGATCAGAAGGCTCAGGGGGGAGGGGGCCCTAGGAGGGGGGGTAATGTTAGGTGTCGGATTTCTGCGTTTACTCTGCAGGGATCCAGACCCTCACATTCTGCAGTCTTCTGCTGTTTATCTACTGCAGAGGAGATTGCCTTGCAGCAAATCTCTCCTGAAGCTAAGTCCTTCTGTCCTCCTACTGAGCATACTCATGGGACGATCTCCCATTGGAGATCGGGAGTCATGTGCTCAGGTCCCGCTCCAGATCTCATTTGTCCATCTCAGAGATCTGGAAGCGTGCGGAAGGTCCCGGCTGCTATAAAAGGCGCGCATGGCTGTTCCGCCATGCGCTAGTATAGACTTACTTGCTGCTGTGTGTATGAGGACAGATGTATGATTCTGGTGAATGACTCATTATAAAACCCCTTCCCTCTGATATTACATATGTGGTCAGGGACTGAGTTAGAATCAGCACCAGCGCTCCTCTGCTGCAACATCCACAGCTGCTAGCGTCCGACATTGCGCTTGCATCATAGCTTTGTCGTTTAGCGGCAGTGTCCGCAGCTGCGACGCCGCACACACGGTAGGTCTAGACGGACGTAGTGCCGCAGTCTTTGGCTACTCCTGAGACCTGATACCGTGTGTGTATTTTTTACTGAGTACTGTGACCTCAACAGGCTCAGTCTGTATTTGTGTTTATTTGGCATCTCTGTGACTTAACAGAGATTGCTCTGCGCACCTGGGTGACGTTTAACCCTGTGCGCATTACCGCCATATTGCTCCTGCCACCATTTAGCAGCGGTTGTAACACCTACTGCACGGTGGACCCCGAGCGGCAAATGCACTTTATTATTATTTTTACTTAGTGCATTCTGCCGTTCCTAACAGTATCCACCTTGTGTACCCATAACCTCTGTGGTAGAATTGTGGCTCAAAGTATAAAGCTATCCATATAATGGACCACATTACTGTCCCAAAATTGCATTAGTACAGGCGACAGTTCATTTGGATCATAAAGATACAAGGTTTATCTATGTTTTCATGCCTTGTTTGCAGACAAAGGCACATAATGGCAACAGTAGAAGTACAAAGAAGAGCAAGATAGCCATTATCCTTAAAATAACATACAGAGTAGACTATGGCAATTGGTACATTATTTGCCATGTAGTCTCTTACAAAAGAAAAATCAACAATCCCGACCAATGGCTGAATAAACAAGTTCCTTTTATAGGGCTATTATGTTCAGTGGAGACCCCTGGAATATGTGTGAACACCTTATCAGTTCATCTCACCTGCTAAATACACAGTTCTGTTTACTCACCAAACCTCCTTTGTAATTTTTAATCCCACACAATGACATGTCTTTCCTGCCAAAAATTTACTTTACTTCTCCCTTTGCATTAGCAAATATCAGCAAACCTCTGAATCCATGATAAGATTACTTGTGTCTGTTTACTACTTGCAGACAATTCTATTGCTGCCCAAGCACCTTGGTTCTCCAAAATCTTCCCTAGACTGGAATGCTGTAAAATAAGAAATAACATTTACTTACCTCTGGAATCCCATACTGCTCCAGCACTGCTGAAGATCATAGTGATTACGTCCCGTCCATCTGTCACATGACTGCTGAAGCCAGCCACTAACTTCAGGGTTAAGACCGCTAAGGGTGCTTTCACACTGCGTTCAGGCTCCCGTTCAGTGGCCCAATCGGGGCCTCCGTCTGAACCCCTCCTCACAAAAGGGATTCAGACAAATGTGCTGACTGGGCCATAGACTATAATGGTGCCGTCAGAGCGAACGTGCATCATTTTTAGGCATGTACGCCTACTTGAGGCGGACAGTCAGACGTAGTAGAAGGCATCTGAGTGTCCTCTTCCAGTAGGCGTACACACCCAAAAAGGATACACTTCAGA